>NC_080189.1:67348460-67973460 GCF_030028045.1 Hippopotamus amphibius kiboko | reverse complement strand
GTTCCTCTCTCTAACAGCACATTAGATTCTAATAAGTCAAATGCCAGTGTATTTGGGATACAGCAATGAAAATTTGTGGGAGACAGGATTATAGACTGAGAGTTAAAACCCACTCATAAAATGTAATCAACTCTAATTTTGTGAATTCTTGTTAGAACAGCAAAACACTATATAACTACATCTCTAATATCATGTCCTCAAATATCTACCAAATAGTAAAATGTGCCTGTCTTCTCAATTTTAAATGAAAACAATTATCAATTTATTTCATGTAGATAATGGGAAAACACAGTTTGAAAACTGCATTTGTGATCTAACATGGTAAATGCTGGTACCAAATAACTTTGAATGAGAAATTAAAAATAATTTACAAGGAATTCCCTCGCTGCCCAGTGGTTAGGATTTGGCACTTTCACTGCCGTGGCCTGGGTTTAATCCTGGGTCAGGGAACTAAGATCCCACAAGCTGTGTGGTGCAGCCAAAAAAAAAAAAAGAAATTGCATTTAAAGTCTGTCATTTATTATACATACCACCAAAACTTTTTAATCCTCAAGGTTGCAAATATGACCATAGTCAGGACTTTTAACCTGAATTTACATAGTTCTGGGCACTGTGAGTAGAATTCAGGAAGACTGTAAAACTCCTGAAATTTTAGGCATAATCCTTTACATATGTGTCGTGTGTGTATTTCAGAAAAGAACATCCATGACTCATCAAATTCTCAAGGTATCCATGACCCACAAGAAATTAAGAACCATTGCTCCTTGTATCCACCTCATGTAATTCATAAAGCTAGTTACAGATTAATTGGCTGTTGCGTCTAGATTTCTTTTTAGTGCTTTCTAATTTGTTTTTACAAAAGTGAGAGAAAAGACTTTTTAGCACTTCACTAAAATTCCTGCATACATGGTAACAAGTGGAGAATGATAAAGCCACATTATGGTGGGGATGGTAGGGAATTCACACTGACTGAAGTGTTAATAGAAATCCCACACCTCATCTTTACCTGTGATTCCAGGTCCTTGCTTTTGTATTACTTGCAAAGGGTTAAAAATATATATCATTAATAATCACAGGGATAGATATGTTCCATGTTTTATACTAGCATATAGAAAAAGGTCAATATTTTGTCAAGTGCTCAGACTTGAATCCTTTTTTTGTGACAGAATTTGATTGATACTGTAGATGGTGTGCTGTCCTTGCCCCCTCTATTCCTTTCTTAATCCATATTGTGGATCTTTCCCCAACAGTGGTTGAGTGAGGCATGAAGTCGAGGATTATGATGACAGAGACAAAGTTTTAGAACACTTTGTCATATTGGTTGATTCTCAGAAGACTTGAGTCTTATCCCATGTCTGGCACAAATTCTACTCAGTTTAGAGCTGGCTTCCTCATTTACTGGGAAAAAGAAAAAAACCTATAATACTTTTCTGCTCTAAAAGTGGGATTCCACAATTAATAAGTTTATTTCCATCATTGATGTTCTAAGTCTTGAGTACTTCTAAGTGTAAGGCACTATGAAGAAGATTAAAATGAAATTGGCATAGGGAACCCCAACCCTTAAAACGTTGACTCTCTAGGAGGAAACCATAAATGATCATAATATTTGAAAGTGATAAGTTTCAAAAGAAAGGTGTATATTTGATGTTTACAGCCAGTGTCATAAAGTGGTATTAGGACTACCAAATATATTCGTTTATGTGACACATTTGCAGATGGTGACCTTCTATATGATAATCTTGGTGTACTTCCTTAGAAAATTCTGTTTTTCTGAAGTCTGTTGCTCCACGACTTTTGGTTCTTGAGATTTATACTCCCGTGCAGTCTGAGCCTCAGCTTCATTAGCACCTGATTTACCGTGAG
Organism: Hippopotamus amphibius kiboko; assembly: GCF_030028045.1. NCBI lineage: Eukaryota > Metazoa > Chordata > Mammalia > Artiodactyla > Hippopotamidae > Hippopotamus > Hippopotamus amphibius. The sequence continues at coordinate 67,971,597 of NC_080189.1, read as the reverse complement.
TGCAGATGGTTATTGGAAATAAAAAGTCAGCCATTTCCTATGATTAAATCTCTCATGGGCTGCATCTCCCACTTAGCTATTTCCTTACTATTGCATATGATTCATTCGCAAGCAGAACAGTGATTATTATATGATTGTTAAATCTGAAGTGGAAAGGAAAGTAGATTATTAGAAAAAGTCTAGTAGCTTATTAATATATATTATGTGCTACAATGAAATGATTTTACCAAAGTATTAGCAGGATGATAGATTTATAGATGATGAGAGAAAATTACTCTATTGTGACGATTGAATGTAACAAAAAGAATTCAGATTTTTTCTTTTCTTTCTTTTTTCTTTTTTCTTTCCTTGCTTTAAGGGAGGGGTTATTGCTTAAACCAATAATCTCCCCAAATGCCTCCTCATCATTCCAAGCAATATTATTGTGAGTCTAATAAGTAAAGGAAGGGAACTCCAGGAATATTAATTTGCTACATCTGTATTTTTTGAGCTGAGAGGAAAAGCAAGACTTTGTTCCCAACAGAAATATTTCAGTAGTTTTATCTGATTGGAAATAATTGACTGTTACTTTTTCACTTGACACTTTCCTTTTATGTGAACAATCAAAGTTTGAGAAATTTTATCTCCGCTTCAGAATTTTGCATACTCTTTGTATTATACTAAGTTAATGAAATTGATGACCACATAGTACAGAGTCAACTTGTACAACAGAAACTTGTTGATTTGCCTAATTATTACTGTATTTAATTGCCCTATCATATTCCTTTTTTCTCTGTGAAAGTCTAAATTGTTCAATTGAAACACAAATACAATCACAATTACCAGAGCTCTGTTCTCTGTAATTCATTTCCATTATCAAATTTATTTAGGTTACTTAGTTTCAGCTCTGAGACTGTGGATATGCAAGAAGTTTTAACAATGAAACTCAAGCATTACTCTGCTGATCTTTTAGGAACATATTTTGCTACCATTTCCTGAATGCTCATGCAGCAAATAACTGGATCAAAAAGAAATAATACACATAGACAAAGAAATACAAATTCAGTATAAGCACTGCTACTGACAGTATTCATCAGAAGACAAATATGCTATACAGTGAAGTGCTTGGCCCTAATCTAGCAGCACTTACTCACACTGAGCTAACAGTCTCTCTATTCTAGGTTCTTTGGCCTCCTTCACATGACCTTGGATATGTTTTCTGCCACAGGGCCTTTGTGCTGACAGTCACCTGTGCCCAAAATGTGCTTCCCTCCCAATAATTGTTATCTCTCATGAAATATTTTCACTTTTCCTCCTTCCCATAGTACCATAGCAATTTCACAATATTTGTGTGCTTGAGGAATTAGTATCTCTCCCACTACTCTGTAGGGCACAGTCTATAAGGCAGAGTTTACAGAAGCTTTTGCTGACTTCAGTGTATGTTGTGGTTAGCACGTTGTAAGGTATATAATAAGTTTGCATGTCTCTCATCGTTTTTACACAGCACACCACTCCAAAACTTAGCGCCTAAGAATGACAGCAGTTTAGTATTTTTCTTACTTCTTTGGGTTAGCTAGGCAGCTCTTCAGCTGCAATAAGCTGATCAATGAGCTGGGCCTGGGCTCAACTAGAATATTAGGTCTTCCTCTTCACATAATTTTCCACTCTGGACGTCTTTACAACAAGGAGTTCTCAGGACAGTGCTCCAAGAGAGAGAAAGTGGCATTTACAAGGCCATTGAGGCCTAGGCTCTGGAACATTCACAACATCACTTCTGTTATATTCTGTTGGTCAAAGTCACTAAAGCTAGTCCAGGGGCAAGGAGGTAAAGAAAGAGATTTACCTTTGGAAGGGAGATGTGGCATAGTCCCATTTCATAACAGCATGCATGCAGGATTGGGAAGAATTTGTGTCCATTAAACAGTCTACCACTGTATTCAAGAATACTTCAATTATAAATGCAATTATAATTTAATTTTGAAAACTAGTCCAGAAATTGACTGATATCAGTGTTTTATCATTTGTTGTATTTGTTTTGGATTCTTATTTTATATACATTCTGCTCTAAGAATGAGAAGAAATAGAGAGAGTGGTTCATCAATTCTAAGTGATAATAGGCAATCTAAGCTCACATTTAGACAAATAAAGGCTATGAGCAGTATAAGAGCAGATACTTAATCACTAATGAATTTCCAGCAACTAGAACAGTGCCTATCACATAAGAGTTATTCAATAAATATTTGTTGAATGAGTGAATGAGCAAAAATAATGGACATCCCTTTCTCTGGTCTTTCCTTTTACGTTCCTAAGGAAGTGGTTTTTTGTTTTCATCTGTCTCAAATGATTAGGTTCTAAATTTTTAGGGAAATAGCTGAATGAAGAGTAGTGTTCTTGCTCATGTATGTATTTCCATGAATCTATAATAATGAACTCTGGCAAGATTTGGCAACACTAAAACATATTATGTATGTATGAATAATGTTATGATTATTTTACGTTTGATGACTTACTAAAAAGAGCCTCCAGGAGATTTTGTTTTCATATTGATAGATAAAAGTAACAAGGATATAGCCTCTGCAGTGTCTATAAACTGTTCATAATAGGAAACATCTCTGAGTCACTAACCTAAATGAGTGACTATAAATATCCAATAATATGCTGGATGAAATGACTTCAATACTGTATCTGGGTTCTGACTGTATACTACTTTTTGTGAGCAAAGTTTTCATTTTGTTCTTCCTCAACTGAAAAATACAAATGGCTTTTAATTTAAATTCTGGGAAGCGATGCAACATGTTGCTAAGTATATTAATATAGCAAATAATGTTGGTTTATTGATTTGTTGATGGTAATGCAAATTGAAAAAGGTTTTATCTTATAAAATATCTTCAACTATAATTCATCTCCATTTATTTGCTTATTTGGGCAAAATTTCAAACAGGAGAAAATAGTATATGGGCTAGGCATATTTTTAAAATAAAAAATAGATTATACTAGAGAGAAGAGGAGAGGAAATGTCTCTTAGAATTATCCAACATGTACTTGAGTGTACCAGCACAATGATTAATCTCCAAATAATAATGCCTACATCTGTCAATTAGTTTATATACAAGTCAGCCTGAATATTTTATATAAATTCTAGCATCTTGACTGGAAACAAAAACAGATCATGATATTTCAGGGAGTCATCTGGGTCCCTCAGGGTATAAATCAGTGACAAAAAATGCAATCTAAATAATAATGGATTTACTGATTCATATGTTAGACTATATAATTCTTCAATTTGATTAAAAATATCAATATTTTCAATATAACTCAAGTAGTCTGATTCCTATCCTTACTGTTTTTATACAAGATAATTAATGTGTTAGTAAACCACTCCTCTGTAGCACTGGGAAAAGGAGGATTGCCCCATTTTTTAATTCTAGTGTGAGAGAAGTTTTAAGGTGAACATCATTTTGAAAATGCAAAGTTGTGGTTCTTGTTACAGAATTGGAAGGGACCGCTAATGTGTGAAGAAAAACAAAAGGTAAAACACTTAACTAATTTTTAGAGAATAGAAACGAGTTTTATTAGAAGTAATTTTTTTTTAAGTTGTGAAGCTGTGGTCTTCACAGAATATAGGTAAGAGAAATAAAGTGTGAAGGAGCTAGAGAGGTGTAGTTTTTTTCTTTATTTTTGTAAGTTTTACAAAATGTAGCGTCTAAAAATTGGTTAGGAGACAGATTTAAAATGTAGCAAAGAATAATATGTTTTCATGATTCAGAACTATTGATTTTAAATTATTCTATGACACTGAGGATAGTAATAGAAAATAATTGGCCTTTCAGTGTTGAAAAGTAGATGTGTTTTTCAAAAATATTTGTATAATCTCTTTTTTCACATGTTGAACTCCTTGTATTTGGCACTGCTTTGTCTAGTGATTTCAGATGTCATTAGTATTTTAACATGCAAAGCAAATGCCATTAAACAGAGTTACTTAGTTTAATGATGTTGATTCCTTATCCTAGTTGTCAAATGCAGAAAGTTACCAATTAATTCACATTTTAGTTTTAAAGAGTTGTCCATGGGTCAGGTCAGAAAACTGAAACTTTTTACTTTAAGTGTGCCTGAACTAGTACATTTAATTAACTTCCCTGAAACTAAGTAGGCGCTTCTTAAATATCTGTCAAACTATATTAATACTAAAGAACCTTTATATTCTTATATCTGGTGCTTAAATAATTATCATTTTACATGCAGTAAAAGCAAATAGTAAAGAGAGAGACAGAGAGACACAGAGACAGATATAACCAAGAAAGTCAATTGGTAAATGGTGGAAAGAGAGGGGATGTAGCAACCAATTCTTTCACTGTCTACATCAGCATATTCAATTTGTTATCCAGCTAGTTGTCCCAGCTGCCTGTAAAGGTTGTTTGGGCTTTCCAGCAGTCATCCTAGGCGGTAATATGTTTGTGTGTGATCACAGTCCAGTCTCACACTCATTTTTGGTAAATGGAAAAACATCATTGTATCATAGCACCCAGAAGTGGTCAGGCTCTTCTTAATCACGTGCTCAAGTTACCGAATAGTAAAATCTATATATACTACTTAAAATAGAGGGAAAGTGGTGGTGATTCCTTTCCAGAAAGTAGGATACAGACAGTTCCATAGTTCAAGAGATCATATTCATGATATCAAAATCCAAGGAAAGCAAAATTACCTCCAGATTGCTTGGTGACTGTGAGGTCATAGCAGAGGAAAGGAGATGGATTAAGGAGCTCCGTTACCTAGATTCTTTGAGAAACCTGGCCAGTTTCCTTCCTTAAAGAAATTTTGCTATTCCCTTTTATTGTGTTCACTCTTAACAGCATCCTATAAACCTCCTTTTTAGAGCTTAGCACAATGGATATTAAATCATTTTGTGTGTTTTTCCTGACTTAAAATTAAGTGTAATGTGGGCAGAGACTTCTGGCCTATGTACAAATGTAATTCCATTGCCTATCATAGTACCATGTCTAGAGTAGCTGCTCAGAATGTTGGGTAAATGAATTTTTTCCCACTAGAGAGGAGAACAGTCTAGTTTCCCCTGATGTTCAGAATTAGGCATAAAGACTTGCTAATTCCTGCATTTGTAGTGCCTTCCTCTTTGTGTTTTTATACACACTGAAGAGAATTTTTGTCTTGTGGACATTTTCTATTTATGAATACAATAATCCATTTAAAAGAAGTAGAGCTTTATTTTATATTGAGGCATATAAACCTTCATTACATTTTCACTATCAGTTTTGGCTAGGCTCTACGTGTGTGTCTATTTTTATTAGTGAGAAATACTCTACCTTAAATGTTTCTGTACACAATCTCAGACATCATGGTATATTTTATTAATTCCAATATCACCCACTGACTCTACATCTAAGTTTTTGGATGTGGGACGGAGAAGGTGAGAAGTATGAACTTACCAGCTGCTCACTAGTCTATGCCTGTGGTAAAAGCATCAGTTGCAAATTTGGGACACTTCAAAAAGGGATGTTTTATGATTTTTTTTCCCAAGATTATTTCAAGTATATAAAAATGGGAATAATTCTTTAAAAATTCAGAGGATAGCAAGTCAGATGAGGAAAGTATATTCAGTGATATTTGCATATCTAGACACAAGATAAGCACAGGTAATTATGCTGAACAGAAATTCTCTACCTTAACTCCTTTATATCAGTTACCACTAAATTTCACATCTAGAAAAATTGTATAACAAATATATCACCCCATTTGGATTTTCCAAATATCTCATTAATAATAATACATGTGGAAATTCTCTTATGAACTATAATGGACAGTGCTGTCAGTGTGCTTTTGGCTGTGAGTAACAGAATACACAAAATAAATAATAAGAATCTGTTTATAAATCTCACATGAGCAGACATCCAGAAATGGACTGCTTCAGAACTGACTGTTTAGGAAGTTCAACACTCTCCAGGAATCTGGGTCAGCATCTCTGGGTGTCCCTTGCCTTTCCCTTCATAGTGGTGAGATGGCTGCTCCATTTCCAATTAGAAAAACAGGGGCAAGAATGGGCCTAGCTTTCACATTGTTCATGTCTCTTTTTCAGGATGGGAAATCTCTCAGGTGCCATTGGTCAGCGCTAGGTTACATTGTCATCCTTGGTTGACTTATTTCAGGAGAGGGAAATTAAAAATACTTTTAAAGTAGAAGTATGAACAAACAAGCCATTTAATGATGATCATCCATCTGACATATAACATTTCCCTTATGACTTAGAAAAAAGTTTCGTGCGATGCTGCATTCATTATTATATTTAATGAGAGACAGTATGGGGAAAAAAGCTAGAATTTCTGAGTTAGATTTTGCTACTTCTCATGTGATGTTGGGTGAGTGACTTCTAAACCTCATTGGTTTCACCTGTGACAGTGCCGTGCTCAGTATCAGTAGAAAATATTACTGCCACAAATTTCATTTAATCTCCCTAACAGTTTTCTTAGAGAACTTCTTGTGATTATGAAATGCTTATTTTAATAATAGAGATCTAATTATTAGTGAAAGATATTCAGTTCTAAACATCTTGGACACCATTTAAACATTTTAGAGGTTTAGTTTTACATTTCATATAATTATTAATTTATCATTGTTCTTTGGGGACTTATTGTGTGTATATAAAACTTCTTTAGACTCTGCAGTATGGCATTGCTAGTGCTTTTATCCTTTTCCATTCTGGCACTCCTAATTCTTTCTAATGTATAGTAAGAAGCAGGGAAAAAGAACATTTCGGAAAGAAATAATTGATTACCAATAAGGTAGAAAGTTCTTATATATAAAAATAATCTTACATAGCCACATGTTCTTTTTCAAGAGAATTAAAAAAAATACTAAAATATTCAGTCTTTGAGAACATCTTTTTCATATACTTGCATATGAGAAACTTTACTCTTATAAAAGTAATTCAGGTTAAAAATTGTATTTTTAGACTATCCATCTTTTTTTTACATACTAAGGTGGGATATTTTATGATTCTGTGTGAAGTTTCTGTAGCCTGTTTCATTGTCTCCTGAGAGCTTAACAAGCGTATCTTAAGTATGAGCATTAGATACAAGCATTTTTATATGTCATTGAGAAAAATTATATCTTTACCTGTTGTTTGCAAACATGAAAAATGTTTGCTCTCTTTGGTATGAATATAAAATGTCCCCCCTGTAGTCATTACAGCCATGTTTCTTCCTTATGAAATAATGTTATCAACATTATTGTTTTGCTGTTAGAGAGTATAAATTGCTATTTTAAAAAAAACATGGGTTTGAGGGTTTCGATAAAATGTAGTTCTTTTTATAAAGTATAATCATATTAAGAATAATACCTCACTATGTTTAAGAACAAATGAATAACCCTATAACCAGTGTTTGGTGTAACATCTTTTGGCAATGAAAAACAAAACTGAATTGAGTTCTGTGACATAAATGTACCACTTTAAACACCCCATCACTGTAAGTCAACAGTGACACATCTCTAATCACCAGTATCGTTAGCCAAATTCAGAATTCCTGCTATGTTTCTAGAGTATTCCATCAAATTGTGAGACAATTTTTTATTAAAATAAAGTTATTGAATTGTTAGAAATATTGTTCTCCATGAGAAAATAATTTTAAAACCAGTTTTGAAATGACTGTTGAAATGCTTTCATAACAGGACAAAAATGAAAGCAAGCTAAGTAAATGAGATTTTTGAAATATCTTTGATGAGTAAAAAGTATTCATTTTAAACCCATTTTAACTAAGCTATTTAGGACATTATGTTTTTGCTTTCATTTTAAAAGCAAAGGTCAGAGGATTTTATTTTTTTATTTGATGAGCATGTTATACGGTATAGGTAGAATCAGTTAAGGATGCTTGCAAAGGGATTCAGGTGTCTATTAGAAGACTTCAGTTTTATACATATATAAATGGTCTTCCAATATCTCTTATATCACCACTAAATATATGAAAATAATAAAGTAAGCATACCTGTGAGGGAAAAAGTTGACATTCAATTTTAGTAATTTCACTGAATTAAAACTTTGTGTTTATGACTTTTGAGTTTTCTGCAGTAAGGTAAATGAGGCAGTTTCACCCCTTTTATGTTGCACCTTTGTTAGAAGTGAGCTTCATGTCTAATTAGGTTCTTTGGTATTCTTTTTGGTAAATGCACTGGCAATTCATGTTTTGAGTGTTTTGTTTTATGTTATGTTTGCTGCATTAACATTACTTAGCAGACAAAAGTTAAAAACAAATGAACAAACAAAAAAAAAGATTTTGTAAACCAGGAAGAAAAGTTCCAAGGAAAATATATTGCTGGAAATTAAAACGCCTATTTGAACAGAACTAGTAGGACTAAATAGTAACTAAATTTCATTATGATAAAAATAATTTTTTTGCCTGAGCAATATCTCTGAAAGTTGACATTTTCCTGAGGATATGTAAAAGAAACAAAATTACTGGTAGTAAGAAAATGCCTGGTAAACAGGAGCTAATTTTATTTTTACCTGAACATCTGCTAGCCAAGCACTTTAAATATTAAACTGAAGCCTGTAACTTACAATTAAATTCATTGAAATAGGGTTTAATATATTAATGACTTAAAATAATAATAGTATGAGTAACTCTTTTTTTGTAGGACATTGGTCATCATACCTGTAATCACAAAACTTGTCTAAGAACACAATAAATTTGACTCCGGTGTGACCATTTTATAGTGGGTTAACTGTCCAGTTATCTTGTTCTTAAAATCCAGAGCTGTATGTTTTCTCTGACAAATTTGAGTTTGAATTATTTGGATCTTTTTCTAATGTGAGCCATAAAAATAAATAGCATACATGCTTAAATGTGCTTTTTTGCATTTCTACAACCTAAAGACCAGTTTGGTTGAAAAAAATAAAATTTAACAGCTTTTAATTTGTCATGTGGAATCTGATTCTATGTGCTTTTTATTACCTCCATATATTTATCTAAGTGAAACATAAAATGGTTGTAATAATGGAGAATTTAAAGCAGCTTTTGCACATGAGTAGTAATGCTAACTAATATGGTGAATAAAGACTGAATGTAAATTCTCAGAATTTCTGTTTCTTGTGATGTGTTTGCTAAAATGAGTATATCTTGGTTAGCTGATAGAAGCTCCTCATCATCCTGGTTAAGCTATGAAGAACGTTGATGGACAGAATGGAAAAAAATATAGGGAGTAACCATTTACATGCAAGTTGAAGCCATATATATATAAATATATATTTTTCAAACTGTAATACAGTGTACATTAGGTCATTACAAAACAGAACCTGTCAGAATGTAAACTCATAGCCCTTTTTTTGCTGAAGTAATGCTTTGGTATTCCCACATAGATAACCTAGGTGTGGCAGAAATCAGTATAATCTAAAACCACCAGTTCCTATTGATTCTCCCTCATTTATGTCTCTTAAATTGAGCCTTTCCGTTCCATTTTCCTTGCGCCTTGGTTTAGGCCTTCAATAATATTTCATTTGTACTATTCCGAGAGCCACATTTCCGTCCACAGCACCAGCATTTCCACATTCCAGCCCACTTGTTCATTTCTATGAGTTTTATTTATCCACTTAACAAAGCTGGCCGTGTCACACCACTGCTAACAGACTTCTGTCAGACATCCTATAAATCTGTAATATCAGGTCCAAGCCCCTTAAGTTGGCATACCCATTCTGAAAAAGACCCTAGTTAGCCCATACTTAGCAATCTCTTAAGTCACACTGCACTCCTAAAAACACCCAGAACTTGTCTCGCCTTCCTCCTGTTTGCCTTCAAGTTATCCATTATAATGTCACCTTTTTTTCTGAAGCTTTCTGGACCCCTGGAGGTAGAAGCAGGTGATTCACTAAATGTTTTTTCACAAATATTCTGTTCATATTTAGTTCAGAGAATTAACTTTTAAATTATTTTATATGCCCATAGTCTTACTTTCTGAGCTCCTTGGAGACAAAGATAATCGTGTTCATATTTGTATTTTTAGAACTAAACACAACATATGGAAGTGAATGTTCTCACTGAGTATTTGTTGAATGAATAAATGAATGAATGAATGAATGAATGAATCCAGGAATATCTGTATAAAAGGTCAACAGAAAAATATTACTAGGAAACCTGTTGAATGTAGAAAGACAATTCCAAACAGTCATAAAATGTGTACTAAGTATTGTTCTGATTGGAGACTATTTGATACAGTACAATATTTTCCTCTCAATTTATTGAGTGATATATTTTTCATGATAATGATGAATCAATAGGAAAAAGCTTTTAATTTTCCATAACTTCAGCCACTGTGTAAATTTGTAAAACTACATTTATTCTATAAAGTAGATGATTTGCATTGATTTAATATAAAGTTACATGTAGGCTCAGGCCCTTGTAAATACTGATCTTGCTGTTAAATGTTTGCCCTTGTTCTGTCTAACTAGCTATTGTCTATTGATATCTACTCAGATATGTTAAATCCTGCCATAATCCAAGAATATCTCTATTCTCTAGAAAAGAATAATGATTCATGGTGCTACAGTCCTGTGAAACTTATCATGGTTTTCAGATTATTGGCCTTAATATGGTGATTAATGCAAGTAGGGCTTGTCAAAATGTTGTAAGCAAGTGAAACCTTGTATGAGGCTGGATATTATTGGATATGTCTAGATAGATAAGATTACTTCTGTAGTTTGTAATTTCATGTCAGAGAACTCTATACAACATAGCATAATAATAAGCACTGTATTAGGTTCCATGTCATTTTCCATAACAAGTAATAGGGTTGTATAAAATAGTAAAGTTGAAGTGTTTTACCTTCTCATGTGAAAGGTACATATCAGTGTTTATAAGGAAAAAAATAACTTGCTGTGAGAGATATTTCAATATCATTATAAGAATTTTTTTGTTTTGCCTTCATGTGTGTAAACCTGTATCTCATTTCACCTGTATTTTCTTCTAATTGAGGATGTGATAGCTTGTTAGACTATGTATAATTAAAAACTGCAGCTTTTTGTGAGAATGAATTTTTAAATCCACTACTGGATAATACAAAAATCTAGTTAACTTTTGTAAAATTACATTAAATGATCATTAATTTAATTATCTGCTACAAAGAAACAAAGATGTGGTCATTGGGTTGTGGAAGAAAATAAATTTTGAGTATCTTACTTCCAGATTAAATACTGAAATAGTTTAAACTATATTTTCTTTACAACTTTATATTGATAAACTGTTATTACTTCTTTAGTTCTTTCATGCTGTATCATAATTTCCCACTATTGTTCATATAACAAAGGACAGTATATTTAAAAAATAATTATCCAAAAATTACTAAATTTTATCTTTATGGATAGCTATTTTTTCTTTTTAATATTCTTTCCAATCATAATTTCTAATGAATGCATAGCTATCTAGAAAAATTGAGCATATTTAAGTTTGGTCTCCTTTTTCTTCTGAAAAACCTAGACTTTTTTTTTTCTCTCTATGATTACAGAGTGGCTGGTCTAAAATCAAGTTGTCTGAGAACAAGCTGAGAATCATAAGCACTAAAACCACATTGTAAAATCTGAACAACCAATGTTATGGAAAAGGCAAAGATATACTTGAATCTGTCAGATTAATACATTCCTATTATCCCCTCTGGGACAATCATATAATTTGATACTAACAGTTAAACTTTGAAAATTATGTGACCATCTATTACGTTATGGATGGTACATGTCCTCAAACCTTTTCTATCACTTATAATACGACAGGCCTACCCCATTTTTAAAAATCCCTTCTGTTATTGATAATTGCCTAAGCTGCTTCTTCCTTTCCTTTTTCAGAATGAAGAACAAATTTTGGTATTTTGAGTTTGGCACATCTGAAACTTTCTCAGCCACCTGCAAGAAGCTACATGAATCTGTAGAAATAGAAGTAAGAAAATGAATTATCTTTATAATACTATGAAATGGCTTGAGTTTGATTATTAGTATGTTGTTCTAGCCCATGGAGGTAGTTAGAATACCCAAGATTCTACAATGTCATTTCTGTCACTAATTGAGAATCTAGTACTATCTGAAATAGTGATATAAAGTTAAGTTTGAGTATGAGTTGTTTAATACAGCATAAAAGAATGAGAGGTGGAATACAACTTTAGAAATCAGTGTGCATAGTATGGACAGAAAAATGTAAGATAAAAGAAAGTACTTGAAGGGAAAGAAAAAAAGTTGCAAAATACATTTTAAAAACTTATTTTCAAGTTTCAGTATCTTATAACCTTTCAAATACAGTTCACTAAAATTGTACTTTTATGAATAAAGGTTAAAAAGTATACTTTTCTATTCCCATTCCCATTCATTAGCTAGGTTTTCTCAGTTCCTGAGGTTGCCATTTCCCCATTACATTTGTAGAAAGTGGAAAAGCCAAGAAAGAGAGCAAAGATAGCAAAAAAAGATACACTTTAAAAAGATTTGGAGCAAATACGTCTACCAAAAATACAACCATTTGTAGGACTAAAAATTTTGGAGACAAGTTATAATAGAAAATGACAGCTTATTGAGAGATTGTTAGGGGTTAAAGAAAAAGGAAAGTTATGATAAGTAGTAAAGATAAATCAAAGGAACAGAATTATGAAACAAGGACATCTAATGACTAACTGATATGAATTGAGAAGTATTGGCTTTAACACTTTTCATTTTAAAAAGAAGGAAATAACTTGTCTACTGAGACCTAAATCATCAGTGGCAAATATGCAGGTAATAAGTTTCATAAACAAAAGTAGTTACGGACCACAGAGAATCACAATGATCTGGCTAGGTTCTTCAGGATCCCAGCTTTCTAATTTACTGCAAATGATAATAACAGCAAGAGTGGTACTATTTTAGAATGTGATCTTTCCGGACCTTCTCCTCATGATTGACCAATAAATTGAAGTTACTAGGGGTAGAATTGATTGTCAGGCAATGGAAAACGCCCTTCATGATTGACTCAGATCATAACCCTGCAAAGGAATATAATCATAAAAGGTGAAGAATTTGGGCTCAACAGGGACTTTCTGGGATTGCTATTTGTGATAATAAATATGTGTATGTTATTTATATATATATACTTATATAGCTATATGTGCATATATATTTGTAAAAATCATCTGAAATCTCCTTTTACCTTCAAAATTCATTATTTAAAAATAATTATATAGATTTTGAGTATTTCTGCCCTCAGAAACCGATGCTTAAAGAAAATCTGCAGCAAAAGGCAAAAATGAAAAAAATATAAAGTATGGCTTCTGGTTGAATATAGGGTGGATACCTTGAAGCCTCTTGCACTTCTCCTTACCTTCACTTACCACTGAACATAGATTGAAAAATATTATCTGAGAGATTTCGTGTTCATGGATAGGTAAACTCAATATTGTTGTGTTGTTGGTTCTTCTCAACTTCAGCTAAAGATTCAGTATAATCCCAAAATTCTAGTAAATTATTCTGTGAATATCAACAAACTGATTCTAAAGATTATCTGGAAAGTCAAAAGACCCAGAAGAGCCAACACAACATTGAAGGAGGAGAGTAAAGTTGGAGAACTGACACTGCCTGTCTTCAAGACGTACTGTAAAGTAGTCAAAACAATATTATATTAGTGAAAGAACAGACAAATCAATGAAACAGAATATAGAGCCCAGAAACAGAGTCCCATAAATATAGTCAGCTCTTCTTTGACAAAGGAGGAAAGGCAATACAATGGAGCAAAGAAGGTTTTTTAAACAAACAAATGGTGCTGGGATGACTGGACATCCACAGGCAAAAAAAAAAAAAGAAAAGAAAAAAAAACAAAAATCTATTCACAGGCCTTCACCCTTAATAAAATGAACTCAAAATGGATCACAGAGCTAAATGTAAAATACAAAACTTTAAAACTTCTAGAAGATAACATAGGAGGAAACCTAGATGGCCTTGAATATAATGATGCCTTTTAGATACAACACCAAAGGCACAGTCCATGAAAGAAATAATTGATAAGCTGGACTTCACTGAAATTAAAAAGTCTGCTCTCACTTCGTCCCAACTTCCCCTTTCCCCCTGTGTCCTCAAGTCAGTTCTCTACATCTGCATCTTTATTCTTGTCCTGCCACTAGGTTCTTCAGTATCATTTTTTGGGTTTTGGGGGTTTTTTTTAGATTCCGTATATATGCATTAGCATACAGTATTTGTTTTTCTGTTTCTGGCTTACTTCACTCCATATGACTCCAGGTCCATCCACCTCACTACAAATAACTAAATTTTGTTCCTTTTTATGGCTGAGTAATATGCCATTGTATATATGTGCCACATCTTCTCTACCATTCATCTGTCGGTGGACATTTCAGTTGCTTCCATACCCTGGCTATTGTGAATAGTACTGCAGTGAACATTGGGGTACATGTAACTTTTTGAATTATGGCTTTCTCAAATGTAAAATAGATAACTAGTGGGAAGCTGCTGCATAGCACAGACAGATCAACTCGATACTTGGTGATAAGATGACCTAGAGGGGTGGGATAGAAAAGATTGGAGGGAGGCACAAGCAGGAGGGGATATGGGGATATATGTATAAATACAGCTGATTCACTTTGTTGTATAGCGGAAACTGCACAACATTGTTAAGCTATCATGCTCCAATAAAGATCTGAAGAAAAAAAAAAGTCTGCTCTTTGAAAGACAATGTCAGGATAATGAGAAAACAAGCCATAGACTAAGAGAAAATATTTGCGAAAGACATATCTGATAAAGGACTTTGTATATTCAAAATATGTAAAGAACTCCTGCAATTCAATGAGAAAATAAACAGCCCTATTGAAAACTGAGCCAAAGACTTTAACTGATATCTCACCCAAGGAGACATACAGAAGCAAATAAGCAGGTGAAATGACACTCCACATCATATTTCATCAGGGAAATGCAAATTAAAACAGCAGTGAAATACCACTACACACCTATTAGGATACTGATAACATCAAAAGCTGTTGAGGAAGTGGAGCAATAGGAAGTCTGATCCATTGCTGGTGGGAATGCAGAATGGTACAGCCACTTTGGAAGACAGTTTGGAAGTTTCTTACAAAGCTAAACATACCCTTAATGTATGATCTGGCAATCATACTCCTTGATATTTACCCAAAGGAGTTGAAAACATATGTCAACACAAAGACATGCATGTGGATGTTAATAACAACTTATTTAATAATTGCCAAAACTTGGAGGCAAACAAGAGGTCATTTAGTAGATGAATGGGAAAATAAGTTGTGGTATATCCAGACAATGGAATATTATTCAGTGCTGAAAAGCTACCAAGTTGTGAAAAGACATGGGAGGAACCTTAAATACATTTTCCTGAGTGAAAGAAGCCAATGTGAAAAGGCTACATACCGTATGATGCCAACGTATGGCATTCTGGAAAAGGTAAACCTACAAAGACAGTAAAAAGATCAGTGGTTGCCAATTAAGGGGGAGGGAGGAAGGAACAGGCAGAGCACAGAGGATTTTTAAGGCAATAAAAGTACTCCATGTGATGCAGTGGTGGTGGCTACATGTCATTATACATTTGTTCAAAGCCATAGAATGTATACCAAGAGTGAACCCTACTGGAAACGGTAAAGTTTGGGTGATTATGATGTGTTAATGTAGGTTCATCAGTTGTAAAAAATGTACCACTCTGATGGGATTGTTGATAATGGGAGAGGCTATGCATGTGTGGGGACAGGGGGTATACAAGAAATCTCTATACCTTTTCCTCAGTTTTGCCATGGGATTTATTTTAAACTGCTCTAAAAAGTAAAGTCTTAATTTCCAAAAAAAAAAAACAAACATCGATCTGTAGTATATTATGTATATCACAAAATAAAAAATGTTCAAAGAAAAGTTTGTATCATATAGCAAAAGATGTGATGGAAATAGGTATGGAAAACAGTGATTTTAACATTGCAAGTAATAAAATTCAGTCATTTTGTTCCACTGAGCTTTACATCTTGAGAAAAACTCTTTAGGGTCATGTTTCTTCATGCCCTCCAAGTCTGGCTTCCCAGCTCTGCATTTACTGCCTTATTCTAGGCACCACTGGAGTAGCATTTATAAATCAGAGCCAGCACTGTACACTCACCATTCTATTGTTGCATATCTTGAAATACTGTTATAATTTTATGAATTTATCATAATTCTAAAGCTTGGTTTGTGTGTGTGTTTGTGTGTATGGATGGTAATGTAAAATCTGCTTCTCTACTCACTTTTTAATGAATCCAGTCTATCATATTAGCAGAATACGCCTTTCTACCCTCAAGGTTACTTCATAATTAAATATAATAAAAACAGCAGTTTGGAAATTTGATTCTGTTTGCTGTTGCTTCCTGTTTGGCCTAAAATTATGCTAAATATTGCTTGAAACTATATACGCAGAGAATAAGACCACTTCAGTACAAGAATACCTCAAGTAATGGATATATGTTTTAACGACAGCTTTTTCAAAACAAAATATTTGCTGTGTGACCCTTTATTTCACATCTTTCTTTCATTTAGGAAGTTTTTTTCAAAAAAAAAAGGTGAATATTTGGAATAATATATCAAGGGCTAATACTTGATAATAATAGTAGCTAAGATTTATCTATTATTAAATATACCTCATGGTTGGTGCTAAGCAATGCACATCCATTACATGTTTTAGTTTTCCTCCAAATCCTATGATTTAGAGAGATTCTGTTGTATCTCTACTGCAGAGAGACACACATGAGAATTTTTTTTTATAAATTTATTTTTATTGTTTATTTTATTGGTTGTGTTGGGTCTTCATTGCTGAATGCGGGCTTTCTCTAGTTGCGGCAAGCAGGGTCTCTTCTTCATTGGAGTGCTCGGGCTTCTCATTGCACTGGTTTCTTTTGTTGCAGAGCACAGGCTCTAGGCACATGGGCTTCAGTAGTTGCAGTACACTGGCTCAATAGTTGTGGCTTACAGGCTCTAGAGCGCAGGCTAAGTAGTTGTGGCGCACGGGCTTAGTTGCTCCGTGGCATGTGGGATCTTCCTGGACCAGGAACCGAACCCGTGTCCACCACATTGCCAGGCGGATTCTTAACCACTGTGCCACCAGGGAAGCCCTAAGTTCATGAGTTTTTAATCTGCTCCATGTACCAGGCAAAGTTCATGAGAGAATAAAATGGCCCATTATTCTCCAAAGTATTTGAGTCTTTTGGTATTCGGTAAGACTTGGGAGGATGGTATATTTTAAGGCAAAGAATTTCCATCTCAGATACTGAGCTTTGTCTTAATGATTAAGTATTTCTATACAACCTAAATGAGCTCAAGAATTAACAAATTGCAAGAAGAATGTCAGGGACACAAAATACATTAGCAGAATTTGAAAGGTAAGACTCTGATTGCCCAGTACCCTGGAAAGCACAGAGTTATTAAACGCAGTAGGGCAGATTTTTGCAGCTTAGTCTGTGCCCCACCTATATCAAAATCATCCTGGATGGTCTCTCAGCATGTATTTAGAGAACCTGAGCCCGGCCTTACCCTTACCAAAACACTGACTGGGAGTAGGAAAAATGAAATGAGTGAATGAATATTCTTTTTTTAACCCTTTATTGAGGCATAGTTGACATACAAAAAGCTGTGCATATTTATTGTAGGCAACTTGATAAGTTTGGAGAAAAGAATATACCCATGAAACTATCATCATAATCAAAGCCATCAGTGTTTCATCACCTCCAAAAGTATCTCCCAGCCCAATTTCTGTGTGTGTGTGTGTGTGTGTGTGCGCGCGCGCGCGCGTGTGTGATAAGAACACTCAAAAGATCTTCCCTCCCTTCTAAAGCTTCCCAGGTGATTTTTTTTTTTTTTTTTTTTGGCAGTGAAATTCTGGAAGCAGTAATGAAGGGAGACAGTAAAGGTGTGGACCTCGACAAAGATGGTCCTAGGAAACAAAAATTGGACTCATTAAGTGCAAAACAAAAAAAATACCTCCTTATCCCAGGAAAGAACAAGAAATGTGGTGGGGGTGAGGCGGTGTTATCATTTCATTAAGATAAATACATTATAGTTTTTCTTACTGAGGAGGATGAGGAAGAAATGAGACAGGTGAAAGGTGACCAGAAGGTGAAATTTCTTTTCTGTATTTACCAGAAGTTATTTTTAATGAAATAACTTTTGGTAAGAAATTTAATATTCCAGTAATTTATAGCTTTCACAGAATTTCCTGAAAAAGAGAAACATGTAAAATTAAAGTGGTTTTCTGCTAGTACTTATGGCTAATGCTTGGTATCTTGAACCAGCAGTATATTGTTACTATCCACATGGTCAGCAGCTGTGTGTGTGCATACATGGTACCATTTTCAAATATTCCTGGCTTCCGAGTATGCTTTCCCCTTCCTCTCCTTTACCTGCTATCTCCTGTTCTACTCTTTAAAAAAAAAAAAAAAAAAAAAAAGAACACTTGCGATTATCTGCAATCAGCACTTTTATCACCATCATTGGACTGCCAGCTAATAGTAAAATCACCTAAAAGGCATGTTCTGAGTCCCTATATCACACCGTATTTGTGGATAATACTTTTAAAATGCATTTCAAAAAACACAGAGCTTAATCACTGGAGTGATTAAGAGTGATATAGAGTACCACAGCCTTCAGATATCAGAAGAGATCCCATCAAGCCATTTATGTGTACGTGTCTATTTTAATTTGTAGGTTTGCTGCTGTAGTTTTCTGTAAAACATAAATAATTTTATCCCGTGAATTACAAATGAATTTGCAGAAACTCTTCTAAAAGCAGGTTTATTTAAGTCATTTTACACCATGCCATTTTAAACAATGAACAAAGCAGTGTTTTATGTTTCAGTAAATAAAATTATGAATAATTTTTATCTGACCTTGGCATAGAATTAGACTCACTAAGAAAAAAATACTTAGTTTATCATTAATCATATCTCATCAGATTTATTATCCACACTTATGGCTCTTTAAAGTTCTTCACATGCTTTGAATATTCCTATCAGGTGACATGTTAACTGAATCTAAAACACTAAATTCACATATAAAAGTTTGTCCTTAACACTGCTGTATAATATGGTGCAGGGTGTATTTATAAACTAGGATTAAAATATATTGGAAGAAAAATTTAAACAATATTCTTTGAGGTAAATTTTTCTCTAAAATAAGATCTTCCATTTCAAAACCTAAAGAGTGGACAATGGCCTCACAACATTGCACTCTGAAAATAGCTCCCAGAGCACTATATGTTAACGACCTTTCTTCAACATAATAAAAATATTCAGGATTTATTGACTAACCGAGGCTGTTAGCTTTTAAGCTTTTATATTCTTTTCCTCTGTAGCTACCTTTTTAAAAATCATAAATCTTCAAAGTGGATGAAAATATTATCTGACACAGTATTATAACTTGTTTATATTTCATAGCCTTCACCTCAGCTTTTATTTCCATGCACTCAACTGGTGTGCTACAGCTCCTGGTCTTCATCAGAACCAGCACTGGAAATTTCCAGACTAATGAACATAACGTTAAAGCAAACAGAGGAAGGTAGCCTGGGGTCAAGAACTGGTGGAAACAAATTATTAATAAATAGGTATTTATGAAACTACATTGTCCTGCTCTCACAGGAACCTCGGTGTTCTTCATTGGTCGTTCTTCTTTGGGATTTCTTAAGGATTTTTTTCACTTTTCAGAGAGCTAGCTGCCTACTGCTTGCTTAAAACTACACGTGACAAGATTCTGAAGAGTGAAAACATGAATAATAGTATACACTGATGTTTTTCACATGTGATTCCCCTAGTTCAATTAAAAAAAAAAGTCTATTTGCAACATGCTCTCCTTTTCTGCAGATGAACAAAGGAATACTCCTTCACTAATTCTGAAAGTAACTTGTCACAGTGGGGTTCGAAGGCCTAGTCAAATAATTGTCTTAGTGTACTACCTGCTGTGTTCAATATTGAGTGAAAATGGAAGCCAGGCCCCAACTCCAGCTTATTTCACAATTCTTCTGTTATTTAAATGATTTTAGTCAGTTTGGGGGAAGCCAGACCTTTATAAATTAACAGCAGGGAAATACCAAAGGTGTCAGATTGCATATTTATCATCTTTTTCGTGTAATACTTAAATATGTATTAAGAAGTGACTGACATAAATTAGGCAGATTTCAGAAGCCACAGGCCGTGGCTTGTAGAGGACCCCCTTCTGCTTGACATTTCATCCTTGTCAAAGATCAAATTATTTTAATTTAGGCTGCAAATTATAAGGAATGAAGACTTCTTTGTGGGAATTCCCTGTGGTAATCTGACTTTTGTTGTTACTGCTGCTTGTCAGTGTGCAAAAGATATAATATGCATGCAAATAAGGTTAAAAAATATGTACTATCTAATTATCCAGCCAGTACATTCCACTTGAAGACAGTGGGAGGCCTGACACACAGTATGTGTTTGATTCATTGAGGCCTGCAGGGTATTTACACAAGATTACTTTTAATTATGAAATTAATATCTGTTTATCTAGAATATATAGCAGTAAGTGAGTATACACATGAGCAGAATTCTTTAGTAAAAAGAAATCATCTTAATTTAATACATGAAAAGAAAGAAAAAAAAATCAGTTGTTTCTAGGGGGAAAAGAAGGCATCATCCAGACCTTGGTTTCACCCTCATTGAAATAAATTGAATGAAAACTTGGCACCTTCTCTAGAATTTGTTTCTAGCCCTGCCAAGAAGGCTCAAGATGTGTTGCTTTATTTCACAGTTTTTATATTTTAGTGAATAAGCTACAGTATTAGATTCAGTATGATGAGGAAAATGTAGCAAAAGAGAGGGGGTTTTATTTGTTTTTTCTTTTTATAATTTTGGTAGAGGATTATCTCTTCTAGTTTCAAAAATCATGATTACTGTGAGAAAGAGAATAATGAAACTGTATCCACAGTTTTTTTCTGTAATAAAACACAGCAAATAAAACAATCCTGCTGCAGATATACTTTATGAAATGCATATCCCTAACAAAGTTTGTTTGTAAAGCATAGTGTTGCGTATTGACATCTCTGCTCATATTGACTTCTAACTGAAAATGGGAGAACAATATATGGGATACATTTATCATAACTGCCATTTTAGGAAACTCAAAGCAGATGAGTAAATAAATAATAATTATAAAAATACAGTATGGCCTTGTCACTTTCCACACATGCCCATCAGTGGAAATGTATGGAGAATTCAAAAAAGTAAAAAGTGACCACTCTGAGTATTGCAAAGCATTGTCTGGTAGAATGTTCCATATTTTGCATGGTCAAAAGGATGTCTTATCACCCGGCAAACAGAAAAATCTGGCTGACTAATTGATTTTATTTTTCAATCTTTTGTTAAAGCAGCTATAAAGTAATGATGGGTTGGAGATTCCTTTTACTGCTGCTGCATTTGGCACTTCCTTCACTCAGCCTGCCTGGTCCTCCATACTCATTTAAATAACTGTGCGTCTCATTGCCTTTGACGCTGTGCTTAGAACTTAATCTAGTCCAAGAAACCATCCTTGGCCACTTCAACGTAATTCAGAGCTCTTTGAGTTACTGTTTTTCTTTTTTCAAAAGTCTCTTAAGCCATTTCTTTCTCTGCTCCCCCAAAATGAGACTCCGAGTAATGAATTCTGTTTCTTTATTTTCCTCCCCAATAGTACCTTGCAGTATGTTCTAAATAGGAGCAGTCATAAAATTTCTGTCTGAAATCTGACTGAACTTTCCAGAATCAACCTCTTTGTAACACATTGGAAATCTGCAGCTAGTTATATATGCAGAATTGTGCCCCTTCCAAAGGTTTTCTGTAAACAGTGATACAATGATGATTTAATTTGATCATTTTTAAAGGTTATTAATGAAACCTGGTAAATGGTATTGGCTGCTTTATCTTTTATACTGACCTTTAGGGTAACCATTTAAGTGTTTTTGAAAGGCTTATTTGAAAAAGACAAGATTATAAATTTTAAAATTCTCATTAAAAGGTAAGGAAATGCGAAAGATGAAATCAAATTGTTTCTCTTTTCATTTTTCTAATCAGTGTGATGGAGTACAGATTGATTTAATAAACATCTCTCTGGAAGGAATTGCTATTTTGAATATACCAAGCATGCACGGAGGGTCCAATCTTTGGGGAGAGTCTAAGAAAAGACGAAGCCATCGCCGAATAGAGAAAAAAGGGTCTGACAAAAGAACCACGCTCACAGATGCCAAAGAGTTGAAGTTTGCAAGTCAAGGTAAGTTTTCTAACATTTAATTAAGTTGCTTCTTAACTGGCTCTTGAAGGCTGCTTTAAAAGGAAAGCGTTTTCCATTGCATTATAGTCTGTATATTTATGCAGTTGTATTTTTTATAACATCAGATATGCAAGTGTGATTATATTATATTATAGTATATATTATAATAGATTCTATTCTATCTATTATAATGTAATAGATTCTAAAATATACAAACTGGCTATATTTTCATGAATTTTTTCTTCTTTTTTTGGATATAGCTCTTTACACAGAAAATAAAATATACATGGGTATTTAGTAGATAATAATATAAGATGTATTGTACATTAAATTCTGGAATGTGATCATCTTGGTCAGGATGTTTGAGTTGCTAAAACAAGGACCTAGTTAAGGCTTTTCTGAGGTGTGTTGCAAGTTTTATTCTTGGCTTCTTCAGTCAGGCTATGATTTGGAAGCTATCTTACATGAAGCTATTCTCCTAAATAGCATATATAATGGCATGTTTAAATATCCCATGATCAGTTTTGTTTATCTGCGTCCATTTTCCTACAAATTTAGTGGAAAGTAGAATACCTGGGAAACAAAGGGCAAAGGACTAGCAAAATAAGGTAGAATTAGGATCTATGGATCATAGTTATTCTATGATCTATAGATCAGTTTTCAACTCCATTGAAATGTAGTTCACATTGGGTCGTGAGAACTAATTCTTGTTGATAGGTTTTATAAACAAAGAAGCCAAGTTGCTGGTACTCTAATAATTGATCATGCCCCAATTTATGTGTAGTGTCCATGCTATTTTTTTTAACCTTTCAGAATCTACCTAATACCATTGATGGCATTCAGATGGCCAAGAAAACTTACTGGCTCAACTCAGTGTAGCAAAGACAAAATATGAAGAGGTTACAGCCTTATGGCTTCAGTAAAAAATAAATATTTTTTAAATAAAATTAAATGTGAATATGGTTGATAGGCTTGATGGTGGTAGGAAATAGCTTTATGTTTGGGTGTCTTCAGTATCTGAAGGTATCTGATTCAAGTTTCATTAGCAGGCAGTGACTTCAGTTATATAGAATTTGGTGACCATGAAGGTGAAAGAGATTGGCAGAGGAAGTATTAAGTATCCTCTTGAAAGAAGTGTGTATTACAACCTGCCAATAACAGAAGGTTTTGATGCCCACTAAATGTATAGGTGATCCTAAAGAGGTAAATCCTGAAGAGTTGTGTAATTTAATGCAAGAAAGTTTATACCAAATTAAGAAAACATGGAGGAAAATGTTTTCCTGAAGGAGAAATACATAGAAAAAATGAGTATGTGTGTGCTATGTGAATTTTAAAATGAAGGGAATTAGGTATAATTATTAATTTCTAGAAGTTATTGACATTAGTAATGCATTTATATTTAAATGTAAATGTAGATTTCTAAAAAGATTTCTAAGTTTAAAAATTAGTTCAAGGACCATACTAAGACCAAACTTAAAAACTTCTGCTTCTATCCCTAGAGAAGCAATGAGTACATATAGTAATATAGTGCATATAGTTAAAAAGGAGTGTTATATATATTATATATATATAAACCTATATATAAAAAATAATTTATATATATTAACCTATATATATATAAACCTATGTATATATAAAAATAATTTATAGGTTTATTTTTCTGTTTGGTCACTACATATTAATACTTGGCATGTCTTTTGCATGTAGAAATTTCAGCTATGTATCTGAATTAATTCTCAATGCTCAGATGCCAAGTCGTTCACCCACTAAGGAGTTTGTAAAACTCATGGCTTTGCTCCGCCGGGACAAGTGTCTGTGTACCCCCTATGGAGCTACTGCAGACATGCTGTCTGCTGGCCTCACTCACCCCCTTTGTATGCTGAGAAATACACATTTGGAGGGAAGAACAGACAAAACAGCCAGAAGTATTGTATAGACTGCCAGTGCCCATAACACTAGAAAAAGGTCTCTCTTCCCATTCTGTCTTCTTGCTTTGTACTATGAAACTGTTGGGACCAAGTTTCCATAAACTTGGGAAGGAAGGAAATGAGAACCTACAGGGTTTGTGACTCGGATACATTTTTCTCAGTATAGACATGGGGAAAAACATTAGAAATTTTTGAAGGTCATTGTATGAGTGATAACAAAAGCATGCTTTATAATTGATTTGGCTCAACTTTTTTTCCCTCTCTAAACCAACTATGCTTGTAAGTATGGGTTTAGTTTTATTTCAAGATCAGTATCATTGAATGCCTAAAATGACCTTAATCAGTGGAATATTTTAAAAAAGACTTCTATATTAATCGGTCTTTTATTAATTTTATCAAGATTTTTTTCATTTTGATATATTTTACAACAGAATAGCTAAAAGTCTCAAAATGCTTCTAAGTTTCGACTTCACATTTATTCTGTTAATTTTTTTTAAAGCTCTTTATTGGAGTGAAGTGGCTTTACACTGTTGTGCCAGTTTCTGCTGTACAACAGAGTGAATCTGCTGTATTTATACATATATCCCCACAGCCCCTCCCTCTTGAGTCTCCTTCCCAACCTCCTTATCCCACCCCTCTAGGTCATCACCCATCATCAAATTGATCTCCCTGTGTTACACAGCTGCTTCCCGCTAGCTATCTGTTTTACATTTGGTGGTGTGTATATGTCAGTGCTACCCTCTCACTTCGTCCCAACTTCCCCTTCACCGCCCCTCACTGAATCCTCAACTCCGTTCTCTACATCTGCATCTTTATTCTTGCCCTGTCACTGGGTTTATCAGTACCATTTTTTTTAGATTCCATATATCTGAGTTAGCATACAGTATTTGTTTTTCTCTTTCTGGCTTACTTCACTCTGTATGACAGACTCTAGGTCCAGCCATCTCACTACAAATAACTCAATTTCATTCCTTTTTATGGTTGAGTAATATTCCATTGTATATATGTGCCACATCTTCTTTATCCATTCATCTGTTGATGGGAATTTAGGTTGCTTCCATGTCCTGGCTGTTGTAAATAGTGCTGCAGTGAAGATTGTGGTACACGTTTCTTTTTGGATTATGGTTTTCTCAGGGTATATGCCCAGGAGTAGGATTGTTGGGTCATATGGTAGTTGCAGTTTTAGTTTTTTAAGGACGCTTCGTACTGTTTTCCATAGTGGCTGTACCAATTTACATTCTCACCAACAGTGCAGGTATTCTGTTAATTTTTAAATCTTACACTTAATAATCAGAATTGAAAGAAATTTACTACTAAAAATATCTGCACATATCCTTTTCCAAAATGGTAAATGTCTCTATCATTTGATCTTGTTTTCAATTTCTTGACCATAAAAACAATAGTATTAAATGTAAGGGTCAATCAGTATTTTAAATCTAAATATATTTTCAAATTTATACAGAATGATTACAGGTATTACCTTTAGAATGAAATATAGGAACTATAATTCTAGTCTAACAAGTTTTCTTAACCTGGATTCAAATTAATAACTTCACTCTTAGAAAAATATAATTAAGTAAATGAAAAAATTGATAATGTAAATTTCTTCCTTTTAAGATGCATTTTCTTAAAATATTAACTAGCAACTTTTCTGATATGGCTCTGTAAAAAATTTGAAGTTTAAACTAAATTTTTACTTACTAGAATGGGTGCTTGTTTACATAAACTTTTGAAAGCTTTTGGTGAGGGGGAGAGTGGGGGAAGCATACCTAATTAGATTCTTGAAATAAAGATAAATTTTTTTTAATTTAGTGGAAGGATTTAAATTAAGGAAAAAGTTTACAAGTTTGTTTTAATTAAAAAAAAGTCATAGTGCAAAGGTACAAGATTAGGTTTAGAGCATTACATACTCATTTATACTTTGCCCTACATGATCTGTAACTCCTGCACATTGTATTTGCTTGCAATCTTTGAGGACATTCAGAGCATATCACAGTATCTTCAATTAATAAATTCAGTGGTTGGAAATTTTACAGTTGATTTAATATGAGTTGATCAAAATTATAAGTTATTAATTTAATTACATCATTGTTTTAGCAAGATTTTCTAAAACAGATGTGATTCAGAAACATGTTCATACTCACATTCATCTAATTCAGACATTTTCTTTGTGGCTTTGTCTTTTTGTTTTGTTTTTGTTATTTGTTTTGTTTTGCTTCTTTTGGAAATACAAATGAGTGTATCATATATTGATGGCATGGTCTTTAAGCAAAATTGTGAAGTAGGCAAAGTAGATCTTCAGTGCTGTTAGCCTTATAGTCAGACTTTCCCATTTCTTTCAGTTGCTGAGTAAATGTTTGCTCCTCTTCTGCATTAACTCCAAGACTCAGAAAGATATCTAATAAGTTAATTCACATTAATATATAAATGACAGATTGCAGATGGAAGTAGAGGCATTTGCATTTTAAAAGAAATAAAGGCCTTCAGCTAAACCATTATTTTTCAAACTGTTCCATTGAGCTATAAGTGCAGTTCTTCAGAGATTCTGTAAAACATGGTTCAAATTCATTTTTTGTCATATTTTGGAACAATAACAAAAAACCTATAATAAAACACTGTAAAGTGTGTTCTATAAAAACATTTTGTCATATTGTCAGTTCTCAAATCATCAAATTGTGCTGTCAGACAAAACAACATTGTTTCCTCCTCATCTTCTTGTTGGGTGGATTGATCCATAGATAGATGGATAAAATGATAGTTATACATTTCCACACACATGTTTGTAAACATATAACATCTAAATAAACAAATAAATAACTATGACATTTATTTGAAAGTCTGTAGCTCTGCAGTGGTATTTTAAAATATATTGTTGTATCTTTAATGAGCGTAATCATACAAATGGGTACATTACCACCACAGTGTATGTGAATCACAAGCAATTAGAAAGCCTGCAAGCTCAGGTAGTTTTGTTTGACACAAGCAATAAACAGTGCATAACAATCAATGGAAGTGAAAGCAAGGTGACGATACTAATATTTTTAATGAAAATGGAAATTACTTCTTAGAAAAATTTTTACTCATAAAAAATTTCATTGTAACTAGCTCCCAAAAATGTAGGCTTGTACTAGTTTGTATATCCTGTATATAAAATTGAAACAAAATTGTAGCTAAATATGCAGAATAAGATAAATTTGACTAATTGAAACTTCGAGTTAACATCTGAACCAAACAGCAAGTATATTTGTATTGACAAAGTTGAAAAACCATATTAAAAGGACACTTACGAAAAGTGTTTCTTAACAGCGAGGACCTCTCAAATAATACGAACAGTTTTTAGGTATTCTAATGGTTTTAAGCTTTGAAGATACAAGTCCAAGTATACCATATTCCAGTAATGAATGCAGAAGAGTGCAAGACTGCCAAGGGAGATGTGAAAAGTTCACATCAGTTATAATTACATGTCTGTCTGGATCAGGATATTCCCGATATCACACAACAAAAACTCCAAAAATCCGTGAAAATAGGATGCCTGTAACACTGCAGCTGTCCTCATCAAAATAATTCCATTATTCTTGTAGATTGACTGTATCACAATTGTTGCAGTTTGAACCTCTAAATATATTTGCACAAATAAAATTCTGATTTTCTCTTTAATTTACTAGTTTTAAAAATATTGCTTCATTTGAAAAACGAAAAAAGGTTGACTGCTTTAAAAAGTTTGAAAACCACTGAGCAAAAGTAATTACATTCAAGCCTTAGAATTTCAGACATTTGCCAAAAGTTAAGAGGAGGTACTGTCTGGAGTGGCTGGACTTCCTGCTCGAATCCTCATTAACTAGGTGACTGTCTACCCCACATATGGATACAGATAGAAGAGTTTATTTTAAAAACTAATTAGTATATGATATTGTCCAT
This sequence comes from Hippopotamus amphibius kiboko, assembly GCF_030028045.1. Lineage (NCBI taxonomy): Eukaryota > Metazoa > Chordata > Mammalia > Artiodactyla > Hippopotamidae > Hippopotamus > Hippopotamus amphibius. Next base: position 67,943,529 of record NC_080189.1, on the reverse strand, counting down.
GAAATTTGCAGTGATTTCGTTCCCATTTACCAATGCTTATTCTTTTGGGGGGCAGAATTTCTCAAAGTGTAGCATACACTCCACTGATGGAAAGGAAAATTGAGCTACTTTAAGCAGTACACAGATGAATATTTTAAAGTGTGATAGCTTTTATATATACTATTCCAGTAGTTTTCTCTTTATGTTGAGGAGTACTTTTTTCTTAGCTTGTAATTTTAAATAATTTCATTTTTGAAATAAATTCATTTAAGTAAAAATAGAGTAAAAGCCCAAACTAAAACATAATAGAGGAGGTAAATGGATATGGAAAAAATTGTGACTGCGGGACCAGAAAGACAAAAGTATAGAAAACTCCATTAGGGTAATATTACAAATGCCACCACTTTTTATAATTTGCATAGCCCCAATTTTGAATACTTAGTGTAAACATTATTTTTATTCTTCTTTAACTTGCATAAAATTTACTGTGCATAAGTTCCCACAAAATAAGCTTACACTGCACATACTCCACCCCACCTTTTTAGATGTCTGTGCTCTGTGCTAGGGAAGACTTCAAACCCTGATTCTTTTTAGGAGCTAGAGGGGAGACACTGTATCTGATTGACTGTCCTGGACTCTCTCTATATCAAATGACTATTTATTTATTTATGTATTTATTTATTTATTTATTTGAAAACTCTGAAGAAGTAGAAGGAAAAAAAGGTCAATCCAAGACAAACTGATCAAAGAAATCAAACGAATTGATGTCTGTGAAAGCTTGGCAAAAGTTGAATTTCTTTTGCCGCTTAAAGATAAATAAGGTTATTGGCTTCAAGGTCTTCATCTTTAAGATGGGAATTGTAAATTCTGGAAGAGTTGAGATTAATTTATGTGTGCTGTCCATTGTATTGCTTGGAAAATTACACAGAGAACATTTAAATAATAAGACTCTAACACTTCCTACTCCCTGTAAAAGTTATACCTACCTGAAAGTTGATGGTAATGGACATTTGTCATGCTTTATTATCAATTTTTCTAGACATTTCTATGGGTTATTTAGGGTAATTTAGAAGGCAGTGTTTTAAGTTTTCTAAATATAACTGCAACATTCATTTTAGAACTGTAGATGATGTGTTTGGCATTCAAATCCCAGCAAGCAGAACAATTTCCAAGCATTTAAATTCAGTGATTAAATCAATTGAATTTAGAAGTAAGAAAAGGATTACATGTTACATTATTATACCTGAATGTTAAAATTGTTGAAAAAAGATCATGGCATTTGAGATGTTGCATTTTAGAGAAATATGTGCATATACTAATACTGTGGTAGTTTCATTAGTTGGAAATAGATAAATCCAAACATTTGCTACCTAGTAACCTTTAAGGAGATGTCTCAAAATGAGTTTCCAATTATATGTTTTTAAACTACCTCTTTTGAAATTTGCTGGTAATGGATAATGCAAATAATAGCAAATGCTTAATAAAGCTATCTAAATATCAAAATTTCTGTTTGCATTTGGAAGATTGCATCGTATACCTGGATATCCTAATGTGATAGGATAGCGCTCTCTCTCTTTCTTTTTTTTTTTTTTTTTTGAAAAAGCATGCCTTTAAATTTTATAAACAGCAGTAAAAAGAAATTAGAAAATATAAGACATATTTCTTGTGTGTAAGAATAAAAATAGACTTTCAAAATATAAGATCATGTACTCTTATGTTTGGCCTAGCTGTCCTATAAAGGCATATATATTTTGAAGAAGCATTTATGACATTTGTGTTTGTCATGACACTATAAAAACTTTATAGAAACTGCTAGCCTCCTAGAAATTTGGAAAGCAGAAACCATAAATATGAGTAAATTAATATTTTAGTAACAATTGAAACAATCTTTAGAATATTCCTTTGGGAGCTTTATAAAATACCATTTTATGGCTAGGATTATTGCCCCATACCCCGTCTTCAATGGTCAGATTTTCAAAATCTGACATACAGCATAATTCTAGAAACAATTTCTAACATGTGGTACAATTTTCAAACTTATAGTGAAATTGGTGAGGCCACAAAATCATTTTGGATATAATACAGTAGATGAGTAATCATTTAAACAGGAAAGTGGTATTTTCTGATACATAAACAAGGTCAGTGAAATTAAAGGTTTATTCCTGAAAACAAAATTGAAGTTAGGAAAATGGAGAAAATCCAAAGAACAGGTAGGTAGGAATGGCAGAACAAGGAGCCACTTGCTTTCACCTAGTGAATTTGGGAAAACTTGAAAAAAAATGAGTTTTTTGTAGCAGTTGCATTTTGAAAAATATATGATTTGGCAATTGATTTAATAGATGCAAGGGATGAAGGAAAGGAATTTGTTTGTTTGAGGTTTTAAATTAAGGCTCATCTGTTACCTTCTCTGACTTCTGAGGCAGAATACCTTCTTTTATTTTCAAAATGCTAATGCTATTCTGAGACTCTTCTACATTTATAACTATTGATTTTAATTGTAATTTCAGAGAAAGATGGAAAATATAAATGCCTTAATGGGTCATTTTCTCTATGATACTGATGTCTAATATCAGTAATTAAACAACCATCTTACTTGTTTCTATGACATAATATCCAGTCCTAAGTCTTTTGAAAATAATGGCAGCTCATTTACCCAGGTTAAAACTGCAAACTGCATTATAATTTTTAGTAAATTTAACCTATGCATAATAGAAATATAAAACATATTTCCAGGTTAAATATTGGCTGATTATATAAGCCTCAACTAATTAACACTTGTAAAGTATGCTTTCAAATAGTAGTCACATGAAGTTTCCAAATATGAGGCCTGTTATAGAAGTGTCCTAAATATAAAAGCCCTGTAGTAACTTTGTCATTTGAGGGTGATGGTTTGAAGCTCAAGTAATAGATATGTCCCAGGGAAGTTAAAGTAATTTTCCTATAATCAAGACATATGAAAATAAATTAGGGAGGATTTTTTAAAAAGAGTAAACATGAAAGAACTATCAAAAAGACATGAAATCAGCTATAAATTGTTAAATATGTCATGATTCTATTTTTTTCTATTTGTATTAAAAACCATGTTTTCGTTTCCATCAAGATAGAAAATAACCAAGAAAAACTGTAGTCTAATTGAGAATGAAACTTTATTTGCACCATCTTTTGGAATGACATCTTACTTAGAGATTTCATGTCATGCCGGGAGAAATATTGAACTTTTATTTTACCCTTCTTTATTTATGTCTTTTCTTTTTCCTGGTTACCTTAATAGATGTAATGAAAACACCATAGTCTAGCACCTGGTACTCCTTGCACACATTTGTCTTACTACCAAAGGGTTCCATGGGGGTCTAGCAGAGAGCAGAGAGACTTGTTTCTTGAAAGAAGCAAATCCCACTATCTACTTAATTATCTCTGAGCTGTATAAACCTTTGAGTTAACCCCAGAACAACTAACCGCTGGAGTTCCATTGCCATGAATTTAGTCTTTTATTGTGTAGAGCTAGTTAACATAGAAATAACTTCTTAGACAGTATCCAGCCAACTCTGTTTTTGGGGAAATTGATAGAGATTCATATAGATCATCATTCCTTCCACACTAAATAATTATTCTCTTGGTTTAATAAAAATAGTTGCATTGCTCTTCCTTTGATAAATTGTAGATTTATAAACTCTGTGGGGAGGGGGGTGTGGAGATTGGTATCTGTTCTTGGCAGCGTCTATTGGCGTCTAACAGTACCACTGTTACTCAGAATAAGCTAAAGATTGAGGCCTGAGTGTTGTAAGGTGACAGTCATTTGAAATAAGACTAAAAATCTCTATGGATAAACATAACTAATTTAAATGAGCCCCCAGGGAGCTTTTTTGAGAAAGTTCAAATGCCTGATGAATGCTGCAGTGTTATTCTAATTATCCCATAATATGGTATAAAATAACAACCTCATTGTATCCTTTTATTTATAAAGCTGCTCCCATTATCATTATATTTTACCTGTTCAAGTTCTGAAAGATTGCTGCTCATTGAGAGATTCATTAAGAGAATAATTATATTTCACAGATTGGCAGAAAGAAAATGTATCTTTGAACAATTCCATTTCCCTGAACAGTTGTTCATTTCAAGGTTGAAGACAAGTCTATTAAGTATCGTCTACCCTTTTTAAACATGTCAAAGCTAACCATTAATACTGAAATTAGTAATTTGGTTCTGATTTAATGAAAGAATCAGCTGCTATTTGTAGAACTCAATTTCTGTGAATGAAACAAACATATTTTTTAAAATTGAATAACAAAAAGTATTTAAGAATCCTTTTATGTGCAATGATTTAAATCCGTGTCTCTAAAAAAAGAATAAAAAAAATAATAAATCCATGTCTCTTCTGATAGTTAAAGCCCTTTGCATACTGACTTCTTCCCCACTGATGTTTGACAATATGTACTTCTCCATCCAAAATATTACAGCATACATTTTCTTACCAAGTAAGTATCATTCACATTTTCAGAATATCTTTTTAGAAGAATAGTAAGAAGTAGAAAAATCAACCAATATCAAAGAATATTCCATTTTAAAATTTACTGCAAGAAAAGTTCATGGGATTTGTGACTAAATGTCTTTTCAAAATTAAAAGGAAATTCACATGCACAAAAAAGTGACTTCAGTAGAAAATAGGTCTAAAATATATCACCTCATATTTGAACATGCTGGTGTTGTGAAATAAGCTACCCATGGTCACATGCAAGTAATAGCTTAACTCATCTTAAATCTGTCTGGTAAATAATTGAGCAGTAATAAAATAATACATTAATCATGAATGGTTTTGCCATACTGACTGCCAAGCCTTCTGTACTTGATGATGAGCATTTTTTTCCAAAGAGTTCTTATATTGTAGTCTTTCCTTAACATCATTCAGGCTGGCTCACTAAGATCGAAATGCAGGATATCTAGTGAGCTTAGTGGGAGGCAAGGAGTCTCAGTGCATCTTTTATTCAGTATAAAAGTATGAAAGATGCTATTTGATTTTTTACAGATAGTAATTGTATCAAATTTAAATAGCAATTTGTAAGAGAGGAGGCAGAGATTGAGTCATTCTCCAGCTATGCAAAAAATAGCCCTTTTAAGAATTAATCCTGACTCCACAGAATTATAAAAATACATAGGATTCTTACTTCAGATTATGACAAATTTTTCCTTTCCTGGGAAACTATTTTATGATTAAATAGTAGAATTCTCAATACTTGAAATCTGTAAATGAGATCTGATGAAAAATACTGACTGCATTCTGATCCACCTTTGAATTAAAAGTTATTTATCATCCTTTCCCAAGAAAGGGGAAATTCTTATTAAAATATTTGTACCAATGAAAGTTGATTAAAATACAGTTCACTCTCTCCAGGTGTTGATTGAAATATTTTGTTTCTGTTGGTTAGTTTCTTGGTGTCTCATGCTTTCCTCTCTTCCTTATGGTGAATTGTGGAATACATCGTTTGCTTTCTGCACTCCTTCTGGTTGCGCACCTTCCATCTCTCACTTTCTTACAAAGATCTTAAGATTGTGGAGGCCACAGTGCTGATTCCCTAGGAGCCAAATAAGCAAATTGCCCATGACCACTCCCCACTGATTTTGCAGCCAAGACCAAGTTACCTGAGCCATTAGTTCACATGGTACCTGGTACTCCTAAATTTCGGTTTTCCTCCTGGCGACATTGCTCATGATTCACAGGGATATTTAAAAGAGCCCTCTCTAAAGTAGGCTGTACTAGAAGGTACAGGCTGCCTAACAGATTACTGATGTTGTGAGGTGCCACCTGCTGGGGTGAAAATAAATTCTAGGGGGTACAGGGGACAGGTCATGGGCCCTGGCTAGGCAGCAAAACTCTTGTCAAGCTGGTACTGACTGTGTGCCAATACCTGTGGCAATAACTGTCAACAAGATTTGCGTCCCTTTAGCATAGACTCAGTAAGCAAGGGAAAGGTGGAGTTTTGTGGTTTTGTTTAAAGTTCTGTGATTTTGTTTAAAGCCTCCTGCTTTTGAACAACTCCTTTTAGACAGCAGAGGTGTAGTCTCATTGCAGGTTATTCACAATTCTCAGGGAAGCTCTTTGTATGCTTTCAAGACTGAATTTTTATTTTGTTGTTCTTGCATGTGTCATTTTACTGTTGTTGGTGATGTTGAAATTAGTATTTTCAAATTAAAAAGGAAAAATCTCACAGAGTTAGAGTGTGGGATGTGTAGGTTCTCATAAAATGTAGAAAGTATAATTCTTCATATTCTTTCACTCTCAGAATAAGTTTCATTTGTCTCAAATGTCATTGCTTGATCTTCCTGGACAACCCTAGTATAGATTGTCTTTACGAGTAATACAAAAGTAATATATACATTACTAATAAGAAAAAAAAATACCAAATTGTACACTCTAAATATATGCAGTTTATTGTATGTTAAAAAAAAAGAATGTATGTATAACTGAGTCACTTTGCTGTACAGCAGAAATTAAACAGAACATTGTAAATCAACTATACTTCAATAAAAATTTTTTAAACGTGAAAAAAAAAAGTAATACATCCCTTTAAAGAATGATTTTCTGTTTTTCTGTTTCTATTATTGCTGGTGTCAGGTCTTAAATCTGTCATTATCTCTATACAAACCCTTCATATGTATATATAAAATGTGCTTGTAACTCTTTTTTCCATAAATGATCAGTGAATGAACAGATTATGCTTTTATTAACACTTTTTTTCTCAGTCTAACTATTTTCTCGAGTAACTGATGGTTTCTGTCTTCATTGGGAATTGTGTAGGATGGACAAAACTTTAAAGATTGAATGAAACAGGAATAAGCTCTTAAAATTGAGCAAATTTATTACCCTCATTTTAAATCTGTTTTTCTAAAGTTAGTAGACCGGGTGTTTTAAATCATTTTACAATATGCTATGTATATTTAATGGAAAAATAACAACAATCGTGTTAAGACCAGAAATGTCAATATGCACATAAGTAAGTTACTCATTCAGTAGTTTAATATGTGCCCAGCCAATCTGATTTGTGACCATCTCCTTATCACTTAACTCCACTCAAGCCAGATTGACCTTTTTGATGCTCATCACATACGCAAAGCATGGTACCATCTCAGAGCCTTTGCATTGGTATTCCTTCTGCCTGGAATATTCTTACCTTAGATCTTCACATAGTTTCACATGGTTTCTTCCTCGCTTCTTTCAGATTGCTGATAAAATATGCTCCCCTGGGAAAGGGTTTTCCTGACCACATATCTAAAATGTCATGTCATCCCCTCCCACTCCCTACTCCCTGCCTTACTATGTCATCCTTGTTAAAAACCTGAACACTTTAATGAACTGTAATGTTTGTACAGAAAATTGTACACATCATAGGTGTACAGTTGGTGAATTTTGCCCAGTGAACAGATCTATGTAGCTGCTCTTCCAGATCAAGAAATAGAATATTACCAATCCCACAGAATATCCCCCAAACTCACGTCCTTCTCAATATCTTGGCTTCTATTACTATGAAAAGGTTTTGCTGGTTTTTAAATTTTATATAAATAGAATTATGTAGCATATATTCATTTATGTCTAGCTTCTTTAATTTCATATTTTCATTATTCAATTGTATTCATTATATTAGTATACAGCTTTTTTTCCAGTGTGGAGCTATTATAACTTCTAATGCTGTGAACATTATTATTATTGGTCTTTTCATGTATATATGTATTTCTTCTGGGTATAGACTAAGAAAAGAAAATTGCTGGGTCTTTAGGGTGTGTGTATATTCAGCTTTAGTAGATGCTGTTAAAAGTGGTTTTACCAATTTACACTCCAGCCAGCAGATAAGGCTTCCAGTTGGCTCTGTATCCTCATCAACACTTTGTATGATGAGTCTTTTTAATTTAGACATTCTGGTTTATTGTATTTTAAATATGCATATTATTGATTGACTAATGATATGGAACACCATTTTATGTGACCAGGTTATTTGGATATCCTCTAGTCTCTTGCCTGTTTTTTATTGGATCAATCTAGCTAGCTCGCTATGTTTTTATACTTGAAAGAACTAGAATCTTTTGTTGGTTCTGTAGGTTGCAAATATATTCTCACATTGTGTGGCTTGCCTTTTTATTAATGATGTCTTTTGAAAATTGAAACATCTTGATTTGATTTTATTGAAATTTAGTGTATTAATTTATTCCTTTTGATTATGGCTTTTTATCAGTGGTTAGGTTTTTTTAAAATCTTTTTAAGATCTGTGTTATTTTGGAGAAGTATTTGTTTGGCTTTTAAATGAAATTGATTTTTGTGCATAGTTTAAGATCGAGGTGAGAATGATTTCTTCTTGGATATCATTATTCAATTTACATAGCACTATTTATTAAAAAAGCTCCTACTCCATTGCTTGGTGGTAATATAATCTTGATTCAAGTGTCCATTTATGTATTGATTTATTTCTGGACTCTATATTCTACACTAAAATTAGACAAACTTCTCTAGTGTCCGATAATAAATATTTAAAATTTTTGGGTCGTGTGCTCTCTGTCTCACCTACTCAGCTCTGTCACGGTAGCACAAAAGCAGTCAAAGACAATAAATAAACAAATGGACATGGCTGTGTTCCAAAAAAACTACTTACAAAAACAGGCAGCAGGCCAGATTTGACTCACAGCTACAGTTTGCTGACACTTGTTCTATATCATTGGTCTGTTTGTCAACGTTTATGTCAGTACTACACTGTCCTAATTAATGTCTTATTTTTCAAGAGGAACATTCCCATTAATTTTTTCTTTCACATTTCAGAATCAGCATGTTAATTCCTCCAATCTAAAAATAAGTAAATAAATAACTGCAGGGATTGTGATTGGAATTGCATTGGTAAATTTAGGGAAAATTAATATCTTTACAAATCTGTGTCTTCCAATTCATGAACATACTATCTCTTTCCGTTGATTTAGTTTTTTAAAAAATTTTCTCATAATAATGATTTGTAATTTTTGATGTAGTAATCTTATGCCTAGATATTTGATATTTGGGTATGCTATTCTAAACAGTATCTTTTCTAATATTTACTTTCTAATTGTCGCTGTTATACACATACAAAACTTTCTGAAGCTACTTGTCAGTTCTGATAGTGTATGCATAGATTCTGTTGGATTTTAAATATTAGTAATCATGTCAGATATGTGATAACAGTTTTATTTCTTTTTTTTGTACTCTTCAACCTTTTCATTTTCCTCTTTTTAGTTCCCTGCTTAAGGTTTGCAGTGCAATGCTGAATACAGGTGGTGATAGTGGATATTGATTTTGGAGGGTGAAGAGATGGATTTCAGTATTTCACCATTTATCTGATGTTTTCTGTATACTTTTATAGATACATCTTAGACTAAAGATTTCTTCCTTATTTCAAGTTTACTAAGATTCTACTATAAATGGGTGTTGAATTTTATCAAATTCTGGTTTTATAGGTATTGAGATCATATAAATTTTCTTTTTCATTCCATGAATGTTTAATTTTCAAATTTTAAAGCAACCATGTAGTCCATAAATAAATCCAACTTGGCATGAGGTATTATCTTCTCTGTATAGCCACTGGATTGAATTTAGTACTAATAGATTTAGAATTTTTCATCTATGTTCATGAGAATCATCACTACTTATCTTCTTATAATGTTATTATTTAGATTGAATTAACAAGGTTAACCAGATGGAGGTAGTTAGCTAGGCTAACTAGTTTAAAGTTATTATGCCTGCCTTGTAATACAAGTAAAGGAGTATACTATCTTACTGTATCATCTGAAGCCATCTGCACCCAAAGTGTTTCTTCTGATATTTAAAAATGTAATTTCTTAAAATAATGCTATATAAATTTTCCATATTTCCTCTTTTGTCAGTTTGGGAAGCTTTTGTTTCCCTTGGAATTTGTCAGTACCATCTGCATTTACAAATATATTGCTATAAAGTTGTTCCAGATAACCTTTTATTTTCTTTTTTGTAGCTATATTATGTTTAATGACACAACTTTTCATTAGTCACATTTGTAATATCTTTTTCTTTCTGCTGCTTTCTTTGGTATTAATTTGCTGTTCATTTTCTAACATTCTTAGCTGAAATACTTGGCTGATTGATTTTAGTTTTTCTTCTCTTCAAATATATGCATTGGTGGCTCTGCATTGCCTCCTAAGCATTAGCTCTAGAGGGATTCTATGGATTTTGATATTTTATTATTATTGTGTTATCTAATTCTAATTTGATTTTTTCTTTGACCCATGCTCACTTAGTGCCTCATTGCTTTCTTTCTAATAATTTTCAGAATTTTTGTTTGTTACTGCTTTCTAGCTTAGTATCACTACGGTCAGGATTATACTGTTGGTGATTTCAGTCTTTCGAAATGTGATAAGGCTTGGTTTATGACCAACACGTGATCAGTTTGGCACATATTTCATGTACCTGTGTTCATCAGAGCTTTTTAAAATTATATTGATTTTGATCTATTCCTGTCAGTTATGGATTGAGGTATTTTCTCACTATGATGATGTTTTGATATATTTTTCCTTGTAGTTTTGTCAGTTTTTGTTTTACTTACATCAGTGCTATGTTTTAGGTTCATACATATTTTGGACTTGCATATTTAGATTTCGTTGTTCTTATTGTTTGTTGGTTTACTCTTTTCATCACTATGATGTATCCCTCTTCACCTATTGTAAATATACTTCTTACCTTAAGACTGTTTTGCCTTATATTAACATATATAAGAACAGCTTTATTTGGTTTTCTTTGCATGGTAAATCCTTTTCTATCCTTCATTCTCAATATTTTTATATAATTTTAAGTTCTCTTATGAGCAGCATGCAGTTTTTGTTTTTTCAAAAAAATAGAATTTTCGACACACCTGATTTGTGTGATATTTTTGTCACATATTAATTATACATATATTTTCAATCCCCTGAAATATTATTATATAATCAATCTCTCTATACATTTGCCATATATTTTCTGTAATGCAGGTTTACTAATGTCTTAGATTGGATTCTTTGGAAACTGACTGTGACTTTGAGGCAGAGACTTTCATGCAACAAGTTTACTGGAAAAGAGTCTCAGGAGTGGCACATGTAAGAAGTGGGAAAGTCAGGATTGGGAAGATAGAAAAGCAGATCCACAAATATATTGCAACTGAGACCTCAAAGTGATCCTCCAGGGCCTGGGACAGCCCTTTTGAGTTGTCCTGGATTGAGTGAAGGTGGTTGGGCTTTTGAATAGTTTCCTGGGATAGATGACAGATCCCAGGGTTGGGGGTATAGCTAAGAAGTGACCAGCAGCCATTATTCTTAGAAGCTGAGAGCTGGGTGCTTTGGTCATTAAATAAGGCAGGTTTGGATGGAACAACAGAATATCTGATTTATCTGTTGAACCATTCATTCAAAAGTTCAACGAGCAAAGTTCTTATAGTTTGCCCCACTTAGGGGCAACTTCTCCAGGATTCAAGGCACACTTTAGTTCCTAGGGAACTTACAAGAGATGTGTTGATGAGATTAACAAAAGTCCCTGCTGCTGCAGTTGATCTCAAGGCCGCAATAATTCTTATCCTCCACTTCTACCACCACTCATTCTAGCTCCCTCTCACTCAGCTAGTACCTCTGCTGAACTAGGCAGCTTATCTGATGGATTTTCCCAGATCCTCATCTTTCCTAGGCTATAGCTGCTATACTTATCCCTTTTTCATTAAATCAGGTCATGGAAAGCATCGAGATACAATCCTGTAGTAACCTAAACATCAGACATACTGTTCCCTACTCCCTTTATGTAGCAGCATCCATTTTCCCCTTAGAGACCAGGATCTCTAGATCCATAGAGCCTAAAGCTGCAAGGATGGGAAGCATACATTCCCAAGGTGGGTCATTAGGAGTGGTGGTAAATAAGAACACTTGTGCCTGTGTTCCCAGATCCACGCATTCTACTTATTGGAAACAAAGCACCATGCAATACAATAGTTATTAATTTACAGTGTATACAGTGTCTGGAGGATAACACTTCATCCTTGCTAAGTATCATCTCCTGAATGGTACTTTGGCTGAGTCTTTAATAGCATTCTATTTTTCTATCATTTCAGCATTTTCTTGGTAGCTGAAGTATCCGGACCAGTGCATTCCACAATAATATGTCCTCTGCTCTACTTCTTTGCTTAAAGAGGGGTCCCTTGGCAATGTGATTAGTTTCCCCTACCAGCTAGATGAGTCATTCAGTCTATCTGGTTATATTGTGGAGGAACCTCTGTGGTGGGTGTTCGTCTATGGTACAGAAATCTTCAGACTTTGTTCCCATTCCTTTAAATCTGTACACAGCATCTTTGGAATTCCTTGTTCTGATATACAGGAGTCTGTGTAAATTCTCACCTTCCACAACTCCTCTTTCCACACAAAGGATGACTAGGTATGCTTCCCAGAACTCTGCTCATTGGGAAAATTGCCCTTTACCTCCATCCGTAAGAAGCATTTTAGTAGAACAGCAGCCCATTTTGTCTAAGATAACAAGACAAACTATCTATGAAACCTGCTTAAACTTTTTCCTTCTTTGACATCTTGTCCTAAGAGTTATAGGAGGGAGCTGAAGGAGAGGTGCTGGTCCAGCAGTAGTGGAGACCAGGGCCACCTTTTCTTGCAACTTTCCATACTTTCTGACCTACTTGGGTCTGATCCAGGTACACTACTTTTATCTTGCAATGGATTTCTGAGCTTATGACTTAGTGGATCCTTCCATATGCATTATGACAGAGGTCAAGAGAGTTAACAGGGGCCCAAACCAAGACTCTGTAGTTTACTGTTATCTATTCCACATGGATCTAAACTTAGTTTGATTCTTCTTTCTGAAAGAGAAATGAATACATTCTCCATATCTCACACTGAAGGCTGTGTTACTCTGCTCCAGAAAAATACGATATCTTGTAAAGCAAATGCAGTTGAGATTACTATTTTGTCAAGTTTAGTTTTCCACTGTCATATGCCTTGATCCATCCCTTATTTTTAATAGGTGCTAGACTGGTGTCATAAATGGGAATATACCAGAGACTACTACCTCTGATTTCTTTAAATCTTTGTGGATGGCATTAATTGATACTTCTTATATACAGGACAAGAAACCAGTGTGAAGGATCTGTCAATTAGCAAGGGTGTGCAATATACACTAACATGTATGAAATAGGTTACTAACAAGAACCTGCTGTATAGCACAGGGAACTCCGCTGTACAGTAGAAACTAACACAACATTGTAAAACAACTATACATTAAAAAAATACATTTGGAGGTCTTGGAAAAGACCACCTGATGGGTCTGTGGACTACCCTGTGCCAGGTGCAGGCCAGAATTCCATTTGTTATGTGGCTCCCTCCCACATGCCTTCTTTCTGTTAGAAGGACTGTTGGATCAGTTTGGGCCTCAGTGTATCAGTTTTAATTTTGACTCTGAATTAGCAATCCTCAAAAGTTCTGGATATTTCTCTTTACTTAGTGGATTGTCTCTTGAGTAAATGGCCTTAAGTGTCTTTGGAAAAGGACTGGAGGAATTACTGCTTCATGCTCTTATGGTATTGCTAGGTATTCTCTCTTAGAGATCTGCCCTATTCTTCAATAAATAGTCTTGGGCTTCCTAGGTGGCACAGTGGTTAAGAATCCGCCTGCCAATGCAGGGGACACGGGTTCGATCCCTGCCCCAGGAAGATCCCACATGCTGCGGAGCAACTAAGCCCGTGCGCCACTACTATTGAGCCTGCACTTTAGAGCCCATGAGCCACAACTGTTGAGCGCATGTGCTGCAACTACTGAAGCCCACGCACCTAGAGCCCGTGCTCCACAAGAGAAGCCACGGCAATGAGGAGCCTGTGCACCACAGTGAAGAGTAGCCCCCGCTCACTGCAACTAAAGAAAGCCCACGCACAGCAACAAAGACCCAACACAGCCAATAAAATAAAATAAAATTAAAAATTTAAAAAAATATAGTCTTCAAGCAAAAGTCTGAAACTCAATTCAGGTCTACAAGCTGGGCAAGAGACAGTGATTGTGGAGTGGGAGTAGGGTGGAAGGAGGAACAGAGAAAGGAAGCAAACCTCTCCTAGCCTTCTAATCATTCATTCTTGATTTATTTTCATTGTATAAATTGAGCAATACCCTGCCCATCAATCTTTTTTTTTTAATAAATTTATTTATTTATTTATTTATTTATTTATTTATTTATTGACTGCATTGGGTCTTCATTGCTCTGCACGGGCTTTCTCTAGTTGTGGTGAACAGGGGCTACTCTTCGTTGTGGTGCACAGGCCTCTCGCAGCAGTGGCTTTTCTTGTTGCAGAGCATGGGCTCTAGGTGCGCAGGCTTCAGTAGCTGCAGCACATGGGCTCTATAGTTGTGGCTAACTGGCTTAGTTGTTCTGCGGCATGTGGGATCTTCCCGGCCCAGGGATCGAACTCGTGTCCCCTGCACTGGCAGGCAGATTCTTAACCACTGCACCACCAGAGAAGTCCCCCTGCTCACCAGTCTTGATTTAGTGACTCCATATTCTGTTTATTTACTCTTTTTTCTTTCTTTTTTTTAAGGTTACACTGCAGGTTTGCCACTCCTATGTTCCTGCTCATTGCAATGATTGCACCTACCTTTCTTCTGGCCATTGAGTGCCACTTCTTGGTATTTATTATTTAGAGATTCTATCATTCCCATTTTTATCGGGAATTGCAGTTCTGTAATGTCATTTCTTACCTTGCCTATAGAGGACAGCTACCGCTGAGCTTCTCAATGATGCTAACATCCCTCTCCAGAGCACATTCATTACTGTTTGGTAAATGGAGTGTCTGATGGGCTATCCTGTAGATTACAGTTAGCTGGTGGGTTTTCTAGCCTTACATATATATTTTTTCCTCAGGCATGCCCGATGTACGGAGTCTTTTGATCTCTTCCTCCTTCATCTCCCATGGCAGTTTTGGAATTTCTACCCACTTAGCATAGGTCATAAATTTTTCCAAGCTGCCAAGAACCATCCTGGCAGCTATTAACACCATCTCCTAGGATATGTGCCAGGGTTGTAAAATCTGTATCAAAGGAGAGTGCTCTCATATCAATTAACTACTGTATCTAAATGTAGATTCTGTCACCTGTTGACAAGGACCCTCAGGACTCACGCTGTGCATACTCTCCCAGCTCCTGCAGATCCTTCAGCAGTTTCAGTGACAGCCCCTCTCCTCTCTTAGCAGCGCCATAACATCTCTGGTCTGGTTGTGCTGGTTATTTGACTATTAACATTTGTCTGGTTGTCAGAGGGACTCATGTCAACAAGAGGCAGGATTATTTATAAGAAACCTGCCTCTTGTCAGGTCTCTACATGATCTTCAAGTTGGGGTATGGAGAGTAGTATGTTGTAAAAGGAGAAATAGGGCCACTTTTTACAAGCCCGCAGAGAATCTAAGAAATCTAATCTCTGAATTGCATCTATCCAGGTATCCATATATCACTATTGCATCTCTCAGGGTTCTGATCATGGAATAAGAGACCAGACTTCACTGAAGTCCAATGCTTTCATGACTAAGTGCCAGGCCTGGTCCTTTACTTTCCTTGCTCTCTGGCTACAGAAGGTTAGATCTCCTTAAATCTTGCAAAAGAAGCCCTCTGGCTTTCACTTTTTGCCTTGAATTGGTGATTAATCAGTATGGTATTTGCTTTCACTTGAGCCATTAAAAGAATTGTATGGAAGATCTACTGCATGCTAGCCCCTAAGTATACATGATGAATGAGAGAGAGTGCTCTGCCTCTAGCAGATCATTTCATATAATCCTAACAATCCTGCAAAGAAAGCAGTGTTTTGCCAATTTTTAAGATGAGGAAACTCATATCATTTATCAATAGTAGGACAGAGAGCACAGAGACTGTTAGAGACCTACTTGTGGAACCGAGCAAAATGTGTGCCATATTTTTTAGCTTGTTGTAGAAACAAGACCTCGTTCTACCCTGGCACAGCCTCCAAGGGCCTTCTCCCCTAAAGTTTCCCATCAGGTTTAATATTCCCTGTTTCCTCCGTCATGTAGCCCATACATTTCCCCGGTACCTACGTTAAGACTGATAGTTTCACACTTGTTTCTAGGTTTACCTGATAGTTTTTAAACTATTGTTTAACATTTGTCATCTTGTAACTAATTCCATATCCTCACCTCATAGATGTTAAAAAAAAAAAAAAGATGTTTATGCCTCAGTATTACTTTCTCGTTTGTTATAAGATTCGGCAAAGATGTTTGTGATCAAAAGAAAAATTACATTTATATTCTAGCTAGTCTCTGAACATATATTTTTACACCATTAAATAACATGTTAATATTAGCAATATGGTATAAAAAGATTTAGGTCCCTTAATAAGCATTATTAAAGAAATCTATTATAAGTTAATAAGTAGACAAATGATTTATATCTAAATATATTCATTTCATAAGGAGAAATTGTGTAAATGTCCAAATTTAGGGAAAATGTTATATTAATCATGGCATAGCCATTAAAAGCATATGTTGAAGTATTGTTTTATTTTGTTTTACATTTATGTTTTCACTTTATTTTTTATGGAGCTATAATTGACATATAACAATATATAGGTTTAAGATGTACAGTGTGTTGATTTGATACATTTATATATTGGAATATGATTTCAGAATTTTAATAATATTTGAAAATGCTTATGATGTGGAATTACATGAAGAAATCCTGGTATAAAACTACATAAACAGCATTATTATTATTATTTTAGTTTTAGTATATAGATGTACATGAAGTACATAAAGAATTGTCTCCAAAAATGAGATAATAGATTATTTTTTACGTTTTTATTTTACCAAATTTTCTAAAATTAGTTTATAGTGCTTTTCAAATCAGGAAAATGTGTTATTTCAGAATACTCTATTTTTTAAAAATCTGACTGATATTTACCCTAAAACCCTAAGCCAGTAGGATTATTAGTTAATTGATACATCTGAGCTGAAATGAAGGATACTTGCGCATAATTTCAGGACATCAGTACGGGAATATTTCAGTGGCTTAGAACAAAACTAAAGAGCTTATATAAACTTTTGAGTAAGATACTATGATTTTAAGAGAAACAAATTAAGTCGATGCATTACTGTATTCAGGGAAAAGCACAATGGGTATAGTTAGCAACTTATAAGTGAAACAAATTACTTGCTTGAAATCTGCTGACATTACTGTTATTCATATTAACTACTGATGTTGAGTTTTTCTTCACAGAGTACTTTTATAAGTTGGCATTCAGTACTGCACATGGTACAATTTATATTTTATTTGTACACATATGGCCACATTTTTTTAATCCTAAGAAAGTTCCAGCTGTTCTTTCCTATATGCATATATAACAGCCAACAGCTCATCTTTCATTTAGAAAATTCTCGTCTTTAACCTTTACTGTTATTTGACTATCCAATTAATATGCCCAGTCATACATTAGAAATATGTTAAAACTAGAATTAAATGTCTGAGATGAAAGCTTATAACACCACATCATTTTCTATGAAAGGCTTTAATTAATTGAAGTCTGGAAATATTAGACTATAAGCATTTTTTATAGTATTAAAATTCTCCTGTTTTAGAAATTAAAGACAGGTATAGTTTGACATAGTGATAATAGTTGTAAGGTATTTGGTTTCTACTATACTCCAAGCACAGAATTAAGCATATTATTCAATTATTTATACATTTTTCTACTAATATTATTGTATTAATACTATTTGTCAACCATTGTGGTAGATTTAAATAGAAGGTAGAAAATAAAATTAAACCAGCAATTATAATAAAGTATATGATCAGCTATAGGGGGAAGCACTGGTGATAGAAATATATACTAGGAGCTCCAAAGTTTGTGAAAGAGATTAGGGAAGTTAGAAGATACATGATGTTAAATTGAGACTTGAAGGATGAGAATGAATTAGGTACCCAAAGAGGGAGAGAAATGTTTGTATTATTCTAGGTTTCTGGTGGGGCAGGAGGACACATTTGAAGAGCTAAAAGACATTCAGCAAGAAGTCACAATAGAATTGGCTAATTATTGGCCTGATTACTCCGATTGTGTTCCTTTCTCTCCTGTTAAACTGGTAAAATCATGAGGGCAAGGAACATATCTCTTTTGTTTCCTTTTGTATTCCCTAGAACTGAGCTTGGTTCCTGGTACCCAGGTAGTAACCCAATGATTATTTGTGGAAAAAAAAGAAAAAAACAAGCCAGGGGAGAACTGGAAACCCATGAGGCTGAGGGCAAAGTTTGTGCACATCACAGGGATACTTTAATGTTAACGTTATAGATGACACAGCTGACTCAGCTTTGAAAATTGTGCTCAAACTCATAAAGTGGGTATATAGTGAAGTGAGGTTAAGAACTGAATTCTATCCAAAGCCAATGTGATTTCCAGTATGCATCATAACTCTTAGAAAACAAAAGCAAAAGCACAGGGCTAGTTCTAAAGTATGGAGCCAAAGGATCCAGGGACCATCTCTCTTCAGTTCTCTGCTCTGTCAACTCAGCCAGCCAAAAATTCTGAGAAGAAAAAAACTCACTTCACTTGATAAAAGCTGAAATATAAAAGTATAATAGCCAATATCAGTATCTATTATATTGTTATTAATATTGGCCAAAAAAAAAAAAAAAATCACTGTTCAAATCCCAGCCAAATTCTTGCTACGTTAATTAGCAGCCCCTTCTTAGAAACCAAATGTAAAATCATTCATTTCTCCACAACTCTTTTGCTTTTCAACTGATATCTTTTATTTTATCCCTTCTTGCTCAATTTATTTTAGCTTTATACATTATTAAGCTTTTTGTTGATTCCAGTCTATTTAACATCTTTATCTTGTTTTACTGACAATATATATATAGTGTGTATGTATATATATAGAGACAGAGAGACAGAGAGAGAGAAAGAGAGAGTGTATTGGGACACTGCCAAGAAGACCTTCTAGTCCCTGAAGCTAGTGGCAACTGTGCCATCTGATGAATCACAAACCACTAGATGTATAAATGAATGCTGCAGTTAAACATGTTCAGGAAGCTTTGAATTTCAGTGTTTGAACAGTGACTCTGAACATACCCTGTATATCCATATGCATGAGAGAGGTCACTGTCTTCAGACTCAGTTCATTCTAATCATGCCTGCCTTACTGACCCCCATGTCAACCTCACACCTAACCACCAGACTTAGACCTCTACTTAATATCATTAGAAATGAGGTAAGAAAAAACAAACAAGCAAACAAAACAAAAATGTTGTGCTAGCAGATTAAGTTAACTAAATAATAACAATAACAACAAAAGAAATGAGGTAAAAATCTAAAATAGTATTTTTGAGATATGTATGTACTTTGAGTGAAAAGTCACAGATAATACAGTAATAAGCTGTATAAACTTCAAAACTGGAGGCTGCTTCTATCTTTAAAATAATTTTATAGTATTGCCAAAACTAATCAGTGTCAATAATCTAGATTCCTTAGTGGTTTTCACTAGGCTTAAAAATAGGCGTACCATGTCATAAATGGACAAACTTTTACTTTATCGAGAAGTTGAAAAATTCCACAAAATTTCCATTAAAATTCACAGTGTATTGAAATAGACATTTTATTTCTTATTTTAAAAATTGAAAGTCAAATGACATTTATGAACCCGCTGCTGGACAGTAAACTGGCAGTGATTGCTTACCAGGGGAAATATCTGTGAACTGGGCTTTGGCTAACATTTGAAGAAAAAACAATCTGCTTGGACTCTAATGTAAAAAACTAAACCAGCAATTTCTTTTCTTGGAGCTCATCTCATTACCTGGCCTTCTGAGGCAGAAAACTGGATGTAAGTGAATGCTATGAGGCTTAGCACAAAGTGATACTGAGGAATGTTATGTATTATGACAAGAAAATCTGGGAATATTGCAGAAATCAAAATGCTCTTAATGGTGCAATAAAAAAATCTATAAAACACCACACTTTAAAAATAAGCCACCTTACATTAACTGGGTGTCATGATGCCAAATGTAGAACCCTGACAGCCTAGGCAGATCTCAAAAAAATAAATAAAAACTAAAAAGATAATTCATCAGAAAGTTGGCCATTTTAACTTGAAGCAAATACATAAACCTTACCTTTAACATGAAGAATTACAGGTTGATTTGTTATTTTTGAAAAAAAAATTTGCAACCTCCTTCTTTGCTTGAGATTTGTGTATGTATGAGGTTGTGTGTGTGTGTGTATGTGTTGCTAGTTCTCCACGAGAAAGCTGTATAGACTACAGACGTATAAAAAATAAAAGTAAGAATAAAGAAGCCCATTTCCAATTTAGGATTTCGTTGAAACATTAAATTATTTGTGTGTATGATAGCATTTCCCCTCTAATACTTGATAGATTTTTCAGTCCTCAGGTGATAAAGCTTGGATAAATAAATATCTTTTTTGCCTTGCAGCATATCTACAGTAATGAAATTATATAATGAGCTCTTAGGCTTCTCCTAACTCCTGTAGTCTAATAAGAGTATTCTCAAGAATCTTAAAGATATTTTTTCTTGGCCAAAGATTCATTCCGTGTTGAGAATAAAGACCAAAAGAATACCTAGCCTCATAGATCTTATATGATATCAAAGATTTTACATTAAGTAAAACATAAAAAGTATATACAAAAACTTCTAAATTCAGTTTCATCATATGGGGCTTTCTGATATGAGGGAAATAAACAAGGCGATATAGAGTAGCTGGTGGGTGGCTTTCCATTTAGAATGAATGGTCATAGAATGCATCTCTGAGAAAGCTACAATTAATTTGAAGCTGAAAAACGAGGAAACAGCTATGTGACAAGCCAATAAAAGTGTATTGCTGGAAGAGAAGGAAGTTCAAGTGCAGAGATTCTGATGTGGGGAAAATTTTTTTGTCTTTTTGAGCAAGAGCAGGGAACTGTGTGTGCCTAGACTGAAATGAGCAGGGGGAAAGCAGGCAATTTCCAGATAAGAGTAGGAGACAGACAATGGCAGATTATTGGAAGGTTTTCAGAACAGAACAACATGATCTAATAAACACTTTAATAGTCTTAGGATAAAGTATAGCATTCATGTACACAAGTGTCAAAACAAAAAATACACGTCAGTGATTTATCACAGAGTGATCACCTGTGTAAAACATCATCAAAAAATAGAACATCGGCAGTGTCCCAGAAAATTTCCTTATGTCCTCTCTTCAGTTGCAAGCCTCTACCCACTGCATTAGAGACCATCATCCTGACTTTGATTATAATGCTTTCTTGATTTTCCATCTAATTTTAACACCTAAGAATGCATCCCTAAACATTATAATTTGTGTGTTGAAATAAATTCATTTAGTATTTATTATTCTATATCCACATTTACTTATTCGATATTATATTTGTGAAATTTGCTTATTTTGTTGTCTTCAGCTTTAATTTGTTCATATTTGTTGCTATATGGTATTACAGAGACTGAGAGAATCAAAACAGAACTGCAGTCCCTGTGAGAGACTGGCTAATTCCAGTTGGCTCTTATTGCTAGAGTACTGCCATTTGAGGTCCCAAACCAAGAAAAATTGTTTCCCAAGCCACATTCTTTGGTGACCTGGAACTCAGTCCCATGAGTCTGACAGAAGCACTCTTCACTGTATCTGCCACCCCTCCTGGAATGAATGAAGCCTACAGGGCAAAAGTGGTCCACCCCCTTGGAGATCTCCATCCTTAGTCAGCTGGTAGCCCAGTTTCTTTACTGTCTTATTTGCTTTCTAAGCCTTCAAGTAGACTGATAGATACGTATATGCACACATGCACATACATACACATATATCTGTGCATGTGTATGTATAAGTATATGAATATGTTTATGTATATGTGTGTGTATGTGTACAACAGCACTAGTTGTTCTCTTTGTAGGATTGGCCCAAATTACCTAGTTCTTAAGTCTCCCTAATTTATATTTTAAGAAAATACTGACTGCCTTAAGGAGAATGGATTTATTTAAGTGGTAAGAGTTGAAGACAGGATATAAACTAGACCAATAATGCTGTTCGTGCAGTAGATGAAGATGTCTTTGGCTGGATATGATAGCTTTGGAGAGAGATTTTTTTCCCCAGATTTCTACCAAGTTCTGGTAAAAATCTCAGAACTTGCCAATTGTTAGGATATGTAAGATATGGGAAATAGAGGCGTTAAAGAGCTTGACTTCCAAGGGAGAAATGTTTCTAGGATCAACTGTTCCTATTCCATTGCAACTAGATTTCATAGGTAAATGAGATTACCTTCTTTGGTGTCATTCTTTAACATTGTATTTTTAAAATATATTCTCATATTTTAGGTTTTGGAAATATATTCATAAAATGATGCATGTGTTAAATAAAATCTCAAATACCACAAACAGATAAAATAAAGGAAAAGTACAATCTTTTTTTTTTAAAACCTTGGCTATTAAAATCATGTCAGATATATACAGATATATTGCAGGCTGTGTGTGCCATGTGAAACTCTGATCCCTAATAGTGTAAGAAAGCTGAAATCCAATCAAATCTGCATCCAGTTAAAGGATTTCCTTAAGAAAACCCATGTGGTTTAAAACAGATGTCGTCTTTGACTTATAAACCAGTGTCTAATGAATTTCTCTGCTGAGTGAGTCATTGAATTCAACTACCATTTGCTTTAGTTGAAATGAGATACCTGAAAGTTCATTTCTGTGACTAGAAATAAAACTCTTCAAAACCAGGAAACCGAAAAAGAGTAGAGCCACAGAGGAAACATTTCTATGAATGGTATAGTTGTTAAAACTGGATTCTGGATGTCTAAGAAAGTCAGGATTAAAGGCAAGAAGGACAAGTATTAAAAAACAAAAGAAACATCTAATGTAGGAATGAAATATAAAGTCAGGAGAAATTTTTAAATTTGAAAGTATTCAGAGATATATAGAATAGTTTATCAGGTAAGTTTATAATTACTAATTACTAATAAAATGAATGATCATTTTCACACAGGGCTTTTAAATGTGGAGGAAGTGATGCACTGGGTAACTGTAACAGTATCATTGTTAGGTGTCGATCTGTGACTCATATCATTGACCATTTAAGAACTATCATGATGATTAATGGAGAAAGAAGTGAAACAGGACAATAAGGTGCACTTTGCTATCATATTTAAAACAATGGTGACATCTAAAATAGAAACAAACATGTCTTTGAGTTAATATTGTTAGCAAATATTTGTATCACTTAAGATGTGAAAATATTGGTGTACTTTAGAAATTACACTGGAGACATTTTATAATTCTTGGTAGATTTCCTTTGGTAATCATAGACATGCAATTATATTCTTATATGTGAGTTTGGAAGTACTTGGTATATGATCATGGTGACCTTATGGTCCTGTATTAGAGGGGATTATGCCATTTTAAAATATTTTCTTTCTATAGTGGTACATACAGGGATTTTGGGGGGTGTTTTGTTTTAGCTCAGAAATATTAACAGTTACAACACAAATTATTAACAGTAGCTCTATAGACAGTACTTCTCGGGAGTGAGGAGCAGAGAGTATGCTCCGTGGGGCCCTGTAACAATATAAGAGAGGTAGCAAGTGTAAAAGCATCCCCCAAGTGAGCTTATAACCATGTCCAGTTTTCTGCCTTTCCAAAAACCCCTCATATACTCTCCTATCCATTTATTCAAACCATGTGACTCAGTTTTTGATTCATAAAACAATATCACCATGGTATAACATTGTGTGTATGGAGGGAGGGCAGAGAGAGAGAGGGAAAGAGGAGGAGGAGGAGGGAGAGAGAGAGAGAGAGAGAGAATATGAGAATGAACGATAAGCTGAAATGCAGATGACATTTTATAGTTGTTTATTTAAATGAGGCAATTAGTAATTTTGTTAACTCTATTTAGCGTTCTATATTGAAACAAATCTAGCTTTTTCCCCCAAAGCTTTTATTAATATATTCTATAATTTATTCATTCACTCATTTAATATTGAGTCCTTAAAATGTATCAAAAACTATTCTAGGAGATTATAATACATTGGTCAAATGACTTGTTATAGAAATGTAATTCTACATTTATTTAGGCCTTTCTACATAGGCATTTTTTTCATGTACTTGTCTCCCTGGAAAGTATACGTTGTAGCCAGTCTGGAACTGTTATAAAATGTCCCTTAACTTTTTCTACCTGCTACTCTACCTACTTTTCCTCCAATACTCCATCTTCACAGCCAGAACCTCCACTAAGTGAAATCCAGTTGCAGAAAGAGTGGGAAATGAAAACAGAGGAAAAGAAGGCAAAAGCCAAAGCAGGGGAGACAACCCCTGATGACTACTGTTCCCTCTCTTCAGGGAGTGTAAATTCACCCTCACTTGCTTATGTTGCACAAGAACCTAGAAAAGGAAACGCCCATCTTTTGGAAATTTGGTTTCTTAAAATAATTTACACAGGGTGAGGTGAGATTTTTCTAATCTTTTTTTATCCCCTTCATCCATTTTTAAAATTGTGGCTCCCAAAGTCATTTCAGCCCATAAGTATATAGCATTACATCAATAACCACCAGCCACCTTTATTCAGTAAAAACAATAATCTTACTGGCATCTCTCCAGCAATAAAGTTTAAATTTATATACCATCTCCCTGGGTTTTTTTTAAATGATACTATTTTTAACTCCTATGAAGGGTGTTTATGGTCAATATAAATTAAAATTCTGAGGATTGGTTAGAAAATTACCAATTACAGAAAATAACATAAAGCTCATGAAACAAGGTAGAGGGAGGGTTGAAGATGCAGATAGTTATTTACTGGGAAACAAGAGTAGACTCTGTGTTTTTGAGAGAGTATATTGAAAATAAACTTTTCCAGAAACCCATGTCCAAGAAAAAAATAAGCAGAGTTGCAGGTCTCATAATCCTGAACTCAAATAGAAAATGGAGATAAGTAAAGATATAAAGCACAAAGGCCTTTTAACAGATTCATGTTAGAGATATGTAGGTTTGGGGCTTTGGAAAATTGTAATGGAAACACATTTTTGGTCCCTGAAGCTCATTTAAGAAATAAAAGGAAATATGTTTCATTCCATAATTATAAATAAATAAATCTAATATAAAAAGGTCTGGTTAGCGAAACGTTTATTTGGGATTGAATTTTAGCCAAGATGGGATCAGACAATGATGGTTACATATCTGCTAACTGAAAGCAAAGTATGTTACCAAATAGTTCATCCAGTACAATGTTTTTTTCATAAAGAAAAATTGTGTATTTTCTATACATGTAATCATACTTATTTTCATTAAATATTTATGCAGAACTTACTATGTGCCAGGAACTAGTCTACTGCTGAGGAAGTAGTTAATCAAGAGAAATAAGTTATAGCTTAAACAGTTGATCAAGAGAAGATAAGATTTTTTCTCCCACGAAGCTCTTGGGAGAAAAAGACAACAAAGAAAGAAATGTGATACCCATTGACAAATCCGCTCCCTCAACAGCTGGTCTGCTCCATTTGGAAAAATTTCTGGAACTTCCCTGGTCTAGGGGTTAGGTGACTCTTTCCAGTTAGTCTCTTTTGAGCTCCCATAAGGTCCTGTGAAACCTAAGCTAAAGTTCTTCTTCCCCTATCTGATTCTCTCATTGAGCTGGTGAGTCACTTGAAAGCCAGTCCTGGGTCCTGTCACTACTATATCCCCAAAGCCATCACATAACAAATTTTTCAGTAATCTTTGAATGACTGAGTAACAGACAGCCAGTAGCATACAAGTTGCAATAAAATACATCATACATTTCCAAAGAAATTGTATACAAAGAAAACAATCTCTATTTGGTAAATCACAATAAATGGATGTCAGTACAACAAAACAAGTATTTTTATTATCTGTCATAAACTTTGGCTGAATAACCTTACCTTCATCCTGATGTCCTTTTCATTTTTTATACCTTCTTCCATTTGCAATATTCCAACATTTCCAACTTTTCAAATTATTCATTAGGCACAGTATGGCACTCTTCATGTCAGAGTGGCTGTCAGTGGGCAACCACAGGGTCTGCATGCTTGATGCTGTCAAGGGTGGTGGGTAGCCAGTTTTGACTTTCCAAGGAATGCTTGAGTATAGTAAACAGAATAATGCTCCTCACCCCCCAAGATGCCCGCATCCTCATTTTTGGAATCTGTGAATTATGTTGTTACATAGCAAAAGAGAAGAAGGTTGCAGGAGAGATTAAGGCTGCTGATCAACTGACTTTCAAATAAAGAGATTATGCTGGATTATCTGGTTGGGCCCAGTGTAATCCCAAGGTTCCTTGTCATTAGAAGATGGAAGAAGAAGAGAGAGAACCAGGGAAATGGGTGTGAGAAAGACCCAGCCGAAGGTTACTGGCTTTGAAGGGGGCCAAAGAGCCAAGTGTGCCATTGGTGTCCAGAAGCTGCAAAAGCCAAGGGAATGGATTCTCCCCTGGACCCCCAGAAAGGAGCATAGCCTGCCAACATTTTGATTTTAGCTCATTGAGACCCAGTTTGGACTTTTGCCCTCCAGAAATGAAAGATTAAAAGTTTGTCTTTGCCACTGAGTTTGTGCTAATTTGTTTCAGCAATAGAAAACTAATAAAGAGGAAAGTCCGAAAACTAGACTGTACAAAGTCAGAGAGGAAAGTTGTAAAAGTACAGCAAGAACAACATATAAGGACTTTGAAATTTATTCAGAGTGAGATAGGAAGCCATGGAGGGTTTTAAACTCGAGAGTTTTATAAAGTAAACTCAGTCTGCTCTGTGGAGGATGGATTTTAGTCAAGCTGGGAGGATATCACCTAGAAAAAGTAGGCAAATAAAAAAGAGAAGGAAGCCCAGGAAGAGATGAGGAGTAGACAAAGAAGAAAGTACCAGAAAGCCAAACCATATGTTACCATTAGCTATTTTGAATGGTGACAGGTCAGGTGATTCATGTGTTTTCTTTTTTTCTTTTTTTCTTTTTGTTTTACACATTTCTTTATTGAGCATATTTTACATGGTACTCTAAAAAAAATTAACAATAAATGGCATAGGACATGGAGAATAAATCAGCCACAGATAAGATATTAGGTCCTATCCTGTGAAGAGAAAAGAAGACGACATTGGGTAACCCACGGTGGAATGAACTACAGAAACTTTGGGGAGATTTCATGATTTTTCAAAACTGCCTTCATCTTGGCAGGTACAGATAGAAGCTGGGCGCTGAGATATTTTTATCATGCACCTGCAAACTCAGGTAAACTGTTTTTCTTGACATGGTTTCTGAGGAGTTTTTCTATTTTTATGTGAGCAAATTTATAAAAGAATCTTTATTTCCAGACTATTCAGTGATTGCTGTTTCTAAGCATAATGTATGTACTAAACTACTAATGTGCATTTTCAATAAATAGCAGTATCTCTAATTTAAATATAAAGAAAATTATTTTTAAATATATACATTCAAAGGACATGTCAGTAGGTGTTTACTGAACCTTTTTTCTTTTCTTTTATTCTCTCATCCAAAGAATGATCACATGGGGCTTCCCTGGCAGTCCAGTGGTTAAGACTCCACACTCTCAATGCAGGGGGCACGGGTTCGATCCCTGGTCAGGAAACTAAGATCCCACATGCCATATGGCACTACCAAAAAATAAAATAAAATTTAAAAAATTACCACTAAATTCTAGTTTGAAAAAAAAAAGGATGATTTACACACAATTATTCAAGCTTTCTCAGTCTGCAATTCGGCCATATGGAAAGCCCAGAACATTCTTAATCTGACATTTTGCATCATGTAGAGAAGGCCCAAAATGAAACCATTAGTGGCCAAAGCTCTGCATACTTATCTTATACTTTCTTTAATGAAGTAGGAGCCATTGTCAAGACCAGCATCTCTAAGAAACCTGATTTCAAAACCAGAAACCTCTCACCTCATGGTTTGAAATCAGATAGCAGGTATGCAGAGGCACTCTCCAAGTGCAGATAGGTTAAATAGTTTTCTTAAGATGGCAGTACAGTTCATCCATAAGTAAGACCACCCAGGTTCTGAATTAGAATGAGCCGTTTAATAAAATGTATTTTCACCTGCTGGCTTGGGGATTGATACTCCCATGGAAAGCATGGTATAGTTCTGTCCAAAAATTGGTTCCTTATTTAGGAGTTCCAAAACATTGCTGAAATATACCTTTTATTTTGTGACAATTTATTTTTAAAAAAAAAACAGGTTTGAATTGTAGTCAATCCAAGATATGAATATGAGCAAATAGAGTTCAGCTGACAGAGAATGGGAGTATTGCTGCGACACTTTTCACAGCTTGAATACACTTAAAATACTGTGAGAAAGACAGCCTTACCCTGTCTGCATTCTGAGTCAGTGCTGACAGTGCAGTGCCATTTTAACAAGGGAAGATCCAGCAGGAGAAAGAGGAGACAGCATAGGTGAATCATGTCTTATCCACCATAAATGAAAATGCAGTGAAAGAGAGAACTTTCTCATAGAGAAGGACTTGTGAACTTCAACATTATAATTAATATCTTCCCCAAAGACATTCACAATTACTTTTTAAAACCAAAAATATTAGACCAAAGTGACTTTTCACGAACAGGACAAAGAACTGTCATAATTTCTACTGCTTTCCACTGCATTGATAAACATAACATTCAGACTTCAAAAGCGAGCATTTGTCCCTCAGAGATTCTGCCTCTTTTGTGAAGAAATTGAAAAGGAGGTAAGTAGTAGATGTTACTAACAATTTCCAGAAATTACTCGATTTGAAACCCCTGATATTAGCTCTTGGCACTCTATGCCAGTGTCTGCTTTGTTGTCTAAAATGACATTACGGTCAGCTGCTTAGAGAAACAGGATGTTTAGAGCAAGAAGATTTTTGTTGCCTACTTACAGGCTTTGTGATTTTTACTAGTAATGGCAGAATTTTCTGTTTACATTGAATAATTTACCTGGATGTATTCCTGATGTTTACGATTTAGAAATATATGAAAATTTCTGAGAATAAAATCTTAAAATTGGAACTTTTATCTGGATCACGTTAAAGGGATTACACAGAACAGTTTGCTCATCGAAACAAAAATGGTAGAAAGCGTTTCAAGCTTCCATTAGGCCTAGGTCTTCCTGCTCCCAAAACTACAGATTCCTGTAAGATTAATTGGAGACTGGACTATGAGGAGGATTTAAGATTCCTGAACCAAAAAATGTTTGGGATCATCAAGGAAAGAGGCAAAATCTGAAAAGACATTTTAGGACCCATTTCACTTCAAGCTTCTGTCTACTTGAGATGTACATGAAATTCTTTTATGTACCTGGGCCAGTAATAAAGAAATGCCTTGAATTTACAAGTTAGGAAATTATTTAATGTTTCATCTCTCTGTGTTTAACAATGAACAGCCTTTGTCTACTTTTAAGTAATGTGGTATTTCGGCACTTCCTTCCTAATACTTTGGGAGACACAATCAATCTGTTATTTGTGATCATTTTCCTTGACCATGGAATTACACTTCATCCAAGTGTCTAACATGCCCTGATTTAGTCTGCCGTGGCAGGCAGTTCTTCTACCTCACTCTTGGAAATTATGTTGCCTGATGCTCTCTGTGGTAACCTGTATTACTGTTCACAGACGTTCCTCCTGAAAGAAGAAAGTGTTGTTCATATAACTTCTTGACTTCAGGAGTGACATGAGACTCTTACTGCCAGATAGCACGTGGACAGAAGTAGTTAGTGTCTCCTCTGGGCAGAAGCTTTAGGAACCAGTGTACAGTTGGCGTGTCCTCCCCCCATGCCCCGCTATTGCAGTAACCAACAGTGTTCCAGATAGACTGGAGGACGTATGCAACCAACTTACAATTCATCTTGAATGTGTAGCGTGAATAAAAAATAAGACTTTTTGGTTGTAAGTCTCTAAGACCTTAGGTTCTTTGTGCAGCAGGGTAACCTAGCCTTTCTTGACTGATACAGCATTCATATCTCAGAGTTTGTAGGTTTTCCAAGGCCAAAAGTAAAGTCTAAGAAGTCATTCTTATACAAGATGTTCAAATCATAGACGATGAAATAATTAACTTTCAATCAGTCTGTGGAATTCAATTTCGTATCTTTCACAAAGAGCGATAAGAGAGCTCATGCTCACTCTTTCGTTTTCCAGATCTCTTTCTTGGAATGCAGTGCCTTGAAAATCTGAGGTTGCTTGGAATAAGGAATGCAGCTTTTCACTCAGTGCTTGTGTTGGGCTTTGAGGTCAAGCCAGAGTCTCCCTTTCCTTCACTGTGTCTGTGAGCATCCTTCCATACATGTGGTTCCATGTTGGTTGTAATATATGCTAAATTTACAAAAGTGCCTCCAACACTTTGAATTGGGTTATAGCACTTGATTTTGCACATTTCTTGAATGTCAATTAATGAGTTTGTAGTTCAGGTTGACCACCCTAGAGTAGCAAACATAAAGTACAGAAAATTACAGCTGTGTTTTCCTTGATAATAATCATACAGATTTGCAAAGTCCCATTTATATTTTATCAAAGCATTTGCTTAGAAGAGTCTAAAGATACGTTTCTCTAACCACACTACTCATAGAATTGCTTTTGTTAGGGTTTTGGGGTTTTGGGGGGGAATTTTTCTTATTTTTCTTTTATGTTTAAAGTACAGTGATAAAGGAAGGGATTTTTTTTTTATTTTTAATTTTTTTATTTTTTACAGTAAACTGCATATATTTAGAGTGTACAATTTGGTATCCCAATCTCCCAATTCATTCCCGCCCCAACCCTCCCTGCTTTCCCCACTTGGTGTCCATATGTTTGTTCTCTACATCTGTGTCTCTATTTCTGCCTTGCAAACTGGTTGTTTTGTACCATTTTTCTATAGTCCACATATATGTGTTAATATACAATATTTTTTTTTCTGTTTCTGACTCACTTCACTCTGTATGACACTCTCTAGGTCCATCCATGTCTCTACAAATGTCCCAGTTTCATTGCTTTTTACAGCTGAGTAATATTCCATTGTATGTATGTACCACATCTTCTTCATCCATTCATCTGTTGATGGACATTTAGGTTGCTTCCATGTCCTGGCTATTGTAAATAGTGTTGCCATGAACATTGGAGTGCATGTGTCTTTTTGAATTATGGTGTTCTCTGGGTATATGCCCAGTAGTGGGATTGCTGGGTCATATGGTAGTTCTATTTTTAGTTTTGCAAGGAACCTCCATACTGTTTTCCATAGTGGCTGTATCAATTTACATTCCCACCAGCAATGCAAGAGCGTTCCCTTTTCTCCACACCCTCTCCAGCATTTACTGTTTGTAGATTTTCTGATGATGCCCATTCTAACCCGTGTGAGTTGATACCTCATTGTCGTTTTGATTTGCATTTCTCTAATAATTAGTGATGTTGAGCAGCTTTTCATGTGCCTCTTGGCCATCCGTATGTCTTCTTTGGAGAAATGCCTATTTAGGTCTTCTGCCCATTTTTTGATTGGGTTGCTTGTTTTTTTGATATTAGGCTGGATAAACTGTTTATATATTTTGGAGATGAATCCTTTGTCTCTTGATTCCTTTGCAAATATTTTCTCCCATTCTGAGGGTTGTCTTTTCGTCTTGCTTATAGTTTCCTTTGCTGTGCAGAAGCTTTGAAGTTTCATTAGGCCCTGCTTATTTATTTTTGTTTTTATTTCCATTATTCTGTGGGGTGGATCCAAAAAAGATCTTGCTGTTATTTAAGTCGAAGAGTGTTCTTCCTATGTTTTCCTCTAGGAGTTTTATAGTGTCTGGCCTTACATTTAGGTCTTTTATCCATGTTGAGTTTATTTTTGTGTATGGTGTTAGGAAGTGTTCTAATTTCATTCTTTTACATGTAGCTGTCCAGTTTTCCCAGCACTATTTATTGAAGAGGCTGCCTTTTCTCCATTGTATATCCTTGCCTCCTTTGTCATAGATTAGTTGACCATAGATTATCTCTGGGATTTCTATCCTGTTCCATTGATCTATATTTCTGTTTTTGTGCCAGTACCATGCTGTCTTAATCACTCTAGCCTTGTAGTATAGCCTGAAGTCGGGAAGCCTGATTCCACCAACTCCATCTATCCTTCTCAAGATTGCTTTCGCTATTAGGGGTCTTCTGTGTTTCCATACAGATTGTAAAATTTCTTGTACTAGTTCTGTAAAAAATGCCATTGGTAATTTGATCGGGATTGCATTGAATCTGTAAATTGCTTTTGGTAATATAGTCATTTTCACAACGTTGATTCTTCCAATCCAAGAACATGGTATGTCCCTCCATCTGTTTGTGTCTTCTTTGATTTCTTTCATTAGTGTCTTATAGTTTTCTCACTACAGGTCTTTTACCTTCTTGGTTAAGTTTATTCCTGGGTATTTTATTCTTTTTGTTGCAATAGTGAATGGGATTGTTTCCTTAATTTCTCTTTCTGACCTTTCATTGTTGGTGTATAGAAATGCAAGCGATTTCTGTGTGTTAATTTTGTATCCTGCAACTTTACCAGATTCATTGATTAGCTCGAGTAGTTTTCTGGTGGCATCTTTAAGATTTTCTATGCATAGTATCATGTCATCTGCGAACAGTGACAGTTTTACTTCTTTTCCAATTTGGATTCCTTTTATTTCTTTTTCTTCTCTGATTGCTGTGACAAGGACTTCCAAAACTATATTGAATAGTAGTGGCGAGAGTGGACATCCTTGTCTTGTTCGTGATCTTAGAGGGAATGCTTCCAGTTTTTCACCATTGAGAATGATGTTGGCTGTGGGTTTGTCATATATGGCCTTTATTATGTTGAGGTAGATTCCCTCTATGCCCACCTTCTGTAGAGTTTTTATCATAAATGAGTGTTTAATTTTATCAAAAGCTTTTTCTGCATCTATGGAGATGATCATGTGGTTTTTATCTGTCCATTTGTTAATATGGTGTATCACACTGATTTGCATATATTGAAGAATCCTTGCATTCCAGGGACAAAGCCCACTTGATCACGGTGTATGATCCTTTTAATGTGTTGTTGGATTCTTTTTGCTGGGATTTTGTTGAGGATTTTTGCATCTCAATTCATCAGTGATATTGGTCTGTAGTTTTCTTTTTTTGTAGTATCTTTGTCCGGTTTTGGTATCAGGGTGATGGTGGCTTCATAAAATGAGTTTGGGAGTGTTCCTTCCTCTGCAATGTTTTGGAAGAGTTTGAGAAGGATGGGCATTAGCTCTTCTCTAAATATTTGATAAAATTCACCTGTGAATCCATCTGATCCTGGACTTTTGTTTGTTGGGAGATTTTTAATCACAGTTTCAATTTCATTACTTGTGATTGGTCTGTTCATATTTTCTATTTCTTCCTGATTCAGTCTTGGAAGCTTATACCTTTCTAAGAATCTGTCCATTTCCTCCAGGTTGTCCATTTTATTGGCATATAGTTGCTTCTGGTAATCTCTTATGGTGCTTTTTATTTCTGTGGTGTCCGTTGTAACTTCTCCTGTTTCATTTCTAATTTTATTGATTTGAGTCCTCTCCCTCTTTTTTTTGATGAGTCTTGCTAGAAGTTTATCAATTTTATTTATCTTCTCAAAGAATCAGCTTTTAGTTCTATTGATTTTTGCTATTGTTTTCTTTGTCTCTATTTCATTTATTTCTGCTCTGATCTTTATGATTTCTCTCCATCTACTAACTTTGAGTTTTGTTTGCTCTTCTTTCTCTAGTTTCTTTCGGTGTAAGGTTAGATTGTTGATTTGGGATTTTTCTTGTTTCTTGAGGTAGGATTGTATCGCTATAAACTTCCCTCTAAGAACTGCCTTTGCTGCATCCCATAGGTTTTGGATCGTTGTGTTTTCATTGTCATTTGTCTCTAGGTATTTTTTGATTTCCTCTTTGATTTCTTCAGTGATCTGTTGGTTATTTAGTAGTGTATTGTTTAGCCTCCATGTGTTTGTGTTCTTTACTGTTTTTTTCCTGTAATTGATTTCTAATCTCATAGCATTGTGGTCAGAGAAGATGCTTGATATGATTTCAGTTTTCTTGAATTTACCAAGGCTTGATTTATGACCCAAAATGTAATCTGTCCTGGAGAATGTTCCATGTGCACTTGAGAAGAATGTGTAATCTGCTGTTTTTGGATATAATGTCCTATAGATACCTGTTAAATCCAGCTGATTTATTGTGTCATTTAAAGCTTGTGTTTCCTTCTTAATTTTCTGTGTGGATGATCCGTCCATTGGTGTAAGTGGGGTGTTAAAGTCCCCCACTATGAATGTGTTCCTGTCAATTTCCTCTTTCATGGTTGTTAGCATTTGCGTTATGTATTGAGGTGCTCCTATATTGGGTGCATATATATTTATAATTGGTATCTCCTTTTCTTGGATGGATCCCTCAATCTTTATGTAGTGTCCGTTCTTGTCTCTTATAACATTTTTTATTTTAAAGTCTATTTTATCTGATATGAGGATCGCTACTCCAGCTTTATTTTGATTTCCGTTTGCATGGAATATATTTTTCCATCCCCTCAGTTTCTGTCTGTATGTGTCCCTAGGTCTGAAGTGGGTCTCCTTTAGACAGCACATATATGGGTCTTCTTTTTGTATCCATTCAGCCAGTCTGTGTCTTTTGGTTGGTGCATTTAGTCCATTTACATTCAAGGTAATTATTGATATGTATCTTCCTATTACCATTTTCTTTATTGATTTGTTTTTGTTTCTGCAGGTCCTTTCCATCTCTTATGTTTCCCGCTTAGAGAAGTTCCTTTAGCATTTGTTGTAGGGCTGGTTTGGTGATGCTGAATTCTCTTAGCTGTTGCTTGTCTGTAAAACTTTTGATTTCTCCATCGAATCTGAATGAGATCCTCACTGGGTTGAATATTCTTGGTTGTAGGTTCTTCTCTTTCATCACTTGAAATGTATCATGCCACTCCCTTCTGGCTTGCAGAGTTTCTGCTGAGAATCAGCTGTTAACCTGATGGGAGTTCCCTTGTATGTTATTTGTCGTTTTTCCCTTATTGCTTTTAATAACTTTTCTCTGTCTTTAATTTTTGTCCATTTGACTACTGTATGTCTTGGCATGTTTCTCCTTGAGTTTATCCTGCCTGGGACTCTCTGAGCTTCCTGGACTTGGGTAGCTATTTCCTTTCCCATGTTAGGGAAGTTTTCAACTATAATCTCTTCCAGTATTTTCTCAGGTCCTTTCTCTCTCTCTTCTCCTTCTGGGACCCCTATAATGCGAATGTTGGTGTGTTTAACATTGTCCCAGAGGTCTCTTAGGCTGTCTTCAGTTCTTTTCATTCTTTTTTCTTTATTCTTTTCTGCATCAGTATTATCACCATTGTGTCTTCCAGGTCACTTATTCGCCCTTCTGCCTCAGTTAATCTGCTATTGGTTCCTTCTAGTGTATTTTTCATTTGTTATTGTGTTGCATATCTCTGTTTGTTTGTTCTTTAATTCTTCTAGGTCTTTGGTAAACTTTTCTTGCAACTTTTTGATCTTTGCATCCAATCTTTTTTCAAAGTCCTGAATCATCTTCACCATCATTATTGTGAATTCTTTTTCTGTAAGGGTGCCTATCTCCTCTTCATTTAGTTG
Organism: Hippopotamus amphibius kiboko; assembly: GCF_030028045.1. Classification (NCBI taxonomy): domain Eukaryota; kingdom Metazoa; phylum Chordata; class Mammalia; order Artiodactyla; family Hippopotamidae; genus Hippopotamus; species Hippopotamus amphibius. The sequence goes on along the minus strand of NC_080189.1, from coordinate 67,907,986 downwards.
TTTTTCTGGTGTTTTATCTTGTCCCTTCATCTGGTACAAAGTCTTTTGCCTTTTCATTTTCTCTGTCTTTCTGTGGCTGTGATTTTCAGTTCCGCAGGATGAAATACTGCTGATACTCTTTGATTCTGCTGTCTGCCCTCTTGTAGAGGAAGCTCTCTAGGAGGCCCCTGGGTGCTTCCTGATGGGAGAGACTGATGGTGGGTTGGACTGGGTGGGCGGAGCTCAGTAAAACTTTAATGGGATTTGGTGGGTGGAGCTCAGTGACACTTTAACCTGCTTGTCTGCCAATGGATGGGGCTGTGTTCCCACCCTGGTGGTCGTTTGGCCTGAGGCGACCCAGCACTGGTGCTTACAGGCTCTTTGGTGGAGCTAATGGTGGACTCTGGAAAGGCTCATGCCAGTGAGCACTTCTCAGAACCCCTGCTGCCAGTGCCCCGTCTCCTCGGTGAGCCACAGCTGCCCCCCACATCTGCAGGCAACCCTGCAACACCAGCAGGTAGGTCTGGTTCAGTCTCCTATGGGGTCACTGCTCCTTCCCCCTGGGTCCTGGTGAGCACACTTTTTTGTGTGCCCTCCAAGAGTGGAGTCTCTGTTTCCCCCAGTCCTGTGGAGGTCCTGCAGTCAAATCCCGCTGGCTTTCAAAGTCTGATTTTCTGGGGATTCCTTCTCCCATTGCTGAACCCCCAGGTTAGGAAGCCTGACGTGGGGCTCAGAACCCTCAGGACTTCTGCATTATAACTGTTCTCCAGCTTGTCAGTCACCCACCCAGCATTTATGGGATTTGATTTTAATGCGATTGCACCCCTCCTACCATCTCATTACGGCTTCTCCTTTGTCTCTGGATGTGGGGTGGTTTTTTTTGGTGAGTTCCAGTATCTTTCTGTCGATGGTTGTTCAGCAGTTAGTTGTAATTCTGGTGCTCTTGCAAGAGGCAGTGAGTGCACGTCCTCCTACTCCGCCATCTTGATTCTTTGTCTTGTTGGTTTGTTTTTAGGGCATTTGTCATAACCTTTACCTCCGAGTCTTGAGAGGTTGATCTTGATCTCCTGGTCAGTCTCAAGGCCCTTTCTGGTTAATTCCACGTTGGTTTGACTTGAGAAGATTGCCTGCATGGAGAGTGGATGGCAGCATCCTATCTTCCCTTCATACCTTAGGCGAAACCAGACTTAGTGAGCTCCTCTTTGGAATCCTTGCTGCCAGGAAGGGATATTTTTTAAAACTAAAACTAAGACAGTGTTTTTAATGATATTATCCTTTTTTGTTACGGCATGTTAGCCTGACTTAGAAATTTGTAGGTGATTACTCTTTCAAATCACTTATAACAAAATATTGACTGATTAAATGTGTGTTATTAGCCCTTATCTATCATATTCAAAATAGAATCTATAAATGGCCTGAAGTGCTTAATTTTTAAACAGGATTTTAGAATGGTGTGTAATGTAATGTAAATGCATACTTATGCAAATATATTGTTTTTGCTCAGAAATTACCTGTGTTGTAAAATGCGTTCAAATATATTTGCTTCACTTTTAAGTATTTTACGTTTATCGATAAATCTTCACCACATTTTTCCAATTAGAGTCAAGGATCATTGTATTTGTCTCATTACTAATATTCCTCTTCCCCTCCTCTGAAAAAATACTAAAAATCTGGTGGTTTGTTCAAGCATGAGTCTCTGTTGCAACATTTCAAAACAATTTCTAAGACATCTACAATAAATACTGAGTTTAATATTAAATCGATCAATTGCCTCCAAATCTATAGACATTTTTAAAGACTGATTCTATAATAAACCATGTATCTTGGGAAATTAGGAGAAATCTGTTCTTAGATTCTGAAGAACTTTGCCAAAGAACAGCATGCTACAAACAGTACTCCAAAACTCTGTCGTCGCCACATCTTTCTGTATCACTGTATGTGCTAAGGGCTAAGTGTTGGCTGAGACCCAGCCCGTGTGGATGCTATCGCAAGCCTTGCATTCAGGAGCAACAGTGCATATGGGTTTGAGCTGTTCTTTCTGGTAGCAGAACCAGACTGACCCACCACAACACATCAAGGAACCTCCTGTTTGGATGCGTCTGTCTGTGGGGAGGTTTCCAGCTGGTCTATTTGCTATACATTTGGATGCTTTCATGTAAACAATGAAAACATTGAGGGAATTGCCCGTGGAGTCTGACTAACAACCAAAGGCTGACTTTGGCTACTCTACAAGGATAAAATAATGAAGGTAAAGAGGATAAAGAGGGTGTAAATAAGATGGATGGTTAAGAGGGAAACATAGAAAAGCAGGAAAAAAGTTGCAAGGAAGAAGATAGGAGAGGGTAATGGTTAAAAGTGCAAGGGACACTTTGTTCCTGGGAATATATAATTGGTCAGAAGTAAATGATAGCAATTATCAATTAGGCCTAACTGCTAAAATATATTCTTACAATCAATTCCTTAGTGAGTTCTTTTCAAATTAGCAATTTGAACTTAGTGTGTGAAATATACTGTAGACATGGCACTAAAAATTATTGCAAAAAATATACCATCTTTCTCTCCCAGGCCAAAGCCATCTAGGAATATAACAGTAAAAACTCACATAGAGGCCTCACTTACAAAATGTCAAGAATTCTAACACCTTCAAATTCTTCCCAACCAGTTGAGGAAGTTCAAGGTACAATTTTTTGTATACCCATAAACATCTTCTTGGCTCGGACATAGCATTTGCCATTTTCTCCATTTCTGATCCTCATAACATTAAAATCATGAGAATCTTAAGAAAATTTGCAAAGAAACCTTCTATTATTCCTGAAGTGTCATAGCCTCAGCTGCCTGTGCCACTTCCTTTCCATTATATGTTCCAGTGTATCCCAAAAGAACCAAGGTGGAAATGAGGCCATGCCATGGGATCAAATTGTGTTTAAAATTCTTACCTTTCAGATAGACTTCACAGTAGTTCTGTGTGAGGCCAGGATGCCCTTCTATTAAATTAAAATCATTAAAATGCCTTAGATTGCAGCTCATGCAACTCAATATCAAAAAAACAACCCCATCCAAAAATGGGTGGAAGACTTAGACATTTCTCCAAAGAAGACATACAGATGGCCAACAAACACTTGAAAAGATGCTCAACATCACTAATCATTAGAGAAATGCAAATCAAAACCACAATGAGGTATCACCTCACACCAGATTGACCATCATCAAAAAAATCTAGGAACAATAAATGCTGGGGAGGTTGTGGAAAAAAGGGAACACTCCTGCACTGCTGGTGGGACTGTAAAGTAATACAGCCACTATGGAAAACAGTATGGAGGTTCCTTTAAAAACTAAAAAGAGAACTACCATATGACCCAGCAATCCTACTCCTAGGCATATACCCAGAAAAAAACCATAATTCAAAAAGACACATACACCCAAATGTTCATTGAGGCATTATTTACAATAGCCAGGACATGGAAGCAACCGAAATATCCATCGACAGATGAATGGATAAAGAAGATGTGGCACATATATACAATGGAATATTACTCAGCCATAAAAATGAATGAAATTGAGTTATCTGTAGTGAGGTGGATGGACCTAGAGTCTGTCATACAGAGGGAAATAAGCCAGAAAGAGAAAAAAAAATACCGTATGCTAACACATGTATGGAATCTAAAAAAATCGTATTGATGAACTCAGTGACAGAGGAACAATAAAGCCACAGATGTAGAAAACAGACTTGAGGACACAGGGATGGGGAGAAAGGAGAAGCTGGGACAAAGTGAAAGAGTAGTATTGACATTTATATACTACCAAATGTAAAATAGATAGCTATTGGGAAGCAACTGCATAATGCAGGGAGATCAACTTGATGATTGCTGATGACCGAGAGGGGTGGGAGGGAGGCTCAAGAGGGAGGGGATATGGTGATATATGTATAAATATGGCTGGCTCGCTTTGTTGTACAGCAAAAACTGGCACAACAGTGTAAAGCTCTTATACTCCAATAAAGATAAAAAAATAAAATAAAATGCCTTAGATCTAAAAAACATATTAATGAAATATGATCCAACAGTTTGATACCAAATTCTAGAAGGTCCTATTCAGGTCCCATGTACTCAAAGATCTATACACTCACTTTCTCTGTTGCATTCTCATTAATCACCACCTGGTTAGGAAAGGTGCTTCACTTAAAAGCTTTGATTGAAGCCTAGCAATTGTCAACTATTCCCAGCGAAGGTCTGGTATCACATGAACCATGGACCCTGTGTGTTTACAGTGACGTGGTTTTGTTAGCAATTATGTAGCCCATGCAATGGACGTGGGTAAAAAACAACAGCCAGTAAGTAAGTAAGTATTAATTCAATAAAGCTTTATTGTGCAGCTACCAATTGGTAACATGGTGACACACGTCGAACAACTTAGAAGTTCCTAGAAATTTTCCATTAAAAATTCTGGAGATAAGAAAAAGTGGCATCACAAACCTACTTGATTGAATTAACCCTAACTTTACCAGAAGAGAACACTGAAATGTAGAACTCAGGAACCTATTAATATATCTTAAAAAGACAGGTAGTAGAGCAATCAGTAAAGTCTTAAAACCAGAGTTTCCTTTTTTTATTTTTTCAGATATATTTAACATACTCAAAACCTAACTTTTATCCTATGCCATATGTGAATTTTAGAATTGCTAGGGTCTGATTAATATATTTTAACATAATAAGTTAACATCTGTTTTTTTAATGAACAAAAATAATATATTTTAAATCATCCTCCCAGACTTTTAGTGCTGATAGAGATGGAAGAGATCACATGGTCCTCCTTTTCACCTACTCCCATCAAAAAGAAACATGTTTTTCATATGTCCATATATGTGTATATATCACTTTCTATGGAAGGTGTGACCAATAGGAAAAGTAATATATGTCCATGAGTGGCTAATATTTGCTGCAGGTGAAGAAAATTTTGGTTTTGGTGCCTTTTTGTTAATTGAAACATTTTTCTGACATTGTCTTAGGTTTGGGCATGTATTTTCTAATTCTAATAATAACTAAAATATGTTAAGTTATAATATGCTTATGTATTTATAACTGCAGTTATTGAAACACAGTCTGGAATCTCAGAAATTATCCAGACATTTAATGTTCAATAAACTTACGAAAATCTCCCATTCCAAAAAATCTGAAAAATGTGTTTTACAACATAAAGAACTGCAAAAATGAGAATTTAGGGCAAAAGTATAAGTGAATAAGTCAGTTGTAAGTAAACTTTTCCATTATATGAACATTTACCCAGTTCTCAATTCAGACTCCTTTCCCTCTTTTGAAGATCATTAGTTACCATAAGAGATTCTGAAATCCAATTCCAAGTTTTGTCCACTCTCATGTCCTTTATTATAACACGTTAGTGCTCAAGTAGTGCTTTCCCATTATTCTTTTCACTTTTCAAAGTCTAGGTGCCATAAAGTTCATATTGTCAGCATGCTAATGTATAAAGCTATATTGTGCCTTAAGTGTGTCCAGTTATGTGTACTCTGCCCTTCCAAAGTATTATGCCCCAGTGCTCAGTGAAGCACACTTTTTGGATAGATAGGAAGTGATACCATGCAGTGCTGGGCAAAGCTGGCTCACAGGTTTTGTATGTTATTTAAGATAGAGTTCATGAAGGGCTTCCCACAGTGGTTGGAGAGAATGCTCAGCTGTATACTTGCACTAATTATAAGTAATGATTTCTGACATTGCAAACTGTGGGTCAGTAGGCAAAGAGGTCTCCAACATCTAATTACTGTCACCTTCTAAAGGGAATTAAAAACCAACAGCAAAAACCTATGACAGTCCATTGATGTATACAGAATAAAATTTCTGTTTACACAAGAAAGGCAGTTCCAAACATAGGTCTTTTTAAAAAAATATTGAAACACAAATAAGATGTGATATTTAAGTATTTGAAGTTAGTCCAGAAATGCTGACTGTTATTGGGGCTATTAAGATCAAGGATTTCTCAAACGTGCTAAATGTGAATTTGTCTCATAAATGTGTTCTTCGTTTCTCTAAATTATTTATATAACATCGTCCCACATACATAAATTCCAAATCTGTATCATAATTGAATTCAAAAATTAAAAGCATTTAATGTCCATCTTTGACACACATTGTGAGTTAGCAGATGCAGTTTGTTACAACCATCAGTGAGCCCAGCCCAGCTGATACGTCATCCACAAAGTGGTCTGTAAGACTTTTGCCTGAAAATAACATTTCCTTGGCCTCTGCAAAATGTTGTATATTTAATTTTAGTTTTTTTTTTCCTTCAGTCTGCTATATTTGGAATGCCTTTGAGAAGGATGAATAGGATGAGCAGCTTAAACACCTGGTAGAAAGGGCATCTTCTGTATGAGACATTTACTTACTACATCCCTCCCACCACTTTGCTCCATTAGCACTTTGTAGCCCCTCTATTATAACAGTAACTGGTGCAATCAATAACTTTCTGGACATGCTAGTTTCATTTCTTGTTCAACTTTGTAGCACCCATGCCATGGCAGTACATTTTAGGAGCTTACTTAGGGCTTGGTGTACATATATGGTCAAATCAATAAAATACATATATTAGGAATCAGGACTAAACCAAGTTATTTTTAATTTAATGTAAAGCAATAATGCACTGTACAGTTGCAGATTGAGAAAGTGTGGCTAAGTAATATGTAGATATGGAACTTTCCAAATTATCTTTTTCAAAATAAATTTTTTAGGTACTTTTATTGAGATACAGTTAACAGACAATAAACAGCATATATTTACAGTGTACAATTTGGTATCCCAGTCTTCCAATTCATTCCCCCTCAACCCTCCCCACTTTCCCTAGTTGGTGTCCATGTGTTTGTTCTCTACATCTGTGTCTCTGTTTATGCCTTGCATTTCCTCTTTCATAGTTGTTAGCATTTGCCTTATGTATTGAGGTGCTCCTATATTGGGTGCATATATATTTATAATTGGCATCTCCTCTTTTTGGATGGATCCCTTGATCTTGATGTAATGTCCTTTCTTGTCTCTTGTAACATTTTTTATTTTAAAGTCTATTTTATCTGATATGAGGATCGCTACTCCAGCTTTCTTTTGATTTTCATTTGCATGGAGTATCTTTTTCCATCCCCTCAGTTTCTGTCTGTATGTGTCCCTAGGTCTGAAGTGGGTCTCCTTTAGACAGCACATATATGGGTCTTCTTTTTGTATCCATTCAGCCAGTCTGTGTCTTTTGGTTGGTGCATTTAGTCCATTTACATTCAAGGTAATTATTGATATGTATGTTCCTGTTACCATTTTCTTAATTGATTTGTTTTTGTTTCTGTAGGTCCTTTTCTTCTCTTATGTTTCCCGCTTAGAGAAGTTCCTTTAGCATTTGTTGTAGGGCTGGTTTGGTGGTGCTGAATTCTCTTAGCTGTTGCTTGTCTGTAAAGCTTTCAATTTCTCCATCGAATCTGAATGAGATCCTCACTGGGTTGAATATTCTTGGTTGTAGGTTCTTCTCTTTCATCACTTGAAATATATCATGCCACTCCCTTCTGGCTTGCAGAGTTTCTGCTGAGAATCAGCTGTTAACCTGATGGGAGTTCCCTTGTATGTTATTTGTCGTTTTTCCCTTATTGCTTTTAATAACTTTTCTCTGTCTTTAATTTTTGTCCATTTGACTACTGTATGTCTTGGCATGTTTCTCCTTGAGTTTATCCTGCCTGGGACTCTCTGAGCTTCCTGGACTTGGGTAGCTATTTCCTTTCCCATGTTAGGGAAGTTTTCAACTATAATCTCTTCCAGTATTTTCTCAGGTCCTTTCTCTCTCTCTTCTCCTTCTGGGACCCCTATAATGCAAATGTTGGTGTGTTTAACATTGTCCCAGAGGTCTCTTAGGCTGTCTTCAGTTCTTTTCATTCTTTTTTCCTATTCTTTTCTGCATCAGTGATTTTCACCATTCTGTCTTCAGGTCACTTATTCGCCCTTCTGCCTCAGTTAATCTGCTATTGGTTCCTTCTAGTGTATTTTTCATTTGTTATTGTGTTGCATATCTCTGTTTGTTTGCTCTTTAATTCTTCTAGGTCTTTGGTAAACTTTTTGATCTTTGCATCCAGTCTTTTTTCTAAGTCCTGGATCATCTTCACCATCATTATTGTGAATTCTTTTTCTGTAAGGGTGCCTATCTCCTCTTCATTTAGTTGTTTTATCTTGTCCCTTCATCTGGTACAAAGTCCTCTGCTTTTTCATTTTTCTGTCTTTCTGTGGCTGTGGTTTTTAGTTCCACAAGATGAAATACTGCTGATACTGCTTGATACTGCTGTCTGTCCTCTTGTGGAGGAAGCTGTCTAGGAGGCTCGTGGGTGCTTCCTGATGGGAGGAACTCCAAAATAAACTTTTAAAAAATTTTAAATATTCTTTTGCTTCATCTGTAAAATGGAGGTTATAATAGTGCCTACACCATTTGGTTGTTGTATTACTTGAGATAATCCACAGGAAAGAGCCTAAGGACGTGGTCAGCATATAATATTCTCTAAATGTTAATATTATGTTTATAATATTGAAATGCACCAGAGGAAAAATAGAAATAATGCATAGTAATATGATCTAGTAATAGGTATGATCCCTCTAATAATTTAGTGTATATTTTCCATTATTGTTTCCAATATGTATTATGATAGATATATAGAATACAAATTTGGAATAGTACTGTGTATATAATATTTCAATACTAAAATTTTCCATTAAAATGTACCATGGACGTCTACTTTATACCATAAATATATTTTAATAGAATTTCAGTAGTGTTTAATATTCTATCATGTAGATCTACTGTAATTTAACTCATGTTTTATCATGTCTTTATTAACTAAAAAAATGCTTTTTGGAAAAAAGTAGGTTGTCAATAAATGTTTACTTATTAAAAGAAGTTTGAGGGAAGGAGATATGATGTAAATATATATGTAGTTCTACAATTCATTAAGAATGCTGAACAGGTGTACCTGCCTTTATTATAGGAAATAGGGAGCTGTGTGGTATAACTGATGAAAAAAATTTCTTTCACTGAATAGTGAGGCTGTAGTTCTTAGCAGGGGCAGCTATAATTGTGCTAAGTTAAGACACAATAAAGCTTCAACTACTACATCACAGTAACATGAACTTAATACATTCTGATTTTTGAGTATTAAAAAAACAAAATATTTTCTGTATACTAATAGGTCTAGTACTGTAATATAGAAGTCTAGCTAAAATTATGAATGAGATTTCAGAACTTCTTGAATTTATATTCATAAAGAATAAAGAAATTTCTCTTCATGAATGAAGAGTTAGAAAAAGTACTCACTTTAAAAGACAGGAGTAAAGGACAGTTTAGTGTGTGGCTGACAATTTGCACTGTCCTGAAATTTGATTAGCTTCATCATCAGTATGAACTTGCTTTGGAAATGTGTTTTCAAACTTCTGGAATTCCTCTAATCTTTACTGACAGGACATTATTGAGATAGTGGATTTGTTAAGGGCTATTAAGAATTGCTGATTGATTTTGTTAAGAAACTCTATTTTTTCTTAGTTGTTTCTTATCTTCTGTCAGATGTCCGAGGCAGAGAAAGTATGGCTGTTCCAGTAGGCAGAGACCCTGTGTGAATTGAAACTTAAAATTTCCACACGTGGACTTCATTTGACTCATTCTGTACATGCTGCAGTTAAGTGCTTGCTAAATGTTGCTTTCCTCTCTCTGAATGAAAAGCAATTAGTGGGAAAAGATGTGGAAAGATTTAAGTGTAAGCATAGTTTAGCTGAAGAAATAGGCTCATGTTGAATTACGACCAAGTACCTTGTGTTCTGTCGCTGGGACAAGAAAGCTTATAATTAAATATTACTTCAACAAGTTTTCATACAAAGACTTTTTATTGATTAACAACTCTATGTCAGAGGGTGTGGTAGGAGTTGGGACTATAAAGATGTATGAGATGTGGTGTCTGCCTCAAGATTCAAGAAGATAGGCACATTTAAAAACAGAATAAAACAAAGCAAAACTGTAGACGTTAAGTATATTCAAAGCAATGGTAATGCAAAAAGTGTTAATTACTTCTGTCCAAAGGGGATAGAGGTAAGTTTCAGAGGTAGTGATTGATGCTTAATCTGAATTTTAAACAATAAAGAGAAATTTATCTAAGGCAATGGAGAAGGCTATTTGAAATAGAAGAAACTGCATTTGTAACACACACAGGTAGAAACAGCATAGCATGAGAACTATAAGTCTGATATTAATGAGAAAAAGTATCAAGTGATAAAGGCAGGTAGGGCGGAGTCAGTTCAGAAAGGGTCTTTTTTGCTATACCAACAAATGTGAATTTGGGATAACTACACATCACTGAAGATTTTTCATAGATTAGAGGAGGTATGCATCTTATTAAAAAAAAAAACAAAAACTCTGGCCAGGTATATAGAGGTAGGATTAGTTGTTACAAGAGAAAAAGTAAGGTAAAATTTGGAAGCTGTTGTCAAAAACAGAACGTATCATTATATATTACCTGCAAGGAACCCTCTGGATACAGTGCCAAAATCCAGAGGAGGAAAGTGAAGCATGGGACTGTCTGTCACATTTTTGAGGGGAGCTACTCTGGAGCAAGCAGGCAGTCAGTGACAACACAGGCAGTTACCTTTTACCTCAGATCCTGGACTGTCCCTGCACTCAAGCATGCAAGTCATGATACTCTCTTATTAACCAAAGCCCCTCCCAAGTCCATTGCTCAAGCCCATCAAAAAGGGACACAGATACTCAAATGTAAGACAGTCTTCCACAATACAATGAAATATAAATATGCCTCCAATAATTTAAATCCCTCTAAAAATTATTCTGGAAGTAAAATTTTAAAATAATTAACTTCATATATTATCATATGGCTTCTCTGTGCGTGCAAAAAGAAATTACTTGTCTTGTTCCTGTTCTTAGAGGGAATGCTTTCAATATTTCACCATTTAGAATGCTGTTGGATATTGGTTTGTCATATATAGCTTTTATTATGTTGAGGTAATTTCCTTCTATGCCCACTTTCTGCAGAGTTTTTATCATAAATGGATGTTGAATTTTGTCAAAAGCTTTTTCTGCATCTATTGAAATTATCATATGATTTTTATCCTTCAGTTTGTTAATATGGTGTATCACATTGATTGGTTTGCGTATATTGAAGAATCCTTGCATTCCAGGGATAAACCGCACCTGATCATGGTGTATGATCTTTTTAATGTGCTGTTGGATTCTGTTAGCTAGTATTTTGTTGAGGATTTTTACATCTATATTCATCAGTGATGTTGGCCTGTAATTTTCTTTTTTGTGACCTCTTTGCCAGGCTTTGGTATCAGGGTGATGGTGGCCTCATAGAATGAGTTTGGGAGTGTTCCTCCTTCTGCTATATTTTGGAAGAGTTTGAGAAGGATAGGTGTTAGCTCTTCTCTAAATGTTTGATAGAGTTTGCCTGTGAATCCGTCTGGCCCTGGGCTTTTGTTTGTTGGGAGATTTTTAATCACAGTCTCAATTTCAGTGCTTGTGATTGGTCTGTTCATATTTTCTATTTTTTCTTTGTTCAGTCTTGGAAGATTGTATTTTTCTAAGAATGTATCCACTTCTTCCAGGTTATCCATTTTATTGGCATATAGTTGCTTGTAGTAGTCTCTCATGATCTTTTGTATTTTTGTGGTGTCCGTTGTTACCTCTCCTTTTTCATTTCTAATTCTGTTGATTTGCGTCTTCTCCCTTTTTTTTCCTAATGAGTCTGGCTAATGGTTTATCAGTTTTGTTTATCTTCTCAAAGAAACAGCTTTTAGTTTCACTGATCTTTGCTATTGTTTCCTTCATTTCTTTTTCATTTATTTCTGATCTGATCTTTATGATTTCTTTTGGTGGGAATGTAAATTGGTACAGCCACTATGGAATACAGTATGGAAGTTGCTTAAAAAAGTAAAAATAGAACTACCCTATGACCCAGCAATCCCACTGCTGGGCATATACTGTGAAAAAACCATAATCCAGAAAGATACATGTACCACAATGTTCATTGCAGCACTGTTTACAGTAGCCAGGACATGGAAACAACCTAAATGGCCATCAACAGATGAATGGATAAAGAAGATGTGGCACATATATACAATGGAATATTACTCAGCCATAAAAAGGAATGAAATTGAGTTATTTGTAGTGAGGTGGGTGGACCTAGAGTCTGTCATACAGAGGGAAGTCAGCCAGAAAGAGAAAAACAAATACCATATGCTAACGCATGTATACGGAATCTAAAAAAATGGTACTGATGAACCCAGTGGCAGGGCAAGAATAAAGATGCAGATGCAGAGAACATACTTCAGGACATGGTGGGGGCGGGGCAGGGTGTGGCAATAGGGGAGCTGGGAAGAAGTGAGAAAGTAACATTGACATAGATACACTACCAAATGTAAAATAGATAGCTAGTGGGAAGCTGCTGCATAACACAGGGAGATCAACTCAAGGATTGGTGATGACCTAGAGTGGTGGGATAGGGAGGGTGGGAAGGAGACTCAAGAGGGAGGGGATATGGGAATATATGTATAAATACAGCCGATTCATTTTGTTGTACAGCGGCACAACAGTGTAACGCAATTATACTCCAATAAAGAGCTTAAAAAAAGAAGAAATTACCAATATGCAGATATATCTTTGTACAGATGCACACACACACTTTCCTCAACATGAACAGTGGAAGGAAGGAAGGGAGAGAGGGAGGGAGGAAAGGAAGGAAGGACCATTTACTAGTAAAAACAGGGTAATATCATGTCTGTACAATTTTAGAACATGCCTTTTCAGAACAAGAGAAATGAATTTTACCAGTGGAAATATACGTAGCATTTGTATGTAGAGTTGTCAGTCAATTAAAATGTGTTCTCTCTCCCGTATTACATTATAATATTATACTATGCTAACCAGAACAGTAAGATCCTAAATCAATCCCAAACGCAGCACTCCAGCCTTGCTGTCATTGTAATCACAATGTGATTAACCAGAGAGCTCACAGTGCTTGATAGAAACATATTGGCTATGAGTATCAAGCAGTCAACCTGAATCCATAAACTACACATGCACATCAGTTTCATGTTCTTACTCTGTTATTGAATATCATCTGAAATGAGATTACCAAACACATCACCACATCTCCTACTGAGGAAATTTGTGATCCTTGTTATGAATTTAGACTAATAGTGGGACAGACATATTGGCTTGCATTATCTTCATCTCCTGGTTCTGCTGTACCAGATATCCTAACTATTATCAGAAACATCCATTCATTCAACTATTCTATCTCCCTCCCGAAACAGGCTCCCTAGTCTCAGTACTACCACCTACAAACTATATTCTTCTTTCCCTTTTACATCTTTTATTATTCAGAAGGGATTTGCAGTTGGAGTTTTTCATTTAAGAATGCTAGGACAACAGCCATTTCTAAAAGATAAAAACTGTTAAATATGAACATTGTGCACCGTGAACATCTGGTTCTTATGTGATTTATTTTGTTATATGGATAAGTAATGGGTCAGAGAATAGTCGTGGATAACATCTTGTTTAAACAATAAAAGTAGAGTGAAAATAGACGTAGTGAAGGAGGTTCTAACAGTGTGGCAGATAAAGAAACTACTGTACAATGTCATCTTCAGCCTACTGTGTGCATAGCTTCTTCATAGACATAAATCTCAACAAAAACATGATTGGAAAGTATATTTTTCTGATCTAAATCTTTAAATGTTCTTTCATAGTTTATGGTCATCTATATAGATTTAGAAAACACATTCCTTCTTTATCATATGAGATTTTGCTTCCAACTAATAATTTTATTTATATGTATATGGTAATAATAATTCCTGGCATTTGTGTAGAATTTTTTTACAATTAAACAACTTTAGTACTGAGAATCTGTGAACAAATGCCTTGCCAACCTAATTGGGGTATTAAAAGGTTACTTTCACATATATCTTATATTTCTTTAAATTGACAGACCATTAATTCATCTGATTCTCCAAATAAACATACCATCATCATGTGTTGTTTGTGAAAGGTAGTATATAAATGACATAATTAGCAAGAGTTATTTGCTTTTTAGTCTCATTGCTGCCCTTCAAATCAGGTTAAACTAAATCACATCTGTACATATAGTACTGTATGCATGTTTACTTGTTTTAAATCAAAGTGTCAAGGAAAGTAGAGGGCAAAAGACATGTAACTGTAATGCTAACACACTGAAGGGGTATGGTCGTATGCATGATCGTTTAATAACCAAAACAGGCAAGAGCACCAGGATATCGCTTCTGCTTTCTTTATCCTCATTAGCAAAATGTTAAGGTTTTATTCTAAATAAGAAACATAGTATTGTTAGGTTTTTGGCAAATCATAGTTTGGCTTTACCCCCACACCCTCAGCACCAGCATACATACCAAAAGGATACTGGTGAAACCAATTTATTGGGAGCTATTTTCTTTTTTCCTTATAAATCCCAACTGAAAGCTTTTGTGTTTGGGGCATTGAAGCCTAGAATACCTTTTTTGTAGTGCTCTCTTTCAAAGCACTCAGGCCGGGTGCTCTACCATTATTTGAGAATGGTAATGCTTTCCCTTTAAATGATGCTTCTCTTGCCCCTCAAAGGCACCATTGTCTGCCTGAGATCCTCAGTTCAGTTGCTTTTAGCCCCTGATAAATTAGTAATGGAACAGAATAGGAGGCATTGCGGCTCCTGTGCCCTGTTATTAAGTTGTGGTTTGGTGCTAAAATGTATACACCACAGCCTCTGTAATGACAGGTAACTGTATGACTAATTGGAGAAGACTCAGTAGAATCACAGAGCTACACAGATCTTCAAATTCTTTGGTCTAGTCATTTCCTGTGTTCAAGGAAGACTGAGGCCTTCGAAATTAAGACTTATACTAGAACATAAAAACAGCAAGTAGCATAGCTTGGACCATGGCATATTCTGTTTCTCATATTATTTCCTTTGAAAGGAAGTTCTTATATCTATTAAAGTACTAAGAAGATGAATTTAAGTTTGGCTACAGACTTTTTTTGGAGAAAGTCTGAGTTTTATAAAATATTTTTAAAAGTTCGAGGCAACTTTAAAAAATTTTTTTGTCAGTAATCAATTCCTAAATTATTGTTTACTCATAAGAGAGCCTGTGTTGCCATAGGACTCTATTCTTTCCAAAACTTGTCCCTACAACCTTTTCCCTTCAAACTTATACCCTTATTATGTCAGTTGAAATATTTTCTGTAAAGTGGGTAAAGAAGATATTAATATCTATGATTTATCTAGTTCTAATCTGAACCCTAATAGCTTTATATTTAAATTCTCTCTTTTAAAAAATGACGTTCTACCTCATATTTTATTTATTTGTTTACATGCTTCATCCCTCCTATTAATCACTAGAAGGTAAACACACTTCTTAAGCATCTTTCAAGACTCCACAAGTTTTAGCCATGGCTTCACAGAAATTAGCCTTCTGTATGTCTGTTTAGTTAAAAAAAATAACTTCTGTTTGACAGGTAAAACATGTATAAAAATATTTTCTCAAGGTCATATAGGAAATTAGTAGAAGAGATAGGACTAAAATATTGTATTCATTTATTCACCTTTTATTTAACATTGTACTACTTGGGCAGCACCTCAGAATGAATGCCTTTACTACCAAATACCCCCTTCTGAGAGGAGCAAATTTTCCAGGTCTCTTCCTGAAGAGGCAGTGTTTTACAACCTCTGTGCCCATGCCTGCCCCAGTCAGAGCTGATTGATTGAAAGGATGGTGGGGCCCTGATCCAAATTACACAACACAGAACCTAAGCTGAGGAGTGACTTAGCAGCTGAAATGCATGGTTTTACGGAGGGGTGAGAGCAGCTAGGATACCAAAGGCCCACGCAAGTTGGGAGGGAATAGAAACTATGGTTAAGAAGAAGAGCCTGCTTAGGAGGGAGAAAGAGAGGGAAATGGAGCATGTGTGCAGTAAAAAGTGGAAATGCCACAAGAGGCAGAGTGTGCAGCCTGTGAGAGAGAGAGACAGAGTATCCCAATGCTGGGAGTTGCATCACTTTGGACGGCTGTACTTTTCGGTTTCCACTCTCATCCACATGCGCCTTGAAAATTAAACCCCTTTCCCATGAGGTAAATTGATGGATATCCTTCTCGTGTAACAGCAACAATAAAAGCCTTATAATAAACTTAAAGGCATAGTGTTCCTTGACCCCTGATTTAGAAAAGTCAATATATTTCCATCTTTCCACAACGCCTACCCATTAATTCTCTATCTTTTGGAATGTTACAGAATTTTTAATACAGATAATTAAATATGTGTGACCTATCTTAAGAAGTGTTGTAAAACCTTCTCTGTGTAGTTAATTCTAAGATGTATATTAGATTCAAATCACATGCCAATATTTCTCAAGAGTAAAACCAAATTTCCCTAACAAAATAAAGAGGAAAAATGGATTGCATCTAAACAAAAAATTTCTAAATCCATGAACTACAATCCAGGGCTAGTTGTTTTCCTCTGATCTAGCTAATACCTTGACCTGGATTGCTCCCACACTGCCAGAATATGAAATTGCATTTTAAGATAATATATTTGATTTCTGTAAGACTCAGTGGTGGAGCTGGAGAAATGGTGAATTCAGAGAAAGCCCCTGAAAGAATATAGTCTTCAGAACTATACACTAACTATGACCCAGAGCCATGAAATGTGCACTAGGCGTCACCTCTAATTCAGAACCAAACAAACCAATGAAGTTGATTCCCGGTGAGTCTTTGAGCCTGCCAGTGGTGGATTTAAAATATGTTCAGAAATTCTTTGTTATGCTCCCAGGTGGAGCCTAATTCTCCTCCCCTTGAGTCCAGGGTAGACTTGGTGGCTCACTGCTAAGGAATAGAATAAATTGCACGTTGTGGTGTGTGATTGCAGAGACTAGGTCATAAAAGGCATTGCACCTTTCTCCATTCTCTCTGATTCCTCCCTCTGCCTTGTCATGAGGGCCCTGAAGTTGCCCTGTGGCAACCAACTCAGGCCTCTGCCAGTGAGGGACTGAGGCATGCAGCCAATAGCCGTGTGAGTGAGCTCTCACAGAAGCAGATCAGCCCTGGTAAATCTTCAGATGCTTGATGACAGCTTGGCTGCAACCTCATGAGAAACTCAAAGCCAGAATCATCCTGTTAAGCCACTCCCAAATTCCTGACCAACGGAAACTCAGAGTTTATACATGCTTGCAGTTTTAAGCTGCTGAACCTACAGGTAATGTGTTACCTGTAATAGATAACTAGTACTTACCTTTACCTCCTATAGAGAGACCATCAAACTCAAAGATACTTAATGTTCTGATGTTCAAATTATTTTTCAATAACCCCTTCCCTATAAGAAGTGATACATAAAGTAACTTATTTTGAAAATGTTTAGTTTTAGTGTATGTTCTAAATAGGTTATACTTTGTATACTCTGTAAATATGTTATACTTTTAAATTGTTCAAGGAACAGAAGACTTGCATGCTTTTCTTAAAGGAAAAGCAAAGTTAACTTTCTCCGAGACTGGTTAGTAATAATAGAAATTCCCAAAGATTCTGCCTCCTCTAATATGTTTATTTTATTTCTTAAATTGTGCTAGCTTCATTTTTAAATTTTAAAAGAAACTAAGTAGAAGAATTTCTTACGTTTTTACATTGTTATTCTGAGAATTTTGGGGGCACCTCTTCATTTTGAATTCTAAACCAATAACCTTACATATGCTTCAAGCATCTCTGTGTATTTATATACATATATATGAATACTCAACTGTGTATGTTGTTTTTCATTCCATTTTTGTTTTATTTATTTATTTATTGCTGTTGAAGATTAATTCCTCCTCAGAAGCAGCTGCCTGTGGGTAGTGGGTGCATTCACTGCTTAGCTCACAGAATCTTTATAAGATGACTTATAATACACTTTATAGTCTGGTGATATGAGAGAAGTATTTGGAGTGTGTGTGTTTGCGCATGTTATTTTAATGTTTAAGATAGATGTTTAAAATCTACAAGTCAGACAGTTCTCTTCAGTGGTTAGATCAGTGGCCTAGAAACTAACAGACCAGGCTTATCTCTAAAACAAATGTAAAAACTGGGTAATACTTGGTTAGCAACGCTGGGTTTTTTCTTTAGCCCTGGAATTGTGGACTTAATTATTTCAATATTTCTATATATTCTTTTATTTTGTTTATTTTTATTGGAGTATAATTGCTTTAAAATGTTGTGTTAGTTTCTGCTGTACAACAAAGTGAATCAGCTACATGTATACATATATCCCCTCCCTCCTGAGTCTCCCTCCCTCCCCACCCCCATCCCACCCTCTAGATCATCACAGAGCACAGAGCTGAGCTCCCTGTACTATACAGCAGCTTCCCACTAGCTGTCTGTTTTACACATGGTAGTGTATGTATGTCAGTGCCACTCTCTCAATTCATCCCACCCTCCCCTCCCCCTCCACCCCCACGTCCACAAGTCCATTCTCTACATCTGCATCTCTTTTCCTGCCCTGCACATAGGTTCATCAGTACCATTTTTCTAGATTCCATACATATGTGTTAATATACTTGTTTTTGTTTTTCTCTTTCTGACTGACTTCACTCTGTGTGACAGACTCTAGGTTCATCCACATCAGTACAGATGACCCAATTTCATTCCTTTTTATGGCTGAGTAATATTCCATTCTATATATTCTTGAAGTGAGTTATTTTCTGGTATTTCGATGTTTGGCCTATTGTAGCCTAGTTAGTAGAATGGTTCTGAAATAGTTTCATGAAAGAAAATCACAAAGTGGAGTGTCTTCCCAGAGAATCACACCATTTACCCTGTGTTCTGATTATTTGTTGTTCTGTAACAAACTACTCAAAGCTTAGTTGCTTAAAACAGCAACCATTTATTAAAACTTATGGTTCTATAGGTCAGTTAGTTTGGTGGGTAATTCTGCTCCCTGTGGCATGACCAGGGTTACTTGGTGGCCTTCAGCTTGTCACCTTAGCATAGAGAGATGACAGGCTGAGTCAGTGTGGGTCCATCTAAGGGACCATGCAGTTCCAAGAGACAAGTGGTGGAAGCTGCCAGTTTTTCCTAAGGACTGGCCCAGAAATCGGCACAGTATCACTTCTCCTGTTGTCTTTTGGTTTAAACAGTCACAGAGCCTTCTAAGACTTGATAGGAAAAATATTAAAGAATTGTGGCATCTTTAATCTCTCACACCTTGAAAGACATGCAAAGACATGCAATTATGCACCAGTATGTCTCATATACAACAGATCTCTCTAGAGGGAAACCAACTTTTTCATAATCTATATTTCAAAGGAAATTGACTTTAAAATATAAGGCAATGTACATATGACAAAGAAATTAAAACACAAAAACTTGAGTTACACTGAATCATATTAGCTTGCTTAAGCATTAGTGTATTGTAATGCTGCTGGTGATCATTAATATCAAGGAAATTGATTAGACAATGATCATTTTAAATTATGAGGCTGTATTAAAATGAACAGCATCGTCCATTTAGTTAAACCAATGTATATTTCTTTGTGTATTAAAAGACAACTGAACCATGAAAATAATCAGAGGATAAAAATATATAAAGATATAAATTGATACAGTGGAATGTTGTCATTTTATTTTGAACATGTTGGATAAATGATGGATATATTTTGGTACATTGGTATTTAGAATCTCAATAGAAATACTTAAAAGGTCAGGCACACACAGAAGCCTCTTTACCTGTAGCAGCAAAATGACATCATCTATAGCCTTTATAGCTACAAACATCTTTCAAAGACAGCAATTCATGAATGTTCTTCTAAGAACCAGTCGATATATTAGCTTTCTTTAAAATATACAGCTGCAGCAGTAAGCCACATATATTTTATTTGGCCTTGCTAATTTTCTCTGAGTTCTAGGAGCTATGGATTTTTGAGATATTTGGCTGAAACTCAAAATGAAAAATCATTTTAAAAAATAGAAAAGCATTTCATTCTTTAAAAATACTAAAAATATATGATGCAAAATGTCATAGTTTGGCTGTAATAGCAAAATTCTTAGAATCAATCAGTCAAAAATAACTGTGTTATTTAAGCGCAATTTGAAGGCATACAAACTAAAAACAGTATTTTAAAACCATCTATAAGAGCTTGATGGCTTCTCTACACACTGATAGCTGTTTGCTTTGTAAAAATAACAATTGAATGAGCACAGAGAATAAACCACCATAGAAAAGATTGCCTTTCATGTAGCACTAACATGCACTTAGTAGCATTTACCCACTTAGTCTGGGCCAAGGGCAAGAGGGTACTTCAACAACAACCCAAACTCCCCTATTTTAACCACCATTCTTACTACATAATCCCCTTGCAATAAAAGAAGCACACTAAAACTCATATAAAACCCCAAATTGGAAGTCATTTTATATACATTTACTTTGTCAGAAAATTATATTTAGGGAAAAGTACAGAAGTACTTGGCTCAATCATTTATTCACTTTTACTCTTTTATTCAGAATATATTTATTTAAAGAACCTACTGTGTCCAGACACTAATCTCAACCCTGGGGCGGGTGGTGGGTAAAGAGAAGTAAACATAGCTTTTGCCTTCAATATAGTGAGAATCTGAGGGGAAAGATACACATAAACAGACAGTTTGAAAAATGCAGTTACTGGGGCAAGGATGGGATATCATAGGATCCTCACTCAATTTTGGAAAAGAAGGGAGAGATTTCCCAAAAGAAGTACCAGAAGGACGTTCAGAAATTAGCTCGGTCAGGGAAAGGATTTGGAAGGCACAGTATGGCAGGAGTATGAATATCAGGAGATTAGAAAAGATGTGTTAGCTGGAGCAATTAACACAGTACGGAGTGGGTAGCAGAGGAGTATGGAAGTTTAAGTTGTAAGATGAATAACATCTGAACTGAGACTACTAATAAAAGAAAAAAATAGGAGAATGCAAGAGAAAGGGAAGCATTCCAAACATAGAGAAATGTTGCTAAAGCCAAGAAGTATATGCTAATGATTAGCACCAGAGAAATAAGCACCATCATGAAATACCAGGTATGAAAATGGAAAATTTTATGCAATTCCTAATGAGGTTACTTTGAAAGTTTTTAAATCTGACATGATCAGATTTGTTTTTAGAATGAGCTCTGGCTTGGGAAAACAAAATGGACCAGAGACAGGAAGATGAAGTTGCTGTTGCATAAATGCGAGTCAGGGATGCAAAGCTGAAAGAAGCAGCCCTCCAGCTCTCGTAACAGTTTTCTCAAAGTCCTTCCAGATATTGCCCTGTCCCTGTCACAAGGAAGATGCCACATAACTGTATTTTTGCTTTATGTTTCAGCAAAACCCTACTTCTGGTAAAGTTTCAGCTTTATTACTTACTGCTGTGTGATAAACCAACCCAAATTTGAGTGACTTAAAACAACAGCCATTTTTTTTCTCATAATTCTGTGCATTTACTGGGCTCAGCTTTGCAGTTTTTCTGCTCCTGGTGACGTTGACTGGGGCTGTGACCATCCATGTGCTCAAATGGACTGAAAGGTCTGAGATGGCTCACTCACATGTTGCACCTGTGCTGGGACACTTGAACACCTTGGCCTCTCTTTCTTTCCTTGTTTTTCCACATGACCTCTCTGAAGGTCACTCCATAAGAATAGCCATTTTCTTTATATGACGAGTCAGAGGTCCCAAAGGTGCAAAAACAGTAGCTACTTGGCTTTTTATAAGAGGCGCTGTTCATTGATGGTCTCTGCCCCTCACAAGAGTTGAATCTAAACTCTGAGTGAGAACCTTAATTATGATCAGGACTTATGAACATCTTTTTAGGATTCATGCCTGGAAAACAAAGCAACAGGAGCATCCATAGATGTCCTACTAAGGCCCCTAGAAGCAGATGTTTTCGTTTGTCTTTGGGCTTATTTAATGTAGAAAGGCTGAACTGAGAATATCTGGTGTGGCTATTTCAGAGAGATTTCTGTTAAAATATATGAATACTGAAAAGTTGGTCTTTTTTGTCATTTTCTCTTTCACCTAGATGTAGAACATGTCATCACAAAATAAAGAACATAGTAGTCATAATAACACTGCCTGCTTTTGTAGTGTTGCAAACTCACAATTTTCTCAGGTATGTAGAAGACATTTAGTTTATTTTACCAATAATTAATCAAGTCTAATTTACTGCCATCTGCTAAGTAGCAGGAAAGAAAAAATATAGTCCTATCTGTTTTAAAATGTGCTTGTTATGACACTTAATGAATCTCTTCACATAAGGTTCAGTTATTCTAAGATAAAATGTGCAGCCCCTCATAGTTCTTAGCCACCTGTCCCCTTCCTCAGATTTCCACTGTCTCATCCGGATGTGTGACGGGAGGGATGTGGCCTCACTCACCTCATGATGGGAAGGGAAGGTTTGACTTGTTGGATAAAGTGTTTTCTGGCTCCCTTGTGTCTGAGGTCAGTAACCCTTGTCTAGTTCATTGCTGACTCCCCAGTTGGTGTTCTGAGCTGTAGTTTGATTCAGTTTTATGTGGTCTGACTAAGTGCTAGTTTGGCCAGAACTCTGAGTCGGTCATCTCATATCTACTCCCTATCTGGGTGTTTCACCTCCATCTGCTTGAACTATGCTTTGCAATAGTGCTGTGGCAGGTCCCTGACTGAGCCCAGAAGGCTTCCCAGCCATTCCTCCAGGTAGAGTGTATACATCTGGGTTCCCTCCATGCTACACGGTAATAGAAATAGCTCTTTGCACAAAACACCACTGGATATTGAGTTTATTTTGCAAAGCTGAAAATTCAAATTCTATGTTATCATCTGGAGAGCTCTTACTCTCCAGAGGATTCCATCTGCCCTCACTACACCTCTCTTAACCTAAGGCCAGAGGAGATATATCTCTGTTATTAATTATTCACCAAAAAACCCAGGATTTATTCAAAGTCTTCTGTAACATATAAAGCACATTTCCCTAAGCATGTCTTATTCTAATAATTTGCTCTTAAGTTGTTTAATTAGGAAGTTTTACAGGGAAGAATTTATATCTGCTTTGTGTTCTTAAGAACATGTGATGCCAGTTTCTTTTCAGAAAGGAAGATAGGATATGAGCTTTTTTTTTTTTTTTAATTTACTTATTTATTTATTTATTTTATTGGCTGTGTTGGGTCTTTTTTGCTGTGTGCGGGCTTTCTTTTTAGTTGCGGTGAGTGGGGGCTACTTGTTCGTTGTGGTGCGTGGTCTCCTGATTGCCGTGGCTTCTCTTGTTGCGGAGCATGGGCTCTAGGTGCGTGGGCTTCAGTAGTTGCAGCACATGGGCTCAATAGTTGTGGCTCACGGGCTCTAAAGCGCAGGCTCAATAGTTGTGGCGCACAGGCTTAGTTGCTCCGCGGCATGTGGGATCTTCCTGGAGCAGAGCTCGAACCCGTGTCCCCTGCATTGGCAGGCGGATTCTCAACCACTGCGCCACCTAGGAAGCCCAGGATATGAGCTTTTAAAATACTACATGACTAGTTGAAAAAGAATCAGACAGGTAGCAACGTCGATCCTGGTGCTTAAAATTTAAAAGATACCACCAGATTATTGTATCCCTTTTAAAACATCAAAAGTTATATTCTATGTTAAAATAAAATATAGCTATATAAAATATGTTTTGGTTTCTTCTTATATCCATTTTAAGTATGAGGACCTTGCTCAATCATATTTTATATTTGATCATGTGTATACTACATATTAAATTTATTATGGACTAATTGAATCTAAATATATCTATTTTAATTCCTAAAAAGCATATCAAGTCAATCACTGAAAAAACAAAAATATCAACTCAACTCTAGTGGTTTTGAATAGATTTGTCCAAAACTTCTGTCTCTCATCCTTCCCCATTGAGTATATCTAAAGTTTACAAAGGGAGAATATTGCATTGCTTCAGATAATTCATACTAGCACTTAATTATTTCTGCATAAAAATATGAAGGAGCTAGCTATACATTTTGAAACATTGCTTGAAAAGTAGCAAATCCAACCTAAACACTAGTTGCTTTATTTCTGTGATACCAAAGCATTTATATTTGACTTTTTTTTTTACTGAAATGATAGGTTTTTGCCACTGTAGTATTTGTCTAAATTATTTTGGCATCGAGCAGCCCATCATGTTGAAAAAGAGAATGAAAACAATTCCTTGAATCATTTAAAGCAGTTAAAACATGGTTAAAATCATCTAGTAATCGCCCAGTTCATTTAATTAATTTTCTTACATTCTTTATGTGTAAATACAGTCATTGTGAAGTAGCTTTGTCATTTATTTAGTTAATTTGATCAAATAAACCACTAGCTGCACTTAGTGAATAAAGTCCCAGACTTATGTTTTTTAATGGTTTTCTTAACTTTTGATTGCATTAAATGTATAGTTGACAAAAAAATTCCCCTTTCTATTGGGTAGACGAAATCTTAATGAGCAATAAAGCATCTCTTTTTTGTGGGCTTAAAGCAAGTTTTAATCATAACCTTACCTGAGTTAAATGTTAACATTTTGGTTAGTAGTAAGGTTCACAGAAATGAAATGTTACTGTGATTCCATGGTGTTAAGTGGCCACACTTAGACCAAAGAGTTGCTAAAATTAACTAAAAATGCCTAGTTGCCTGACCTTTAATAAGCTGAAGTCTCACTCTTAATTATATTGGTTGAAAATTTCTAACCTAACTGATATAATAAGAATCGAAAGCTAGAGAAGCTGTCTTATTTTATTATTAGTAATAATGCCTATTGTTTGAGTGATGAAAAACGTCTAAGAGTTCTTATGAAATCTTGATGTGAAAACAACAGCCTCATCTAGCTCTCAGCCCATTGGCTTGTGTTGCTGGATGGTCACCAGCAAGGTTTAATTTTAAACTTGCTAACACAAAATAGTAACTGAAGAGCAGTTTGTTTCACTTTTTTCTTAGTAAAATTATGATGGAAAACTCTTCACCTGGGAAAATCCAAATTCATATCATAAACATAATGCTGCTTATAAGGAGTACTAATGATATACTTTATGAATTTTAATTTCTGTTTGGAAGTCAGCAAGTGTGCATTCTATAAATGTAAACCATCTGTTGGCACCTCCTAAAAGACTAGATTTCAGTCCATCCCAACATGAATTATTTATTTTGATGGATTTCTTTCCTAAGCAAATTCAAGGGGGGGGTGTGTGTGTGTTTTAATCTGTTTTTAATCTGCAATAAAGTTTCAAAGTCAGGACATGCATATTTGCCAACTAAGAAGATAAAAGTGCTCAACAATTTGAAATGTATTTATTTTACATAATAAGATTCTTGTGAAATTGACACACTACTTAACATTAGATCAAAGGTGAGAAGAGAAATAGGAGGAAACACAATTTAAAATTTCTGTAACATTAATGTTTCAGTGACAATTCAGAAATTCCTGTTACTTACCAGAAAAGAGAAACCCATAGCGTTCCATTGACAGCATCACATGCTCCATAGCTATAAGGCAAATGCAGTGACAATGAACATTTTAAATATATTCACTTAACTAGATGAACTACTGTATTTTGAACAAATACAATAAAATCTCATTGGAGTTAACAGACCTTGTCACATTGCCAATATTGCATTTTTTAAAAAACAATTCTTGTTGATAAATATATAAAATAGCCCTTATATGTCAAAGATTACTGAACATAGTTTTACTTTTCTCTTTTGAGTTTGCATTTAACTTTTTTTTCAATAAGTTTCATTAGGTAAGATAGAGACTGCCAGTGCACAGTAGTGAATCTGTACTGTACTCCAGGTAGGAAAGAGTTGGATGTCCAAGGGATTTCTTAAACCTGTTCAACAGGAAATGATACAGAGTTCAAGGGGGGAAAAAAAAGGTGTGCTATAGGATAGTTCTTCAAACCTGTTGAACACATGTCATAGACAAATACATAAGACATCTATGTTACAAATTAGAGCAGGACTGAAACCAGGCTTTAAGAATCAAAAATTTCTTGGTTTAAAATGAACGCCTCCTAATAATCATTTGAAAGCTGCAGATTTTCCCAGGGCTAATCACAGTTTTTTAGAGAGGTTGGACCCTGGTTGAAGCAATACAGTTACCCTAGAGCTACAGATCCTTTTTTCATTCCTTTTAGGGTCATTATTCCATTTTGTAACATGGGCAAATTAAATCAGCTGTGAAAAGTCTTTTCCTTTTTGTACCGAAGACCAAGTTTCTGCTGTACATAGACTTGATTGTGCTTATGTGTATTTCCATAACACTTGTTGCCATTGGAGAGCTACAGCTGCAGTTGCCATCTCTGGGTTGTTCCCTCCCATCTCTTTCACCCTCCAGCAATTTTTGTTCTCTTCTATTCAGGCAAATTTGAACAGATTAAATGTTCTTGGATTATGCAAGGAAGCTATAGGACAAAGTGTCCTGTTGCATTTCACCCTAATTTCGGTGGTCTGTAAATAGTATCTGTTGTCTTTGAAAATGTATCTTTAGTTATTCCTCTGAGCAACAAGTCCAAAATGTATTTAATTCAGACTATTTACTGATCCTTGACTGAAGAAAATCTTAAGGTACCAACA
Organism: Hippopotamus amphibius kiboko; assembly: GCF_030028045.1. Classification (NCBI taxonomy): domain Eukaryota; kingdom Metazoa; phylum Chordata; class Mammalia; order Artiodactyla; family Hippopotamidae; genus Hippopotamus; species Hippopotamus amphibius. The sequence continues at coordinate 67,881,402 of NC_080189.1, read as the reverse complement.
AAAATAATCTGCGTGCCTCTTCTTATCCAAAGTACCTTCCCCAAGCACAAGTCTCCCTATCCCTAATATAAACACAAAGTCTTCTTATTCTGGGTGCCCATTAAAAATTACGCTCAACCAAGTATATCAAAGAAACAATATCTAACACAAAATCTTATTGGTTTTCAAAAAAGTGGATATTAAACAGGGTTTATTAATATAAAGCCTTTTCACAGTTAAAGGAAAGTTCTCTTACTATTATGTATGTCAGCTTATACTCATCGTGGTCCTTTGGTTTATTTTATTTTTCCTACTCTGAGACTCTTCCCGATAAAGAATGCCATTATTTTATGTTGACATCATTTAAGGTCTGCTTATTAAGATAATAGAAAAATATATCTATGTTTTTGTTAAAGGTGGAGATCATTAGTGCAGGCTCAGGTAACTTGAACCTTAGACCCAATATGAGTTACTCTTATTATTTGATTAGAAATGACTCATATTGAGAAGGCAGAGAGCAGGACTCATATAGAGAAAGTACTTGCTCCTGGCTCTTGCTCACGTGAACTTTACTCCCTTTTTTCTAACGTTTCTCATGATGCTGCTGCTTACCTTGTCTACTGTTACGTCAGTATTTATTTTGTATCTGTCCACTCCTTCTCTATCTTCACTATGTATATCCTTGTAAAATTATCACTCTCTCAAACAAACTACCGCAGTAACCTCCAGTTTACCTCCCAGCTGCCACTCTGGCCAATATCCACTGTCACCACAAAAGCCAGAGTAATCTTAAAACACATAAAGCAGATCATTTTATTCTCCCACTTAAAATTTTTTTAAATAAAAAAGTTGTACTTCAAATATCCATAATTTGGAAAATTTAAAACATCAACATGAAATTAAGATACTAGAATGGAATTAAATATAAAATGTTACAGATTAGAGTGTCAGCTCAAGCGGTAGAGGGAAAATTAGCTATAATTTAAGTACTAGGGATGAAGAAAGATTGAAAATAATGAGCTAATAAATCAACTTAGAGGGTTAGCAAAATAGAATAAATGCAAAAACATGAAAAGGAGAAATAATATGAAAGGTAAGAGTAAAAACTGATTTAATAGGTCAAGAGAAGAGGGACTGAAATATGTGCGTATTTTGTCTCACATTTAGTAGGACCTCAGTGATCTTTACTGGCACAGTTAAAGCTTGAATGCAATTACAGAAGAGTGAATGGCAGGTGAGGAAGTGTAGAAACTAGAGCACAAGTAACTGTGCTAAAAGCTCAGCTATGAAGGGAAGAGGAGGAAGAAAGCTGGGAGGATAATCCAATAAAGAAGCAGAGCTTTTTCACAAACTACAGTGAAAGAATTAACAGAGAGAGGTTAAGTTTGGGAGCTGGAAGTCGGTACCCATAGTATTATTCTGTGTGTGAAAGTCTTTGGAAGGGGCATTATTTTAGCCTTCTTTTCCACTCTTACCTTCGCAGCTGCCTAGGTCTCCAAGTAACTTCTGGCTATGCTTCCTGTTTACAGGTCTCTAAAAATATTTCAAGACGTTTTTTATACTTTTTTTTCTTCCCACTTAATTAGGGACCAAGGGAGATGCTTCGAGTAGAGTGAAATGTCTTTAATTGAATTCTATGTCTTGGTTTTTGTCATCATAAAAGTATACACGTATTGACTCTGCTGATTGCATTATGTGTAGTAGCAATAGGAGGGCAATTAATATTAAAATATTTTAATCATTAAAACACCTCTAATTAAATTATTTTTTCCAAGCTTAGTATGGGAATGTTTTCATCTTTGTTGCAACGTTTATATCTTTCTTTCAACAAGATTTTTCAAGTTTGTTGATTGCAAATAATTTAGACCAGCAATGGGGAACAACTTTTAGAGGAGGCGAATTTAATTGGTTTGACACCACACTTAGACTTCATCTTATTGTCTTCCACATCCCTCTTTTCTTTTATAACCTTCTTTCTTGACATAAATCATTTTTACTTGAAAAAAATTTATGAATTTTTCTTGTGAAGTTAATATAATGGATCAAATGTAGGACTTCCTTCAGTTTCTATTGGCTGCCCTGCCAAGTAGAAAAGAAAAATCCTATTATTTACACTTCACAGTGCTAAGGAGCATTGTTTACTCTTGGGGAATCATTAGTATTTCTGAATATGTCAAAAGGAAGAATTCTTTGTGAGATATTAGGGGAAGGTTTGAGATGGGGTAAAAAGGGGGAAAATTCAGTTGGGTTCTATTTTTGATTTCTTATCTTTTAGGGTAAACTTGATAACACACTACTGTGTTTGCCCTAGAGGAAAAGCAGGGAAACAAACACAATTTTGAACATTTAGAAAAGGTTTTTAAGTATCTAGGAGTAGCTTAAAATAATAATAATTGAAATATGTGAAGTACTCTCTGTGTTTGTGTGTGTGAGAGAGAAAGAGAAAAAGAGAGAGAGAGAGAATTTGATAAAACATAGAGAGAAGCACAAGAGTGTGGAGAAGACCTCTTATAGAGAACATAGAATCCATCCTGGGATTCAGCATGATGACAGCATAAGGCAGGCATCTTGCATTCAATTCAAATCTTGGTTCTTGTCGTATCCCCTCAAAAGTTACTCATTCTTCTGTGTTTCAGATTTTGCATATATAAAATGTAGCTGCTGTTGTTCTTTTTCTCCTCATTCCTACTCTTCTCTTCCTTCATCTCCTTCTTTTTCCTGTTCTTCATAAACAAAAGTAAAACCTACATGTTATTGAGTATAAACAGGTTGTTATTAGGGAAATGTTTAATAGTTATATTGGAGAGCCAGAATAACTCAAGAACATTTTCCCCATAACCCTCATGAGTTTAGTAGCCACACTTTGTTGTCTGAGCATAACATTTTTTCAGATCCTGTTAAATTGGTCATAACTGGTACTGGACAAGCATTAGTACTTAAACCAAAGTCACATCTCTGTGCACAGTGTATTCTGGAGAATAGTCAGCCATGGAGCAGCCTAACACAAAGGTGCTGCCTGACAGACGTGTCCACTTCAGAAGGTGACTGGTGGACCCAAGGGTGCCAAGACCAGCTTGGCGACTCGAGGTGAGTGACAGGTGCCGCAAGCTTGAAGAAAACACAGACACAGACTGAAGAAAACACAGACACAGACTGAAGAGAAAGATGGGACCGGGGGCTCAAGACCTCTAGGATCAAGAGCCTCGCTGATTCATCCCACCTTGCTTTTATTGAGTTCTTGGCATAGCCTAAGGGTCTAACACTCCCACATTAGTCCCACAAACAAGGTTATCTTTGAAGTAAACAATCAAAGGCCTCACATGACTGGGGCAATGATCTTTGTTTGTCTCCTGGGTCTGATTTGAGCTGGGTGTGGATTTGAGCTGGGTGTGGATTTGAGCTGGGCATGGATTTGAGCTGGGCGTGGAGAGCAAAGCAGCCCTGGGGGCAGGAGACCTCTCTCAGATGGATTAGGGGTCTGTGCCCCACCCCTGTTGGCCCCTCTGCGACTGTGCCTGTCTTAGGTTGTTCCTCCCTTGAGGAATCTTACCCGTCTTTGGCTAACCAGCCATCCTCCGGGGCCAACCAGGGTGATATGAGGTGTGCAAGAGAGAAAGGGGCTGTGCCCCCAGAGAGGGTCAATATTCTGTTTCCACGGTAGCCTGTGCCCCCATGGTCTCCACACCCAGCACCCTTAGCTCCTCCACTGCTCAAGCAGGACATGCTGCATCCAGTCACTCGGCCCACATACTTTAATTACTTTTAGTAACATTTACAAGGTTTCAGAAAGACTTCTGAATGTCTTCCCACACAAGGGGATCTTTCCTCTTGTGGAGGAAGAGTGAGAGAAGTGGAGTGGTGAGCGTGGTAGAGTCACCTGGCATTTGTGGAGTAGATGCATGCTTCCGAGAGGAGAACAAAGGAAGGGGAGAGGCGTTTTAATTTCCAACTCCAAGCAGAAAAAGATTTTATTGAATGTGTTTAAAAAATTTGTCCACATTACCATGTTCAAAACTAATCTGGCAGGAGGAGAAAAAAATGGTTGCCAGAGAGACTTCAGACATAAGAACATTAAGGATAGAGAAATAGGGAGCTGTAGCTATTTCAGTTGTTTTAATTAATTATTAAGACTAGGTAATATGGGCCCTCAAGGAAATGTTAGATAATCTAGTGCCAATAGCCAGGGCCAGACAGCTGGGACCCAGAGGAGCGTGCAGACCCAAAATTCCCAGGACTGATCTCTGTGCCACACTTCTTAAAGTTACTCCTGGTTCCTCAGCCAAAAACAAAAAACAGAAACAAAAACACAGAACTTGATTTCAAAAGCTACTGAATGTATTCTTTAGAATTATAATTTGTTACATAGTTTTATAGTGAATTATATGCTATTCTTAGCGCAGAAGATGGATTTAGAGATTTTCAGTCCTCTGATTGGCAGTTTGATACAGTGGGTAAGAATGTGACTACAGAAGCTTGATTATCTGCTTTTGAATTCTGGCTCCTCCACTTACCACCTGTGTGATGGTGGGCAAGATTCTTAATGTTTCTGTCGTTCAGTCCCCCCCTCCATAAAATGAGATTGGTTTTAAATTCATAACAAAAAGGTGTTGTCAAGATTAGATGTATGAAGCACTTAGAGCAGCACCTGGTAAATGATCACCACCCAATAAACCTTAGCCATTACACTTAGATTTAATTTTTTGTAACATACTGATACTTTTAAAAAGTCAAGCAGTATTACATATACATCCCTGGGCTGGTTGAAGCCTTCATGAACATTGCAGATAAGCCAGCTAAGAAATGTCCCTTGAGAAGTCCTCTTTTCTTTCGATATAGAGAGTCAGCTTATAACCAGAATGCGAGTTCTTATTTAGGATGAGATATAATTGTCAAGTAAATCTGTTTTCACTCTGATCTAGCCAGCACATTCTCTTCATGAACATGTATTAAATGGAGAGTAAAATTATTATAATATCTATTGGTAAATTTTCTGCTTAGTTAAAATAGCTTGAAGCACTCTTACTCATTAAACCATTAGTCTTCCCAAGGAAACCATAATGTTTGAATGTTGAGGCCACCTGCATAGTTTTTCGTTGTTGTTGTTGTTGTTGTTTTCCTGGACACAAGAGAAACAACATTTAAAAGGTCTTTGTAGTAAGTAAAGTTTCACCAAGTAAAAAATGTCCTTATTTCCCCTGGAGACAGGCCCTAGAACCCAGGGCCTCTTAGAAGGAAGGCAGGGCTGCTTTATGTCATATTTATATGCAGCATCAGAGGAAATAGGGTTTTGGCCAGCACTGACTTCTAGGATTCCCCTCTCCCAGTACTTTACCTGGCTTATTCACCTTCCTTCTTTTAGTTTGTGAGGTATTTTTCCCCAAAGGACATGATATAATTAAACATGTCATTTTGTTGTTGTTGTTCTTAGTTAATTGCAGTCAAATTTCAGTCTTCTTTACCTGACCTATCCCTAAATAATAATAATTAGAGTTTGGGGCTTTAGCAAAGTTTTCAGTAGGATGTTTCCTGTAGCAGATAGCCTTTTGTTATATTATTACCAAGGATTATCATGTGTGTGTATTTCCTTCATATAAGTACATCTGATGGATAAATTAGTTTTAAATTTTGGAAAGACTCCTATGACATTTCCATGAATCTCATTCCTCCCTCCGTTCAAAAATTGCTCCTACATCTCTCTCTCTACAGCTGAAATATAAAGAGTGAAGATAATGAAAGTTGTGGAAAAATGAGTGGTTGGTATTTAGTGACACTGTGCTTTAAAGTTTTTATGAAAAAGTAAATTTTGAGAAAACTTAACAAGCACAGTGATGGTGGGTGAATTCATTCTTACTTCTTTCTCTAGCTTTTTTAACATTCTTCTCATCATTCAAGGACTGAGTCATGTTCTGTTTCCTCTTTACGTCTTTCCCAGTCTTTCTCATTTTGCCAGAAGTCACCTTATTCTCTTTATGTAATAAGCACTTGTAAAGTAAATCTCTGCTCCCCAGCCCTCACACAGTCTTTCATGATACCTTATGCGTATAGAAGGAAAACATCAATAATAGAAATTTAGATTTATCAGTCTTCAACTCATTTAATAAAGAATCAAGTTAGAAGATTTAACCAGTATCAGATAGCAAAGATACCAGTTATTATGACTCTCGGTTTAGGTTCGGATTATGGCAATGGCTGTAGAAATAAAAAGGACAAAGTAAGTGTCATTTTGAGGAAGAATTGACAATATTACGGGCTAATTTCAGGAGGAGTCTACAGTCAAAGGTGATTGTAGTCTCAGTTTTATTGGGAGGACAGTAGTAATATTAGAGGAGAGGTTTTTATTTATCAGATGCAGTGTGCTAAGGAAATCATCCAACTTGAATATTTTCTATCTAAATGAAGTATTTGAATAGCAGTGTGCTTTGATGTGCCAGTGCTTCAAAAGACGTTCCAGAGCCTGTCTGTTTTGGAAACTAAAGTACCATATCAGGAGCTAAAAGTGTGCTTCCCCTACTTTGAGTATGTCTTAGGTGGATGAAATGTTGGTGATTTCAGCATGTGACCTTGACTTTTAAAGATAAAAATGAGAATATCTGAGTTGGTTGCTTGATATTAAAAGTAAAAAAAAAAGCATCCATCTAGGTCTAGGAATTTTTTAATGTCTCTGTATTGCTTGTTTTTCATCACCAGTCCATCACTTATTCACCTCCTTTGATTTGCCTGCCCCTTGAGGGAGCTAGAAGTTCAGTTCCGTTCACAGGAGCAATAGGTGTCCAGACTTTGGCGTCACCACACACAACACTTTAAGTGCCAGTTCCATTTCCCACACGTTAGTAGGCTCTGGGCACAGCTTTGGCAACATTTGTACAGCCTTAGAGCAACATGCAAATTTCTCTCGAAGCGTCTCCTTTTCCGTTTTAGTTTTTTCTTTTCCATCTCTTTTTTTCCTTTGTCTAAGAAAAGGTAAATTGCCTAAAAATAGGCTTCATGCATTTGCTCATGGACTTTCTTGTTTATTTGTATTTAATGTCTGAAACTGTTTTTTTCTTTTAAGATTATTCTATCACTGTAATTCTTTCTCCATCATATCCTCTTCCAATCACCAATCTTCATATTGTCACCTTTATTAAGAAATATGTATCTGCTTCCTATTTACGTGAAGTCCGCATTCTGAACATTTGCAGTATTTCAGGAACACCCAGAAAGCTTCATACACACATACACACACACACACTATATATATGTATATATATAAAGCCTTCATCTATTTGGATGTGGTTCTTGTATATTTACTACTGCTGGCACTTCTATTGAATTTAGCAGCACTAACATCATCTTCAGTTATTATTATTGACTTGGAAGTTATGAAGGGTATAGTTGAATTTAAGAACTATGACCTTTCTCCAAGGTCACCAATTAAATTTTATAACTTACCTTATGAAAAGCTGGAGTCAAAAATAGAACAGAATAACTTTTTCTTCCTTCAGGTTGTAATATAATTTATGAACAACCGTCAGGATTTGCTCAAAGTATTTCCACAATGTAAGATATTGCTTTGAAGGGCCTGGGTGGCATTAGTGGATGAATCTGACCTAGATTCCTAAGAGAAGTAGGCCTCACGGCTCTCCGCTCCTTCTCAGACAAACAGTAATCTGATTCTCAAGCACAGAAAGCTGTCATGATTTGTGACCTTTACTGCAAGTGATATAAGCTACACCAAAGTAGAGACAGAATTACCTCTTACCTCGCAGAAAGTCACTCTTGAGGTCATTTTCAGGACAATGTAAGGATAGGTGCCCTACTGCTTCTTTGCCCTGTTAGGTCTTTCTGTTTGGCTGATTTATCCATCCTAGGGTACACCCCGCTCCAGTAATTCAAAGAGAACTCATCCTCCACTGGATGAGATCAAGTCTGGTAACCACCAGAGACTGGTTTCTGTGAAGGAAAATTATGTCAGCCTGCAGGCAGGTCAGGGACTGATGGAATCAAATGAAATCAGCTTAGGTTTTCTTGTTCGTCAGGCATTATCTGCCTAATAAGTATGGACCAGAGAATGTTGATTTGCTTCACACTGGCCTTTTTGTAGAGATGTGTTGAAATATATAAATTACTGCAGGTCGGCAACCTAATGCAATTTGTCCTATTATCCCAACTAGCTATTTTATGTTTTACTTCTAAAAATAATTTATTGCAAGGGATTTTCTCTATCCTTTATTATTTAATCATTAATTTGCAGTCATTTTATAATATCTGTAAAATTGATTCTTTCTTAATATTTTCTCCTGAACTTCACGTAATATCTGTAACACTCTCCTTTCTGTTGTTATGTCTGCATAAATGTTCTCATGATATATTTAGAAGTTCCCTGGAGTTCAGGCAAATCAGTCTTACTCGTTCATTTTATTTTGCTTTTCTGCAGGTAAAAGTCAACCAGCTAAAACAAAACATTTTTAATTAAATTTTAAAGAGCTTTTAATTTGCACTATTTCTTGTTAAGTGCATATAAGCTGTTTAAAAGTCAGCCTATTTCTTAAGGACAATTTTAGGATATGCATAATAAGTGTTATATAGGATATTACTTATATGTCACTTTTCATAAGTTGTAAGAGTTGGGTTTAGGGACATAACATTCACACATGTAATTTTAGTATATTAGAATTTACGTAGGACTCCTTCACATGGTCAAAGTTTCTCAGGATTTTGATAGCCTTTATAGAGTTATGGATCACCATGGAAGAAAATGCTAAGGTAGGAAAAATTGTATGTTTGAACTACTAAGTGAAAATCAGACTGCTGATTATTTTTATAGTGTGAGCTTTTATCTGATATACAGTATGCATAGGAATTATTAATATCATAATTTATAACAATAATAATAATGAGCATTTACTTTAATTAGGTGGGGTGAGCTTAGAAGAAAGTTCCATACGTTTAATTAATGATCTGACTAAATCTAAGTCAGAACGCAGTGAAGTCACTTCCGGACCATTTCTTTATGGTGCTTGAGTGTCTAACCGCTAGTAGGCATTTATTACCTTGAGTCAAAAAAAGAGGGCAAAGGTCATATAGACATTAAGGCCATATTTGTGGTCAAAGCTACTTGAAAGAGACTTGAAGAGACCCTCTCTAAAAGGTTTGTGAAATGATTAACTCACAGATTCTACAGATTCAATAAGGGGCACATATAAAAATTTCTAGAGGCTTCTTTGGCTTATTAAGTTTTTTTTAAATAGCACCTCTATTAATCCTTCTAAATTGTAACCATTTACTGAAGATGTCACTTAGCTTATCAAGAGTTAATTACTGAGCTGCTGAAAGACAAGAGTGAAGAGCAGATGTCAGAGCAAAGGCAGCTTCTTCTTGCCAATTGCTTTCTCTCTCTTTTTTTGCTAAAAGTAAATAGGACACCCAAATGGCAGAAGCTAAGCCCTTTCACCAAGGATCTTCCTTTTGGGGAGGGAACAAAAGATAAGGGGCACTTTCTGACATTTCTGGTTGAGGGGACTGAAAGAGGGAAGTAATTTATTTTATTCTTGAGTCATCTTGTGCCACAGTGACAGCTCTGATAACAGTAAGGAAGCACCAGCGTGGGTTTCTGAGGAGAATCCTGGATGTCACAGGCCAAAATAAAATCATTTTGCCACTTATCACTTAATGATAGCTTAAGCACTCGAACGATAATAACTTTTTAAATAATTAAGCAACTATTTAAACGTTGACATTTCTTGGTTATTTTGGATGCAATACAAGTGGCTAGTTAAAATTCTATGATTTTTCACAAGTACTGCTAGTTACCAAAGAAAAATTCTTTTAAACAGAACCTTGGCTTTAGAGGATTAGTTTGTTATTCTCTTGCAGCTATGGAATGTAGAAGGTTGAAATAATTAACAGAGAGATTTAATAATGAAATCTTTCAAGCATAAAAGTGTTTTCTGGAAAATGGCAACGTATTAGCAATACATAATTGGTGAGGGGAGATGTAGAACATATGTGTACCTCTCCTGGGCTGTCTCTCTCCTTCCTCACTTTTCCCTTTCCATTAATGTTTTAAACACAACTTATGTATGGTGGCTGATAAGGTAGTTAAATTATTTTAAAATTATATCGCTCGTCAACATTAAATGTATTCCTGTACAGCCTATAAATTGTAATGTGGTGAAATACATATACCTCTATAGATTTATCTTGAAACTCGAATCTCATATTAATCCCCGAAACCAACTAAATTTCAACCTCATAATAATCAGGCCAGCTGGAGGGATGGTCTTATCACCAATGGCCCCAACTCAGCATTGTTTTCGGAATCATAACCTATCTTAATAGACTCCAGTAGAAGTCTTTGGCATTAAATGAACGAATTAGTACTGTTTTCAATCTGTGAGGTCCTTTGGGCTTCCCAAACCATGGAATATTTTGCATCATTCTGATAAAATTCCTGCCCTAGTCAGAACCAATTCTGTGTGTCATTTTCCACATTTTTAATTCAACTAAGCCTAAATAGTACACAAGGACTTTATCATGATTTTCATTGTTTCTTTTATTGTGCTTATCAAAATTTAAGGAATTTGATGTTGTCATCATTAATGGACCTTGTATATGAAGGAATAACATTGCAGTTACCTTTGAATAGTTCTTCATGTTCTTCATAGTTATGAAGGCTTATTGAACAGATTAACAAGTATCTGAATAAGGAAAATAGCAATTATTCCTAACAATCTGCAGATCATCTCATGTAAACATATGAACTTTTCACAAAGAAACAAGTATAAGCATATTCTGAGTGCATGAGTTTATACAGATGTCTTGCTTTGGGTTATTTGAATTTGTTTTATGTACCTTCAAATTTTTTTTTTTTTTTTCTGAAAATAATCTAGCATTAGGTTTGGCCCCAACCTAGCATGTTGAATCAGATTCTTAAGGAATAATATAGTTTGAGGAGACCAAATTAATCATGCAGAGTTGAAGTTCTTATTCTGGGGTGAATGGAAGGGCTTCAGAGGATCCATAATCCCTCTGATATAAAAGGTAAAATTTTTGTGTTCTGGGGTAATGGACCTTAATTATCAATAGAGTCTTATTGAATTTGGGAACATAATAATTAAAAATCACACACACAACTATGCTTACATAATCTAAGAATTCCAAATTATCTTTACTCCCATTGGCCCACAAGAAGCCTGGGGCAACTATATTGTGAGGATTCTCCTGGTCCACACCAGGCTGGATGGGTGTCAGGTAAATGCAGATGCTAGTTGAGGCTCAGAGATTCATTGACCTTTTGACCTTAGCTCATAATTTTACATACTTACTCTCCTTTTTTTGCCTTGATAGGAAGACGCTAATTATCTACCTAGAAAGTTCAGAGGACATAATGGATGAATAAACACATAATAAAATTATGAAGTGCTATATAAATGTAAGGAATTACTGTGACTGCATTGCTAGAGATTTTGTTATGAAAATGTACAGTCTACAGAAAATTGCACAGAGCAGTCTGCCATGCAAAGATCAAACAATAGTGGGCTGTTTTAGAAAGCACTTTTTTAATTCCATGCTCTCAAATTTTCAAATTTATCATACCTATGAGCTTTAAACTTTGCTGAATGCATTTTAACATTTTTTTAAACTTGTTGAAATCAGCAATAACGTTGCTAGAGCTGTAAAAACATGATGTTCCAACTGCACTTTTTTTTATAAGCTTTGTACCCTTTTCTTGGTTTTATTGCCAAAACAACCCATGGAAACAAAAGATGCAGAGAAGATATGAAAGGAAGTAACGACTGCTGAGCAGTTATCCTGTAGATGAATAATAGACAAGTACATAAACAGATGCAAGCCTAACACGGATGCAAAATGAATGAGAGGAAACAAACAGCAAAAGCAGTTACAAAGTTAGGCTTTGGGAGTGGGCATTCATCTATCTCCCTTGGAAGATGCTCTGTTGCTGACAGAACAGAATCCCTCTTCACTGTAATATAATCATTGCTTTATATGCCTCTATCTCCTTTTGACAAGTTAAAAAAAAAAGAAAAAAAAAATTTAAGACCTAAGACAAAGCATGCTAACTTTCTTAGCCTGTATTCCTATGATACTTCAACAAGCATCTGAAAGTTAATCACCATTTATACATAAATATAATGTGTAGTTTATCAACTAATATTTTCCTCAAATAGTACCCAGCTACTGCTTTGACGTAGGTTTTTACTAGGAGTTACGTGTTTTGATTAACTGAGTTCACCTATTCTTTGGTAGAGTTCATTAAAAATGGTGGAGAGTTGAGAAGGAGGGAAACTTCTCTAAACTCTTATCGTAATGTGATGAATCCAGTTCTGTAAAATGCAGCATTGTGTCACTGTGAAGTTAATTAAATGGCTTTGGTTGTTTCTGTACAGCTACCCATCTGGGAAACCGTGCATGTGGGTACGCTATCCTCATCTTCCTGTATTTAAGTGGAGTTTGATACCTGGAGACGCTTGTCTCCTCCAGTTTAAAATATTAGCAGGTATAGTACAGGTCTTGTGGCTCACCGGAACTTCCAGGCCCATAGCAGTGATGCCAAGAACATTCTTGCCCACCAGCCTAATCCAGGGAGGTTTGGCCAGAAGATTCTGGAGGACTCGAGGACCAACCCATCACCACCCGGTCACCCAGCATAGAGAATGTTGCCTTTAACTTCTCTGCTTGAGTTCAGGTTCAGTTCCACTTCTCTGCACCCGTCAGAAGTTAAAAACTTGAACCTTTTGTCTTATACTCTTTTGAGAATGGTTATTTGCTGTAAGCATTGCTGAGTTTTGTTCTTATTAAATCAAAAAATATACTCTAACAGACTTCCGTAGTGGCACAGTGGTTAAGAATCTACCTGCCAATGAGGGGACACGGGTTCCATCCCTGGTCCAGGAAGATCCCACATGCCACGGAGCAACTAAGCCTCTGAGCCACAACTACTGAAGCCCGAGTGCCTAGAGCCCGTGCTCCACAACAAGAGAAGCCACTGCAATGAGAAGCCCAAGCACCGCAGTGAAGAGTAGCCCCCGCTTACCACAGCTAGAGAAAGCCTGCGTGCAGCAACAAAGACCCACTGCAGCCAAAAAATAATTAATTAAAAAATATTTATATATGCACTCCAAGAAATGTTATTAGAGTTGAGCCCAAAATTTAGTCCTGGGATTCCTGGAAACCAAGGCAAAAATAACACAGTTTTCAGTAATTTTTATTTCTGATAAAAGGAAGTTCATGGGTCTAAAAGAAACTTTTCTTTCATCAATTCTGAGAAATATTTATTATACGATTGTATGTGTAGAAAATACCAACCAATTTAATAGGTATATTCAAAATAGAAATTATTTTTTTAGGTTTCAATAACATATATACTAATAAAAAATAGCCTTTAATAATTATAAACTTTTAGGGACCGCAGAATTCTTGATTATGTTTTGTGTTTAGTATTGAATGAATGACTAACATTCTTTAAATACTACAAAGAATTTCAAAAAATATATACATGAAATTTTATATAAAAATTCTTTACATCATCTTTAAAAGGTGAACTTAAAACGATGATAATTTCTAATCTTTTTTGCCAAATTAATGATGTATTTTGATGGCTTGTACCACATCTCAGATAATCACATCATTGATTCCTTCATATAAATGATTGCATTGCAGTCAGACCTATTTCTGATTCTTATTCAAAATATCTTGAGTAAGCTGCGTGAACCTTATATAAATTAAAATTCAAATGGCATTTTGAGAAGTTATTTTGAGTAATTATAAAATATTAGAGAATGAAGTATATATTATTTACACTTAGTGGGCTGACCATACTACCTTAAAGAATCATTGAAGGAACTAAAAAAAATACACAAACCAGAAAGTAATCAAAAATAATGGGAAGGAAAGAAGGGACAGAGGGAGGGAGGGAAAGCATGAAAAAATTGAGTATAACATTCATGTCCATGTTCCTTGTTCCACTGGAGTCAATTTCAACTTTATTCTTTATACGTAAGTAATATATCATATAAATATTTTATAACTATACATATGTACATATTTTAAAAAGAGTAACAGGTTATGAGTAATTAATGTAGAAAAATGTTAGGCAAGTGTAATACTGGACTGCAGGATGTTACCTATGGCTTTTAAAATGAACCTTATTTATGAGAAGAAAATATTTGTAAGAAATCTCAGGACGTTGTTTCTGTATAGCCCAGACTGATTATTAGGGTTAGTGTACCAGATTGATTTATTGGTCTTCTACAGCGCTGCAAAAAAGTGAAGAAAATGGAGGGTAAGTATTACATTAAAATTTAAGAAAGGAAAAATGAAAAGTGGCCAGGAGGGGGAAAAAAAAAAGATGTTAATATTCTGAAAATGTTTAGTGACCCACATGCTTATTTGCCTTAAAACTTTTTTCCACTTAGTTTCAATTTTTGAGATTTAATCAAGCTATTAGTATTGCTAGTGTAAGAACTGAACTGGCTTGTGTGTGTTGAATTGATAAGTTAAGGTTGATAAATCTTTTGCTAATAACTCTGTCAGAAAAGAGAAATCTGTAATTAAATTACTTCTTTCTCATATATAATTCATAGTTAGGAAAAGTTTAATTGCTTTGGTTTTTAGAAAATTTTATGAACTTTGTTTTTTTCAGATAAAGATTTCCCACTATTTCTAAAATTATTTCATTAAAATTACAGGACTGTGTTACATTTATCAACTATGTGAAATTTGATTCTCAATTTGATTTTTACTGAACACCTGAAATTATCTTTTTATCAAAAATTTTTTTTCTTTTCTTCAGTGACATTATGATAAATTATATGTTCTGAAACAATAGTGATCGTTCAAAGGGTCTCTAGTTCCTATTAGCTTTGCTAATATTTTCCCAGTTTTTTGGCAGAAATAATAATTTATTATTATTTTTCTTCCTTATTTGCACTGAATACTCTCTTCACTTTTATAAGTAAATTGCTGTTTCTTTCCTACTTATTTGGGAAGTGATAAGCTGCCTTTTTTGTTGATAGTTACTTGTTCTGATGCTTGGTTAAATTGTAACAATTATAATTCATTTTAAATGATGATTATGAAGTATTATTGGTTCTTCAAATGATGTCTATAATTTGAAAAGTCAGTAACTGTAAAGTAGTTACATCACTTTTTAAATTCTATTTTAAAATCAGAATTAAAGTGCATATTTTGCAGTAACTTTTGACAAAAAAGTATCAAATAAGTAAACGAGCTCATTTATACTTATCTCAGAACTCATCCCGACTTAGTAGTATCATAAATTGCCTATGTTTGTGTGTTGTGTGCACTGCATGTGTTCATATATGTGTGCATATACAAGGGGCAAACACTCCAGAAATGTGGTTTGCTTTCATGAACATCATTTATATTGCCGTAAAATTTTATAGATTCACATAACATCCAAATTAGCTGCAGGAAGCTAAACATTAATGCATTGTTTTTAAGTATGCAAGGATAGGTCAGCTTTTTAGAAGTCAAAGCAGGGTTAGATGAAGAAAATTAGTTGGCGTTTTCAGATGTACTTAACTGTTAGCAGTACCTTACTTCACATGTTTACTGATTACACTTTTAGCAACTACCATATACAATATGCTGCAAAGATGTTTAATTATAAACTTTTATCTGTGAAATTATGAGCCACTAATTTTCCAGGGAGTAGTGGTCAGATATTGGCATTGTACTTCACTGATGCTGATGAAACCCCTGATAAAACTATTTGCTCCCACATCCTGAAACAGGGTCCCATTTCTGAAGCCCTTCTCTGTTGTACAGAATGACAGTTTAGTTTCTTAATATCAAATTCCTTTGCCTGTTCCAAGCAAAGCAGATGGTTAAGATAATTATAATGGAAATGGCATGCTGAGAAAACTGTGGCGAGACCATTCCATCCTTTTATCCTTCCTTTTTCCTCTTTCTAAATGCAGTGAATAAAGGTATGGGACAGTAAACAAAATATGCAAGTCAAAAAAAAGTGAGTTCTAACTTTGACTCTGCAGAGATGACCTGTGAGACTCAGATGGAGTCAGTTGACCTCTGTGGGTCTCAGTTTCCTCTTCTGTAAAATCAAGATGAGAGAGTTATTTACTTAGGTGGAACCTCAGCATCCACCTGGCAAAGGCTTCCTGAAGGAAGAGGAGGAGGAGTCGGCTTGAGCAGAAGAGATGGTTCCTTTAGAATCAAGCCCAAGTTACTTTTTTGTTGACCAAAAGAATTTTTATGCAAAAGGCATTTCAAATGCTTTTAAAACAGAGAGCAGAAATGAATCTGAAATGCCTAACGTATGCTTTTTCAGCACTTTCTAGCAATTATGACAATTTAGGTGGTTATGTAAATTACACAATTCTTGTAAAATGACATAATTATGAAATGTTGGGGCAGAAACAGAAAAGGATTACATTGCTTTAAAGTGAATACTGCGATGATATAAGACTAGGAATACACCCCCTCCATCACCTTTTCTAACTCCTTTGGGATTTTACTGTTGCGAGTGGGAAAGTATTTCCAATAGGAAATAACTTTCCAAGGGTGTAAGTATTGATAAAATCTAGATTGGAAGGTATAATATAATGAGGCTATTTTAAACTCAATTCTACTGTTTTGATTCAGATTATTAAATCTATGTTTGCATAAACAATCCATTCACATGCAACTTTTTTCAAAAAATACTATCTTTATCTCTAGCAATTTATTTGGCATTTGGAACATTTAAAACACTGAAAAAAATATTTGTAGTAAGTATTTCACCTAGCATTGTATGGTTCACGTTTTCAAGAATAAGAATATTTCATTGGGGAGATATCCCTAAGATAGTTCCAAATAGTCTAGGAACCATAAAAATACATATATGTATTTGCAAATTTCAAGAAATCACACTTACTTTTGGAGAATAGTATATGAAATTTATTTTCCTTTTAAATCTGTGGTTAATACCTTATCCTCAACTCCCCAATTACTTAGCAATGACAAGTATGTATATAACTGTGTTTACGAGGGGGGGTATAGAGGATTTCTTTTTTCTTCACTATTTATGTAGTGTGTTAATTTCAGAGTCCATCACAAAGTTCCCTACTTTTTCTCCAGGATGAAAAGTTTCATCCCAAGGAAAGGTAGAAGGACGAACATGCAGGCAGAGGTTTGTAGCTCACAAGGGCTGTTACTTGCCTGGCAAGGAGTACTTTGAAGGTACGATGCCCTCCAGGCATCTTGGGTTCCTTTTTTGATCCCAAACTAGGTATACTTCTCACTCTGAGGATCACAGTTAAAATTGCCCTTGCCAGGCCTTTCGTCCATTTGAATGCAGTTGTGATGTGAGGAGTGACAAACACAAGCTTTTATTTCCTGCTTTCTTTCCCTTTCTCAGGTAGGATCAGAGATGGCAGGTAGAGAGGTAGGAAGCACTCTTTTCTCTCCATCTACCTAGGCATGCCCCTCACTCACTCTCCCTCTACTCTTTCTTGACATTTGGTTCCTATTTCTTGACATTTGTTTCTTAATTATATAGATAATTTTTGCCTCTGGGACTACCCCCCCCCCCCAGCTCCATATGGCGTATACTCAGTGTTCTTAGATAACGATCATCAGCTTTAAGCAGTTTATAGAGGAGCACAGAATATTTATTTCAATGGATGTAAGGCATATCTGCATTATTTCAGTATATGGAATGCATTTCTACATTATTACCTTTACCTCAGGGGTTTATTTTCAGTCCCTCTGACTAAGAATAGTTGTTACTGAGCAGTATGGACCTCTGATGAGGACGGATTCTTCCCCAATCACACTCTCTCACACTTGCTAAGAAGACAAAGACAAAAGGAGCAAGTAAGAACATTTATCTTGCTAAGTTTGCAACTCAGAGTGGTGACAAATGAGGCCTGGGACTCCAAGGAACATCAAAAAAGAAATTCTAGGATTCAGTTTATGGGAAAGAAGAAAGGATATTGACATGAGTTCTTTACAAAATAGCAAATATGCACATCCTCCCTTGGCTAAGATATAAAGAGAAAAAGAAAGACAGAGAGACATTTACACTGCTCTTCACTCAGTTGCTTCAGATAGTCCAACTTGTCATTAGCTAACCAGACTAGGGTGGAGAATTGTCTGAAAAATCATTTTCCCACAACTTCCTTGCTATGTTCCTTTTCTTCTTTCTTTGCCTGCTCATAGCTTAAGGCAAGCCTTTTTTATACATAGGCCCACATTGTCTTGAGTTCCCTTCATGTGTTCCCCTCTGTCTTCCAATGCTAGCCAAGACACCTCAAGAAATCATTCTTCCTTTTTTAAACCATTAAAGCAAAATATCAAGCATGGATAATAAGCCTGAGTTGTCTCTGTGTAGCAAGGACAAAATGCTATTTTTAAATGGCCAGCGGTTTCTTCCTGTTGCTCTGGATGTAGTCTAGATCTTAAAATTGTTGGAGCTGGGAAACTGATATCTTAGGGCTTGTGAAGAACTTTTGCTTGTAAGGTGGAGCTTGGAATTTGTCCTTAAAGCAGCATGCTCATCCTTTTAGGAGTTGCACATTACAGAGCACTTTTTAGTCATACAAGTACCTCTTCGTGGCTTTGAGATAAACTTTGAACTAGCAAAATAATCAGACAATTCACAGTAAATATTAAGGTTCTTTTTTTTTTTAATGCATTTTGGATGCTTCCTTAACAGGACTATGCTCTTAAAGGGTTAGTTTTTTCTCTTTCCAAATTAGGAATTTGAGCTCATCCTGTCGTACTGCATGCTGTATGCCAGGTAGAGTAAGACTGAATCACATAGATTTTGAGAAGCAATTGGTCTACTTTAAAGATTCCCTTACCTTTGTCTCCAGGGTCTGAATCACCCTGTATGGTAGAATGGGAATTTTCTCCTATAGGAAATGCATGGTCACACTGTTAATAGTACCAAGTTCATACACACACACAGACACACACACACACACGGAAAGGCAACATTGGGCTCCTGAGGGAAAGACCTCTCTTTTTTTCTTCCAACTTCCCTGGACTTTGAAGGGAAGGGGTTTGAGGAGTCATTTGTCTACTGAAGACACATGGCTTCTGAAACTTTCAGGCACTGAAGGATTGAGGATAAGGAGAGCCCATAGTTAGGGCTTCCTGGGGAGGCAAGACTTATGCCTTCTAGAAGAGGAGATATTTAATATCCACTTTAACCTTTTACTTTTCTTTGTTTAGTTCCTTTCTCTTAAATCTTTCTTTAATTGTATCATAGATGGGAGGGGAATTAAAGGAGATGTAGAAGGAATATAGCAGTCTGAACAAGTGGTTCAGAGTTAGTTGGAGGACCAGCAGAAGAATCTGGGCAGTGGTCACCAGGAGCTAAGCACCTGGCAGATTTGTGTGGCATGAAAGCATTCCTAAGAACTCTTAAAAATATTACAGTCAGTAAAACCTAATCAACTTTTCTCCAGCTCAGAGCATGGGGCTTCAGCCAAATTGAACATTATAAGACAGACTTGATAACTTTTGATATTTGAATAATATCATTGATATTCTTTCAATATTATGTACTTTTTTCCTTATAAATGCACATCAACTAAATTTTTGTTTTGCCTTTTGCAAACCAGTAAACATGGTTTTCTTTCATCAGAGTAACAATACAGTGAACCTTCAGACGTCATCAGAGAATATAACACAGTAATTAGTTGTAAGCAATATTTTTCCTGAATAGCAGAAAATTATCTTCCATTCCATACCAAGAGACTATATATATAAACATATGTATACAACACACACACATATGTATATATACACCCATGCAAGTATATACACACAAACATAGCATATATGCACAAACACACAAACATAAACACACATAAAATTTAATTTTACAATATGCAAAGCTATTCTTTTGTGGAAGCTATTTCATTAATTTCTGATATAGCCAATTCTTTAAAATGCTAATAATAATTTACTTTTTTATGGAATAGTTTTATTTTATAGAATAGTATTAGAAAATATGGCATCTTCATCACCTGAATAATCCTTTAAAAGGACATTGTTGCTTAATCCAGTCTGTTAACCAAAAATGAACAGACTTGACACATTGTCCTCCAAGAGGATTGCAACATAATAATGAAAATATAAATAATTACATAGTAATTATTTAATTGTAAAGATATGTATAATAGATCTATACATTAGGGACATGTTTCATTTGGTAGGAGAGGAAGGAATACTTCCCTGAAGTATTTGGACTTGGCAGGAAATAGGGAGAAGGTCATTTTCCAGACAGCTCTAAAAGCACATGTGGGAGTTACACTGTGTAGAGGAGGTTGGTTCTTAACAAGAACTGAAATAAGGAAAGTAAACATCAAAGAGAATGAAAAGGAATAAGACTAGTGAGAGGATGGTCTACTGATCTAGCAACTTTGTTCTGAAGTTTAAATTAACATTTTAAGATATTTGTGAATCTATGTTGCTATATGAAATGTGGCAAAGTTGTTAATTTAATGTTAAAATAATTTTCTGATTATAGCAGTTTTTCAATTGAAATACTTATTGCTCTGTCCTATCTTGGTATCATTAATTTCTCCTTTTTCTCAGTTTGTGGCAGATATTTGACTTTACAGATTACCTCACATAGTAATTCTTCAATTAATGACTTTTCACCACAAGAGCTTTTGAAAATATATACTGTTTTTCAGACTAGATTTCATTTTTTTTCACACTGTAATGACTTTTTTCCCCAAGGATATACTATGTGACTATACCATAAGAAGTTTTATATTGACGTTAGTGTTTTAGGCACAAATGCATTCACCAATTTGTGGGAAGTCACATTTTCTAATAAAATAAACCATGCAAAATTAATTTGAATTGTATAAATTTGCTAAGTGAAAGATTGAAGAGAATGCATCTTCTACAACTCTTCTAGCTAATCCTCCTGTTTTGAGGCAAACTTATGTTAAGCATTTTTTTGCCCTAATATTTTCTGGCTCCTGGTCTATGACTTTTTTTAAACATATTTTTTGTACAATTTTAGATTAACAACAAAATTGAAAGAAAGATACAGAGATTTCCCATATCATCCCTGCTTCCCATACCTGCAGAGGGTCTCTCATTATCAATATCCCACACCAGAGTGGTACATTTGTTACAATCAGTGAACCTCCACTGAAACATAGTAATTACCCAAAGTCATTAATTTACATTAGGATTCATCTTGGTATTGTACATTCTGTATATTTTAAAAAATGCATAATAACATGTAGCCAACATTATAATCTCATACAGAGTATTTTTATGGCCCTAAAAATCCTCTGTACTCCACCTGTTCATTTGTCCCTCTCCACTAATATCTGGCAACCACTGGTCTTTTTTTCAGATTGGCTTTTTTCACTTAGTGATTCTCATTTAAGTTTCCTCCATGTCTTTTCATGGCTTGATAGCTCTTTTTTCTTTTTTTTCTGCAGAATAATATTCCACTGTCTGGGTTACCACAGCTTATATATCCATTCACCTACTCAAGGACATCTTGGTTGCTTCCAAGTTTTAGCAGTTATAATAAAGCTGGTATAGACATTCATGTTCATATCTTTGCAGGCCCAAGTTTTAGACTCCTTTGGACTAATACCAAAAGCATGATTGCTAGATTGTATGGTAAGAATATGTTTAGTTTTATAAGAACCTTCCAGACACTCTCTCAGAGTAGCTGTACCGTTTTGCATTCCCACCAGCAATGTATGAGAGTTCTCGTTGCTCCACATATTTGTCAGCATTTGGTGTTGTAAGTGTTCTGGATTTTGGCCATTCTGATAAGTATGTAGTTTGTTAATTTGCATTTGCCTGATGATGTATGATGTGAAGCATCTTTTCATGTGCTTATTTTTCATCTATATATCATTTTGATGAGGTGTCTGTTAAGGTCTTTGGCCCATTTTTTAATTGGGTTATGTGGTATTTTACTGTTGATTTTTAAGAGTTCTTTGTACATTTTGGATAAGTCTTTTATCAGATGTGTCTTTTGCAAATATTTTCCCCGTCTGTGGTTCCTCTAATTCTCTTGATGTGTTCATTTTCAAAGCAAAAGTTTTTAATTTTAATGGAGTACAGCTTATCAGTTGTTTCTTTTATGGATCATGCATTCAATATTGTGTCTAAAAAGGCATCACCATTCCCAAGGTCATCAGGTCTTCTCATCTTTTAGAATTTTATAGTTCTATGTTTTACATTCAGGCCTGTGATCCATTCTTAGTTAATTTTTGTGAAGAGTGTAAGGTCACTGTCTAGATCCAATTTTTCTTCATGTGGATGTCCAGTTTTTCCAGTACCATCTATTTAAAAGACCACCTTGGGCTTCCTAGGTGGCCGAGTGCTGAGTGGTTAAGAATCCGCCTGCCAATGTAGGGGACACGGGTTCGATCCCTGCTCCAGGAAGATCCCACGTGCGGTGGAGAAACTAAGCCCATGCACCACAACTATTGAGCCTGCACTTTAGAGTCCCTGAGCCACAACTGTTGAGCCCATGTGCTGCAACTACTGAAGCCCATGCTCTTACAGCTCATGCTCTGCAACAAGAGAAGCCACGGCAATGAGGAGCCCGTGCACCACAACGAAGAGTAGCCCCCACTCACTGCAACTAAAAGAAAGCCCGCACACAGCAAAAAAGACCCAACACAGCCAATAAAATAAATAAATAAATAAATAAATAAATAAATTTGTTTATTTTTAAAAAAAAGACCACCTTTGTCCCATTGTATTGCCTTTGCTCCTTTGTCAAAGATCAGTTGACTGTATTTATGAGGGTCTTTTTCTGGGCTCTCTGTTCTGTTTCACTGATTTACTTTACTGTTCTTTCACTAATATCACACTGTCTTGATTACTGTATTTTTATAGCAAGTCCTGAAGTCAGGTAACATTAGTCTTCTAACTTCAGTTGTTCTTCTCCTTCAATATTGTGTTGAATAGTTGAACTGTCTTTTGCCTCTCTCCATAAACTTTAGATTCAATTTGTCAGCATCCATAAAACACCTTGCTGAGATTTGATTGGAATTGCATTGACCATATAGATCAATTAAGGAAGAATTGACACTTTGACAATATTGAGTTTTCCTATCCATGAACATGGAATATCTCTCCGTTTATTTAGTTGTTCAGTTTTATTTATTGGAGTTTTATTGTTTTCCTTTTATAGACCATGTGTATATCATTTTTTTTTTATTTCTACCTAAGTGTTTAATTCGGGAGGGTGACAATATAAATGATATTTTGTTCTTAATTTCAAATTTTACTTGTTCATTGTTTTTATGTAAGAAAGCAACTGATTTTTTACATCAACATTGTGTTCTGCAACTTTGCTGTAATTGCTTTTTAGCTCCAGGAGTTTGTGGGGTTTTTTTCTCATTATTTTCAGGTTTTCTCTATAGATGATCATGTCATCTGAATACAAAGACAATTTTATGTCTTTTTTACCTATCTGTGCACCATTTCTTTTCCTTTTCCTTCTTTATTGCATTTATAAAGACTTACAGTATGATGGTGCCAAGGAGTGATGAGGGGATATCTTTATACCTGATCTTAGTGGGAAAATTTTTAATTTCTCACTCTGAAGTATGATGTTAGCTGTAGGTTTCCTATAGATAGTCTGTATCACCTTGAGAAAGTTCTCCTCTTTCCTAGTTTACTGAGAATTTTTATCAAGAATAGGTGTTGGATTTTGTCAAATGCTTTTTCTTCATCTATTGATATAATCATGTGATTTTCTTTTTTCGTCTGTTGATGTGATGGAAGACGTAATTGATTTTCCCATGTTAAACCAGTCTTTGCATAATTGGGATAAATCCTACTTGGTCATGGTGTATAATGCTTTTCATACTTTTCTGGACTTAATTTACTAGTATTTTGTTGAGTTTTCATCTAAGTTTATGAGAGAGTGATCTATAGTTTTCTTATGATGTCACTTCAGTTTTGGTATTACATTAACACTAGTCTCACAGAGTGAGTTAGGAAGTATTTCCTCTGCTTCAAATAAATAATATAGAATTGATATAGTTTCTTTCTTTAAATGTTTGGTAAAATTCACTGTTGAATCCATGTGGGCCTGGTACTTTCTGTTTTGGAAGATTGTTAATTGTTGGTTCAGTATAATTAATAGATGTAGTCCTCTTCAGATCATCTGTTTCTTTTTGTGTTAGTTTGGCAGATTGTGTCTTTTGAGGAATTGGTCCATTTCATCTTTGTTTTCAAATTTGTGAGCACACAGGTGTATATAGTATTCCTATATTATCCTTTAAATTTCTGTGCCTTCTGTAGTGATATCTGTTCCTACATTTTCTGATATTAGTAATTAGTACCCTGTGTCTTTTTTCCTCGTTAGCCTGGCTAGAAGCTTATTGATTTTATTGATCTTTTCAAAAAGCCAGCTTTTGGTTTCATTGATTTTTCTCTATTGATTTCCTGCTTTCAATTTCATTCATTTCTACTCTAATTCTTTTTATTTTCTTCTGCTTACTTTGAACTTAATTTGCTCTTCTTTTTCTAGTTTCTTAAGATGAAAAGTTACATTATTGGTTTTAGATCTTTCTTTTGTTGTGATGTATGCATTCAATGCTATAAATGTCCCTATAAGCACAGCTTTTGCTGAATCCCACAATAAGTTGTTTTCGTTTTCATTTAATTCTTTGACCCATGTGTTATTTAGAAGTGTTTGATCTCCATGTTCAATCTCCAGGTACTTTGGAATATTCCAGTAATCTTTCCATTACTGATTTCTAGTTTAATTCCATTGTGATCTGAGAGCAGTCATTGTATGAATAAGATTTTTTTTAACTAAAGTGTATATATATATTCAGTTGATTGATGGTATTGTTGAGTTCAGCTATGTCCTTACTGATTTTCTGCCTCGAGGATCTCTACTTCTGAGAAGGAGATGTTGAAGTCTCCAAATATGGTAGTGGATTCATCATTTTTCTTGAAGGTCTGTAAGTTTTTGCCTCATGTCATTTGACACTGTTGTTAGACACGTACACATTAAGAATTGTTATGTCTTCCTGGAGAATTGATGCCTTTATGATTACGTAATGCACTTCTTTATCTCTGAAAGTTTTCCATGCTTTAAAGTCTGCTCTTTCTGATATTCATATAACTACTGCTTTCTTTTGATTAGTGTTAGCATGGTATATTTTTCTTCACCTATTTACTTTTAATCTGTGTTCTTATATTTAAAGTGGTTTTCTCATAGATAACATATAGTTGGGTTGTGGTTTTTGATCCTCTCTGTCATGCTATCTTTTAAAGACCCTTGACATTCAAAATGATTATTCATACAAATGGATTAACAACTATAACATTTATTACTGTTTTCTATTTGTTGCCCTTGTTCTTATTTCCTATTTTTGTCTTCCACTCATTTTCTGCTTTTTGTGATTTTAGTTGAGCATTTCATATGATTTCGTTTTCTTTCTTTAGCATAACAGTTACAGTTGCGTTTTTTTCCCCTAACTTTCTCTAGTGGTTATTAAAAGTCCACTTTCAAATGAAACCATACCACTTCATGAGTAGTGTGGGTAACTTACAATAACAAAATAATTCCTTCCCCTATAGCTTTTATCATTGCTGTCATTTATTTCACCTATATAAGCACACATAATCACATATATGTGAATACATTGTTGCTATTATTATTTTGAATGAACTGTTATCTGTTAGATTGATTAGGCATTAGAAAAATAGAAGTTTTTCTTTTACCTTCTCTTATTTCTTCTTGTTGGTCATCCTTTCTCTATGTAGATCTGAGTTTCTGACCTGTATTAGTTTCCTTCTCTCTAAAGAATTCCTTTACACATTTCCTACAAGGCAACTGTATAGGCAATGTTTCCTCTATTTTTATTTGTCGAAGGAAGTCTTTATTTCCTTCTCATTTTTGAAGAGTAATTTTGCAGGGTACAGAATTCTAGGTTGGTGGGTTTTTTTTTTCCAACACTTTAGATATTTTACCCACTTTCTTCTTACTTGCATGATTTCTCAGGCAAAGTTGGATATAATTCTTATTTTTGTTCCTCTGTAGGTAAGGTGTTTTTTATCTCTGCCTTCTTTCAGGATTTTTTTCTTTGTCTTTGATTTCCTCTAATTTGAAAATGATATGCCCGGATATAGTTTCTTTTGGCATTTATCTTGCTTGGTATTCTCTAAGCTTCCTGGATCTGTGATTTGGTATCTAACATTAATTTGGGAACATTCTCAGTCATTATTGTTTCAAATATTTCTTCTCTTCCTTTCTCTCTTTCTTCTTCTGATATTCCCATTACATGTATGTTATACCTTTCCTAGTTGTCCTACAGTCCTTGGATATTCTGTTCTGTGTTTTTCAGTCCATTTTGCTGATCAGTTAAGCTCTGATAATATTGCAGCAGGTTAAGATTATTAGTCCTTCCCATTTCCCAAGAGAGACTTTGTTAAAAAGAACAAAACACTCTGGTATATTTTTAAGTGGTTCCTTTTACCCTCCCCATGCACAAAGCCTGAGGGGATTTTTCTCTGATATTTGCTGTGGGGATCTGCTCAAACTCTTGGAGAAAAATCTTACAATATTCTGAGGTCTCCCTATGACTGGAGCCCCCTGGAATTTTTAACTTTCTGAGCTGTTCTCAGTGAGTCTTCAGCAGTTCATCATATACCATTTAGCTTTTCCTATCCCAGCACTGGTTCCCACATCAGTTTTTGCTTGTGAGTTGAGTTGTGCCCCAGTAAGCCTAGACTCCCTACATTTGCCTGTCTCTCCAGTCTTGGAGACCAATGTGCTCTGTGTTCTCCTCTCACTTAGGGATCCAAGAAGAGTTGACTTTTTCAGTCTGTTCAGGTTTTTACTTGTTGTTAGGACAGAGGGGTTGACATCTAAGCTCCTCATACATGGAACCAAAAGTCCACAACCTCTGTGACTTTAAGTTAATTTTAGTACAGGAGAAGCATGAGCCCATATGAGTTAAAAATATGTATATGGTGAAAAAAATGGTACAGTAAGAAAGAACTTTCCAAGAACTAACTCTTTCATACTTCCTCCACCAACTATCTCTCACTGTAAAGTTATTATTTTTTTTGCAAAGAAAATTAAATTTCATTACATTGTAATTTATTTGCAAACTAATGTTAATTAACTTTTGAATTATTATTAATTACGTATACACGTCTTTCTATTATTCAGTTCATATGTTTTTCTAATAGTGAAAATTATTTGGTTATCTTGGCTCAGGGTGGAATACATCGTAATTTATCTCACTACAATTTATTTTTTAAAATTATTTAACAGCTTTTCACTTAGAGACAGACTTCTTGGGAATGAATGACAATCATTGAACAAAAGATAAATATACTTTGTAGTTACTGATAAAGCAATATTCCATAAAACTTAACCCAGAGAATCTTCTCGTTGGATGATGTAATTTTGTTGCATCTCTACTATGGTGTAAATTTCATAGAATAAAATAAATGAATGATATGTGCATAAATATATATATACATGTCCATATATATTCTTGTATATGTATATATCAGTAATGATGAGAAAAAATTTGTGAAAAAGTAAAATGATGTAGAATGATTAAAATTAGAAAACATCTTTAATAAATAAATAATAAAGTCTGCTGATTTTATATAGAAATAACTAAATTTATTTGCGATAAATATAAAATGTGTTATACTGCTGTTTTGTGCAATATACAGTATAAAATTATACATTTACACATATATACCTTGGTTTTCTCCTTTATAAAATGGAAGAACCAGAGTACATTATGTCTAAGCTTCCTTTGAAATCTTCCTTATTATACTAAAAAAAATTATATATGTGTGTGTCTACATACACATACTTATATACGTGTACACACATATATACACATACACACAAATGTGTATATATATGCGTGTGTGTGTATATGTATATATAACTTAACTACCAACTGATCATTTTCTCAATTTCTTGATGAAATTTATATGGGCAGATTTATTGTAAGTTATCCTAAATGCTTTTCTTCTTAATGCATTGCCACTACTCATACGAAAATATTTTAAAACACACATGCACACAAACAAAAGGGAAAAACAACTGATGCCAGGTGGTTTTAAGCTTTAATCTTCTTTGTAGGTAACAGAAGTAGTGAGTTTTGAAACAGAAGAGAAAAATTTTTTAAATGTTTAATACGTTCTATACAGTGGCAGAGGTTGAGTGTTTATTTGTCCCGGAAAATCTTACTGTTGATTTTTCCCTTATGATTTCCCTGATTGCCTCAAAGGACCAAGTCATCTGCCAATTATACATTTGCTCAGATCTGCTCTTGTGGGTAAGG
The DNA here is from genome assembly GCF_030028045.1 of Hippopotamus amphibius kiboko. Lineage (NCBI taxonomy): Eukaryota > Metazoa > Chordata > Mammalia > Artiodactyla > Hippopotamidae > Hippopotamus > Hippopotamus amphibius. The sequence continues at coordinate 67,853,116 of NC_080189.1, read as the reverse complement.
CTACTTTGCATTGTAGGTAGTGCTGTTTGGACAACCGTCATCATGATGCACCCAGTGTAGTACTGTACGGTGGGTGTGCACATGCATGCGCACGCACTTGTGTGAGTGTGCTATCAACATAGCTCTAAAGATGTTTTTGGACTACCCATACTAAATTTAGTGTCTTTTCAAATTAGAGTCTTCAATTTTACAAAAACAATGAGGTGGAACTCCCAATCACAAGAGACAGGCCACTTCAGAAGGTTGCAGTATTATAATAATAATGAGTACATTTTCTGTATTAATTTAGAGCATGTTGCAATGGGAAGTGGGCCGAGTGCCAGAGTATGTCCACTAACATCTTAGTCTTTGTCCTTCAGTGTTGTCAGCCTCTATATTTTGTTCCTTCAAATTGAGGAAATAATCAGTAGCATGCACTCTAGCTGTTTCTATCCTGTGGTCGCTAGGCAAACAGGCATCAGTTATAAAATAAAATAAAAATAAATTGCAAAGAACCCTGTTGTCAGAGGAATGAGTGAGCCACAGAAGCTCGTGACATAATAACTTTAGTCTTCAAAGCCACAAATCCTCTGTGATGCTGACATTGAGTTCTCTGAGCCTAAAGAATATGAGTGGTTAAATCGCTCTGTATAGTAGCTAGTCAGCATAGAGAATGGCTTGATAAATGCTGTCTTAATTGATGATATTCTTGGCAGACACAACTGAGAGCAACAAATGAACTTCGCTAAACTATATTATTTAATATTTTTCAGTAGCACACATAGTTGTCCAGAATTCTGAAGACAGATGTGATCTTCTATGCAAGAGGTGAAAGAGAATAGATCAAACTTTAACAGAACTTTGTTTTAAGTGTCCCATTATTTTTCCTGCACTTTTCTATTTTAATGAAATAATGGATAAATATTACATCTGTATGTATGAAATGTATATAAATTATACATCTTTGTTCCATGCTTTTAGTATTTGCATATTTTTTTCATGGAGTCCGTCATAAAGGAGTGGAACAACAAACAAGATTGCTGATTCTTTCTCCCTTCTTCCTTCTTCCTTTTCTTCCCTCCTTGTGTAATTTTATCAAGGTAGAGCCCATTGAGCCTTAGTTATTCCGTACTTGAAATGGAAATTCAGTTGACTCTTATTTCCTGGTGAATTGATCTTAAAAGTCTTTTTTTTTTTTTTTTTTTTTTTTTTCATTTTTACTGTAGTTTATTTTTTAAATTTACATTGGCTTGTTTTGTTTGGCTGTTTGCTCATAGGTTTCTCTAGTAGCTTGTACATTTCAGAATTGTTCTGAAACTCAAACAGCCTTTATGATTAAGTAAAAATTTAAGAAAAGGGAACTTTCCAAGGTGTAAATCTAGTTTCAGTTTCCAGTGTGATGTAAGTGAGGATGAAGTAATCATATATATCCCAAACCCTCCAAAGTGGGATTTTCTGGACAGGAGCTCAGCAGGGTTGTGAAAGAAGCGTAGCAGGGTTCAAAGTAGAATGGAGGAAGACTTTGGCAACCAGTAGTCTAACCCTGGATGTCTCACTAAATAGCTTTAGGTCTTTAGATAAATTTTGTAACCTTTGTAGACCTCAGCTTTATCTTTAAAGTTAAATATTTTAACCACATAACCTATTAGCTACTAGCTTTAAAAGTTTATGATTCTAAGTAAATGTTAAAAACAGCAGAAATTCCTCATCTAAATAAGTAATTATAGAAATTAATTCCAATGCCATAAAGTATTTTTCACATGATTCATTTCATGTATTGTAAGTAAAACTACTGGATATTGATAAATATTTGCTAATTATCTGGAAAATTTGACCAACACAGATTTGGTGAACTATGTGATTCAGTTTGACCTGTGTATACATCTTAAAATAATTATAAAATATTTACATTATTTGCTTTATGAGATCTTGATTTAAAATCTTTCTTCAAGAAGAGTAGTCATGAAGCTACAATTTGAAAGAGAATTGCAGAATGCCAATTAAAATAGTTAAATGTGTAATTCCTTTAAAAAATTGATGCTAAAAATCATATCTCTATCAGTTTGGTTGTAATTCACATTTCAAATCTAAATAATCTACATGCCTTTAAAAAGTCTTAGAATCAAAAAGAGAGAAAATATCTCTTTTGCTTACATATAATCCTCTTAACATTCACATGCCAGATGGTGTTTCATATCAGGTCAGAAATAATGAAGGAATCTGGCTTTAAATCTAAGAATCTGGGGGGGAAAATGAGTAACTAGAAATTACATATTTGTAATAGCATTTTCCCTGAAATTCAACCACTTGTAATAATTTTTGATGTGCTTCTGTCTGTGTGTGTAGATTTATTTTTACTTATTTCGTTTCTGTTAAACCTTGTTGGGATTATGAAAGGTTATTTATGATGTGATTAGACATTTTTGCAATCCTTGGATCTCTATAACTAAGTAATAATTTGACCTTCCAGATATTTCAAACAGAAACTCAGTGACTAATCTAGAAACTAGAAAATCAGTGACTCATGGTGAGGGAAAAATAAATAGAAATTCTATTAAGTATGGGGGACAGTAATATTCTTCTAATTTATTTTAGAGAGACTAATTATAAAATTAAATGGCCTGAATTCTTCTGCTAAAAAAATTAATTCCCTTCATACAACAACACATTTCATAGGTATAAACTTGGCTCACTTTAGAGAATAAATTTAGGCCTTTTTTGTTGTAGGGAAAACAGAAATTTATACTCTTAGTCATCTTGTTTTTATTATTGTCTTGATTTCTATCACTTCCTCTTAATAGGTCATGTGATTGTCTTTAGCTAACCTGATCAAAACTAATTCATCACAATATTCTATCGGTCACTCTCTTTTTAATGTCTGTATATAATGGTTATCTGGTTCTGTGGTTTGACTGTAGCCAAGCTATAAAAAGGGACAAACATTTCAAGTAATAAATATGGCTGACTTATGTAAATACAGTCCCAAATCTCAGCCAAAAAAAAAAAATCAGAGTTTCACTTTTGACCTGATAGCACAAAAAGCTCTGTAGACTCACTCCCTAGTGAAACTGGTAAAAATTGTTTAAAAAATATTTAAGTCTCCAGAAACAGTCCTAGAAAACATTCACAGTCTCTGAAGTGGTTTTAAGGAAAGCAAACATAGGTCATATAATGAACAAATTAAGAAACACTCAACAGGGCTTCCCTGGTGGCGCAGTCGTTAAGAATCCACCTGCCCATGCAAGGGACACAGGTTCAAGCCCACGTCTGAGAAGATCCCACATGCTGTGGAGCAGCTAAGCCTGTGAGCCACAACTTCTGAGCCCACGTGCCACAACTACTGAAGCCCAGGTGCTAGAGCCCATGCTCTAAAAGGGAAGCCACCACAATGAGAAGCCCATGCACTGCAACAAAGAGCAGCCCCCACTCACTGCAATTAGAGAAAGCCCGTGCACAGCAATGAAGACTCAACACAGCTGAAAATAAAATAAATAAAAAATAAATTTAAAAAATATTTTTTAATTAAAAAAATTAAAAAAAATAAAACACTCAACAAAGTCTGCTAGAACTACTGTGCCCCTGCCCCATTAATTGAACATTCAGTTTATAAAGTGCAGGTATTACTCAGACAGAAGTATCCTATTGTCTCCACCTCTGCTTGAGGGCTGTAGCTCAGAGATTTTGCAGTGGGGGAAAAAAACGGGTTATAAAATAGAGAGCTCCACATCTCTTCCCACAGGAACTGACTTCATTTGCAATAGAATGTGGAGAAGTTCAAAGTGAAGGGTGGTCTCAAAAACAGTGATATTGGAGATAAAGACTAAACTTTAAGTTGGCTCCTTTCACTGGAGAGAATCAGGCATAGATGCTTCTGGGAAGTACCTTCTTTGGATCAGAACAAATTCCAAACAGATTGGATCAGTCTGTCAATTTATGCCTCAGGGAAAATAAGAGAAAAAATAAGCTTACCAAATATTAGACCTGGTTGTGGTAAGGGAAAGAGGCAGAGAGCCCTGCAAAAATCATTCCAGAGTGACTGTAGGCGTATCCAAGATTGTGTTCTCTGAGGAGCAACATCAGAGGCTTCATGCTAGGGGGTGGAGTGGGGGGTTGGTAGTAGTGGGAAAATTGACTTCACTGAGATAATCACTAAACAAATAAAGAAGCAAATAACAATAACAAGCTCTTAGGGTAGAGAAGTACCCAGATTTGCCAAAGCATATTATCTAAATTGTCAAGCTTCCAATAAATAAAAAAAAGAGAGAACCACAGAAAACAGAAAGTATGATCCATGCACAAGCGGGGGAAAAGCAGACAACAGAAACTGCCTGTGATTGCAACCAAATGTTAGACTCAACAGACAGAGTCTTCAAAGTAACCATTATAAATATATTCAGAGAAGTAAAAAAACCATGATAAAAGAAGTAAAGATATGATGGCAATGTTACATCATAAAGATGTCTATTTAAAAAAATGCACAACCTAAAAGTTAAATATTACATTTTATTCAGTGGACTTATGAGGACTTAAGCATGGGAGACAGACTTTCAGATAGCTCTGAGGGACTATTCCAAAGAGGTAGGGGAAAAGCCAGGATATATAGGAGCTTCTGCAACAAAAACCAGGTAGACAGAACATCAAAAGATTACTGGTCACTGAAGAAATACCAGATATATCAAGTTAATCAATTTACCACTTCTCTATGTATGGGAAGATGCAAGTTTCTGGGCTCACTGAAATAATTTCTTTGATATGCACTTTAATTATCCTGTTTTTTTCCATCTTGAATCCCCTCAGGGTGCACAGTCAGGACAGCTACAGTGTGACTAATGGCTTGATGGCCAAAACATTCTTTGTTTACCTATATGGCAGACGACATTCTTTGTCCACATAGACAGTATCTGTAAAAAGGCAGAAATTATTTTTTTTAAAAAGAACCAAATTTAAATCCTGGTGCTAAAAAGTACAATAACTGAAGTGAAAAATTCAGTAGACTTGAACTGAGTTAGTGACTTGAAAATTGATTGATAAAGATTATGCAATCTGAAGAATAAAGAAAAAAAATTAAGAAAAATGCAATGCAGAGAAATAGGAGACATTATTAAGTGCACCAAAATATGCATAATAGGAGTACCAGAAGGAAAGAAGAAAGAAACGTAAATACTATTAAGAACATAATGGCTAAAAACTTCCCAAATTTGTTGAAAGCATTAATCTATACATCTAGGAAGCTCAACAAATTCCAAGTAGTACAAACACAAAAAGAGATGCACAATCAGACACATCAAGTATAAATATTGAATCCAAAGATAAGGAGAAAATCTTGGAATCAGCAAGAAGAAAAACTAACTTACAAGGGAATTCCAATAAGATTAATAGGTGATTCCCCATCAAAACAGTGGAGCCAGAAAAAAAAGAGGGATATCATACTAAAAGTGCTCAAAGAAAAAAGTCACCAAGAATTCTATATTGAGCAAAACTGTGTTTTATAAATGAAGGCAAAATAAGCATATTCCCAAATAAATACATGAGAATTTGTCACTAACAAATCCACATGGTATAAAATACTAAAAGAAAATCTTTAGGCTGAAAGCAATTAACCCCAGACAGTAACTTGAATTCACACAAATATATGAAAAACAATAATAAAGATAATATAACTATAAAATATATCATTTATATTTTTCTTCTCAACTGATTTTAAAAGCTGTTGTATAAAACATTATATGTATAATGTATTATTTGGCCCATAACATATACATATGTAATATATTTGGCAAAATAATACAATGGATGTGAGTAATCTAAGCTGTTTTGGCTAGGAAATTAATTCCAAATAGTAACTTGATCCACAAGTACAAATGAAGAGATCCAGAAATGATAAATAAGGTTAATTAGCAAAAGCTATACTTATTTGCTCTCCTTCTCTCAACTTCTTTAAAAGACAGTTATATAATGTAATAATTATAAATGTAATGTTAAAATATTAAGATTTATGTATAATATAAATAATATTAAAATAATGTCACAAAAGTGTAGAAAAGGGAGTAGAGTTATAGGAGTAACACTTTCATATCTCACTGGAATTGAGTTAGTATAAATTTGAAGCTGATTCTTATAAATAAAGATAGTGCAGGCCTTAGGGCAAATACTGACATCACTCAAGAAAATATAGTGAAAAAGTCATTAAAGTAATTAATTCATTAAATTAATTGAAATACTATGTTAGAAAATATTCAGTTGCAAAAAAAAAAAAAGCAGTAAAGAGGTACAAAAAAAGATATGAGGCATACCAAAAGAAACAAAAACTAAAACTAAAATGGCAAGCATAATCCCAAGTGTATAAAAAAAATTAAATGTGAATGGATTAAAAACCTGGTCCAAAGGCAGAGATTCTCACAATGGAAAAACAAACTAACAAACTAAAAAACCATATTCCATTTTGTCTATAAGAGACCCATTTTAGATTCAAAACTAAAAATAGATTGAAAGTAGAAGACTGGGAAAAGATTCATCATACAAACAGCAGTCACAAGACAGCTAGAGTTACTATACTAAAATGACAAAGAAAAATAAACTTTACAAAAAAGACTGTCATTAGTGATAAAGAGGGACACTTTATAATGATAAAGGATCAACCTATCAGTAGGATATAGTTATTATAAACATATATGTACATAACATAGTATATGAAAATGCAAGAAGCAAAAGCTGACAGAAATTAAAGGGGAAACAGACCATTCAAGAATAGTCAGATACATCTATATTCCACTTTCAGTAATGGTTGAACAGCCAAGATAAGCTCAACAAGGAAAGAGAACATTTGAACAATGGTATGAACTACTGTTAATATCTGAACACACACCTATATAAAAAAATCTATGTAATATATGTACAGCACTCCATCCAACGACAATAGACTACATGTTCTTCTCAAGAGCTCAGGGAACATTCTTCAGGAGAGACCATGTGCTAAGCCATAAAATAAACCTCAGTAAATTTTAAATGGCAGAAATAATATGAAGTATGTTTTCTGACTACAATGGAACAAAATTAGAAATTGATAACAAGAGACATTTGAAAAATCCACTAATATATGAATTAAACAATATACTCCAAAATAACCAATAGGTCAAAGAAAAAATCAAAAGGGAAATTCAGATGAATGAAAATAAAGAAAAAACATTCCAAATTTATAGGATGCAGTGCTTAGAAAAAAGTGGAAAAGTAGTAGTATTGAATGCATATTTTTTAAAAGGGGAAAGATCTCAAATCAATAAACTCACCTTCCATCTTAAGACAGTGAGAAAAAAGAGCAAATTAAATTTAAAGCAAACCAATAAAAAAAGACTATAATGGAATACTATGAATAATTGTTTGCCAATAAATTAGATAAAATAGATGGAGTAGATAAATTAGTAAAAAGACACAAATTACAGAAATTGACTCACAAAGAAATAGACAATCTGAATTGATAAGAAAGTAAAATAGTGTTCAAAATCTACAAACAAAAGTGCAGACCCATATGGCTTCATTAGTAAATTCTGTGCAACAGTTAATGAAAGATTAATATTAATTATTCACAAACTGTTCCAAAAAATAAGAGTACTTCCTAACTCATTCTATGAGGTCAGTATTACCGTGACACCAAAACCCCACACAAAAACAGAACAAGAAAACTACAAACCAGTATCTTTTATGAATATAGATACAAAAATCCTTAATAAAATACTAGCAAAGCAAATCCAGCAACATATACAACAAATTATACATCATGACTAAGTGTTATTTATCTCAAGAATGTAAATTGGTTTAGCATCTGAAAATCAATTAAAGTGATACATCCTATCACTAGAGTAAAAACCAAAAATCACATGATTTTTTCAACAGACACAGAAGAAACATTCTAGTATCTTTTCATGATTAAAAACGTTCAACAAACTAGAATAAAAATTTTCAACATGATAAAAGGCATATGTTAAAAAAAACAAAAACCCACAGCTAATACCATATGAAATGGTGAAAGACTAGATACTTTCCCTCCTAAGAACAGATAAGACAGGGATGTCCATTTTCATTATTTCTATTCAACATTGTACTGGGGGTTCCAGCTAGGGCAGTTAGGAAATAAAAATAAATAAAAGACACCCAGTTGGAGAAGAAAATAGTAGAATTATCTCTATTCTTATATAGCATGATCTTGTGTTTATGAACTTTTTTAAATCTACAAAAATACTATTAGAGCTGATAAATGAGTATGCTTGTCAGATACTAGATCATTATATAAAAATCAGTTGTATTTCTAACATTTGCAATTAAGAATTCAAAAATGAAATTAAGAAAATTTCATTTATAATATCATCATAAAATAATAAAATACTAGGAGTTAAACAAAATTCAAAACTCAGCTAATACTCTGAAAACTGCAAAACTGTTGAAAGAAATTAAAGAAACTCTAAATTAAACATTTCATGTTCGTGGGTTGAAAAACTTAAAATTGTTAAGATGGTAATACTCTCCAAATTAATCTACAGACTCAGTGTGGTCACTGTCAGAAGCACAGCTGGCTTCATTATATAAATTGACAAACTGTTTCTGAAATTCATATGGAATTGCACAGGATCCAGGATGGCCAAAACAATCATGAAAAAAATGAATAAATTTGGAATACTCACACTTCTCAATTTCAAAACTTAGTATAAAGCACTAAGTAATCAAGACAGTATGGCACTTGGATAAGGGTAGACATACAGATCAATGGAATAGAAATGAGAAACTCATGTGTCTGTGGTCAACTGGTTTTGACAAGGGCACCAAGACCATTAAATGGGGAAATAAGAGTCTTTTCATCAAATAGTGCTGCGACAACTGGGCGAGCCAGCCACGTATAAAGAATGAAATTGGATCCTTACCTTATACCATATAGCAAAATTAACTCGAGTCAAAGACCTGAATGTAAGATCTAAAACTATATAATTCTTAGAAGAAAACATAGGGGTAGATCTTAATTCTTTAATTTGGCAATGAAATTTTATATAAGATGCCAGTAGCATGAGCAACAACAAACATATATATATATATATATATATATACATTGAACTTCATCAGAATTAAAAACTTGTGCTTCAAAGGACACTATCAAGAAAGTGAAATGACAGTACACAGATAAAATAATTGTGTCATATATCTGATAAGGGGTTTGTATCTACAATATATAAAGAACTCTTACATCTCAATAACAAAAAGATGAATAACCCAATTCAAAAACTGGGAAATGTTCTGAATAGATATTTCTCCAAAGAAAATATGCAAATAGCCAATAAACACATCCAAAAGTGCTTGACATCATTGCTGACCAGGGAAATGCAAATCAAAACCACGATGAACTACCACTCCACAGCCACTAGGATAGCTAGAATCAAAAAATCAGATTAATAATAAGTGTTGAAGAAGAAGTAAAGAAATTATAACCCTTATACCTTGCTGGTTGGATTGTAAAATGTTGCTACCGCTTTGGAAAACAGTCTGGCAATTACTCAAATGGTTAAACATAGAGTTAGCATATGACCTAGGAATTCCACTCCTAGATAAATTTCTAAGAGAAATGAAAGCATGTGGTCACACAAGGACTTGTACATTAATGTTTATAGCAACATTATTTATAGAAGCCAAAAGGTGAAAACAACCAAAATGTCCATCAGTGGATAAGTAAACAAAATATATTTATACAATGAATTATTTTTCAGCCATAAAAGGGATAAAGTATTGATGCATGCTACAATATAGATGAACCTTAAAAGCATTATACTAACTGAAAGAAGCAAGTCACAAAAGGTGACATATCATATGATTCCATTTATATGAAATATCCAGAATAGGCAAATTTATAGATATTGAAAGTAGGTTAGTAATTGCTGGGGAGAGGGTAGGACTAGGAGATTTGGGAACTAGGGACTAAGGGGACAATATCTAAAGGATACAGAGTGTCTTTTAGAGGGGATAAAAATGTTCTAAAATTTACTGTGGTAATTGCGCACGTATCTGTGAGTATACTGAAAAACATTGAATTGTGTACTTTAAGTGGGTGAATTGTGTGGTATGTGAATTACATTTCAATAAAGCTGTAAAAAAAAAGTCTCTGTCCCAGGAATGGTGGTTTAACTACTCCTTCAAAAGATGTAATGTAATATTTTAGTCTAGAAAGTCCATAAATGGACAAAAGTATGATTAGCTTTCCCTTATCTGCCTTCAAGCCATCTCTTATTCATTATGGGCAAGAGCCACTTCCAAAGCAGATCAGGTCTTCATTCCCATTAGCATTTGGCCTTTGCTCAATTCACAACACAAAAAGAGCTTTCTTTGGCAGACAGCTTTAGACCACCAACAAATTCACCTATGAGGCTGAGCAAATATCATTGTGGTTTTTACAATTTTTTTTATTAGGGTGATATTTTTATATAACTAGTGAGTGCTTTTGCAAAATGATTTCAATGTTGAGACATATAATCTTGATCAAGATTTATAACTCTTTTTAAAACTATAACCTTGTAAATATGATTTCAAGTGTCACAGCTAAGTTAGGCTAGAGCTCAAATTTAATATCTATTTGGAAAAGATTTCAGATTCTTTCTCCATTTCCTTTCAGTAAACCAAAACATTCCTTTTTCTGTTCTCTACTTTGAACACATAAATATTAAATACCTCATATTGAAAATGATTATTCTTTTTGCTCAAATTCTTTTTGAAGACTGCAGTCTTAGGAACACAAAGCCATGTCTGGTAGGTGTATCTGTGTTTATATGAATCTACCCTACCACATAAAACTTATCTTATTTCTAAGTCAAATGAAATCTAACATTTGCCCATTAGTAAGGGTCCTAACAGGAAACAGATTAAATACTCAAGTAAGAATACCTTGAGGAGCGTTTATTTACAAAGGACTTATTACAAAAGTACTATGGGTAGGACCATGGGATCAGATATAATGAAATTGTTACCACCTAGACCTCAACGGATAAAGGGAGGAAAAAGAAAATGGGGAAAAAGAATGATGGAGAATCAACTGCCTTGAGAGGAGCACAGCTTTCTGTGAAGCCTCACTCCACCTGGCAAGCTTATGGTGACTTCACAAGGAGAGAAGGAAATTGATAGCTTTAATTCTAAGTGGAAATTTTCATACATCTGTACATGGAGGAATGATGCCATTTTTTTCGACTTGTGTATACATTTCTTTTAGCTTATTTTGAGATCTGTTTTGGTATTTTCCATTTATGTTCTAGCTAGATCTTTTGGAATTCCCTCTATGACCTCATTGTAGACATTTTTTCTTCCAGTTTTATTGAGATATAATTGACATACAGCACTTTACAGGTTTAAAGTATACGGCGTAATGATTTGACTTATATACATTACGAAATGATTATCACAGTAAGTTTAGTGAACATATATAGATACAAAATTAAAGAAATAGGAAAAAAATTTTCCTTGTGATGAGAACTCTTAGGGTTCACTCTCTTAACATTTATATGTAACATTGTTAATTATCTTTATCATATTGTACATTACATCCCTAGTATTTCTCTTATGACAGCATCACCCAATTCCCCCTCCCCCAAACCCCTACCTCTGATAACAATGAATCTGATTTCTTTGAGTTGTTTGTCTGTTTTTGAAGTATAATGTACTACAACACTATATTAGTTCCTATTAAAAAAACATAAAACAAACATAAAAAAATTAAAAAAAACATAGTGATTTGGTATTTCTGTACATTTCAAAATGATTACCAGGATAAGTCTAGTTACCATCCATCAACATACAAAGATATTACATAGATACTAGCTATATTCCCCACACTGTACATTTCATACTTGATGCACTTATTTTGCAGCTAGAATTTTGTACTTCTTTATTTTGCTCACCTATTTCTCTTTTCCCCCCACTCCCAACCCCTCTGGCAACCACCTGTTCATTGTTTGCATCTCTGAGTCTGTATCTGTTTTGTCATACTTGTTCATTTGTTTTGGTTTTTAGATTCTATATGTAAGTGAAATCATACAGTATTTGTCTTTGACTTATTTCACTTAGCATAATTTCTTGTAGGCCTATGCATGTTGTTGCAAATGGCAAGATTTCATTCTTTTTTATAGCTGAGTAATGTCTGTTGTGTATATATACCACCTCTTCTTTATCTCTTCATCTACAGATGGGCACTTAGATTGCTTCCATATCTTGGCTATTGTATAATGCTGCAGTGAACATAAGGGTGCACATATCTTTTCTAATTAGTGTTCTCAATTTCTTTGAATAAATATCTGGGAGTGGAATTGCTGGATCATGCAATAGTTCTATTTTTAATTTTTTGAGGAATGTCAACTGTTTTCCCTAGTGGCTGCACCAATTTACATTCCCACCAACAACGCATGAAGGTTCCCTTCTCTCCACATCCTTGTTTTTTGTTGTCTTTTGGATAGTAGCCACTCTGATAGGTATTGGGTGATACCTAATTTTGGTTTTAATTTGCATTCCCCTGGTAACTAGTGATGTTAAGCCTCTTTTCATATATCTGTTGACCATCTGTATATCTTCATTGGAAAAATGTCTATTCAGATCCTCTGCTCTTTTTAATCAGGTTGGTTTTTCCGATATGGAGTTGTGCGAGTTCTTTGTATATTTTGGATATTAACTCCTTATCTGATACGTTGTTAGCAAATATCTTCTCTCAGTCAGTAGGCAACCTTTTCATTTTGTTGATAATATCTCTTACTGTGCAAAAGCTTTTTAGTTTGATGTAGTCCCACTTGTTTATATTTGCTTTTGTTTCCCTTGCTAGAGGAGACATATCCAAAAAATTATTACTAAGACCATTGTCAAAGAGCAAACTGTCTTTGTTTTTTTCTAGAAGTTTTATGATTTCAGGTCTTACATATGTCTTTAATCTGTTTTGAATATTTTTTTGTCCATAATGTGAAAGAGAAGTCCAGTTTGATTCTTTTGCATACATCTGTCAAGTTTTCCCAACACCACTTATTGAAAAGGCTGTCTTTTTCCCATTGTATATTCTTGCCTCTTTTGTCATAGATTAATGGTTCATGTAAGTGTGGATTCATTTCTGGGCTCTCTATTCTATTCCATTGATCTATGTGTCTATTTTTGTGCCAGTATCTTATTGTTTTGAATACTTTAGCTTTGAAGTATAGTCTAAAATCATGGAGTATGTTACGTCCCGCTTTGTTCTTCTTTATTGAGATTGCTTTGGCTATGTTCTTTTGTGTTTCTGTACAAATTTTAGAATTATTTGTTATAGTTCTGTGGGAAAATGCCATTGGTATTTTGATAGGAATTGCATTGAATCTGTGAATTGCCTTGGGTGGTATGATTATTTTAATAATATTAAGTCTTCCAGCTCATGAGCACAGTATAGCTTTCCATCTGTTTGTTTTCTCTTTAATATCTTTTGTCAGTCTCTTATAATTTTCCAAATACAGTTCTTTTGCCTCCATAGTTAGATTTATTCCTAGGTATTTTATTCTTTTTCATGTGATTATAAATGGAATTGTTTCTTTAATTTCTCTTTCTGATAGTTCATTGTTAACATATAGAAATTCAACAGATTTCTTTGTATTAATTTTGTATCCTGCAACTTTACCAAATTCATTGATGAATTCTAGTAGTTTTTGGTGACATCTTTAGGATTTACTATGTATGGTATCATATCATCTGCAAACAGTGACAGTTGTAGTTCTTCCTTTCCAGTTTGGATTTTTGTTATTTTTCTTGTCTGATCGCTGTGGCTAGAACTTCCAGTACTCTGTTGAATAAAAGTAGTAAAAGTGGGTATTCTTGTCTTGTTACTAATCTTAGACAAAATGCTTTCAGCTTTCACCATTGAGTATAATGTTAGCTGTGAGCTTGCCATATATGGCATTTATTATGTTGAGGTATGTTCCCCCACCCACTTTGTTGAGAGTTTTTGTCATAAATGGATGTGAAATTTTGTCAAAAGTTTTTCCCACATTTGTTGAGATGATCATAGGATTTTTATTCTACAGTGTGTTAATATTCTGTATCACATTGATTGATTTGCAGATTGAACCATCTCTTCAGCTTTAGTGATTTCCACTATTATGCTTCCAGTTCGCTGATCCATTCCTCTCTATCATCTAATGTACTCTTGACTCTTTCTAGTGTATTTTGTATTTCAGTTATTGTATTCTTCAGCTCTGTTTGGTGCTTCTTTATATTTCTAACTCTTTGTTAAAAACTTCCAACTTCTTACTCTCTACAGCCATTCTTCTCCTAAGCTCTTTGAGCATCTTTATGATCATTACGTTGAACTCTTTGTTGGGTAGATAGCTTATTTCCACTTCACACAGTTCTTCTGTACTTTTATCCTGTTCCTTAATTTGGAATGTAGTCCCTATTACCTCATTTTGCTTGATTTACTGTTTTTATTTCTACGCATTTGGTAATTTGGTTATGTTTCCTGATCTTGAAGGAGTGGACTTTTGTAGGAGATGTCCTTTGCATCCCAGCAGTGCATTCCCCTCTTGTCACCAGAGCTGTATGCTCTAGGGGTGCCCCCTGTGTGGGCTGCATGGGCCTTTCTAGTGTAGCAGGCTAACTATAGCCCACATAGGGGGCATCCCTAGAGGATCAGTCAGATAGGCATGGCTAGCCCGTGGTCTGGGTGGTTGCCATAGCATACCTTGTGTGGAGGTTTTCTGGCCACTGGTAGGTGAGGATGAGTCACAAGGCTGATATCTGTGATGGCATAGGGGTTCCTGGGGCTAGTTCTGACGCACCAGTGGATCAACTGGGTCCTAAGGTGGGTGGTTGCAGAGCTGGTTGTCCCAGATCTATTGTCGGCCTTCTGGTTAGCAGGCCAATTCTAGACATGGTTGGTTGCAGAGTCCAAGGTGTCCCAAAGCTAGTATTGGCCCGCTGGTGAGTTGGGCCAGGTCCTAGAGAAGGATCCAAGGTGTCTCAGAGCTGATATTGGCCTGCTGGTGGGTAGGGCCTGGGCTCAGGGGTCCCAGAGTTAGTCCTGCCCTGCTGGTAAGTGGGCCTCTCCTCTCATCCTGCTAGCTTCTTGGCCTGAGTTGTTCTAGTACCAGTGTAGAAAGGCTGGTGGGTGGGGTCCAGGCCCAGTACTAATAAGCTAGAAGAGGACTGAAAAATGGCACTTACTAGCTCCAGTGTTCTCATGATAGAACAAGCCCCCCAAAATGACTGCCACCATGGTCTGTGTCCACAAGATAAGCTTTACTTGCCTCCTGCCTTTCCGAGAGACTAAGATCAGCAGGTAGATCTGACCCAGCTCCTTTAATGTTGCTTTTGCCCTGGGTCTTGGAGCATGTGAAATTTTGTGTGCATCCTTTTTAAAAAATGGAGTCTCTATTTCCTACAGACCTTAAGCTCTTCCAAAAAGTAAGCCCCACGGGCCTTCAAAGCCAAGCATTCTGGGATATTTTCTTCCCAGTGCAGAACCCCTGGGCTGGGGCACCCAATGTAAGGCTCAGATCCCTTGCTCCTTAGGGAGAAGCTGTGCAGTTATAGTTATACTCCTGTTTGTGGGTCACCACCCCCAGATATGGGTCTTGTCTTTACCACATCTCTTCCCTCCTACTCATCTTGCTGTGGTTCCTTCTTTATATCTTTAGTTGTAGAACATGTTTTTTGCTTTTCACATCTTTCTTATAAATAGTTACTCTGCAGATAGCTGTGATTTTGGTGTTCCCGTGACATGGGGTGACCTTCCTACTCTACCATCTTCACCACTCCTCTCCGGCTCAGCAGAGTACCATGTGATGATAAATTTTTCAATGCTGCATGTAAAAATAGATCTTTTCTATTATAGCTTCTCGAGGCACCTGAATTTCTTGACTCCTGGCACCCTTCTTCTCACTCTGATACTCTCATCATAGACTTTTATATAAACCTGGTATGTTTAATCATTTCAGAAGTTGACAGTGGTCACAAAAGATTTGTAAATACTTTAGACTGCTAGTCCAGATTAACAACAAAGAATATTTGTGATATTGCTTTTCTTATACATTAATGAAAATAGGAAAAATAAAATTATAGAGATTGCAGCTGGAATACAAGCTTCAGAGATTGGGCGTCTAAAAAAATCCATATAACAAGGAAGCAAACAGAAATCCAAGCATTAAATTTAATTAAGGTAGAGAAAATCAGTGGACAGTTGCTCACAGCTATTAAAATTATTACTGGAAGAGATATTATTTATCAGTAAAACTTTGAATTATTCTCACTTTTTAAATGTAATCTCCAAATAGTCATTTAGAATCCTCATGCATATCCTTTAGAAATACAATGCACTTTGTATCTGTAAGTTGTCTTAGAGACCCCTAACCCTTTCTCTTGTTATTTGATGCATATGTTGGGATGTAAAGAGAAAAGTGACTTTCTCAACTCCTTCAGGTTCTCATTCAATGCGCAAGATGAAATAAGAATCTAGGCTAGAGGTTCAGAAGAATTTTTTTATGTAGTGCATTTGTGTGTGTTTTTTTTTAATTAAATGTAATATGTACAGTTGCTAAAATGTAAAGAAAATATGTACTCTTGAAAAGGAACAATATCATTCATAATTCCGTCTTTCAGATATAACCATGACCAACACATTGGTACAAATCCTTCAGTTATTTTCTGAACATACACCTCCTTCCCCAGGCCCCTCCCCCACATGCTCATTGACAAAAGTGGTAGCATACTGGCTGTATTTTCATAACCACCTTTTTCATTCTGTAATTTGGGTTTATAATATTTTAAAATTTATCACTCACGACATAACAAATACACTAACATAACCTTAGGAAGTCTAAAAAATATCAGGCATGGCTGATATTTGAGTAATATTCACCATATTTTACCAATGTCATTCTATTTCTTTCCTAAACAGATTCCTTACTTTCAACTTCCAAGCTGATTAAAAAGGTAAAGGAAAAAAAATCAAAATTATGTCCCCTTATTATTCTTTCCCATCATAGCATACTGTTCATTTCCTTCATAGTAATTTGTTAATATATGTCTTTATTATTTTTTTAAATCTGTTATCCTTATTAGACGGTAAACTCCTGGAAGGCAGGAATGGTATCTAAGTGTTTTCAACCATTCAAAGTCTTAGCACAAGGCTTGACACATAGTAAGAGCTTGGTAACCATTTGTGAATGAATCTACAAATCAATCTGCTTAAAGAAATAATATCCAGGCCATGTGTACACAGTGGCACACTTATAGAGAAAACAAGCTTAGCATTGTATAAACAAATATGTTTGAAAATGTTTGACTTTTGTGAGTAAAACACATGCCTTCTGAGTCTTTTTTTTTCCTTTATATATATATATATATATATAATCTCAGTACACAGAGAAGTAACAGTAGCACTATTCGTATTAGATAAGACCTCAAATCCAAAATCGGAATGTCTGCTTGCAAATCCCAGATCCACCATTAATTTATTAGGCCAGTTAATTAACTCTATCTCAGTTTTCTCATCTGTAAAATGGAGATACTAGTACCCTCCTTGCGGAAATATTTGAGGATCAAATGAGATAAAACATAAAACAGTTGTACACTTACTGCACTTATTAAATGTTCTAAACAGTAATGATTATATTGTTCTTATCATTGCCGTCCTTATTATTATCGCGGCTCATGTGCATGCATAGACTGCTACAAAATTTGAGAGAAAGGAAATATGCATGTAAAGGTGAAAGAGAAAGAATACTAATATTTATGCTTACCATGGGCCTGCACTTTGTGGGGTGCTTTTAATATATTATCCATATTTTACTCTTGGGAAAAAATGTGTCTCAAAACTTTAATAGTCTTCCAGGTTTGTCATTAACCAACTTGTCATGCATGCAGGCTGATATTACAGGTTCCTCTCTTATGAAATTGTTTTTATTTGCCCTGCAATATTCTTCTCGTTCTCCCTGTATGAAAAATCTCACTGCACCCCTCAGCCACCAAACAAATGCCCACGTTTTCCTCAAGACTCCACTCAAATGATACCTCTCATCATAATCATTGCCTTCATGCTTTTGTTTTATCATTTGCCATCATGATGAGGGTATGTGTTTATAGATCAGCTCCTCCGTTTCGCCTTAAATTTCTTCAACTCGCTTAGCAGCATTCTTGCACTCGGGTAGTGCTTATTAAGTGTTGACTGGGAGGAAGAGCAAAAGAATGCGGATAAGAGGGTGGGGACATGAATGGAAGCTGAGACAGTACTGTGTGGCTCTAAAACCTCTGTGAAGCAGTTGACGGAATTTTCTCTCAACTTCGTGCTGTATTTCCTTAGTTCTTGTGAATTTGAAGTTAGGTTAGGTGAGGATAAGGCAGCAGTTCATGCACTTAATCTTTTCTTGGTATTTTCAAATTTGTGCTACTTTCTTGCAGGTAGAATCGTGCACCACATTTGAAATTTCATTGTTTGTTTTGTTGTAATAATGTGATATAAGAGCACAAAATAGAGGCAAAAACAAAAACAGATTTTGAGGAAAATATTTTGTAACTAATAGAGTAAGAAATATGTATTGATCCTACTACCCAGAAATAACTGCCATATAACATTTCCGTATGTTTTCTTCATGTACTTCTTTTTTTATTTGTATTGCAATGTACAACCAAAACACATTTTTTATTTCTTATTTCCAAAACATGAAATCATAATCCGTTTCTTTGAAAACATGAATTTGAAATAGCATATTGAATTTGATTTCATAAATGGTGAACATCCCCCATACAAGACTGTGACATATTCAAGAAAGTGAAAAGCTATGTTTGCTGTAGAAAATGACAAGAATGCCAACATATAGAGCTAGAGAGGCAAGCAGAGAGAAGGAAATATGAGGCTATGCTGGCCCTGTCAAGGGTTTGGAGTTTTGTCTTAAGGTTAATCAGAAAGACTAACTGGTTAAGCAGTAAAATGATGTGATCAGATCTGCGTTTGTGAGAGGCTGAGTGATGAGAAGCTATCAGTTAGAAAGCTGTTAGAGTTACTTTGGACTAGGTTGGTGGTACCAGAGAGCAAGAGTGAAAAAGTATGAGGAGTAATTGGGAAGGAACAGATAGAAAGAGAGAGAGGGAGAGAAACATGTACAACCTCACTGTACTAATAACCAAGGAAACCCAAACTAAAACAGTGAGATGCCATTTTTCTCCTGTTTGGAAATAAACTATAAATCATTGGCTATAATATGGGGAAGATTATATTCTCCATACTCTTATGATGAGAATGTAAACTATATGGGCATTGCCGTAGTTTTATAAATGCTGGTGGAAAACACAAGAATCCTGGATTACAGATACAGTATAGTTCTATGCGCATAACAATAGCAGTGGCCAGAAGATCAGCCCTGGTTCCCAAAGCCCTAATTCCCACAGGACAACTCAGAGAACGCCAGATAACATTTGCCCATGTAATGGGTTACATTATAGGGAAGAACTCTGAGCTTAGGGAAAACATTACTATACTGTAGAGCAAGCATACCTTCCTTTTGCTCTGGAGGGAGACATGTTATCTTCCAAGACTGTTCACTATTCATCCTTGAAAAGATAGCACAGAACAATACAGAAATGTGGCAAATCCAAAACGAATTGTCTCTAGCACTGCTTGGGAGTGTAATCTATATTCCTCAACCTTGAGAAATACTCATGTAAGGAGTCAAGTATAATGATACTCATTGCAGCATTATAATTGAAAAAGGAGAAAGCCTAACTTTAGATGGAAGAAAGTCTAACAGTGGGACATTTATACTGTGGTATTTTATACAGTAATTAAAATGAGATATATATATATATATAGATATATAGATATATACAAATATAATTTTGTATATACCTATATATACAAAAATAGCTCCATAGGACATGTTTTTGTCTGAATAAACCAAATTACAGAGTATGTTACCATTTTTTTGTAAAAATCTGACATACAAACTAATCATATTTGAAATTGAACTGGTATATACATGAATACGTATAAGAATAGACAAAAGATTTGGATGAATATACACCAAATTGAATTTTACTGTAGATAGAGAAAGAAAAAGATGGGCAAATATTGGGAGTAATGGAGAGTGGACATTTTTGCCATTTTTTATAAAGTACATATTCATGTATAACTAGTTTAATTTCTAAAAGTTAACTGACAAGTCTTGGTAATTGTTAGACTTGGGGAAGGAGAAGGTTGTCAAAAACAGCTCAGATTATCAGGCTTAATCAAATGGGTGGATGGTAGTGAAATTCGGAAGGATTAGAGACTTTAGAAAAGAATTACGTGTTTGGGGGGTAATGGGAATGATGAGTTAACTTCAGAAGTGTTGGGTTTGAAGTACTTACGAGACATTCAAATTCAGATGTTGAATGTCTAGTTTGTTGTTAGGGCCTGAATTTAAGAAAACTGGAGATTAAAATGTGTAGGTCAGCTACAAAATGGTGATAACTGAAGCCATGTTGGTGAATGAGAATTTCTGAAGAAAGAGTATAGTGAAAAGAGGACTCACGACGAAGCCCTGTAGAATTCCATTCTTTAATTGTTAGAGGAAACAGGGAAAGAAAAGGTAACTAAGAATGCATGGCCAGAGATGTAGGAAACAAAACAAAACGTGAGAATGTATTACAAAGCACAGGCTTAGTGACTGCCTGAGAAAACGGTAGTCCCTTATGTCAAATGCTGCAACGTGTTTATTAGGACGATGAAGTCCTTTGATTTTAGCGGCATAAAAGATGACTTAGGAAATCAACATGATGAATTTTAACAAAATGTTAAGGAAAGCAGCCAGAGTTGAATGGTTTGAGAGGTGAGTAGGAGGGGAATAAGGTAAGGAAATTTGTAAAAATGTTTAGTTGAGAAAGAAGAGAGCAATGGTGAAAGGTGACCATTATAGGGGACCAAGCATCTATAGAGGTTTCTTTTAAGGAGAGAATCCTGAGTGGATTAAAATTCAGATGACAGAAATCCAGTGGAGAGAGAGAGAGAGTGAGTGAAAATTCAAGTAAAGGTGTAGATATAATGCAGGTTTAGTAAATGGGCTTGCTCTATAAAGAGCCCACAAATCTATTGTGACAGGAAACAAAGGGGAAAGGGTGGGTGCTGGTTTGTGTAAGCTCTAAAATGGTGGAATGTTTGGGACTTCCCTGGTGGTCCAGTGGTTAAAACTTTGCCTTCCAATGCAGGGGAGACAGGTTCAATCTCTGGTCAGGGAGCTAAGATCCCACATGCCTTGTGGCAAAAAAAAAAAAAAAAAAAAAAAAAAAAAACATAATACAGAAGCAATATTGTAACAAATTCAATAAAGACTTTAAAAATTGCCCACATCAAAAAAAAAAACTTAAAAAAAAAATTAAAATGTTGAAGCAGTGCCCCTCTAGTGACTTCTAGTTTCTCAGCAGGAGGTGGCATAGTCATTTCTCAAGGGTAAGGGAGAGTTGAAGAGAGGGACATAGTCTGTGTGAAGCTCCATGCTATGGAGACTGTTGGATGGACAGTCTCCACCATCCTCACCTCATACTGACTGATTCTGAAAATGAGTTGTACGTACTTTGCATCGAGCCAAGTCACATTAAAATTCTGTTATGATTCTCACAATGCATTAAAATGTTCTTTTCCTGGCAATAATATTTGGAGACAAAATTTTAAACTGAAGGGTTAACCTTCTCCAGATTATACGCATGGATACATACCCAACTAAACTGAAAGGCCGAAAGCAGCCATCTTTCTGGAGTGCTGTCTGCTAATCAGTCTCGTAGAATTGGCTGGCTGCCCTTGATCCTGAAAAGAATTCTTGTTTGCCTTTGTGTTGAGTTAAAGAGTCAGGCATTTGCCCCCCAGTAATGGAGGCATTGCTACTTCGTGCTTGGCCATTGCACCACCAGATGTATCACATAAATGCTCTCATGGATAGTGGTGGACTAGGAACATAGGAGATAATCTGATGCAGGCAGATGCTAGCAGTCAAGATTACTCAAGCTGTATTGAAATTTCCTTTGCACCTGGCACTGGAGGTGTTAGCCATGCCAGTTCAATCCCCCCAACACAGATGTTCTTGTTGTACCACTTTGTATGTATAACATTTAGGTTTCTGTTCAGCTTTGCCATAGTACACATAAATACTGTAATCCAAAGACCACCCATTTATTAGTGCACCTGCATCTTCAACCAGATTTCTTTCATTCTTTTCAGTGGATGTTCAACATTTTTTTTTAATGAGACAGCTATAGGGTGAATAACCTTCTGTATCTGCCAGATAGCTTAACACAGTGATGATGATAAAAATAACAATGCCAGCTCCCCTGCAAAAATTAAACAAATAGAAACAATGCTACTAAGACATGGACGTAAGCTGAACTATGTTTAAGCAAAGTTATTTTATTAACTTCTGTTTTAAGCTGTTTGTTTGTTTCTGATTAGTGAAGATTATATAAATAGACTATTTTGTTCAAAGCTAAATTCTCCTTTTATTCTTCAGATGGGAGATTGGTAGAGCTTACCTCTTAAGGAGCAGATTTTCCTGTGTGTGAACCTCTGAAGCCCCCATTTTGAATTAATGGGAGTGGAGATCTGTGCAGCTGGAGACTGGATATGACCTCCTGAATATGGGATAAAAAAAACCTTTGGAGGGAGGCAAGATCATTACTCTAGAGAATATCCTTGTGTAGTTGCTATCCTACTGAAGTAGGGAAAGGGCATCAAAATGTTTTGATCTTGTTTTTATAATTTCAAGCAGTGTCTGTATCCTTCCAAATACCTAATTTTGAAATATCTCTCTCTATGAAAAGGAATTTCAATGCTACTTAATTTTGGTTTGGGGGGAGATGGAACTGCCTTTCATTATTCATTTGAAACAAATAAATGTTTAAACATGAGCTACATTTTAAAAATTGATGAGTGGTGATGGTTTTTAAAGTTTTTTTTTCATCAGTAGTAATAGTTTCCCAGGTTTATATTCATGTCCTGCTTACTTCCCACTCTGCATATGGCCACAATTATATTCTGTCTGAGGCTTATAGATGCGCCCACAGAGAAAAGGGAAACAATGCATGCCATTATATCAATATTACTCTGGTAATTTAGTAATTCATTGTGCAGAATATAGAGGCTATCAAGAAGCCAGCTAATTAAGGAATGGGGTGGAAAGAAGAGGAGAATCCATGAGGAAGACTGAAGAAGCAAAAGAAAGTAAATGAAAAAAATTAAAACCAGTCATATCCAGGAGGCTGCGAATGTCCTTTTGTTTATTTCTAACAACTCTTGGAGCACTAGGATAGGACTGAACAAACACTAGCCGTGTATTCAGTGAATAGTTAGAGAATCAGGCGAGCTGCAGAGGCTACCTAGTAGTGCTGTATTCCAAAATTAAAGACATAAAGCTAGAATGAAGAAAAATGAAGAAGAAAGCAGTAAAAGCCAGTTTCCTTAATATTTTAAAATTAAGGCCACTATTTCCATTTAGAACTCTTTGATTCAATACAAAAATGCTGTCATATGTGTACACACAAGCACAAAGAAACATCAATCCATAATTTAGAAGAAAGAAAGAAAGAAGAAGATATATATAAAGAGGAAGAAATCAGGCCTGTCTGGCAGTCTCTGGCATCCAGTAAAATGGACAGGAGATGGTTGGAGTAGAACTTGAACCTCCATTAATCCTTCCTGCCTCCTACTTCAAAAATAAAATAGGATAATAAAATAGAACTTATTGTGCTTCTTTATCCTAGACTAGTCTTTGTGCCTTTTGACTTTTTTAAGGCCTTCTAATACTACACTCCCAGTGAAGAATCTAGAGGACTAGTACTCACTATTCCTGTTCAACCCTTGGAATGCTTTCCTAGTTAAATGAAACATTTTTATTATTAATGATATTAACAACAACTATTGAGGACTTGTACCAAGCATGGTGCTTTTTAAAACATATTCTCTTGGTATTTTTATTTCATTTTACAAACAAAGGGACAAGTGCTTGCAAAGATTAAATGTTTTTCAAAGTCACAATTAGTAACTTGAGGAGCAACAGTGTGGACTCAGACCTCATAAAGTTTGCATGTTTAATCACTGTAAAACTTTGTGGAGGAGATCATAGAGAGCAGAGCTTTACAAACAAAATTCTGTAGACATAGTCAAGAATCACATGAGAAATTGTGTTGATAAGTCATATTTAAATTTTGAAAAAGCTGATTTTTTTAAATATATTTTATTTTACTTTTAGGATATAGTATTGAGATACATTTTTTTCTCCTTTTGTTCTGCATTTACACTCTCACCCTAGTTCCCAAGTACAGTAACGCAGTAGCACTAATGCCACCTCAGGATAAAAATCATAGTTTTACTTTGACATATATATCAGAATTTTCAGTTGCAAACAGCAGGATTCAGTCTGACTTGTGTAAGAAAGAAGGAATTTATTTAATGGTATTAGTAGCTCCAGAGTCTCTCCACAGGACAGAGAATCAGGCTTAAAAGCTGCACTGCCAGGAACCACAGGCAAAGTATTGATACATCACCTAACTTTTCCGCTAGGAACTTGTCTGTCACTGCTTCTGTGTAGGAGTGCAATACCTTACCACAGAGATGCAGGACACAGGATGCTACCCTCTGACACTCCTCCCTCAGGAAACACTGTCTCCATGCTATCCTGGCCAATCATTTCTGCCTGTCACTGCCTTCTTCAAGCCACTGCATTCCAAACGAAAGCTTCACATTGGTGCACTTGATCAGCGAAGTCCATGTCACATGCTGGTGGATCGCACTCTGGTGGATCACATTGCAATGGGTCACATGCAGATGGATCTTGTGCTGCTGGGTCACATGGTAATGAATCATATGCTGACTCCAAAGAAGGCTGGGCGAGTGAGTTTCTGCTCTCTGCTGAAGGCAGAATTTGTATTCCTGAAACATAGGGAGATTAAAAGTGTTGGGAAGTAAAAAAGTATAACAAATGTCTTAAACACCCAGTAAGAGGAACAATATAAGAGAAAAGGTTAATTAACAGTTATTTTCCACACCTTTAATCTCCCACTCATGCTTTTTTACCCTAATACTTATGTTTTCTGTATCATATCTGTCTTTCTCTTAGCTGAGTATTTGCTAGTAACTGCTGTTAAGTTGTACTTTACTACTGTTGTCTAATAATAAAATTTATTTACCTATCAGAGATCTTGCTACAAAAATAGTTGAAAGAAATGAATTTTATTCAGTATGAAGTTTACTTGTATCTTTACTTGTATGCTGAACTTTAACATATATTATTTGATCTTTGCAATAATCCAATAAGGCAAGCATGTTAAATGACATTATTTCTACTTTACAAATTGAAGAAACTGGATTTCAGAGGGGTCTCAGTGCCAAAAACCTGATTATGTTGTCTCTTACATAAAATATTTTAATGGAGGGCCAATAGCCTTTCAACATAATTTAAACTCTTGAAGATAGTTTATAAAACTATGTGGGCCATATATACAATGGAATATTACTCAGCCATAAAAAGGAATGAAATTGAGCTATTCGTAGTGCAGTTGATGGACATAGAGTCTGTCATACAGAGTGAAGTAAGCCAGAAAAAGAAAAACAAATACCATATGCTAACACATATATATGGAATCTAGAAAAATAGTACTGATGAACCTAATGCCAGGGTAGGAATAGAGATGCAGACGTAGAGAACGGACCTGAGGACACCGCAGGGAGGGGAAGCTGGGACATAGTGAGAGAGTAGCATCGACATATACACACTACCAAATGTAAAATAGATGGCTAATGGGAAGCTACTACAGAGCACAGGGAGATCAGCTTGATGCTTTGTGAAGACCTAAAGGGGTGGGATAGGGAGGTTGGGAGGGAGGCTCAAGTGGGAGGGAATATGGGGATATATGTATACGTGTGGCTGATTCACTTTGTTACAGTAGAAACTGACACAATACTATAAAGCAATTATACTCCAATAAAGAATTAAAAAAACCAAAAAACAAAACCATGTGCCCAGCACTTGCTTACTTTCCTAACCTAATTTACCTTTTCCCTCATAACCCCTGAGATTCCATGCTGCAACCATGTTGAACAATTTCTGAGTCATTGTAAGCATCAGGACTTATTTCACCTTTCATTGTGCCTTTATACATGCTGTTGCTCCGCCTGAGATTACCATTGCCTACCTGTTCACCTGAATGAGTCTCATATTCTCAGTTATTGCTGACCTGTGACTTCCTCTGGGAAATCCTCCCTTAAGGATTTCCCTTCCTACAAGCTACCTAGCATCTTGAACTTAGCCCTGTCTTAATCCCTATCCCTCCTTTTCAGTTGGTGTTTTAATGAACTGTTTGCCTATGTAGATTTCCCCATACCACCTCCTCTCTTCATTAGGCTGGAATCCCTATGAGGACACATATTGTATCTTTCTAATTCATCTCAGAAATGCCAACTCTTTAAGGAATTGACAGCTTTTATTTAGTACACACATTTTTCTTTCGAATATGTGCGTTATTAAATTATCACCTTGTTAGTATAAAATAGCAGAAATTATCTTATTCAAAGCCTGTAGTTTTTCTCGCTTACATCTATCTGCCTGTTCATCTTTGTCTGCATCTCAATAACATTTATACACAATATATTATTTGACTGGTTTGCCCATATTTTGCCACTCCCAGTTTTACGAATATAGTAAGACTCTTCCACGTTCCAGCCTGAGACTTTTTGCAATGAGTATGCTAAGCTCAGAAGACAAAGTCACAAAAAGTGGGGCCGGAAGTGAAACACTATGGGCAGGAACTTGGTTGAATTAAACAAGGAGATTTGCAAGGAGGGCAAGTCTACCCAGTGTTGTCAGATCTTCCAATCTTTCAAGAATCTCAGAATTACATAGTTATGTGGAACCTACTTATTTTTTAAAAATGGTGACCAGAATGTAAGAAAATATTTGCAAACTATGTATCTGATAAAGAGTAAATATCCAGAATATATAAGGAACTTCCACAACTCAGTAGCAAAAATAAAACAAAAAATAGGAATTTCTCCAAAGAAGAGATACAAATGAAGAATAGGTATATGACAAGATGTTTTAGCATCATTAATCATCAGGGAAATATGGTTTCAAAACCACAGTGAGATATCACCTCACACCTGTTAGGATGACTATTCTTTAAAAATAGAAAGAAGTGTTGGTGAACATGTGGAGAAAAGGCAACCCTTGTATTGTAAACTGTTGGTGGGAATGTAAAAATTGGTACAGCCACTATGGAAAATAGTATGGGAGTTCCTCAAAAAATTAATATTGGGTGGGCCAGAAGGTTCGTTCAGTTTTTTCTGTAAGATGGCTCTAGTAGCACTTAGTTGTCTTTAACTTCATTCTAAACAATTTTGTTAGACTGTATTGACAGCTGTCATGTCAGCGTGCACTTAAAAAAAAGGCTTATGAAAATTGGTGGATTTTTGTATAGCCATTTTAATATTGAAGATGGAAGAAACAAAGCAACATTTTGGCACATTATGCTTTATTATTTCAAGAAAGTTAAAAACACAACTGAAACACAAAAATATTTCTGCAGTGTGTGGGGAAGGCGCTGCGACTGATCGAATGTCAGAAATGTTTTGCGGAGTTTTGTGCTGGAGATTTCACACTGGAAGATGCTCAGTGGTAGGGCAGACCAGTTGAAGTTGATAGCAATCAAATCAAAACAATAATTGAAAACAGTCAATGTTATACCATGCGGGAGACAGCCGACGTACTCAAAATATCCAAGTCAAGTGTGGAAAATCACTTGCACCACCTTTGTTACATGAATCGCTTTGATGTTTGGGTTTCACGTAAGTTAAGCAAGAAAAATCTTCTTGACCATATTTCTAAATGTGATTCTCCACTGAAACATAATGAAAATGTTCCCAGGCAATGAAAAGTGGATACTGTACAACAATGTGGAATGGAAGAAATCGAGGGGCAAGCAAAATGAACCACCACCAACCACACCATAGGCCAGTCTTCATCCAAAGAAGGTGATGTTGTGTATATGGTGGGATTGGAAGAGAGTCCTCTATTGAGCTCCTTCTGGAAAACCAAACGATTCATTCCAACAAGTGCTGCTCACAATTAGACCAACTGAAAGTGTTGCCAAGGAAAACCTGGCCTCTGTTCAGCCATGCCAAATAGAAATACAGAGACAGAGCTTTGGAAGAATAGAAAGGAATAGCTTTATTACTTTGCCAGGCAAAGGAGGAACACCGTGGCTAGCGCCTCAAGAACGGTGCCCCCCTCTCTGGGGAATAGGGAGAGGTCTTCAAGTTGGGGCTCGTGGTCAGGGGTAGGCGATAAGGATCAAGGCAGTAACCGTCCTGCATTCTTCTGATGGGTGGGTGGTGAGCTGAGTAGGAGTCAGCATCATCCACCTTCAGGTCCAAGTGGTCTGGGGTCTCCATGCTTGTGGGCAGCACACCATCATTAATCTTAACCTCTCCCACCTGGAGGGGGTTTCAACGTCTGCAAAATAGCTCCAAGATATTGTTGTGTGTTGTTGCTGGGGAAACAGGACCTGCCCCAAGGCTGCTCTTGACTGTTTCTCGCAGGTCTCATGCAACCCCTCCCTTCATTAATTAACAACTGCTTGAATCTGTCCACTGGGACTCAGGGAAGGTCATGGAGGCTAAATGAAGGCTGTTTTCCTATAATCAAAGAAATAGGGGACACAGAAAGGCTTTCTGCCCAGGAGCCCCACAGGGCCCTGCTCGATACCAAAAGTGGCACTCAACGAAAAGCATCTGGAATGAGTCAACAGAAAATGCATAATCTTCCATCAGGATAACACAAGACCGCATGTTTCTTTGATGACCAGGCAAAAACTGTTACATCTTGGCTCGGAAGTTCTGATTCATCTGCCAGATTGACCGGACATTGCACCTTTGGATTTGCATTTATTTTGGTCTTTATGAAATTCTCTTAATAGAAAAAATTTCAATTCCCAAGAGACTGTAAAAGGCACCTGGAACAGTTTTTTGCACAAAAAGATAAAAAGTTTTGGGAAGATGAAATTATGACGTTGCCTAAAAAATTGCAAAAGATAGTATAACAAAAGGGCAAATATGTTATTCAATAAAGTTCTGGGTGAAAAAGAAATATGTGTGTTTGTTTTTACTTAAAAAAACCAAAGGCACTTTTTGGCCCACCCAATAGAACTACCATATGATCCAGCAGTTCCAATTTTGGGTATATTTCCATAGAAATTGAAATCAGAATCTTGAAGCAGTATCTGCATTCTCATGTTCATTGCTGCATTATTCACAATAGACAAGACATGGGAGCAACCTAAATGTTTATTAACAGATGAATAGATTAAGAAAATGTGGTATATACATACAATGGAGTATTATTCGACCTTATAAAGAAAGGCAGTCCTGCCATTTGTGACAATATGGATGGAATGGAAGACATTGTGCTAAGGGAAATAAGCCAGAAAAAGAAGAACAAATACTATATAATCCTACTTATATGAGGAATCTAAAATAGTCAAATTCATATAAGTAGAGAGTAGAAGTGAGGTTACCAGGGCCTGGAAGTGAGGCCAGACAGGTAGGTGTTGTTCAAAGGGTACAAAGTTTCAGTTGTACAAGAAGAATAACTCCTAGAGATCTAGTGTAGAACATAGAGCCTATAGTTATCTACACTGTAGTGTATAGTTTAAAAGTTTGCTAAGAGAATAGATCTTAAGTGTTCTTATCACAAAAAAAAGAGGGGAGGAAACTTGGAACTGATGGATGTTTATGGCATAGATTGCGGTGGTGGTTCCATGGGTGTATACTTATTTCCAAACTCATCAAATCACATACATTAAATATATACAACTTCCATATGTCAGTTATACCTTAATAACATGGTTTCTGAAAAAAAAAAAAAGAAAAGAAAAATTTGGGAGATTAATACAAAGTTAGCAACAATTAAAAATTTTAGAACATGTTACAGTACGAGTCAAACAAGCCTGTGTAGCAGATTCATCCCTCTGACCAACAATTTGTGACGTTTGCCTCTCTGAAGAGGTGATATGAGATGTGCCAAACAAAGAGGAACTTTTAGGGGAAAGAAAAGAGAAAGGAGAGGTTCTGCTAGGCCAGGCAGGGGAAGAGACTGTTGTGGGTGGGTCCTAAGAACAGTGTAGCACTACAGTCAGCTCCCTGGAAGAGTCCTGAGAAGGTGGTAGGATGTCATCAGGTGGAAGAGCTGGGAAAGAGCCCCAGAACAAGTCGCCACAAGTTTCCTCAGTCCCACATGTTCATGGCATCAGAATGCAAATGTGTACACCGTGAATCAGAGTGGCAATATGACACTAAGAATGAGAGGCTGTTTTCAAATCTTCCTGGCTATTATACAACCTTTAGAGAGGAAATTGTTCTTTAAAATATCTGAGATGGAATTTATAGAGAAGATGAAGTAATGGGGAAATGGAGACAGAATTAAGTTGATTAACAGGAAATAGACTATGATATTTTTGTTGAACACCTAATGTGGGCTGATACACATATACATACACACACAGAATGCTGTATTCAAATGATTAAAATTTTTCCAAATAAAAGCACATTCCCTAATTTCAAAGAGTTACATGAAAATACCTATCAGAGATAAAGAACAGAAACAATTCATGTAATATGTTTCTTTTTCTCCTTGAATTGATCCACCTGAGCATATGTTCCCCTCCCATACCCATGACCCTGCTTTTAATATCCTTTTTGGTGTAGAAAATAATTGCCACCCTTTTGTTATAACAGGGGTCTTGGCTGTTTCATAATGTTTCAAAAACACAATCTCCTTTTAGCACTAAGAACTTGAACCTTTTAGTTCTCATGGGCAAAAAGCCAATGAAGATTTTTATGAGACAATTTAGATCATATTAACTCTTCACCAAATCATAAACCCTGTGTTTTCTCATCAGTTTTATATTTCCCTATTTAAAATTCGTCTGGAAAGTTGGTCTCATGTAATGGATTGAAGTATGGTCAGTGACTTAACCAGAGACCTCAGGCTAATCATTTCCTCACTCAAATTTGTCTAGGAAGACACACACACACAAACACACTTAGAAGATTCAGTTTGCTGAGGCTACTTATAGATCTGCGCAGAAGAGCTGCAATAAATCAGAACAGTTTAGCCCTAGATCATGTCAGAGTTGAACATGGGTGCATACGTTAAGCCTTAGTATACAGGTGTCCATATGAAGCACTTGCATCTCGTTTATCCCATCTAAATAAACCTCTTCACATTTCCTACAGCTTCATGACATTTTCCAGGGCCCAGGTGTTTATGATTGTATAGGATGTGCTATGTAAAATCTGAAGAGATGCCATTCACTTGACAAGGATGTGAATGGTGACCTGAGAGTAATGAGGTATACAACCTGGACAGCTGCATGCACTGGCCTGCAGCTTTAGTGACCTCTAGGACCAGAAGCTTTTCTTTTTGTTATTGTATTCTGGCTGGCTCACTCCAATTTAAATGCTTTAATGCTAAATATTCTGGTTTATACATATGAAACTTTTCTAAACATGGGTGAATCATTGCTGCCCTTGGAACTTATTCATTATCAGAACAGAGGAGTGTAAGAATGAGATGAAATCAAAATCTGTATCCATCTCTGAGTGCTATTGTTGATTTTATAGTTTATTTTTTGCTCCTTATCCCAATTTATTATTGGCTAATCCAATTATCAGTATTAGGGAAAATTCTGAGACTGTTTTTGTGTATGTCCTTTAATGTGGTGCAGAAAAACTTTATAGAGTATATAAAGAATAAAAGTTGGAACTTTCTTTTTTCTTTTTTTTTTTTTGGCTACTGTTCTTTTTGATACTGGCCCCCAAGCAGAGATTATTCGCACATCTGTTGATTTTTTTTTCACGTTACACACATTTGCACCTTTTTTTTAATGTTGACTGAATCACTTAATTGTGGAAGAGCATTCATTTTAATGTAAATCTTACAGTATTACATGAGTGAATGTATGAAAATAGCTTGGAACAGTTTAAATTGGGCAGAATTCTGCTTTGATCATAATGTGCCTCTTCAGCATTAAAATAAACTTGCAACATATGCTGAAAAACGTGTAATAAGTAAGTGCCTCTTGTATGGTGACTTCTCTGGAAAAAATAAATCATCATTTAATAGAATTCAAAATTAATAAAATACTTCTAACAACTAACCATGTGAGGATATGATTAGCATCTTATAATGACAAATAAGTACCTGACTATTTCTAATTTAAAGAAAGATTTTTAAGTTTTATGTTATCAAATTTAATCATTTTTGGAAATATTTGAAAACAGAACATTTAGTCGGCAGTTATATAACACTTTATTGTATTGTTATAGGCTTAATTCTAATTTGTGCTTATTTATGCTATTTAAATCCTTATTTATGCTATTTAAAATATACCAAAGAATACTGGCAAATTGATTTCAGCCTTTGCAGTTGTTTGTGAAAATAATGAAGTTGTCAATATTTTTGAATCATGATGAAGGCTGAGAAGAATTAGTAATGACAAAGGAGTTTCCAAAAACAAAATGGCTAGATAACAACAGCTTTTGCCTTTGAAAATTACCTTGACATTATTAATTAATGACAGTTATCCAGAGATTCCAAAGAATCTTTCCATCAGTATCCCTGAGATACAGGGAGGAATTGTGATAGTTTGAGAAGAACCCCGGACACCCTAATTTATTTTCTGTGACTTCTTTTCTCTATCTGTAAAGTCATATCAGTAAGAAATCTTCCATTGCAAGTTAAAAAAAATTTATCTAACAATGGTTTAAGCATAGTTCTTAAGTACTGTGTGTATTAAATCATGAAAAAATGTGGGAAACTAAACAGAGCCAGATAAATATAAGAAATAACTAATACATGAAAGATAATCTATCAATATTTATCTTTAATGAAAAAGAATACATTGTCACTTCAAGAATGTTTCTCTAAAATCATGAGCCTGTTTTTTCTCAGCTGGTCCTCGTTATAAAACAAATTCAAAGAGGAGTCTATCTTTCTTTTGGAGATACTTATAGAGAACTGTCAGAAAAGCTTCAAGTGTACTTAATACAGTACATTATTACTAATTCAGCATATGCTTATTGATTGTCTGCTCTGTGCCAGGTTGCACATTTGGGGATTTAAAAATGAAACAAAACAACACAACAAGAAGTTCCAAAGCAACACAGTATATGATTCTCAACCTTAAAGATTTTAAGTTAATTTGGAGACAGTATTCATGACTACAGATATGTTTTCTCCAAGCAGTCCTCTTTGGAGTTTCAGAGAGCTCTTTGTGTATTGTCCCACAGAGACCATGATATCAGCATATCCTCACCATGTTCTCTGCTTCCCCACTGGCTTTCCCCCAGCTTTCACCATCTTGGTTGACGGCATTGCCATCCTCTTGCCTCACAGGCATGAACCTGGGCATCATCGGGCCTTCCAACTCTCCCCATCTCCCATTTCATGGTACTGCCAGTTCTACCCCCTGCACAACTTTCCCTTCCATGCCCGTGGTCATGGCCTTACTTTAGCTCCTTGTCTTCCCTCACCAGTGTTATTTCAACAGTGCTTGGGTTGACCACTCTGCCTCTTACCTCATTTCTTTACAATTTATCTTCCACATCCCTCCCTAAATGTTACTTTTAAATTTAAATGTAATCACTTCTCTACTTAGCTTAGCAATCTTAACTGGCCCCCAGTCAAATGCAGGGAAAACCCAAGGTTCCAGTCAAAGTTTCTAAGGCCCTTGGTGACTGAGTCCTCATTACCTCATTTCTCACAACTCTTCCCCATGCTATTTTATAATCTAGGAAAATGGAGATTTTTATAATTCACTGAACATACCATATCATTGTAAATGTCATTGTGTTTCCATACTCTTTTCTTATCCTGATGTTGGGTTAAACTTCACTTAACCCAACATCAGAAAACTAAAATTTATCATCAATATCATCAGTCCAAAAAGACTTTCCCTAAACTTCTATCCCAACTCCCCCCACCCCCAGCTACCATCCATAGAATTAAACACTCAACGTTTTTGTCAGTGTATACTTAGAAGGAGAATATGTATCTATTGTAGCACTAATTATACTACATTACAGTTGCAGTTTTTTGTTTGTTTGTTTATTTACTCCTTTTATCCTTTCTCTTAAGGATACTGATCTCTTTGAAGTTAGGAACTGTAACATCAGTCACATCAATCTCTGTCTCTTTCCACAATACCTGGCATTTATTGAGTTACTGATTGTAACTTCGTAGTATGAAATGAAAGGATAAAAGAACAAATGAATGTTAGTTATTCTAAAGCAGTAGGTATGGTATAACAAAATAAATATAGAGGTGAAATTTAAACCAGGAAAACAAAAATGCTTGCCAAAATTCCTAGTCAGGATGGAACAAAATGAAATCAGAAATTCTTAATAGCTATGTAAAAATTGGAATTAGTTTTGTGAGTAGTGTGGAGGGAAATCAGAATTGGACTGAAGTACTGAAAATGACTGTGCTCAACAGTCAGGAGCTCTCATATAGTCCATTAGGCAATGAGATGACTAAAGTGAAAAGTGATGTGTGTCATTTTTTAACTGCTAGGTCTTGCACTCCAGGCTCACCCTATGTGAATCTTTGATACTGTGTTTGCTGTCTTACAGTGTGGGTTGAGTGTCAAAAGGATCATAAAGATAGAGTGTTTTTATAACATTCAGCGGCAGCTTGGTGACCTAAAAGAAAGCGTTACAGAAGAGGTGTTATTAAACTGAGCCTTAAAGGACTCGCAGAGTTTAAGAGAGGAGAAAGCTTTCCTTACTATTGAGGAGCCAGAGTAGTCGCAGTGAGACCTGTTTTAGGGAACAGAAAATAGTAGTCTGAACAAAGTGAGAAAATTTGCATAGAGGAATATTGGAAATAAAGTTAAGATTATGGATAGCTGAATGCCAAGATTCTTGTACTTTAAGGAATACAAATCAATGAAATGTGTCAGGGAAGGAGAATAATTCCACCAAAGTACACCGAGGAGGGTAAACCTGGCAATGGTAAGAACCAGAAGTCAGGGCACCCAGGGGCCATTCAGTTGGGAGAGAAACCCAACTTTCTGGCTAAATAAAACTAGACTGTTTTTATTTTAAATGTTTGAAATGATTTTGGAAGATACAAAGTATATATATTTGCTCATTTAGCAAAAAAAAAAAAAAAAAAAAAAAATTGGTGACAAGGTTCAGGAATGGCTGAATCTAAGTGCTCAAACAATTTATCAACCAGAATGGCTCCTCCCATGCAGTAGCGAGTTGCCCTGTAGGAGCTCCAGACTTAACGTTCATTTTTGAACCTACAGTGAAATGTGAACTTCTGCTTTCCAAAGATTGCATTCAGTCTTTTTTTATGTCTTGCTAACCACTGTATCCTTAGCACCTAGCTTAGCAACTGATACGTATGATTTTAATCTTTCTTTGATATTTTTTGTTTTGACATTTTTGTTTTTGTGATTCCTGAGATTATAATAAGCATGTGGTAAATAACAGATGTCTTATTTTCTAAAATTCTGCCCAGAGATCTAAGATACTGTATGCTTTATTGTATACTTTGTCATCAGTACTCCCTTTACTTCAAAAATCATAAAGAATAACTGTAAAATTATTAATTTAATAGCATAATAAAGATCTTCATTACAGTGGGCTGCCCCAGCCCAGTTATGGTACAGTAGGTATGTTCTACCTACTCATTCAATCCCACTGGTTCCACTGTGGGAACCAGTAGAACTGTCGTTCTACTGTGTCTTGCACCAGGAATACCTGGGCATCATCCCTTCATCCCCATTCCTTGTGGAAATAACATGAGTCTGGGTTTTATTTCTGCCCCTGGGTTTACAGTGAGCCCAGTCCTATCCTAAAAAGCCTGCAGAGTGCTGACCTAGTTTCTCTGTCCCTCTTTGACTCTAAGGTGGAAATGCTCTTTGCTTCACCTTGTGGAAACTGAGGTTCAGGGGACTGACATCAGTGTTGTGGGTAATAAAGTCTTGAATCTCTGAGTCCAGAAATTCATGTCTCTGCCAGACTCCCCCAGATTGTGGAAAGCTAACATGTTAGCTTTCAGGAAAGGTAAAATCTTGGATGCTTCACTTCTTGACAGTGATGCACATTCCCCCATGAAGACTTCTCCTCTCACCTGGGTTCTCTCTGGACACCTGCTCTCTAATTCTTTCTTATTATTGTCATTCCTTGGCTTCCAAAATTTCTTCTTGTTATTGATGATCCTTGCAGAACGGAGTCTTTTTACTTGCAACTTCAAGTTTCATTATGAATCTGTTTAGTCCCAAATGCTAGTTTTATTGAATCCTTTGCTAAGGAAAAAAAGGAAAGAACTCGCTATCTGAGTGCAGTTCTGAGAGTCTACCAAATAATTCAACTCTTTGACCCGATCCCCTCACGCTTCAAGCCCAAAAGTATGAATTTATCAGTCCGCAATGAGTCTGTAGGTTCATTTCCCTTTCATATGTTGGTCACACCTAGTGACCTCAGGTGGCCTACATCAGAGAGAAGTTGTGACTCCTTTTGTAGTGTCTGCTCAGTAATATGTACCTTTCCACTGGGTGGATGGCATACCTGCCGGCTTGTCCAGCAGAAGCCACTAGTAGGTATTCTCTGAAATGTGCATTTCAGTTATACAAATACTACTTGAGGAATAGACTTTTCTAATAATATTTCTCCAGTGAAATTGATACTCATTCTGCATTTTACCCAACTAAGAGAAGAAAAAAAAAATGAACAGAAAGGTTCTGCACAGGAGTTTTAAACTCTCTGGTAAAAGTGGTGATCGGTCCAAACACATTAAAATTCTATTTTCCTGTCCAAGTGTTTGCTGCAGATGACCCCCACTGATCTTAAATATATTTCTGTATCTGTAACTGAATAGAGGTTTTCCGTACAGCATGTTCTAATGGCACTCTGGCCTTTAGCCAACAAGGCACTGAATAAGGCTATTTTTAAAATACAGAAACTGGGAACAGCTGCAGCAATCAAATTTGATAAAAACAGAGAGGAACTTTGCTTTTTTTTTACGGTTTGTCCAAGTTTAGACTTCTTTCATAGAACTGCTTTTGTTCAGTTGCATGAAGGGCTACAAAACCAATACAGTGAAGCCCTTTTAAATAAATAACTTTTAAAAGAATGCTACTAAATAGAATAAATTTTCTTTGTACCAAGAGTATCCATGCGGTAGGACTTTAAACTATTTTTTAAAAAGGATTTATCTCTTATGCAAGGAGGTAGGAGAGGAATGAGTTATATTAGTAAAGTTTGTACTATGAAAGAGGTTTTGGCTTCCCCCGCTCCACCCCCAAGGCACTCCTTGAAAGGGGAGTTGAAGTCCTGAGTTTCTCAGTGTTGGAAATCTGAACGTTTACATTTGAACTTCTCTTATGTTCTCAAGTGTTGTCAGGGGTAAACGTACTTTGAATGTTCCACTTCTACGTTTCACATTACTGTTAGTCATGAATGTTGCTATATTTCCTAAAAGATGAATTAATATCAGTTCAGTTCTTTTACAGAGATAAAATGACATGCTTTTTAAAATGTAAAGAAAAACTTTTTCACAGAGACCTTTTGTACTTCTTTGAATCCCTCAACATGTCTACATACAAGGACTTATTCTTTCTTTTTTAAAAATTCAAGCCCTTTGGAAACTTGTCAGTACATGATTAATAAGCGTCATGAGGTGAATAGACACTGAAAATCTCCTACACAGTAGTAGGTTACAAGTTCTCTCTTCTAAGTGATTTCACGTGTGGAATGGATTTCTCTGCTAACTTCGTAATTGACATGACAAAGGATATTGTATTTCTTATAAGTATTTACAAATGGGATTAATTTAAAAATCCCATCCAAGTAAAACTACTTATGTCAACATTAATTCAATTTAGTAATCCAAGATGTAATGTAATTCTTCTCCTCTGGCCATAAAGTCATGAAATAAAATTATCTTACTGCATAAGAAAAGAAAAGGGGGGGTATATACGCAATAGAAGAGTTCAGGTGTGTTTCACTATACTAACTCGTAAACAGGTAGCCTATTAGATGTATTGGTCCATCGGCCTATAATCTGTCATAAGCCTAAAAGAATAAAAAGCCAAATCAAGCAGTGTTTTCTCTGACTTTAATGAGTCAAGACGTGTTCAATCTTTAAATGATGAGGCAGTGATGATGTTGTGTGTTGTTAGTGCTTGAGGCCATCACAGTTCCTGTCTCAGTCCTGTTCTCATGTCCTGTTAAGGCTCCTCAAGAGTAAAACTCCTTAAACACACACACTGTTTTCACCAGAAACTGGCATTCCTGTTGTGCAGAGCCTTGAACTCTGCAGGTTTTCAAGGGCTCTCTGGCAGGACACTAGGTTTCAGGATATAATCCTGTATTTTAACCGCTATCAAAAAGTTCCAAAGAAGATTATTTGGATTTAATTGTTTAGTCACGTAGCCTCTTTCCTAAAGACAAACTGCCAGGAGAGTTAGATTTACTTCTGACCAGCAGTGCTTTTATGCAAATGGCCTGAGAAAGCACAAAAACACCAATATATTAGAGTTTCTCAGTCTCTTGCTAGGAGTATAATATTTATATGTAACCAGGAATAATTGGATATCAAAACCAGCTGTTATACAGGACAGTTTTGAGTGTAAATCACTATTCCTCACAATTATATTTTGTCTTTATTTTAATTTATAGCTTTTTTTTAAATGAGTTCAAATGTATTACCATGTTGTAAAAATTTTACTTTTTCACGTGTTCATATTTCGTTAAAATTAAAATGAAACAGTAGAACTATACTATTATATTCTCGAATATATTTCGAGAAAATAACTGGTTTTCATAGTGCTTCTGGAAATTAAATGTAAAGATCACAGTCACATGTAAAATAATATTGGCACTGCCCTCTATTAAATTGAATTTTAAATTGTTTTTTAATTGTTGGAACTGCTTAATTCTTAGGAGAATAAGGATTGGTGATCTCGCTGGTGACTTTAGCTCCTCAGCAGGCATCAGTGTTAGGATGCAGGATGCCCCCTCCAGAAGTTATTCAGAATTTGCTGACATCAGCCTTCATTCATGTGCACTCGCTTTGTTTACTGATGGCACTAATATGAGGAGACACGTGAAGTAGTTTGGTTTATGGAAGAGGGCAGGGGAGGCATGGTGCTGTGAAAACATCCCCTCACACGCTAATGGCTCATTCACACAGAAAACAAGCGACAGCCTTCAGTCCTTCCACAAAGCTTAATGAGAACAAACTGACTCAAGATCCCAGAAGCAGCAGTGTTCAGATTCACTGCTAAGCTTGTGCTCATAAACTCTCTGCTTACATTTACTGATAATACACCTTGCCAGTTGTAGCAGTAGATTGCTGTGGGAAGTCTTTAAGCTGGCTCTCTCTGGCCTTGTGAGTGAAATGCTTGTGATTTCATGGGTTATGTGTCCTGAGGTGAAGGTCATCTTTCAAGTACGTCATAACAAAGTGATTGCAGGCCCTGATCTACTTTGGTCTCAATAGGGAGGTTGTTGACAGAATGCCACACTATGGTTTCTGGTCTTTACTTTTTTTTTTTTTTTTTTTTGATCCATTTGGGGAAGTTCAGAATTTTAGAATGAAAATACATGAAGTTATAGTCAGCTCTAGCTGGTTGT
Source organism: Hippopotamus amphibius kiboko (assembly GCF_030028045.1). Lineage (NCBI taxonomy): Eukaryota > Metazoa > Chordata > Mammalia > Artiodactyla > Hippopotamidae > Hippopotamus > Hippopotamus amphibius. The sequence continues at coordinate 67,813,455 of NC_080189.1, read as the reverse complement.
TTTTAAAAAACAGATGGCTTTAAAAGAGATGATCAAATCTATTCTTTAAAAGTCATTTTTAAAGTCAGGCATGTAATTCCACTGTATATATATTTCTGTATATACCTTAACTCCTTATTTTTCAGATCTCAGCAGAGAATGAGATATTTCACAATGCTAGATTTTCCAAATAACTCTGCTTAGTCCATTTATGTACTCACTCTAACCTTTTTCATTTTTATTTTCTAATCACTTTAGATAGAAATCCTTTCAAAAAGCATTTTGCATTTCTTAACCTTCTTATAGAGACTGTTCAGAGTGTAATTCACACACATGACCTGGAGTAGTAATTGTGAATGAGAGTTTTATAGTGTATTAGAATTTGGTGACAGCATCTGAAATGATTTAGTGGTAGGATTATTAATGGCACCATTTTAAGGTATCATCTATTTCTTTGCAGTATTTTTTCTTTCAATTACTGATAACATTTAATTGATTAGTTCTTACTGTTGTCAATATGTATAATAACATGGATTTTGGAGTCAAGCAACCGACTTGGAAAACCAGATTTTCAGCTGTGTGTGAAGACTTGAACAGGTAACAATTTCCTCATCAATAAAATGAGAATAATACCAGCCTCCAGGAATTGTTCAGAGTCTTAAATGGAAAAATGCCTGTAAATCCCTTAGCAGAGAGCCTGCTCATAGTAAGCATACCATATGTATAATACCCGTTTCCTTGATAGACCTGTAATTGTAAAGCATATTCCCTGAGGTGCTACAGTTTTGCTTTAAATATACTTGTACTATGAATCACAGTGCTCTTATTAATACATTTTTGCTTAGCTCTCTCCTCACCTCCTTTTCTAATTGCATTTTCTAATTTACGAAGGTCAGGGAAAACAGCTGTTTATGTTCATGAGGAGTACAGGTAAATTACAGAGTGAAGTAAGTCAGAAAGAGAAAGACAAATATTGTATGCTAACTCACATATACGGAATCTAAAAATGGTACTGATGAACTCAGTGACAAGAACAGGGAAGCAGATACAGGGAATGGACTGGAGAACTCGAGGTATGGGAGGGGGCGGGGGGTGAAGGGGAAACTGAGAAGAAGCGGGAGAGTAGTACAGACATATATATACTACCAACTGTAAAATAGTCAGTGGGAAGTTGTTGTATAACAAAGGGAGTCCAACTCGAGGATGGAAGATGCCTTAGAGGACTGGGGCAGGGAGGGTGGGGGGGAATCGAGGGGGGGGCGTCAAGGAAGGGAGGGAATATGGGGATATGTGTATAAAAACAGTTGATTGAACCTGGTGTACCCCCCAAAAAAATAAAATAAAATAATTAAAAAAAAAAAAAAAAAAAAAAAAAGAATCAATGGGCAGGGCTTCCTAGGTGGCGCAGTGATTGAGAATCCGCCTGCCAATGCAGGGGCCACGGGATTGATCACTGCTCCAGGAAGATCCCACATGCCGCGGAGCAGCTAAGCCCATGCGCCACAACTACTGAGCCTGCGCTGTAGAGCCTGTGAACCAGAGCTATTGAGCCTGTGTGCTGCAACTACTGAAGCGCGCATGCCTAGAGCCTGTGCTCCTCAACAAGAGAAGCCGCGGCAATGAGGAGCCCGCACACCACAAAGAAGAGTAGTCCCCACTCACTGCAACTAAAGAAAGCTCGCTCACAGCAGAAGAAAAAAAAAGAATCAGTGGGCAAGAGACGGACATATCACAAAAGAATCCTTGAAGCATTCACTTTGGTGGAGGAATTTCATATATCCCTTGGCGTTTTAAAACTTTATGCTGGGTCTTCAAGCATGTTTCAAATGTTTGCTAGATAAAAGAAGCGTCACTGGAAGGCATACAATCTACCCACAATCAGAAGGTACAACTCCGTAGCTAGCCTGGCCTCACCCTGGACAAATAGGGACTTAATAGGTGGTGATATAATTAGCAATTTAGGCGATGACACAATGTCCTTGCTGAGTCAGTGAGTGTATCCCAGCACATAGCTGCCCTCTGTGTTGCAGCATGTTGCTGAATGCCATGCACAAAGAAGTATGCCCTGCCCTGCCCCCACCCCATTCCTCTCCCTTCAGTACACACTACATTCAATGAAATGCCAAAATGCTACAACCCACATTCAGTCTGTATTTATAATGCATCCTCTTCTGTTCCCTACATATGGCAGTCTGAAACAATTACACAGTGAGACATATTATCAGGGTGTAACTGTCAAAAATGCAGAGACTAAGCGATGAATAAATATTATCCATTTATTAGCTGTGCTGCTCCTGTGTTCTCAGATCTATAACGTACTCCTGACTTTCAGATTTTACATTCATGCCCCCGATTACCTGTGTAACAATAATGCAGCACTAACAATGTTCAGGAAAAGATATACAAAGTCAAAGGCAAATTAAACACTGGAGTAAGATTTCTTATCATTTTTGTGCTATAGTCCTCTTTGCCAGTCTGGTGAAATCTACTGACTCTTCTCAGAGTAATGTTTTAAAATTTTTAAAAAAAAGTAGGCTTACAAAGGAAACCAATCATATTGAAATGTTGCTAAGGTTTCGATTTAGTAGTATATGTATGTCTTTTTTAAAAATTTTTATTGGACTATAGTTGATTTACCGTGGTGTACAGCACATTGAATCAGTTATACATATACATATATCCACTCTTTTTTAGATTCTCTTCCCATATTAATAAATTACCTTTGGAACTCTAGAAGGGACTCAATAATTATTAAGATGTCAAAGTAAAAATTGGTATAAAGTTTTGAAATATTGCAACAACTGTAATATAACATGGAAATATCTGTGATATCTGTCAGTGACATAGTCAGAGATATTTCTACTATGACTATGGTTTTTTGACTAAATTTATAATTGAAAGAAGTGCTTAATTTCAATTACATGGTAGTGAAAAAGTTATATTTTTTCTGCATTCAGAGTCACTGCCCCTGTGTTAAGAATCTTGCTCTACTATATGCCAGTTTTGGTTATTTCATGAAGTTTCTTCCCTCTGAAGTACCTCTTCTAGACTTTCTATTTTAAATATGAAAATACCAAATTTGGCAGATTCTCTTGCCTCTGTTATACCAGTGGAGCCATTTGGAAAGATATGTTAAGTCTTTCAGAAACGTACTATTTTTCCCCTTCAGAAGTATATCTCGTAACATTACATTCATCAAAAGCACTGTCTTCCTGGGAATAGACACACTTCCCAATATCAGGAGGTCAGGCTCTCTCAGTGCGCAGCAGATGACTCCCACAGCTGGAGCTCTCACCTGTATCTCCAGGCCTGACTCCTGCCTTCCTACCTGTGACTCTACTTTTGCACACAAGAGAGCCAACCAGATGCAATGACTGAGCATAATGTTGAATGTTAAGCTGCTCTAGTTTCTTTTGTAGTAGAGTTATTTAGAAACTTTGGTATTTCATGATTGATAACAAACTGATTATAAGAAACCTCACAGTGCGTGAGTGTGGTGAGATTCCCTGGTTGACAGCAGCTCTTTTACGGACCAGTACTCACACTGAGGAATGAGTGTTCGGATATTATGTCTTTCAGGCCACTGTGATGCCATTAGGATTTATAGTGGCAGTACTAAAGTGAAAATCTCAGTGGCCCGAAATAGTTAATGTTTCTCTTAAGCAGAGTTTGGCACTTTCTTTCTAAAGGTCCAAATAATAAGTATTGCAGGCTTTCTGGGCCATATGATTTCTGCTGCAGCCACTCTCATCTGCCATCGTAGCGTGAAAGCAGACATAGACAATACCTAAACAAATGAGTGGCTGTGTCCCAATAAAAACTAATGTATGAATGCTGAAATTCAAATTTAATATATCTTCAGATGTCACAAATATATATAATTTTTAATTTTTTTTTCCATTTGTAAACATGTAAAAACCATTCTTAACTTGCAAGCCATCCAAAAACAGGCAGGGGGTGGGATTCGGTTCGTGGGCTGTAGTTCACTACTCCTACTTTTAAGTATGAAAGCAATTGCCAGTAGCAGACCAATTAAGGAGGTGAATCTGGTTGGTTGTGACATCCCAAGGGGACCTGCACTTAAAATAAATTTTAGCTAAAATGTGAAGTGAGGAAGTCTTTGATGTGTCTAGATGATACCATATGTAGAAACAGAATTCAAAATTATATAGAAATTATCTTTGTCTGAATTCAATCAGGACCCTACCCTCAAAGACAGTATGTAAGAGGCAGCAATTGTACACAGACATTGCAGGCTTCTGTATAAAAAAAAGTTGAAGTCTTACAGGAGCAAATTTATGCAGCACAAATTAATTATTTTCGTTTTCTTTTTTTTCCTGAACACTTAACTAGAAGGAATATGGTATTTATTTACTTTGATCAGAGCTAGTAAATATACCACTATTTCTAAACAGTTCTTTGTGTTAGCAAGAACAAGAAAGTTTGAAAGCCTAGGTCTTCTAAATCTATAAGAAATGTCTTCATTACCAATTATTAATGGTAGAATTGATTTTCAGGGCATTTTTGCAGGGAGAAAAACAAAGACAAATTAAAAGAGAGAAAAAAAATCAGAAGGAGGGTGGTAGACAGTAGCAATATGGTGTGGGTGTAGACAATCCCTGTGATTCATGGAAAAGTTAGGGCTCACAGATTAACTCTGTTGTGAGAAAGTATTTCATTTCTTGTAGAAGAGTTTCCATCAACCAGATCATTACAGAAATCAGCATAAAATTTCACCTATTTAAGAATCAAGCAGTGGGAAATATATAATACTAAATAGGAACTTCAGTTCTGTGGTGGTGGTGGTGGTGGTTGTTGTTTTATAAATATCACCAGACACACATCTGGGGTTTTAGTGCTTGCCACAGTGCAGTTTTCTGGTTGACATATATCTAAGAAATGCGTATATTAACACCCAGGCTATAGAGCCAAGCACATTTTAGTGCCGGCTACAGCTGAAAGAATATGTTTCCATTCCTTGTCCATCTGTTCTTGGCAACATAAATTTAAACTAGAAACACAGAATAAGTTTCATGAGAAATAAGTCTAAATAGGGTTTAGAGCAGCAAGGTGAATGCTCTAAGTTACTATGACTTGTTAACATTTGATTTGGTAGCTGGATGGTTGTGTCTATGTAAAGAAATCTCTGCTGCAGCTAGAGCTTAAAGCTTTTAAAAAAATGGTTTTTTCAAATCAGTTCACTTCAAAAAAAATACAGTGGATTGGTCACACTTTCTGTTTTCAGGACCTATATAAAATTTGCCAAAGATCATGGACCTAACAAACTTTGAGGTTTCAAAATGCTATTCACCACATGCTTGAATAACACTGAAAATATATTATTTATATCTCTGAACTTCATGCTAAAATGGATTCAGTAGTGGGGAATGAGGGCTTTCCATACAAAATGGAGTGCATACAACACACATATGCTGGTTTTTCTTCAAGTCCATCCTCAGCTAAGACTAGCTATTACATGCTTATCTCGTATAATCATCATGCCCTACCCTATACCATGCTGTGCCACCCCAGCTTGTTTTGCTACTAAAACAATATTAAACAATTTATTTACATTTGAAAATACATGGGATTACATGAAAATATCAGTATAGAAAAGGACCATATATGTGCACCTAGAATTTCATCTTCCACTCAAGGGTTCAGGCTTCCTGAGCCAAATAAGTAAGCAGAGGGGCTGTGTGCCAAGACTGGGCTCTGTAGGATTTTACTGATATGGTTACATCCTCTGCTTTCCCGCTGAGGGAAAGTCTTCAGGTGGAAAGGGACCTTGCAGCAGACCACTCTCACTCCCTAAATAAGAAATACTCCTATAAGTTTTGCAAGTATCTCTCTTTGGTATGGCTGATTTATCAAATACAGCATTGTGGTTATGCCTCAGAGTGGTTAGATTCAAATTTTGGCTCCGTTACTTCTTATGTATGTTAATATGAATACATTTGGTTAACTTCTCTAATTTTCAGCTCCTCCATCTGTAAATTCTAATAATCATATTTGTCTTAAACTGGTTTGCAGGGGGGAGCAAGTAAGGTGGTATATAGAGAGTGATTATTCCAGTGACAGGCACTTAGGAAACACTAGACAGGCAATACTAGCCTCTTTTTACTCTCCTCTGGTAAATGACAAAATAATAATTGTACTGTGCTAATTATCTAACCTACTCCCAAGTAGAATTTGGTAGCATATTCCTTATCATCAGAAAAACATTTCTTTTTTCAAGTTCAAGAAAAACTGGAACTTCTGCTCAAGTTTACCTATGACTGTGGATGAGTCACTCAATGATTTAGGGACTCAAGTCTTCTTATCGTTAAAATGAGAAACTTTAATTCCATGATCTCTGAGGTCTTTTATTTGAGTAATTTAACAAAATCCTGTTTGACAGCATATCCTCATACTTTATTTATAGTATTGAAACGTGTATCTGCTGCCAGATGTCTGATGTGGGATGTATGATGTTCCATATATACATGTGGAATAACATGAAGTTTGTTGATGTTAAAAACTACTGGTATCTTTTTTGGCATTATTTGGCTCAGAATCCATTCTTCCCAATTTGTTTTAGAATAAGCTGACAGCACATCTTTTCCCACAGCACCTCAGGGTTTAGTTAAATGGAGAGTTTCAAAAGTAGGCCATCTTTTCATTACTTTTAGTAGAGTATCCGAGACAGAGACGCTTTCTCCGTGAAGTAGCTTTCATTTTTCATTTCCATAATATCTCATGACATGAAATTGTGCACATATGCATATGCCCGTAATTTACAAGGCTCCTGTTTTCTTTCAGATCTGAGTGATCAGCTGCTGGAGGTGGTTGGCTTGGAAGGAGCCATGGAGATGGGGCAAATATATACAGGACTGAAAAGTGCTGGGCGGCGGCTGGCGCAGTGCTCCTCTGTGGTCATCAGGTAGCTCTTTGTCTATAGTTGAGAAAGGAGGTTGACATGGCATAACTACAAATTAAAGTTATACGAGACTCTGATAACAATGTTTATCTGTTCCTCAAGTTATCAATGATTAATACTGATTTAGTTCAAAATAATGAAAAATGACAGAATTTACAAAATTTTGGCTCACTATTACTTACCATGTTCGTTGGAATTTGATTCTCTTCTGTTGAGACTATGGATATAATTCTAACATACAAATTCTACTCCCTCTAATCTGGTTCATGCTGAGTTTAATTTACTGAAGCATCGAAGTATCTACTGGGCAAATTACCCAATGAAAACACTATTGAGGCACCATTAACTTACATTCTTTCATAGACTAAAGTCCACCATTGCTTCCATAAATTAAATAATGAATTATTACATAAAGTAAGATTTTATATGTATGTTACATAAACATCTTTAAAAAAAGCTTTTTTTTTCCAAAATTTCACCTGTAGAAAAAAGGTCTAATTTTACCCTAAGGTGAAACTACAGATTATAGCACAGATATAAATAGGTGTTGTGTATATGAAAGTGTTGATATCGGAAAATATAAGATGTCAAACACTTTCTCTCCAGGTTTGCAATGCGGGTTTGCATGAAAACAAGGAGGCCCTTTTGGCTGTAGGAATTTTGATTGTGGAATTAAGCATAAACCCTACATTTGTCTTTGGCAACCAGAATTTTTGTTTATATCACCACATTTACCAGGAAGTTCTTAACATTCCTCTAAGACACCTTTCAGGGTATTTATTAATAGTCAAGAGTTGAAGGTCCTTTCAGAAGAGAGAACTTGAGAGCAGAGCCTAGCTATTACCATATTTGCATTCCCTAGTCTCATCATTTTATATGGGGTATATAGTCTGTTGTATAACATATTTCCGTGTTAAACTTAAAATGAAATTTTTTCCCCAGGACTAGCAAGTCTCTGCCAATGCAGATCGATGGGGAGCCATGGATGCAGACCCCATGCACAGTGAGTACAGAGTAATTACAATGTTATGCCACTTTCGTTTTTGCTTCTCAGATATTATATATTCCCATAACTAATCACATACTCCTATAAGTAAATAATCACCTAAGCTTTGGACCTATCACCAAGTACCTTTTTTTCCTCTTATTTATGTGACAGGGCCATTGCATTCAAATTTTAGGCTTTGTATGCTCTTGGCAATGATTTAGCATTTGAATGTTTGTGTTAGCCAAAGTATAATCTTTAGATACCATAGGTCAATTATAAACTATGGAACTAAACAAAATTTCTCTTCACCTTTCTTATAGTAATTTCTCATACTTAATTTCTGAACCTGATAAAGTTTCTCTTAACCTTTCTTGTACTTATTTCAGAATACCTTGTAAGAAAAATATTTATGGGATCTTCAGATGTAATTCTCCCTGAATTTATTACCCATCTGTTCTTTTGCCTCCATTTGGGAATTTGAGGACTTCCTTCACTATGGAAAAACTCCTATTATAGTTGTCCTCTCCATAATGAGATGTTACTTAATTCAGACATTTAGATCTCCCTAAATTTTATTTGTATAGCGAATATTTTATTAGACTTCAATAATATGCTAGGCACTGCTCTTGACACTAAGATTAGAAACTTGATCAGTAACGTACCTCATGATGAATAGTAAAACACTGGAATAATAGAACATGGAATAGAATGTATTCAGTAATATAATTGTCCTCATGGAACTTACATTCTAATAACAGGAGGTTAAATTAAATTAATAAATATAGAGAAACAGATGCATAATAAATATAACTTTTGATTATAAGAGTTATGAAAAATGATGAAGAGGAACTGGTGGGGTGTAAAGAATACTGCTTTAGATAAGTGTGTCTGGGAGGCCTTTTTGAAAGAAGGGTCAAAAGCTCAGTGTGTTAAACAGTAAGGAGGACGGTGTGACCAAAGTTTTGAGAGGCAGGGTGAGAGTGGTAAGATGTAAAGTAGAAAAAATGGGCAGGGGACAGGTCAAGTAAAAAAAAAAAAAAATGATGGTAAAGAATTAACATCTGATTCTAAGTGCAGTAGGAAGCTACTGAAGGCTTTAAGCATCATCTGATTCACATGTTTAGAGTTCACCTTAGCTGCTATGTGGAGAGTGGATTGTACTGAGTAGCGGCTGGGAGACAGAGTTTATCAGAGTGGTCTGGGCTTGGGCAGCGGTAGTGGCCAGGAAGTGGATGGATTTGAGCTACATTCTGGAGGTGAAAGAGGGAGAATTTGTTGATGAGTTCCCGTGGGATAAGGGACAGGAATGAGGGAAAGAGATGAATTGACGGTACCTGTCATCTGCAAATGAGGGTACCATTTACTCTGTTAAGACTGGGAGGGAAAATGGTTAGGGAGTGACAAGGTAGGTCTTAATCTTAGATTAACATAAGCACTGTGCTGTGTGCTGGCGTTACATGGTTACAGTTGAGTATTGTGTTGGGTTTTTGGGGGGGTTTTTTTGTTTGAGAAATAATTGACATATTAGTATTTATTAAATATTCACACAAACTCTAAATAATGGATATCACCACTTTCCAGATAGAGAAAACTGAGTCATTAGAAGGTCAGATCACTTAAGATCAGATATGTAGCACATACGGAACTCAAACCCAGGATTCTTTGATTTCAGCCCATGCTCTTAACTACTAGTTGGCTACTGATTCCAAAGAGCACAGCTCAGCATTTAAGAGGGGAGTTTTAATTTTCCCCTTTCCATTGGTTTTATGCTGAAGCGTTTGGCCCGTTCTTTGTATACAGCACATAAATATGACTTTTTGTTTACTCCTGGTGTATTCCTCTTAGCTAATTGAACCCCAAGTTTGTGAAATCCATTAATTATATAATAATAATGTAAGACAAACTTGTCAAAAAAGCTTTCTAGAGGGGCTACTTCCATGCCTTCTGCTATCTCTGTACTTGGTTCCACATATCCTTTAAAAAAATTCCTGTTCCTCCTTTTACTAGCATGTATATATTTACATCTTGTTTGTTATTCTTCACTCTCCCAGTGATGTTTCTGAGTTCAAATTTACACACATGGATATTAAAGGTCTTGTTATTGGGGTTTTTAAAATATTTATTTATTTATTCATTTATTTATTTGGTTGAACCAGGTCTTGGTTGCAGCAGGTCAGGTCCTTAGTTGTGTCTCATGGGCTCCTAGGTTGCGGCATGCATGTGGGTTCTAGTTCTCTGACCAGGGATCGAACCCAGGCCCCCTGCATTGGGATCTCGGAGTCTTAACCACTGCACTACTAAGGAAGTCCCGGGTCTTGTTGTTGTTGCTAGTGGTGGCGGTGATGTGCTGATGGTAAAGCTTAGGATAATGGTGGTGGGGGTTAACATGGTCCTGACGGTGATGGTGGAAAAATTGGTGAAGCCTGGTGATGGTAGCTTTGATGATGGTGATGGTAGTGGTGATGGCGGTGATGGTGGTCATGGTGAACTGGTGGAGGTGCTGTCAGTGATGGTGCTGGTGGTAGTCGCAGTGGTGGTGGTGATTGCGGTCATGAGGCAGGAGGGTGGTGGCAGTGGTAGGAGCAGTGTTCTCTTGTCCTAATGAGAGGTCGCTTTTCTTCAGCCTGGGTCACAAAAGAATAAATGAGAAACAAGGAAACCAAATACCTTCCATAAGTACTCTGCATTTCTTTGGGGCTCTTCTCACGAAGAAGGGAAATTTAGTCCCTGTGCCATGTTTTAAATCTAAAAGGATTAATGGTAACAATAATAGCGAACATTTATTAAGCTTTTAGTTTGTGCCACATAGTTTGAGACACTTGACCTGTATTGACACCGTTAATTCTCATAGAAACCCTATAATAAGCTTCATTTTGTGGATAAAGCAACTGAGGCAGACAAACGTTAAGTAGTTTGCCTGATTCCACACAGAGAGTAAGTGGCAGAGTCAAACTTGAAAGGCAGGTGGCCTGGCTCCACCACCTGCACTCTTCATGGCTACTTGCCACCCAGGATCTGCACCTGAGAAGGCCCCGGGCCATCCCTGTGACTCGCCACTCCAGAGTATGACCTTAGGCAAATCACTTACTGCCTCTCTCCAGCTTTAAAAAGTCTGTATCTATTAACATCTAATTAGTGTTTTATAATACTTTTAGCTTATTTCACACAGGCTCTTCTAACGACTCTTTTGTTAACTTTTCTCTCAGTGAGTAACAGGATATTCATTTCACATTAATGATCCTGATCTAAACAATTGTGAAACTAGTAATAACTTTTGTATAATGTCTATTTAGTTTTCTCTTCGTGTCAACTCTCTTATTCATTTAAAACATTTATTGCAGTCTACACCCTGGGCCAAGAACTGTACTAGACTAAAGCTCATTATTGTTATTTCACATTCTGGCATACTCTACTTTTTCTAGAACCACATGGAGAGCTGAACTTTAAATTTCACTTTAACTGAAGAGAATATTTAGTATTCATGGCATTGGTGTGGTTGAACTTAAGAGTGTTCTTTGCTTCAATTGAATAACAATGTTTCTCTTACAGAACATAAAAATGGTAGAATGTTAAAATTCTTTGCTGAATTTAAAAATCCATAAGCCAATACTGAATTTATGAAGGAATTGTTCTAGATATAATTTTAGAGCACAGCATAAGTTCTGCTTTTCTTTAAGTGGAATATGTAAAATAGAAAAGCTGGTAATAAGTAGGCCTTGATTCTTATATCAATTAATAGTTTTAAAAATCAGAATAATATAAATTCTGAAGATGCTTGTGTTGATGGTTGCACAACAGTGTGAATGTGCTTATGCCATTGAACTGTATACTTACAAATGGTTAAGATGATAAATTCTATGTTACATATATTTTACCACAATAAAAAAAGTAATTGAAAAAAATTAAGGTAATATTTACTTACAAATTTCGCTAATCCTGAATTTCAAATATCAGGAAAAACAAAAACCAAAGAATTTAAAACTGTCTCTTCAAATGTATGTTTTGTAATTATTTTTATGACCTTGTAAATTGTCTCAGTACAAAGTAGTCAACAGAAATACGTGAACTCCTGTATTCACAGTTTTATAATAGTCACTGAGTTAACAGAGAATGGATTTTAATCATTTAACAATTATGTTAATAAGCATAGCAAACAGGACACAATTAATTCTAGGAGATATTATATTGAAACAGTTCACGAAGAGCCTTTCTTTCGGGTGGACTCTAAAGCCTAACTATTTTTCCCTTTCTGTCTTCCTCCCCAATCCTTCCTCCTGATCACTTCGAACATACTGATTCTGTTGTCAATATGTTCCCATTGTGGGAAGAAAAAAAGGAGCAGCTTAGGGAGGCAAAAACGAAGAGTAGTAATATATGGGTGGTCATACACTAGATCAGATTTCTTTTTGTAACTGCACACCCAGCCCTTCCACCTCAACTTGTTGCAAGTGATGGGTGCCTAGTAAAGTTTCATTAAGTGAGGAGTGACCACACTAAGCCTCAAATTCAGTGTAACCAAAATGGACGACTCACACACCTCCTTCCATCTCCTCTCTACCCACGAAATAATGACTTCTTACATTCCAAAATTCCTGCCCCTCCCTTTACCATATTAAGTTAGTGGAGCCCACTGTTTCCTAAGCTAGAAATCTGAGTCATCCTATGCTTCTCTCCATACCCTAAAATCCAGTAACTGTGCCCACTTGATAATATGTCGTATTTCTGAACTCTTTTCTTTTAATCTCTACCAGCATTGTCCTACATTTGGCCCATTTCATTTTTGTCTCACTCTCAGCAACAGCCACATCAATCTTTGCCCATCCCCATTTTTTTTCTATTTAGATCCATCCTTCACTTTTCTACCAAAATGATCACTATAAAATACTTATCTCACCATGACACTCTTCTGATTAAAACATTTAATTACTTTCTACCTGAGAAAATATAATTTGAGTCAGGCTTCCTATTTCACTGCTGTCATCACTTACTTCTTTTTCAGATTTTCATATGCTTTCCTGTTGCCCAAATAAACCTTTCTCCTTCTTTAGTTGAGTTACACAGCTCATCTTTTGAGACTCATTTCATGCTGCCACTCCTCTATAAAGCCTTTTTTGAATATCATCCCTCCCTTCACTCCATTCCCATCCCCGACCCCAACTAGTCTAAAAGTTCAGTTCAGCCCCAGTGCTTCACAGTCGAATTGAAATTACCAGGTTTTCTGACTAGCTTCTCAGTGGACATAAGCTGATTGAGGTCAGGCACTATGATTTTGGTCACCTGTATCTCCAGTGCATAGCGCTGTGCCTCACACATTATTAGGCTGCCAACACCATGTGCATTTTGAATTTGTGAATTTCTTAAATAATTCTTGTGGTAGTATAGCAATTTTTTAAAATGCTTTCTACTAAATCTTTCACTGAACATAATGTAGGTTGGCTAGCAATTCATTCACATATTTTTCATATATACATACATGTAAAAGTTATTTTGAGTTATCTTTATTCATTACATTCTCAAAGCAAAGAATTTGGAATGTATCAGAAAAGAAATACTTTCTCAGCCTTAAAAGATTTAATCTTAACAAAGGGAGATAAACTCAATGATGGGTGATGCCTTAGAGGGCCAGGACTGGAAGGATGGGAGGGAGTCGTGGGAGGGAGGGGATATGGGGGATATATGTATAAATACAGCTGATTCACTTTGGTGTACCTCAAAAGCTGGTACAAGTGTGTAAAGCAATTATATTCCAATAAAGAGCTTAAAAAAATAAGGAAAAAAAAAAAAGATTTAAACTCTCTGTTTCCTGATATAGAACGATTTAACTTCTTGGGCCATTTCCCTCTGCATTATCAATTATGTATTCATTTTGCACATTGTGTAGTCTGCATTCTGTTAATACATTTCAATATTAATAATCATGTACTAGTTATTACTTGTGTTACTTTCATGAAAAGTAATGCCAAAGAGGTTGTAATGCAGTATCACTCTGGGTGCTTTGTCTGTGATTAAGTCAGAAAGGAGTCCTGAAACTTTCTTCCATGTGGTAGAGAATGGGAGGGAAGTCATGAACAGATCATTAGCTAAATGGTGAAATGACCACAGGTAAAGTGTGAAAGTGATAGCTGAAGTCAAGGCAACTTCTGGAAGGCATTTACATGTGTTTTGGTCTCCCTTTGCCTATTTAAATACCTTCCTTGATATACTACTTCTCAGGACTCTGACCCGCTTGCCCATTCTCAGCTTCTAGTGTAACATACCTTCAACACTCAACTCAGCCCTGACCTGGTCATCAGCCGATCCCTGGCAAGCCTGGTAGTCTTGCTGCTTTAAGTGTGATCCCTAGTATTCTTGGGACAGATACTTGGTCATTAAGAGCAACTGCCTCCTTCAGTCCCCATTTCCACTGTGTGGACCACTCTAAAAGATGCTGTTTTCTGATTTGCATACCACTTTCCTTCTCTGACTCTAGCATCTAGTTGATTCAGACATTGTCTAGTTGCCTAGCCTTTGCTTGAACCCTCTCTTAGGAAGGCTGGATCTTTTTCCCATGGCCCTAGACACTGCAGTTACTTGGAGTTTATCTTCATTTTGACACTTGTTTTTACAAAGAGAATATATTCAGCACAGCTTTAACATGCAAACTCTTTAAAGAGAGGAACAGAATTTCAGGACCTATTAAATTTTTATTTATGTGTTTGTTGTAATTATTTAAAATAATCATAATTTTAAAGATTTAACCTTAAATCATTTGCTAAAATACAAATTAATCTCAGGACATTAACATAGAATATGAAAATTTTACAAATGCAAGATTTTACAATTCCAGGAATTCAGTGATAAGTAGGTGAAGGCTAATTGAATTTTCAAAAAAAACGTTTAGATGCTGTGGAGATGTTTGGAATAAACCATGGTAGTAATGCTTAACAATATTTAACATCATTTACCATGTACCAGTTTCTGTTCTGTGTATTCATATTTATTATTTATTTAATCCTCAAAACAACGCTAAGAAGTCAGTAAAGTTATTATAACTCCCATATCATAAATTAAAAGAAAAAAATCCCTGAAACAGCTAAGCCAAACAACTTGCCCAAGGCCACACAGTTAGAGATAATCAGTGGGCCCTAATGGCTTTTCCCTTAATTATGGTGCTTTGCTGCCTCACTCCATCATTTGTGTTAGTAATCAGTTACAACTCTATCATTTATAACATAATTCAGTTCTTTTCATCTTATTTACATTTTCTCTTTATTTAATATATTATTTTTTGCTTCCCAGTATAGCCAAAGCCACCTATCACATTGCCAGAATTACTCTGAACAGCACAACTGTGAAAATCTAACGCCCTGATCTCAAAGTTCATTGCCTCCTCATTTCACACCGCATAGTGTTCAGTATCCTTGTCATGGAATTAAATCATTCTCCCAAGGCTTCCATCAGCCAATCAGGCTTCATAGGGACCACTCTCCAAAGGCTTTCTACCGCTTTATTATCCACCTAAAGTCTTCATCTCCTGTTTTGTGGTTTAGAGATGGACACATTCTTCTTTCCTTCAGTAAGGCGCCCAGCAAATCTGTGGTTTCTTCCTGCAATTCTCTAGGACCCATGGTTTGCATTTCTTTCATTTACTCTTACCTATGGTGTATTATTTTGCCTGAATTAATTATCCTGTGCTGTTGGGATATATGTATAAGTTACTTCAAAATCTTTCGGGAAGGCAATAGAATATAAATTCATATATACCAAATATAAAATAACATCCCTTCCTTCAGTGCCAAGCTTAGCAACAATTTCTTCACAAAGTCTTTTTAACTCCTCATCTGTCTGAAATAACTGCCTGATCCTTTGCACTTCTGTGACTCTCTGTTGATATTAACCCCATCCCAGTGCACAGCATTGTATTTCAGCAATGCATGTATATGTCCAGCTCTTCTTTTATGATTTAATCCGTAATTCCTCTTCATACCTCTCATAGTGTTTTTTACATAATATGGTTTCTGAGAAGTCCACATTTGAATCATTGCTCTGCAATACATAATGCATCATTTTTCCGAAGGTGCTTTCAAGAATTTTTTTCTTTGTCTTTACTTTTCATTACTTTGATTTTGATGAGTCGGGCATGGATTTCTTTGAGCTTATTCTGTTTTAGTTTCTCTGAACTTCATGAATCTGTAGGTTTATGTCTTTTGCCATATTGAGAAAATTTCAGCCATTATTTCTTCAAATATTGCTTTAAGCACCACAGTCTTTCTCCTTTCCCTCTAAACTCTGGTGACATGTTTTAAATATTTATGTAGTATCTCAATATCTGAGCCTCAGTTAATTTTTTCTTTCCTTTTTGTTCTTTCCATTGTTCCTATTGCATAATATCTATTCATTTATATTCAAGCTCACTGATTTTTTTCCTCTCTTATCTCCATGCTGTTCTTGAGCCCATGCAGTTAACTTTCATTTTGGTCATTGAATTTTTCTGTTGTAAAATTTTCAATTTTTTTTTTTCTTTCCATATCCTCTGTTTCTCAGCCGATAGTCTCTATCTGACCTTGCATTTCAAGAGTATGTGCCATTACTTCTTGGAGCATGCTTATAGTTGCTGCTAGAAATTTCTTATCTGGTAATTCCAACACGTGTCATCTCAGAAGTTGCATCACTGGCTGTCTTTCCCCTTGGGAGTTTTTGAGATTTTTCTGGATCATCATATATTGAAAAATTTTGGATTGTATCCTAGAAATGATACAATCATATTATGAGACTCTGGGTGTTAATTCTTATGGGGAATGTTGATTTGTTATTGTGGTTGTTGCTATTTTAGCAGGTAATTGACCCAGTTAGGTTCAGGCCACAAATCCTGATAGGGTGCCTCTGAGTTGTGGTCCCAGTGTCAGTTCAATTTTCAAATTCTTTGCAATGTTATTTAGATTTATCCCACATATACAAGATCCATCAGCTTCTCTGGATCCTGGGTGGTGGACAATCCCCTAACTGAGTTCTCTCCATTGTCAATATGCTTCATAAGGTCAAATCTATGCATACCCAGCTCAGGGATAAACTCAGGAGATCATATACAACTTTAAGAGATAGTCTTTTTGAGGCCTTCTCCACTCCAAGATCTCCCTGATGGTTTTTTGTTTTGTTTTGTTTTGTTTTTTGTTTTGTGTGTGTTTTTTTGTTTGTTTGTTTGTTTGTTTGTTTTTTGACTCCCAGGGCTCCTCTGACTAGAAATACAAGGCTTTCATTTCTCTGCACTGCCATGTACTTCCTTATATAGCATCTGCCTCCAGGGGCCAGTGGTAAGGGGATAAAGAGAGAAAAAAATCAGCAAGTATTGGCCCATGCTGTTGGGACCATAGTTTCACTGACCAGAGCGAAGGGCTTTCTTTTGCTGGAGTTGTAGGCACCTGCCATTATGAAATTGCCGGGTTGACTGGGATGGGAGAGATTGGGGTGGTGGGAGGAGGAGGTGAAGTGATGCAAGATACTTCTCTTACCCTCTCTGACCTCTCCCTATAGGTTTTTCATTTCCTACCCCGTGAACCAGAAACACGGGGCTTTTCTTGGAGTTCTCCATCTATACTTGGCGTACAGTTCCAGGTTTTGAGCTGTCTTTAATTCCAGACTGGGAAATATGAGAGGGGAGAAAAAACAGGAAGGTCATCACTGGCTCAGTGGCACTTCATACTCTGGTTTCTTTCCCCAGTCTACCTGCCGTCATTTGCTTTTCACCAGTCTTCAGTTAGCTGCTCCATGCATCTCCGCAGGGTTTGTAGTTGCGTTCAGTGGGAGAGACAAGAGGTCGTGTGCTTACTTCTTGTTGATTAGAACTGAAAACACCACTACTCTCCTTGAATATCGTATATGGCCATTTTGAGATCTTCACGAATAGGCCCCATCAGATTGGTATATTATTAGCCAGAAGTACGTACCTGCCAACGTGCAGATTTCTTAGTACATTTACATATATTTTACAAAAATTCTGAAGTCAGAGAAGAGCTCTAAATTTTGAATCATAAATCTGATCCATTTTGAGAAAACTTTATTAATTTTTTTCCATTCTTGTGTCTTGCATTTCAGCAGTTGAAACCACATTTATCTTATTTGAGTGAAAATAATTGACCAAAAAGGCATATATTTTCTACTCACTTATAAAGATAAAGTTAAGTTTTAGGTATTTCTCTAGGCAATAATGATGTAGATGACCACATGAAATATGTTTTTTTTAAGTTTACTTTGTCTGTAAGCAAGCATATTTTAAGACTGTTGCAAGTAAGTTATGTGATTATATGGAAGGCTTTTAGACTGTGGAGGTGAGGTTAGGTGAATGTTCAAGGTCATGAAGCAAAGAGTTATAACTGGGACTGTTTCTAACTTGTTTTTCTGCTCCCAAACCTGTCATCAGTTCATTAGGCTTATTTGCCTAAGGATAAAAAGTTCAGAGAGGAGGAAATACAAGGTCTCCAAAACGTTCTGTAATACATAGTAGTGAAGAAAGGAGCACAGGTGTAAAACAGGCAGCCAGGCAGTGAGACTTTCTCTGGCAGCTCTAACCACAGCAAACCAAGCTAGGGTACGTACAGTTGAGAAGCAAATTAAGCAGTTTTAAGAAAGAAATTGTTTCAGTGGCTCTTTCATCCCACTTGTAAAGTTGAATATCATGAAAGTCCTTTCTTCTTGGGAATACCATTTAAATGAGAATTTCACATGATGTTAGGAAATACAATGATATCAGATGGATTATTTGTTTCCATAATTTATATGCTTATGTCTTTCTTGATCACTAAAGATACAATAAATATTTTTAAAGGGAAATTGTGGCTAGAACAATGTTTCCTGAGAAGAAGTTACTAAAGCCTACATATAAACAGTACGTGAAAAGATTTGTGGAGAGAATGGGGCAAATTTGAGAAGTAGGAAAATAGCTAGAATTTGCTTATCTTTATGGCCAGTGGGTCTCCTTATACTTATTACCTGGATTAACTGATCACAGACCTGGGAACCGAAAACAGATTAGAAATTACGAAGCCTTACCACTCCTTAATTATAGACTCTCAACCATTTTATTACAAGTTCTGCATGTCAGCTTTTTATTTGAAACCCATTCTAGGTTTTAATATTTTAGAAGTTAGTATGAGCAAGCTGGCATCCACAACTGAAATAGTCCACTTCCTCTAGCCCATTAGCAGAAATCCAAAGTAGTCTGAAGGTAAAAATATTTTTCACTCCTTGAAAACAGTGTTTTAAGGGATTTCCATAAGAAGGAGAGGAAAAAATTGCTTAGGAATAGTACTGTGCAAAATAGCTATATCCAATGTGTAGAAAACAGAAATAAAGGCCAGAATCCAGTGTCTCATATTTGTTGTATCAGTGACCTCTGAACTTCAGAGAATTATTTAATCTTGGAACTATTTCCTTATTCCTAAAACCAGCTACCTAACAAATCACAAGAGAGTATTGAAGGGTTGTTGAAAATTACTTTGCATCACATTTATCAGCACTCAGTAAGTGTTAATTACTTTGTGGTGTATATTGAGTATTGTTATATTTAATAATGCACCTGAATTTTTTTCTTTTTCGTTGTTTAGACTAGTTTTCTTATTATCCTGAATCATACAGGAAAATACAGTTAAACTCGTGTTATGTTATGTTAGGATAATATTTGACATCTATTTGAGATTTAGCCAAAATATTATAGAAAATGTAGCAGTGACTTTTACTGTTTTCCTATAATCACAAATAAACTCATATTGGAAAAGAATATCATTTCACCATAATATTTAACGTACTGTTAAATAGATAACATCTGCTTAACTGTTATCTATTTAGACAATAGTAATTATCTAAAAGGAACATTATATTAAAACTCATGCAGAATACAATAGTGCATGAATTTCCCAAGACCCTTGCATTAAGTCTATTAAGTTTAAATAATATTAAATAATAGTTAATGCACCAGGTTGATTTCTTGGAAATTAGTCTTATTTTGAAAATTTGATAAGAACATTATTTTCTCATTAAAAGTTACACAGCTATTGTAACATAATACTTGCTGCCTTTGTAGACACACCATTTTTTAACCCTCAATAAATATTTATTAATAAATTAATAAGAAATTCCTATTGAGTTGTTGTTACATTTTCAAAGAAAGTTATATCGTTGAACTAGTAGTACTTGCTTAAGCCATTGAAATCAGAGAAAAATGGCACTTTTTCCCTCCTCAGGTAAGAAGTTGATGTATTTAGAGAGATACAAATTCCAAATTCCATAGACAGAATGCAGTTTGTCTCAAAAGGCGAGAGCAGCCCTGAAATGTGGGGTGGTTAGTTTTTATGGGTGAGTAATTTCATAGGCTAATGAGTGGGAGGATTATGCCAGCTCTTTTGGGGAAGGGGTGGGGATTTCCAGGTACTGGACACTGCCCACTTTTTGGCCTTTTATGGTCGGCCCCAGAACTGCCTTGGCTCCAGTGGATGGCAGACACACCATTTTTAAAGAATCTTAAGCAGCTCCAATGGCTTCCTTTAGAGGGGCAAAAGAGCACACACGGTAACGTGTGTATTTTTAGTGATGAAAGGACAAGAGTAACCCATAAATTATCAGTAGGAAAATTGTTGATAGGTAGGTATAGACAGTGAATATTTTCTTGATATGCCTGGAAATTGCATTTTGCCTAATATTTAAATGCAAAATAATAATAAATCTTAAGAAAATACTGCCACTTGTTATTTAATGAGTCTGAATTTTGATATTTTGAGGAACAGAAAACTAACAGTCTTCTGTCATCTTGAGACATATTTGGATAATCAGATTGCTCTTCTGGTGGGTATACTTTTTAAGGTGTGACTGATAGTGAGGCTCCAAAAGCAGTTAAATAAAACATAAACTGAAAACATCCTTTTACCTAAGACTTCATTGGTAAATGCTCTTGCATAAATTTGCATTTCTAAGCCCTTTTTTCCCCTAAGACTGGCACGTTAGTGTTCAGTGGCATTATTTTGTGAGTTCCCCTGTTACTTATGCATTAATTAGTTTTGTTTACCTGTGCATAATTTTTTCCTAATTTCACAACAGTTGTTGTTTTTGTAATTGACAATGCAATTTACTGCATGTGTGCTTTCTGGCCCCCAAACAAGAATGTTAAGGTGTAAAGCACCAACCTCTTCATCTCAGATTGTTAAAAAAAGAATTGGTTGTGACTAATTTCCAATTAATTTGTGGTGGTTACAGGGAACAAAACAATTGCACCTAGTAATTAAAATTTAAAATGTTCTAGAGTGTCATCTTTAGGTGTCTGTGGAATACATAATTTCCATTTTGGTTCATTGCTGGATCTGTAACACCCGTGAGCTTGACAGCTCTATTAATTTAAAGGCTCAGTAATACCTATTAGTACAAAACATGAAAAAAAATACCATTAATCATTTATTTTAATTTTGCAGTTCTGTCATTTTCTCAGTATGTTTTAAAATTATGATGACACTGTAATGTGCACAAATCGACCTGGTTGAAGGGGAAACGGATCACACTACTTAGGAGAGATACTGAAGTACATTATTAGAGCTTAATTAATGCCAAACCGATTAGATTTGATTGCATTTTGCTCAAAAACATTTTAAAGAATTTTTTCTTACTATATTGTATTTTAAAAGTTATCCCAAACAGGTTATGTTCACAATTATACTTACCTTTTTTATAGTACTTTTCTTTAATACATTCTATGTAAATATTATGAAATAAACCTACATTGTTCTTTTATTTTTCATTGTGAAACCTGAATTAATCTACTCAGTTTCAATTTAGAAAAGTTCATTTCAGTTTAGCTCAAAGATAATGGTGTCTCTTTTAGATATGTTCTTTGATAGGAACTCCTAACCCAAAGCAGACACAATGCCCAAAGACATGAAAAGGTAAAAATTGAAATGAGAAATATACTAAGTATATAATACCTTATACATTTATACTGATGTGATCCAGGATTATTAAACACACTAAAAGTGATAAAATTTTATGCACTTAACAGAATTTTGTCATTAGCTTTCCAGAATACCAATAGTTATTTCATTTATATATACATCTGGTTCAGAGTTGAATATATTTCTCTAGAATGGGTAAAGTTAATAGTGCCTTAGTCAATGTGCATAACTGCACTAACGTAGATTTGATTTCTTTCTTTCCACAGCAGTGAGAGGTCTCTCTTCAGGTGGATACAAGCTATAGAATCGTAAGACCTGACTTTTCTCCCACAGTCTGCCTTATGGAAAATCTTATCTAGCTCTTCATTTATTCTGATTTTGTGTATTATAATTAGAAAATATGGCTAACATATTCTAAGCTTTTCCCCAAAAGGCAACATACTCTATTGTTGAAAGTTTTAAAGAATAAGCCTTCTTATCCACTGATAGAGCACAGTGTTTCATAGAGGTATTCCCAGGATCGGTTACCAGTTTCAAATAAAAATTTGAATTTAAAAATTAATAAAAATACACTGAATAGAATGTAATAATTTATTGTTTTTATTTCCTTGAATAGTCAGAACACAGTTGCACATGTCTTATTTGAGAAGACTATAAAACGAAAGGATTTTAACATATTACATATTACGTTGGAGATACTGGAGGTTCAGTCCCAGACCACTACAATAAAGCAAATATTGCAATAAAGCAAATCACATGAATTTTTTGGTTTCCCAATGCCTATAAGTTATGTTTACAGTGTACTGTAGTCTATTAAATGCGCAATAATACTGTTTCTAAAATAGAATGTACAAACCTAAATTTAAAAATATTTTCTTGCTAAAAAATGCTATCAGTTGATCCTTCAGTGAGTCATAATCTTTTTGCTGGAGGAGGGTCTTGCCTGGATGTTGCTGTCTGCTAACTGATCTGAGTGGTGGTTGCTGAAGGTTGTCGTGGTTATAAGCAATTTCTTAAAATAAGACAACAGTGAGGTTTGCTGCATCAATTGACTTCTCCTTTCACAGTCAATATCTCTGTAGCATCAATGCTATTTGATAATATTTTACCCACAAGAGAACTTGTTTCAAACCTGGGGGTCAGTCCTCTCAAACCCTGCCACTGCTTTATCAACTAAATTTATGTAATATTCTAAGCTCTTTGTTGTCATGTCAACAGTCTTCACAGCATCTTCACCAAGAGTAGATTCCATCTCAAGAAACCACTTTCTTTGCTCATCCATAAGAAGCAACTGTTCATCTGTGAAAGCTTTATCATGAGATCACAGCAATTTAGTCACACCTTCAGGCTCCATTTTAATTCTAATTCTTCTAATTCTCTTGCTACTTTTCACCACATCTACAGTTACTTCCTCCACTGAAGTCTTGAACCCCTCAAAATCATATGTGAGGGTTGGATAAACTTCTACACTCCTGTCAATGTTGATATTTTAACCTCTTTCCATCAATCAAGTATGTTCTTAAGGGCATCTAGAATGGTAAATCCTTCCCAGGAGGTTTTCAGTTTACTTTGCCGAGATCTATCAGAGGAACCACTATCTATGGCAGCTATAACCTAACAAAATGTGTTTCTTAAATAATAAGACTTGAACGTCAGAATTACTTCTTGATCCATGGACTGCAGAATGGGTGTTGTGTTTGGAGGCATGAAAAAAACAGTAATCTCGTACATCTCCATCAGAGCCCTTGGATGACAGGTTCATTGTCGATGAGCAGTAATGCTTTGAAATTAATCTTTTTTCTGAGCAGTAGGTCTCAACACTGGGCTTAAAATATTCAGTAAACCACGTTATAAACAGATGTGCTGTCATCCAGGCACTGTTGTTCCATTTAGAGAGCACAGGCAGAGCAGATGTAGCATAATTTTTAAGGGCTTTAGGATGTTCAGAATGGTAAGTGAGCACTGGCTTCAACTTAAAGTCACCAGCTGCTGACAAGAGAGTCAGCCTGTTCTTTGAATCTTTGAAGTCAGCCATTGACTTCTCCTCTATAGCTATAAAAGCCCTACATGGCCTCTTCTTCCAGTATAAGGTTGTTCCATCTACATTGAAATTCTGTTGTTTAGTGTAGCCATCTTTACTCGTTACATGAGCTAGATCTCCTGGATAACTTGCTGCAGCTTCTACCTCAGCACTTGCTGCTTTACCTTGTATTTTTTTGGAATGGAGACGGCTTCTTTCCCTAAACCTCATGAACCAACCTCTGCTAGCTTCAGACCTTTCTCCTGAGGCTTCCTTACTTCTCTCAGCCTCCGTGGAATTGAGGATAGTTAGGGCCTCGCTCTGGATCCGGCTTTGGCTTAAGGGAATGTTGTGGCTGATTCAGTCTTCTGTCAGGCCACTAAAACTTTCTCCATCTCAACCATAAGGCTGTTTTTCTTTCTTATCATTCATGTGTTGACTGAAGTAACACTTTTGGTTTCCTTCAAGGACTTTTTCTTTGCATTCACAACTTGGCTGTTTGGCACAAGAGGCCTAGCGTTTGCCTTGTCTCAGCTTTTGATATGCCTTCCTCGTTAAGCTTAATCATTTCTGGCTTTTGATGTAAAGTGAAAGATATGTGACTCTTCCTTTCATTTGAACATTTAGAGGCCATTGTAGGGTTATTAACTGGCCAAATTTCAGTATCGTTGTGTCTCAGGGAATAGGGAGGCCCAAGGAGCAGGCGTGTGATGGGGGAATGGCCAGTCGTTGGAGCAGTTACAACACACAAAATGTATCTATTAAGTTTGCCATCTTATATGGGAACAACTCATGGTGCCCCAAAACAATTATAATAGTAACACCAAAGATCACTGAGCACAGATCACCACAACAAATAGAATAATAATGAAAAAGTTTGAAACGTTGTGACAGCTGCAAAAATGTGACACAGATATCATGAAGTGAATGAATACTGTTGGAAAAATGGTGTGCATAGACTTGCTTGCTACAGGGATGCCGCAAGCTTTCAGTTTGCAGAATGAAATAAAAAGCAATATCTGCAAAGCGCAATAAAGTAAAGTGCAGTAAAAGGAGGTATGCCTATCTATGCATTGCTTTATCCGTGTGACAATTTCATGGGGTGACGAAAACAGATATTTACTGTTAAATGAGATTTTCAAGTCAGTAAATAAAAATTAAGAATACAACTATTTAATCCAAGTTAGGCATATCAGTGATTCATTTCTTTATTCCTTCAGCAGATTCTTACTGAATTTCTTCTTTATAAATGTGCGGACATTTTTGTCCTGGAGTGTTATAATGGAGAGAAAACAAAACAAAGACATGATTTCTGAATTCTTTTCAGGTATCCATTACTCAAAGAATCACACAAATATAAAAATTCAAGAATGGTATGTGGTCTGTGAGTGAAAGGTTCATGGTACTGTGAACTGTGACACTGTGGAACTGTGGTGATATGAGAGCGCACAGTAGAGGGATTTGACCTCAGCAAAGGAGATCCAAGGAGACTTTCAAAGAAACTCACAATAGACCTGAACTAAAGGATGAGGTGCAGATGACTAGGCATAACAGAGGGAAGAGTGTTGGATGCAGAGGGAACAACATGGGTGGGAGGGAGCATGTTTACAACGATTTGAAAGATGACATGCTGGCTGTGGAACAGAAGGAAGGGAGGTGTGGGGTAAGGCAAGTGATTCCATCGAAATCTGAGCTGTGGGACCTTCATGGGCACAGGAAGAATTTTTAGCTTTAGTTTAAGAGTCACGTGGAACTAAAGAGAGTTTAAGCAGGACGGTGATGTGATCATATTTGCATGGTGATAAGATAATTGTAGGTGGGGGATGGATTGGAAGGGAAGGCAAATAACCAGTTAGGAAATTTCTGCAATTGTTCACGCCTTAGAATGGTGGTGATAGAAAGACCCCCCCCCCCAAAAAAAAAAAAAAGTCGAGAGATACGGAAGATATTTGAGGGATAAAATTGATGAGACTTTGTAATAGATTGGTTATAGGAGGTAAGAAGGAGGTGCCGGGATGATCCATATTCTGGCTTGAACAACTGAACAAATGATGGAACAGTTACTTGAAATAGGAGAATCTGGAAAGTATTCAAATTATACTCCCTAATCAATATCTTGGGCACATTATTAGGAATATCAGTTATCATTGCATTATGGGATGGCAGCTTTCTATGAGTAACGTGTCAATATGTTGACTAGATTACCATGAAATAGTTTAATATTGATGAGAAAGTCTTTCATTCAATGCTCAGATGCTCCAAATAATGATGGGTTTATTGCTCTCCCTTAGTTTAAAAAAACCATACTTTCTGTGGGTTAGTAATTGCCTGATATGGATTTTTTCCTAGTCTTTTTTTGGTGGACCTGGAGCCTGGCATGTGGCTGCAATCCTACCAGGTGCTTCTGGCCTCCTCAGAGAGAAGGCAGATGGCCATAAATGTCATCTCTCAGTGTCACCCAAGGAATCCCAAAAACCTTGTTGTCTCAGATGGGAAAGGGGTTAACAAAATGTGTTTTTCATTGGACGAAACATAATTATGTTAAAAATAATAGGTAACAGTCATTAAGCACACAAATGACAGGCATAGCCTCATTTGGTACTTGTAGTGGTCTTTTTAAGTGGGTATATCATTATCCTCATTTAGTAAATAGAGATGGAGGCTCAAAAATATGAGATTCTTTGGCCAGTGGCCAGCCTGACGCTCAAACCTTTGCCTCATGTACTGAATCCAGAATCTTAACCCCAATGCTATGTGAAAAGACCACATAAAAAAGGATATATGAAATACTGTGAAGAAGTGGAATCACAAGTTGTGAATATATTGTTAATATTGTCTGGTTATAGTCAAAGAGGAGAACTTTTTTGTATTGTTTTGTTCTTTTTTAAAATTTTTATTTTTTTCCTATATGATCAAATATTTGGAGAGACCCTAGGAAAAGAAAAATAGTTACTGGGTTGAAGTTGTGGATATAATTTTTCTGTAAAGTCATGAAAATTATAAGAACAGTCTTTAAAATGTCATTGACCTTCCCTGGCAACCAATTTACAACCATAAAATAAAAGGAGAACCAAATTTGTATCTTAAAAGAGATTTCAAATCCAGGTATGAATATTTCCCCTTCAGTGTGGCCAAATAGCCCATCACTTTTAGGAGAAAGTTTCTCTTTTCTCATTACCATACCTATTTAAAATTCCTTTGAATTTAATCAGCAAGTAAACCTTTCAAACCCATTTTTTAGAGATTTTATTGTAAATCTTCACAATAATTTCTTTGAATTTGATGTTAGATCAAAGACTTTGACATTAAACTTGGAAATTACTATCATTCCAGAAAATAATGGCTGGAATCATAAAGAAGCTGGCACAGGGATTTTAGAAAATTGTTATGTTTCATTGCTTTGCTTTTTGGCAGTTATGGACCTGAAAAATTTAGCATGCTCTTTATTCCCGCTGTCATATGGCTCAGCTACACGCATGAATTCAAAATGGTTTCCATTATTGGAAAGAGACAGTCTTATTCCAGAATCAAGCTAGGTAACTTTTAATGTTCCAGATAATTGCTAAATTAAGCTCTCCCCACAGATATTTATTTTGCTCTGAAAACCCCATTCATTTTTAAGGTAGCTGAATAAATCAAGTGATAAACTCAAAAAGATGAATCAGGAAAAGAAAATTTTGGCTAGATATGGGGAGAATATTTAAAAAGGAAAGTGCTACCTGCTGAGGTACTTTCTAAGAAACACAATATTATTAAGCCCACCCTGTGCAAAGCAATAAAGAGATTAAACATTTAAGCCAAATTTGATCAGTTGATATGTTACCAAAATTGGGAAAGTTAGTATATGTTCTAATTCAGAATTTTCACAGAATGAATTCTGAATGGTAGCACTCAGTAGAGCAAATACATGCCATATGAAACTGTTTCCACTTTTATTCATCTTTTAGCTATTAACCCATTGTCATAATTTTAAATTGCTTTCTTCTACCTTATGCCTCATAAATCTAGATGTAATTTTCAGTATTTGACTTTAATTGCATCAGGAGGTCAGCAAGTTATGGTCTTTGGGCCAGATTGGCACAGCTACCTGTTTCTGCGTGGTCAAAGAGTTAAGAATATTTTTTTTTAAGTTTTTAAGTGGTTGACAAAATGAAAAAAAATAATAATAGTTCATAATGTTAAAATTATATGAAATTCAGATTTTAGTTACCATAGGTAAAGTATAAAGTTTTACGAGAACAGCCACACCTATTTATTTACATTTACTCTATAGATACTTTTGTGCTACAGTGGCAGGGTTGAGTTGTTACAGAGACCTCATAGACCACAAAGCCTAAAATATTTACCATATTTACCACATATACCTTTACAAAAAATGCTCGCCAACCCCTAAATTGCATAAACATCCTACAGTATATAACTATCAAATATGATTTCTAGCATTAGAATTAGTATAAACAGTTTAGTAGCTTACATCACTTATATGCAAACCACTGTGACAAATGGAGACATGCCTGGCCTAGATATGTGTAATTTCAATGTCTCACCCTCATTAATAGAAGAATAGGCCACACTGAAGATTGATTGGAAATGTTTGTATGATGGTACTACTTTCTTTTTTTTTTCCTCCTACCTCACTGGCTACTTGTCCACATATTCTTTGATAGTATTTCATCTCCTACTTCACTATTATATGTCCATGTTCCCCCATTAGGCAGTCTAATGTCTGATATTCACATTTGACACACACATTTGTCCTTTAGTCGTCTCTTTTCAACAGGTGATGTTATTTATAGGATTGTTACACCCAAGTCTGTCTCAAGACCTGTTCTCCCTTCTGAACACCAGACTTACATATCCCAGACACTGAGCAGCGACTTTAGAATGTCACACTCAACAGAGTTCACTAACTTCCTGGTTCTCACTCCTGCCAAAAATACATCTCTTTCTATAAAAAAAGCATCACAGCACACATAGCAAACAAAGCTAAAAGCATGAAAGTCCTACTGGAGTCCTTCTCTTTTCTGATACTCCACACATCCATAATGTCCTACAGGTTGTACCTCCTTGCTGTCTCTCAAATCTGCCCTGTATTCCATTCCCATTGCCACTGCTGCAACTAAAATCCATTTTACTTCTTTTCTAGATTATTTTATTCACCTCCCATCTGATCTCCCTGTCTCTGTTATGGCACACAGCCCCTAAGCTGTGCTTCCAGAGTGATCCTGCTAAGACTCAGTTTAATTATGGCCTGTCCTTCCCCGATGATCTAAATGTTTTGTGCTCCCTTTGCACTCTGAGAATATCTCTGTAGCACGATGCATGTCACATCCTACCAATGCATATGTTACCATCATTTGACTGTGTGACCTCAATTATGTTTTTAAAAGTATCTGTTCAACTTTGAATCCCCAGAACTAAGCTGAAATATGCTGGTACCTAGTAGATTAACAATAAAGCTAATTAAAGTTGAGTTATACTAGGTTATTTGGTTCCATTGATATTAGCTTTCAGCCATGTGTTTGAGGGCTGAGTATAAGAAGGTGCTGGTCAGTCAGCAGATGTTGTTACCCCTTAGAAAGAGAAGTAAATGACAGATAGACCAGGGCTCCTCAAAGTTAAACATGTGAATCACCTGGGGATCTTGTTAAAAAGCAGAATCTGATTCAGGTCTGGGATGGGACCAGGAGTCTGCATTTCTAACGGTGATGTCAGTGTTCCTGGTTTGTGGACCGCATTTGGAGAACCAAAACCCTAGAGAGCAAGACAATTACTACCTGCAGAGGGATTTTTGTTGTTGTTGCTGTTGTTATTTTTTTCAAACACTTGTACCGAAATAATATGTGCACACTGGAAAAAAAAGAATGTATAGAGTTCCAAGAAAAATGGTTAGCCTCAGTCCCATCATTTCTGTGTCACCAGGTCCACTCTTTGATTCTCTGGCTCTGTCTTCTGATTGTTTAATGCGTGTCTGTAAACCATCTGCTTTGCTGTAATTTTTTTGACTTAATAGTTTTAGGTATGTTCTACTTAGTTTATGCTAAAGAAAAGTGGTTTTTAACACTGTTACATTATTCCACTTAACTGTTACTGATAGTTAACGTGTGCTAAGTGATTTTTCTGTGCCAGGTAACATTCTAAGCATTTTGTGTGCATTGATTAATTTAGTCCTTACAAGAAACCAGTGAAGTAGACACTATATTAAAGTCTCTGTAGTATTGATGAGGGAAATGAATTATAGTCATTTGTTCAAAGTCTCCGGATAAGAAGTGGTGGACCCTAGCAGTCTGATTTTTAACCAGTATGCTGTTCTGCTTCTGAAAAAAATTTATTTAAATCAATATAAAACATATAATGATTGAGATTATGAAAATGTCAACTGTAGAACCAAGGACTGACACACAATTACATTTTCTTTCCTATAAAGCTTTTATAATCTCTTTTTTCTTTCTTTGTAAAGTCATCATTATAATAATTCTCATTTTTTTAAAAGTACCTCATTATCCCCACTCCCTTCTTTATATGGCAGAAGCCCTTCCCTGCAGGTTGCTTGCTAGGTTTCTTGCAAATCTGTCATCCTGGGTCTCAGTTGGATTCTCTTTCTGTTGTTGTTGTTTGTAATAAACTTTAGAGCACTTCTAGGTTTGCAGTAACATTGAGGGAAAGGTACAGAGATTCCCCATATACCTCTCACCCCCACACACGCATGACCTCCCCACTAGCAGAATTCCCCACCAAAATGGTATCTTTGATACAATCAATGAACCTACTTTGACACATCATAATCACCCACAGTCCATAGTTTGCACTAATGTTTACTCTTGGTGGTGTTCATTCTATGAGCTTGGACAAATGTGTAATGTCTTGTATCCAACATTATAACATCCTACATTTTCACTGCCTTAAAAATCCTCTGTGCTTCATCTGATCATCACTCTCCCCCATAACCCCTGGCAACCACTGATCCTTTTCTGTCTCCACAGTTTTCCCTTCTCCAGAATGTCCTACAATTGGAATCATGTAGGATGTAGCCTTCTCAGATTGACTTCTTTCACTGAATAATATACATTTATGTTTCCTCCATGTCTTTTCATGGCTTGGTAGCTCATTTCTTTTTAGCACTGAATAATATCGCTTCATCTGGATGTATCACAGTTTATATATCCATTCACCTACTGAAGGGCCTTTGGTTACTTCCAAGCTTTGGCAGTTTTGAAGAAAGCTGCTGTAAACATCTGTGTACAGGTTTTTGTGCAGACATAAGCTTTCAGCTTTTTTGGATAAATCCCAAGAGTGCAAACACTGGATTATATGATAAGAGTATATTTACTTTTGTTAAGAAACCTCCATACTGTCTTCCAAAGTGCCTGCACCATTCTTCATTCCCAGCACCTGTGTAGGGGAGTTCCCGTTGCTCCACATCCTTGTCAGCATTTGGTGTAGTCAGTGTGACCCTCTGTTTTTTTAATCTCTTTCTTAACTCACTCATCTGTTTTGCTGGAGAACACCCTCAAATATGTTTCAAAGCGCATATAAAGGGTAAACTCTCTAGATCCTTTTATGACTGAAAATATCTTCATTGTACCCTTGTATTTAATCAATACATTGACTAAGTATAGAATTCTAAGATAAAATTAACTTTTCCTCTGGGGTTTGAAGATGTTTCTCCATTTTCTTCTACCACTAATGTTTTTGAGAAGCCCGATGCCATACTGATTTTTATTTCTCTCTAAGTGACCTGTTTTTTCTCTCACAGGGCATTTATTTAGCATCTTCTTTATGTCACTGTGCTTTGAAATTTCAAAATAATGTGTGATTTGAGCTGGGCAGGACAGGGGTCAAAGTTTGAGGGGAGGTTCTCCAGAGCATTAATTGGCATGAGGGTGCAGAGGTGGGAATTAACAAGGAGTTCTTGGGAGATTTGAGAGTCAGCTTTCAAACCCAGCGCTTGCACTTACCAACTTGAGTGGTGTACTGCAGATTACAGAATAAGATTGTGTCCTGTATTGTAAAATAAGGGTGCTGACACCTACCTCCCAGGGTAGTCGAGAGGGTAAAATTAGATAATATATAAATAAAATTATGAAAAAAATATTCTTTTGTTATCAGGTATGAGAATTTCTTGAAGATAGACTAGATCTCCCTTTATTCTAATCTTATTAGGATGCTCTGATAAGCACATGGTGCAGTAGACGTGGCATCCGGGAGGCTGAGTGTGAAGTAGGTGTTCCCATAACATGACAGAGAAAAACACTGCTCTTCACAATAAAGAATATTAGGGATATTTGATGCTGAGATACAGGGAACTAGGAAGGAAAGTACCAATGAGCTGGGCCAAATACTGCCTGAAGAATGAGTCCAAGAAGACCCTCCTCTCTTCCTTAATTTCAGTTGGACTAAAGAAAGTCTTCAGAGAGAACACAAAAGTCTAATGGACTAGACACTGTTCACCATGTACTGTGAAATATAAACCT
The DNA here is from genome assembly GCF_030028045.1 of Hippopotamus amphibius kiboko. NCBI lineage: Eukaryota > Metazoa > Chordata > Mammalia > Artiodactyla > Hippopotamidae > Hippopotamus > Hippopotamus amphibius. Next base: position 67,781,168 of record NC_080189.1, on the reverse strand, counting down.
CTCTTCTGTCCCTTTTAGGACATCAGTTTTCAATTCTGTGCTCTTCGATAACATTACTTTTATGGGAGTAGACTTTTGTCGAGAGCAACTCAAGGAGCTGGATGAAACAGGTAGCATGTGAATAATGTGTGTAAAGCACTTAGCATAATAGCACACAGTAAGAGCCAAATCTTGTCATTTTCATTCTTGTTATTATTGGTAATATTGCAGTTATGAGGTGGAGCTATCTCTCACACCATGAAACGCTGACAATGTCATAGAAACAAGAAAACTGTGCCTTGTAATCCTTCCTCTGGTTTGTATATATGTGCATTTTCATTTCATATTGAATAATTATAAAACAAACTCAAATCATTTTTTTTTCATTTTTACATTTTTAGATGCGCCCAATCTTAATTTGAAATAGGAAGATAGAAGTAGAAAGAGTCATGAGACTTTTGCTGCTGTTGCTTTCCAAAGGAATAGATAAGCAGAAATGAAGAGTTTTACTGGAACATCAGTCTAATGCTGACAATCTCTCTCTTGCATTTTTAGCAATGCTCTTCTACCTTCGTACAGCCGTTCCAGCTCCTAGAAGCCCTGTCACCATTGCTTATGAGTGCCCACAGTTCTCTCTCAGTTATGATTTCAGATACTCTCCCAAACTAAACAGCCTTGCAGACTGCCTTGCCGATAGCTGGTTACCCAATAAATATTTGTTGTATTGAGAAACAGCTAAGAAGTAATTGTCCAACTTTTAAAAAAATGGAAGCACTCAAAGAGAGCCTAATGTTTGGTTCATGTTTTCAGATTGCTGAGACTTAATATAATAAAATCTTTGGGGGATAAAATCTGCTCCTTACTCAGTATTATTTTTCTCATAGATAACATGTTCTCCAAAAAAATTGTAATGAAAATATAAGGATATGGAGTTGAAACTGGCATCTGAGTCATTACCTCATGCCTGGTGGGGCCCCTTAACCAGGATCCCCCCACACGGGCCATCTGAACCTAAATTGCCTTTAAGTCTCTACAGCTTTCTGAAGCCTACACCTGGACTTTCTGTGACTACAATACCAACAGGTCACCTGGAATGAAATTATTCTCATCCTTAATGGAGTAGTTTTTGCTTCTTCTCAAATATATGAAGACCTATAATTATCCGATGAGATAATGTATTCGAAGAGCCTGGATACATAATACACATCTCATGAATACAAGTTTCCTCCATGTTATTTCCCCCCTAAGAGGAAAACAGACAGTTGTTTCTCATTTTTATAAATATCAGACAAAAAGATGTAGATTTCTTTTTTTTTTTACAGAAATGATGTAAAATTAAAGAGAGTTGTGTACCTTGACCATATGGCTGCATAAACAACCAAGAAGATAGATGATAGATAATTTTAAAAATAGGACTGGCCATTATCCTGCTTAGAAACTATAACCTAGAACTTCAAATTAGTCAGTAGCATGAATTAAGGATCCCACTGTGTCAAGAGCCCTGAATGAGATACTGTGCCGTTTTTCAAAGGAATAGCAACGTGTGATTTCTTTTAAAAGGGATTGTTAATAAAAAATATAGCTATGACCAGACAAAATCCAAATAACCTAAAAAATACAAAGGGCAAACAAAATCTCATACATAACAAGTCGTGGTTTTCTTTGTCTATGCTTTGTCATAAATTGATGCTAATCTTTTGTGAGTGACTGAAATGATATATTCCTTTCAACGTCTTAACAATAATTTGGTAATAATGATCTTGTTTTCCAAAAGACCCTAATGGTATTGTGCCCTCTAAAGGATTTAGTCCAGCAACTATGAATCAGAAATCTTTACTTTCATACTTTAGCTACTTATGTTCTGTTTGAATCCAAAGTTACTATATAAGTAATATGTGTTAACTGCATCCCCATACTCACTTTAAACGGCCATTCTTGTATAAAAAGATTCATTTTTATTTTCAGCATTAAAAAATAGTGCCTTTCTGCTTAGCCTCATTTCAGCATCTATAACACTATTGAACATGCTTATTAAATTTCTCTTTCTTAATTGACTATAATGTATTGGGGGTAGAGATCATGCTTTGTCTTTTAATTAAAGGTTCCTGGTACAGTGTTTGGGGCATAGTAGGGGCTCTATACATTTTGTGAAATGAATGAATGATGGTGTATTAGATACTCTAGAGGAGTATAAAAATCAGTGGCAGGGCTTCCTAGGTGGCACAGTGGTTAAGAATCCGCCTGCCAATGCAGGGGACGCAGGTTCGATCCCTGCTCCAGGAAGATCCCACATGCTGCAGAGCAACTAAGCCAGTGCGCCACAACTATTGAGCCCATGTGCTGCATCTACTGAAGCTCATGCGCTTAGAGCACGTGCTCCGCAACAAGAGACGTCACGGCAAAGAGGAGCCCACGCACCACAACAAAGAGTAGCCTCCACTCACCGCAACTGAAAGAAAGCCCGCACACAGCAAAAAAAGACCCAATACAGCCAATAAAATAAATAAATAAATAGATAAATATCAATGGCATAAGGTACAGTGTAAGCCAAAAGTGAATTATTAGGAGAGAAAAATCTGTTAGATATCTTCTCAAGTCTACATGGATAGGTGCATTCTGGCATCTTAACTATCTGGCTATTGATTCCTCAGTTCATAAGATAACAGAAATAAAATAAAATGAAATGAAATCAGATACCCACAGAGTTGGAGGTTGGTTTAGCCTGGTGGCCTTTTACAGGTGCAATTTATTTTTATAGTACAAAGAACACTGAATCTTCCCAGAATAACCTGATTCCAACAGAGTTAAATAAAGTTGTTCATTTATCCCGATTTTTGACATACTTCCGTCTTTCTAGACTGTGAAGTAACTCTCCATTTCCCAAAAGCCCCAGTGCCAATTTTAATGATCCTGTCCACGTGACATCCATTTTTTATTTGTTTCATTGCTATTAGTGAATGACAAGTGAAGGATATTCATTTTAACTTGAAAATGTCAGCTATGCACTTTAAGAGATATATTTTTGCAGCTTTTAATGAGGTGGTGTTTCTTTTTGAAAGAAATACTCATCTCTGATGCGGGTGCTGTGCAGGTGACAACTGATATTTAATAAGCGATGGTTCTTACGTTAGTTGCAGTTCTCTAAAGAAAATGTCTCAGATTGCTTTTGAAAAACTCTTAGCGTCACTAGCCCAAAGGCAAGATGTGACCTTTTTATTACATAATGAGAATCATTTATTATCTTACAATGTATCTTAAAGTCACAGACAAAATGCCACTTTGATAATTGCTTTCAATTAGCTTTGAGCATAGCATATATTCATAAAATGTCTTCTCTAATTTAGACTTGAATTAGAGAAAATTGCAGACATAATCTACTTTAAGGTTGTCTCATTTAAGGTGATTCGCAGTTTTATTTCAAAGAAATCAAAAAGAGTGGCTTTAGAACAGTCTCTCAGAATGTTTTAAGCAGGCATTTCAATATTTGATTCTATTCTATTACCAATTAATTAACAAATTAGAAGCTAGTTCATCATTTCTGACCTTTTATGCACGTTAACTTTTGACTTTCATTCTTAATGATTGTTTTGAAATTAAGCCTTGCAGTTCGTGTTGAAAGAGAGAAACAATCTGATTAGCAGGGTAAATAAGGCTTGCCTTGATACCAAGTACATCTTGATGTTGGGCTATAACTGGGATTCTGAATACTGTAATGGTGCATCCTTTCCTGTCTTAAACAAATAATGCATAACAAATGGTCAATAAATTATACTAGATAATTATGTGGTATAAACAAGGAATTTGGGGGTGTTATTACAAGTGAGGTTAGAAGTAATATGATTTTAAAATGTAATTTCAATTAAAGTTCATTTCTTGTTAGCACTCTGAGCATTGGAATATAATTTAAATGCATACCTTATCTTCCTTACAAATATTTTTGAAATAATACAAACTCTGAAACTACATTCTACACTTGTGGTATTTCAGTAACTTGGGGAATATTATTAACAGAGAGTCTCAGAAATTGGTGTTGTATCTGCAGGTTACTCTACCCTCTTTCTCTTTTTTCCCCTAGATAAAAATTATACACAAGAACCAAGCCCCAATGCTGATGGGCCCTCCTCCAAAAACCGGGTTGTTCTGCTCCCTCGTCAAAAGAACAAGAAACCGAAGCAAGGAGTAATCCTGTATCGCTTCATTCTCAGAGATCTAATTAGCATAATTGGGCCATGGAACACTTATGTTGGAAATCTTTGAACAATTCCAAGTCTCCTGCTCATGCAAAATCATGGAATTGGTTTAACAGTTTTTGTTACTGAGCTAATGTAAAATTCAGCTATTAGAAAATTTAATGTCTCAGTTTTTATAGGCATCTTTGCATGAAGAAAGCAGAAGTTTACATGAAGTGATACTGCATATTTTTGTGGCATGCATTCCCATAGGTTTTTATGTCTCCTACCCATTCCTTCCCCAGTTTCCATTTACTAACCTGTAAGAAAAATCTGTACAACAACAAAAAAGGAAATATCATGGGAAATGTGATTCCAGTTATTAATAAGCAGTACTTAATAATGCTACAGTGATCATAATTGCAGATTGCTATACTTCTCCCTTTTAGAATCAGTGTATCAATGATCTTTGACCTATGACTTTAGGAGAAACTTTTAATTGAAAGATTTTATTAAATAGTTGTCTACTTGCTGTATCTAAACAGTTTTTCTTCAACATCTTGATGCTTCTGAGTGGAATTCAAAATATGAGGTATAAAGTTTTCTTGTGCTAAAAAATAGGAAGTGGTTTTTATTTTGTTTGGTTTTGTTTTTAATTCCAGACATAAGTGAAAACATGTTACTTGGCAGTAAAGTGTGTTAATATGGAAAGCCTTATTCCCTTCTGCATGTGAATTTAGAAGAAAATTCTTAATCACAACAGTAACCAAATAGATGTTTGAAACTATGTGCCTAATAAACTGTTTCCCACCAAAGATTCAGAAAAAGATGCTCGAGAGAAATGGGTTCATGCATAGCTAATTAAGCATTGTGGAGAAAATCTATGGTTCTAATGATTAATTTTGTGATGACTAAAACTCTGGAAGAGAGTGAATTATCCATTGATTATAATTAAAATTCTCACCTCTCACAGACAATAAGCCATACAACGCAATCAAAGCTCAATAGCTGATTTCTTACATTCTTGGTCATTTATAAGTATAGGCATCTGTAATTTTTAATGGATCAGTTAAGTACACTTGAGAAAGTAAATGATTGTATCATTTCCTTTCTAGTATAAATTGATACCCATAATAATATCGAGCTCATTGAAGCCCGTCATGCACGCACTTGCTCCCTCCCCCCTCCCCTGTTCCACTCCCATCTCTGTGACATCTCAAATATTTATTTGGAAATAATGGCCTAGATTGTTGTTAAAGTTTTTCATGGCATGTGTGGATCCTCTGATTGAAGAAATAATGGAATAGTATTTTTTAAGTGTTTCCTTAAGCCTATGATGTAAAATGAAATGCTATTCTGAGCAGTTTGGGTATTGTTCATTCATATTGACCTGCATCTCATCACTGCATGTTTTATGTTTTCAAACATGCCATAAGGAAAACAAGTGCTTGAAATGCATGATTTATTAGTTTCTCTCTCCACTCTGCATTAAAGTACTAATGATTTATCTGTTCTGTTTTTCTGTTGATTCATTCATCTTTGAATTACAAATAGCATTTAGTAATTCTGTTGAACATAATCCTGTGCATGGATTTATGGATTTCAAGTGAAATTGCTATAATTTTTGTTCTTTGATTTGAAGACAACTGAATGCTGTTATATCAAAGAGCTACTCTCAAGCAATGTGCTATAATGGAAGATTATGTATAAAGTGTATTCTTTTAGTGTTCCAGGAACATTGGATGGTAAATATCAATCAACAATAAGTTTAATTGCTTTGAAAATAAAAGCTTTTGAATAAATTAAGACATAATTTAGCATTCTCAGGAAAATTATCATTACAATTGCAAATGTAGCACAGCAATCACTTGCCCTAGTGTAATAAAAAAAAAGTTATTTGGCAGAGCGGTAATCTAGACGAAAAGAAATCTCAAAGCAGTAACAAATGCATTACTGACATAATGTTACATAACACACACATTGATTTTGTGTATCTATGGTTACAGGTAATAAATATTTTCACATAAATTGACAAAATTTTCTACAATGGGCAGGCAGGTTTTGTGTCAAAAACATATTCTGAAGCCACAAATTATTTTGTGTTTGGTACAACATACAATTATTTCTTGGCTACCTTTTATAGTATATAGTTTGAAGGCAGCAACAGTTTGTGAATCATTTTTAACAATCTGTGCAATGCAAAGCTGTTGAATAGACAGTGGGATGAGAGAAATCAAACAACCTGCCTATAAGACTTCAGTAGTTGAAATAATGGGATGCAGCTTTACGTCAGTGTAGCTATATAATTATAATTAGTGATAATCGTAGTTACATTCTTCAGTTGGTAGGATTCATTGGTTCCAGTAGTAAATGTTCAAATAGGAATCAAATTTTACTTTCCCCAACTCATTTTCTAAAGATACTGACGAGCTTGCCCTTCAAGTACACTACTTCTGGGGTTTGGAAAGTAGTTTTTAAAAACCTACTTTGATGGTTTTGAAATCAGAGAAGATGTTCTCTCCATTTTTATGACAGCTTTGAGTGAAGAATATGTATTTTAAGAACAATTCCAAACTGAAAGCTCTATGGTATATAGAAATATTAAATAATGTTAGCTTTGTAAGATGGAAACTTATATGTGTATGGGTGAGTGTTTGGGTTGTGGAGTCAACCTCTTTTAAATACAGTAGATATAGTTGTATACAGCTTTCAGTGGATGAAGCTCTTGAGTAAAAATTAAACTGGGATTGCAGGGGTCAGAGGAAAAAAGAAAAAGAGATATGCGCTTTGCTAAACATTGCTATACACTGAGGAGATACATAGAGACTCCAGGATAAACCTGGATATCTATGCTTCTAACAGGAAAGGAGTCGTCTGTGTAGAACCAGGAATTTTAAAGGACATACGTGTATTTCTCCACATGCGTGTGTATTCTGTGTATATGTGATGCTAAGAGTGCTGGTCAGTTGATGGTGGAAGGATGAGATATCTGGTAGAAAGTGAAGAAAATGGAATTTTAAAACGGTTTTTATTTTTAAACAGGTTATGTGATTACAGGCAGAATAAAGCAAAAGACAGATATTTACTGTATTCTACTGCAGGGAGAAATTGAAGTCCAATGAAAATTAATGAATGACATATATTTTCGCATTTTATTATTTTTTCCTCATTTAGGGGGATGGGAAGCAATTGCAGTTTTCAAGGAAGAATCTGTTTTGTGTCTCAGACTGTATTCTACTTGAATAAGACAGAACTTTCAAATGGTCATATTCCTTTTTGAATAAAATAATTGATTATAAAAAGGAAAATGTACCTTTCTTGGCACATATTACCCCAAAGAGCTATTTAAATACAGTACGTATATTCTAAATTAAAATGTTAAGCCCTTGTAATATAAGTTGAGGATGCAAAATTGAAATAAATAAATAAACAAACAAAAAATTGCAAAAGAGCTTTTATTTTGTGAAATGCAGAAATCATCCTTCAGTTTCTCAAAGTGCATTCTATTTAAAGTTTGAATAAACTCACATTTAAAGGATTCTGTACATCCTTATTGTGTTTAAAAACATGGAATTCATTTCATTATACTATCTTAATTATTTTCTCAGATACATACAGAATCCTGCTTTTTGAAATAAAAATGTTAACTACCTCAGTTGCGTCATTCCTTACTGCCATTTTGCCCAGATTTTGTCCGTAAATGAACTCTCCAAACAACTGGCAGTCTACCCCAGTGAATATCCACTGGGGGTACCAGATGGGCCATGTGTCTTTTGTCAGGGAGAAAGGAGTCTGGGTATTTGGGGACTGAATTTGGTATCATTAAGAATCGGACTCTTCTACTTCACAGTGCTTTGGTCCCGAGGTGTTGATGTGAACATTATTCCACCAGTTTCAGAGATTCCAAGAATACCAGTAAACCCAATGATAGAACCATGGGGATCGAGAGAGTAGGCTGGGGATCCTGTGAGGGCTTACATTGAATTTTCTGGATGAAACTGATTTCTGATTTTATTTTGTATAATAGACTTCAGCAGATATCTCATGGGCACTGCTTAGGTACACGATATTTTACAAAGGGGCTGCAGAAATTAAAGAAGCTTTTTTAATGATACACTCTCATCTCTAAGTGTCTTTGCATCTATTGGAAGAGTTAAGTAAATTAGTGACCAAGATAAGAACCAAGGTAAGCACAGTGTTATGTGTATTCATATGAGGAAAGATGACTTATTTGTGCTCCTTTAAGACTGACACCTATGCTAAAGTTCTTTTGCTCTGTATTTTAAATGGTTACTTCTCTGATTCTCTCATTAAACTTAGTCATTTGAAAGCCAGTCTTGGGCCCTCATCACTACTGTTCCCCTGGAGCCATCCCATATTGGATACCCAATAATCTGTGAATTATTCAATGAATAAGTAACAGACAGCCACCAAAACAAGTCCCAAGTCACCATAAGATATACTGCTTGTTTCAGAAGAAAATGTATTAAAAGGGGGGGAAATAGTCTATATTTACTAAATCATAAAATTGATGTCATTACCACTTTATTATCCCTTATAAACTTCGGCTGAATAAACTTACACTTCTTCCTAAGGTCCATTTCACCTCCTGGTACCTTCCCATATGCAATAGTACATTTCTGACTTTTCAGTGAATTCAGTAGCCAGTATGGCACGCTTCAACTCACAGGTGTGTGTTGTTCGGCCAGCATGGGGTCAGTGCACCGGTGCCAGGAGTGGGAATAGTGGACAGCTGCCTTCTATTCTCCAAGAAATGCCAGGAAGATGATAGGCGGAATAATGGCCCCCTAATCTTTGGAACCTGTGAGTATGTTACGTTACACAGCAACAGGGAATTATGGTTTCAGGTAGAATCAAAGATGGTAATTAGCTGACTTTTAAGATAGAATATTCTGGGTTATCCAGGTGAGCCCAGTGCAATCTCAAGTGTCCTCTAAAGTAGAAGCGGTCAGAGGTTAGAAGAAAAGGTCAGGGTCAAAGCAGGATTTGAAGGCACTGTAGTGCTGCCTCTGAATCGGCAGGATGAAGATCACAAGCCAAGGACTGCTGGGCTTCTAAATGCTACAAAAGGTAAGGAAACGGATTTTTCTCTGGCTCCTCTAGAAGCACCATTTTCGCTCAGTGAGACCCATTTTGGACTTCTGACTTGCAGCACTGTGAGATAATGAACTTGTGTTGTTTTAAGCCACTAAGTTAGTGGTAATTTTTTACAGCAGCAAGAAGAAACTAAAATAAGGAGGTAGGCAAGTAGAATAACCATGTTCAGAGCTGTTGCTACATACTGATGCTTTTTAAAAGAGAGTAAAAGTTCTCACTTTAATCCTCGATGCATTTGAATTGCTTAATCCTCACTTAAATGCATTTGGCTTGCCAGAGTCCAGCATACGTTTCACGCTGGACCCTGTTTATAGAAATTGATGGAGGAGAGGGGGAAGAAAGGGAGAGCGATTTTATTTCATTTTATTCATTCATCTTTGAGTGATGCCACTCTAACAAGGAAAAAGTGAAAAAAAAAAAGCATCTTCTGTGATGAGACCTATTTCGCTGAAGACAGTGATCTCAGTAATTTCTTTGCGGTGATATCCTTAATCCTGGTTTTAAGTTATTTGGAAGTTTGCAATATAATAATTATTTTTCTCCCTCTTGGGACACCTAAGACGCTTTCTACTTCGGCCTGTAGGAATAAGAAATCATAAAAAATGACTGTAAATGAGGGGTTTCGAGTACTCCTCTCAAGTTAAATTGTTTATATCTGCCCCACGTTTTCCTGCACATTCACTAGTTCAGCTTCAGTGGGAGCAGTAGCTGAACAAAAGTCAGCTCATGAAGCCACCCCTACGTGCTGGGTCAGAGCCCTGCTTTTGCTTTTGGATTGCTATCGCACTTTGAAGCTTTTGCAGAGTGTGCTTGGCAAATGTTAATGAATTTAAACTGGTTTATGTGAAAATTATTAGGTCTTTTGAGGGGGAAGTCAGGGTGCTTTGAAAATATTTTACAGTGTAAAAGACATTCTGGGCCTCTTACTCATAGGTGAGAATTTCCCAAGTCAAAGGAAGGTTGCCAGCCAGATGAAAACTTAGCATATCTTTCACTTGAGTCCTTTTCCTATTCTAGAGCCTTCACTGTTGTGAGTTTTACACATGGCTATTGCCACCCACACAGCTGGGAGAAATTAATTCAGTAGTCTTCTCGGTACAGTTTAGTGACAAAAATTCACTCCTTGAACTTCAGGCTCCCCTGAACTCTTTTCCAACTAAACCTGACCTTTTGGACTTCTTCGTCTTTGCATTGTCCAGTTTTAGCAAGAATCCTGCTAAGCCAATCTAGCCAGGTTCCCCGACCTCCATATCTGATCACTCAGTGGTCAGGTTTCTTGTCCCTCGCTACCGCCAGGTGATACTTGTTTACCCTGCCTGCCTTCGGCAAGAATGTCTCCTTGCTCTGAATAGTGCCTCTCAGTAATTTTCCATTCACAAACCCTGCTCCTTAGCTATAAATTCCCACTTGCCCATGCAGTATTCACAATTGAGTCCAATCTTTCTCCCCTATTGTAAAATTCCATTGCGGTGGTTCTGTTACTGAACCAAACTTGGGTTCACCCACCGGCTCAGTGGAGCCGATCTACCAACACTGATTTGTGGTGAAGGAAAGTGCAGCTTTTACTGCAGGGCCCCAAGCAAGGATTCAAGGCAAAAGGCCTGAACTCCCCAATGGCTTTCAGGGAAAGGTTTTTAATGACAGGGTGAGGGAGAGTTACCGGGTGTGTGATCAGCTCGTGGACGTTGTTCTGATTGGTTGCTGGTGAGGTAATTGGGAGCCAACATCATCAACCTTCTGGTTCCACCCAGTCTGGGGTTATGGGTTTGTGGGCAGCATGCAATTAACTTCTTTCAGCTGGTGGGGGTTTCAGTCTCTACAACGCAGCTCCAAGGAGATGGCTCAGAATATTATCTATAGCCTTTGAGGAGGAACTAAAGGTCCTTGACTTTGTTTAATGGCTAAATTATTATTACTTTGTCTTGCTTGACTGTGTTCCTTTGTTTCTGCATTTTCTCGTTTCTCTGATTAAATGTATTCTTTGCAACTTGAAGAAGGCGTGGGCGGCTAAGGTTTTTCTGCAAACAAGAGGCAGTTGGAGGACAGGGGTAGGGGAGGTCTGTCCCGGGAAGGTTCAGTAGGGTCCTGCTCAGTTACAGTTCCTATACCTATCCCCATAGCCCCTCCCCCAATAAAGTCTTCCTTAGTAGGCTTTAACAAGTGTCAGTGAACAATTTTCTCTTTAACATTAGTCTTTGGTATAGTGGAAAGTTGGTATAATGGCAGTATATTGCCGGAGTCTAAGGAATGTCTCAAAGTTCCAGCCATATAAAATAATATTCCCTTATGGAAATTCACCTTCTAGTCCAACTGAGGTAGATTAAGTGCAATCAAAAAATGAGTGTTATTGTCCATGCAAAGATTTAAGAAATTGATAGTTTGCAATTCTATAATATAGTCAGTCGTAAAGGGGCCGTATTCTCCAGACCCTACTTGCGTTTACCTGCAGCTCTGGAAAGTTCCCTCCACGCTGATGGTTCTCTGCTGGAGGACACTCTCCTGCGAGGAAACATGCTGGGGCTCCACCCAGAAGCACGTGCAGCCCAGTAATATCCACCAGCTCAGCTTTCAACCAATTGGGGATGGAAGCCCACTGGTAAATGTCCCAGCCTCCCTTGTCCTTTTAGGTCTGACAGCGCAGAGGTGCGGTTTCTTAGAGGGTTCCCACTTGCCCATAGCAGTAGTCTCCTTTATTAGCTTGTCTTGGATCTCTTACTTTTCCCCGTTTCTCACTTTTGCTTCCTGGCATTATCTTCCAAATGAACTACCAACACCGAATCTCAGGCTCTGGTTTGGAGGGAACCTTGTTTTGAGAGAGCTTTTTGAGCACAAAGACAGCGTTAACGTCCCACCTAAGTCCACTGCTCTTGTCAAGAGAACTAGATATCAAAGGTTGAGGGAAAGGTGGTGAATCAAATGCCTAAAAAGGCTAAGAGGGTGTTAAAAGAGAAACTGAGGCATATTTAAAATATTAAGGGTTTCTTTGAGCAAAAAATCTATTAGAATCAGGCTGCATCTAATTTAGCTGGTAGAAAGGCACTCCAAGGACCTGTACAGAGGTAAAGCCTTTCATAGGCAGAAAGGAGCAGGTACAAAGAAGTTACAGGAGGCAAAAAATCTGAGTGGTTATTACAAGGTTACTTTCCTTCCGTGAATAGCAGGGACCTATCAGGCAGATATCTAACTACTGCTGATGGGGAGCTTCCTGACTGATTGGTTTAAGATTCCATTTCCGCGAGAGCTAGAACTACATTTAAGTCTTGCTTGGGTGATGTGAAGCTTAGCATAAGTGACTCCACTTGGTGCCTGCTGTTTTGTTTTTTAAACAGGGGTAACATAAGGTGTATAGCCCACTGGGCAAACCTCGTAAGTGGGCCCTGGATAACGGTGAGAGCTGTGTTGTAACCAGCACACTCAGCTGTGGAGCCACTCGGGCAAGCCGATAGGTAACAAAAGACAATGGTACACTGGCGTCACCATTTCTTCCACTTTCCAAGAGAAGTGGCAAACTAAGATTCTTGTAGGAAGTCTTTTAATTTGGAAATGCCGTGTGGCTACCAAACAAATAAGCAAAAACACTTACGTAAGTTTTGTTCAGCCCATGGGCTCTAAGTACTCACTACCTTTTATTTAAGGCTTTTTCCCTCTGTAAAATGTCACTTGTCCAGGCAAAAAGAGAACTATTTGTCTGCTTGGTAATGGTGAGACTCACTACCGTCCTACCATTCTCCATCTCTCTGCTGAGAAGTCTGCATCATTGTAGATGTGAATTGTTTAAACTGAGATTAAATATGCTGAAATACTGAGACAAAATGATGTGTATCTCTTATTGATTCCTTTAACTAGTCTAGGATGTGTTTACAAAATGTCTGTGAGCTCAGCAAACATCCGTGACTAAAATAAAGGCCATTGTCCTCATGCGGGTTATATTCTAGCTGATGGGCCCGTTAAACTGTAAGCCATTTGACGTGACAATATCTAAAAGTTATCATTAAAAACTTTCATGAGGCTGTACTAGGGAAGTTTATAAGCAAGTCTTTTACAACATACTGTTATTAGGTTTAGGATATTTTTCATTCTTTACTCAATTTCCCCAAATTTTATTGACTCTTTCACTCACAGCTTCTACTGAAAGGACTTTACATACTGAAAGGAAAGGGGCAAAAAAAAAAAAAAATCAAAATGGTAGATGTTTTCTTTACATGATGTTGCTATTTTTAATTACTGAAGTTGAAGATAACCTCCTTACAGTCACATTTGAAAACTAGGAATTGAGAATAGGCTTAAATTGCTACCAAGTACTTTTCACTACTCAGTGTATACATTATACATGCCTTTGAAGGAAGAGTGGTAACAATTTGCTGAAGAATGAGTATCTTTGGAATTCCCACATTTACCTAAGATTTGGGGGAAAAAAAATTTTACGTAAAAACCAACACAAGTCCATATACATGTTTAAGATTGAACAAATATTAAAGTGAAACTTGGTTTGCAATAGGGCACTCCAAAGAATGTCCCAAGTTCCCTAGTTTATACAGTCAGAACTTTGGAAGATACCTTGGGGAAATCACTGCCCCATAATCAAATCTTGACAAACAGCCCGATCTCATTTCTAAGCTGCAGACCTGTATCCAGCTGCCTCCTGGTAACTCTACTTGGATGTTCCCCAGGCACCACAGAGTCGCTGTGCCTGGAACTTGACATTCTCCACATTCTCACCTGACAACCTTCTCCCCTGTCTGTCTGCTTTTTCACTTCGTGGAAACGGCACGACCCACTCTTCCATGTCTAATCAGTCACCCAGGTTTTTCTATTTAGTTTATTTCACATCTTTTCATTCATCTTCTACTTCTATTCCCCCTGCCGTTAATAACTTTTGGTCCTTATCTCTCATTTGAACTTTTTCAATAATTACCTAACTGATCTACCTGCTTTCACTTTGTTCTGCCTTCAGTGATCCTACAACATGATGCGAGAATTCTTTCTAAAACACCAATATATTACTGTTACACTACCTACATACTGAAAATGACTATATACTGATAAAATGAAATTATTTTTCATATAATGGTGAATAGCTTTCAAAATTCTTTAAAGACATCATTTCTCTCTAGCAGTAGAATAAGCTATTTTGACTGAAGGACAAAAGAATGAGAATGAGAGAAATATGCAGCAATCATCTTGTCAAAATCAGTCCAGAGCCCGGTTAGGTGTGTGATAGTGATGAGGGGGCCTTAGCCACCACATAGATAGGAACGCATTGAGTCATAGCTGACCTAGAAGGCTTCTAGCACAACTCTGAGCTCGCCAAGGAATTTCAAGGCCTCACCCTCATATTTCCTTTACTCTCTAACATCCTTGCAATCTTAGAAAATGCAGGGCTTTTAATATCTTATTGTTTATTAGAGAATTCATTGATGTGTTCCCAGCTTATTTCACTGCTTCCAGTCGCTAAACAAATTGTGACTTATAATGCAATTGGTTTAAGAAATAATGGATAAAATAGGAGTTTAAAGTACTTAGCATCTATAAAGAGCTGCAGATGGGCAAAGTAATATTTTCAAAATGTTTATATGTATTTGTAACTTTATGCTCTAGTAACTGCATGCTGGGAGCTCTGTTGGGTTTTGGCTTGTCATATTTTAGATCACCTTAACATATGCAGCTCTAAATATCTGGCGTTTCTTTTAAAGTTGTTATATCATAGATTTTTTTCTTGTTCTCAATATGTGTCTTCTACCTTTGGAGAGTTTCTTAGAGAAAGACGTAAGTTTTGTCTACCTCTCATTTCTTCACACACATAACTCGTGCCACCTCACACACAATTTGGCAGAGTAAATCTAATTGAAGAATGGGGGAGTCAGGTATAGCCTATATTAACTTCAGGCATTAAACTTTATATTGTAGAAAGCAATTCTGAGTGTTATTGGAAAATGTTCATTCAATTGTTAGTTTATTTTTTATTCTCCTATAAGAAAACAAATAGGCCAAATAGATGTTCCCTTTTGTTCATGAAGCTGGAAGATCAGTGGTGATTCTTTGGTTAAAAAAATATATATTCTCCGTTGGTTGTTTGGCCTGAGGCCACCTGGTGCTGGAGCCCGCAGGCTCTTTGGTGGGGCTAATGGTGGACTCTGGGAGGGCTCACACCAATGGGCGCTTCCCAAAGACCTTGCTGCCAGTGCCCCTGCCTCCTCAGTGAGCCACAGCTGCCCCCCCACCTCTGCAGGCAACCCTCCAACACCAGCAGTGGCAACAAGTTGGCAACTTCAAGTGGTGACACTACGGTTAAATTATGGGACCTGTCTAAAGGCAGTTGCATTTTGACCTTCAAAGGACACACCCATGCAGTATGGTCCTGCACGTGGCACTCCTGTGGTGATTTTGTGGCTTCTTCCTCACTGGATACAACTAGCAAAATCTGGGATGTCAATAGATCAAGGATAGGATTAAGATGGCGGAGTAGGAGGACGTGCGTTCACTCCCTCTTGCAAGAGCACTGGAATTACAACTAACTGCTGAACAATCATCGACAGAAAGACACTGGAACTCACCAAAAAAGACACCCCACATTCAGAGACAAAGGAGAAGCCACAATGAGACGGTAGGAGGGGCGCAATTGCGTTAAAATCAAATCCCATAAATGCTGGGTGGGTGACTCACAAACTGGAGAACAGTTATACTGCAGAAGTCCACCCACTAAGGTGAGGGTTCTGAGTCCCATGTCAGACTTCCCAACCTGGGAGTCCAGCAACGGGAGGAGGAATCCCCAGAGAATCAGAATCTGAAAGCCAGTGGGATTTGATTGTAGGACTGCCACAGGACTGGGAGAAATGGAGACTCCACTCTTGGAGGGCACACAAAAATATGTGCTCACCAAGACCCCCGGGGAAGGAGCAGTGACCCCATAGGAGACTGAACCAGGCCTACCTGCTTGTGTTGGGGGGTTGCCTGCAGAGGTGGGGGGCAGCTGTGGCTCACTGAGGAGACGGGGGCATTGGCAGCAGGAGTTCTGGGGAGTGCTCATTGTTGTGAGTCCTCCCAGAGTCTGCTATTGGCCCCACCAAAGAACCTGTGGACACCAGTGCTAGGTGGCCTCAGGCCAGACAACCAACAAGGTGTGAACACAGTCCCACCCATTAGCAGACAAGCAGATTAAAGTTTTACTGAGCTCTGCCCACCAAATCAGATTAAAGCCTTACTGAGCTCCACCCACCCAGCCATACCCACCATTAGTCCCTCCCATCAGGAAGCACACAGGAGGCTCCTAGATGGCTTCCTCCACAAGAGGGCAGACAGCAGAATCAAGCAGTATCAGCAGTATTTCGTCTTGTGGAACTGGAAACCATAGCCTCAGAAAGATAGAGAAAATAAAAAAGCAGAGGACTTAGTACCAGATGAAGGGACAGGATAAAAGCCCAGAAAAACAACTAAATGAAGAGGAGATAGGCACCCTTACAGAAAAGGAATTCAGAATAATGATGGTGAAGATGATCCAGGACTTTGAAAAAAGACTGGATGCAAAGATCAAAAAGTTTACCAAAGACCTAGAAGAATTAAAGAGCAAACAGAGATGTACAACACAATAACGGAAATGAAAAATACACTAGAAGGAACCAATAGCAGATTAACTGAGGCAGAAGGACAAATAAGTGACCTGAAAGACAGAATGGTGATCATCACTGCTGCAGAAAAGAATAAGGAAAAAAGGATGAAAAGAACTGAAGACAGCCTAAGAGACCTCTCGGGCAATGTTAAATGTGCCAACATTCGCATTATAGGGGTCCCAGAAAGAGAAGAGAGATAGAAAGGACCCGAGAAAATACTGGAAGAGATTATAGTTGAAAACTTCCCTAACGTGGAAAAGGAAATAGCTACCCAAGTCCAGGAAGTGCAGAGACTCCCAGGCAGGATAAACCCAAGGAGAAACACACCAAGACATATAGTAGTCAAATTGACAAAAATCAAAGACAGAGAAATGCAACAAGGGAAAAATGACAAATAACATACAAGGGAACTCCCATCAGGTTAACAGCTGATTTCTTAGCAGAAACTCTGCAAGCCAGAAGGGAGTGGCTTGATATATTTAAAGTGATGAAAAGGAAGAGCCTCCAGCCAAGAATACTCTACCCAGCAAGGATCTCATTCAGATTTGACAGAGAAATCAAAAGCTTTACAGACAAGCAACAGCTAAGAGAATTCAGCACCACCAAACCAACCCTACAACAAATGCTAAAGGAACTTCTTTAAGCAGGAAACATAAGAGAAGAAAAGGATCTACAACAACAACAACAACAAAACAATTTAAAAAATGGTATTAGGAACATATATATTGATAATTACCTTGAAGGTAAATGGACTAAATGCGCCAACCAAAAGACACAGACTGGCTGAATGGATACAAAAACAAGACCCATATATATGCTGTCTACAAGAGACCCACTTCAGACCTAGGCACACATACAGATGGAAAGTGAGGGGATGGAAAAAGGTATTCCATGCAAATGGAAATCAAAAGAAAGCTGGAGTAGCAATAGTCACATCAGATAAAATAGACTTCAAAATAAAACATGTTACAAGAGACAAGAAAGGACATTACATAAAGATCAAGGGATCCATCCAAGAAGAGGAGATAACAATTATAAATATATATGCACCCCATATAGGAACACATAAGGCAAATGCTAACAACTATGAAAGAGGAAATGCAAGTCAGAAATAGAGACACAGGTGTAGAGAACAAACACATGGACACCAAGTGGGGAAAGCGGGGAGGATTGGGGGGGGAATGAACTGGGAGATTGGGATACCAAAGTGTACACTCTAAATATATGTTGTTTATTGTCTGTTCACTGTATCTCAATAAAAGTTCTAAAAATATATATATATATATATATATTCTCTTGCTTAACAAATGCATAAAGTAAGGTTTCTAAATGATCCTTCAGTTTCAAATAACTTTGCTGCTAAACACACAGTACTGACAGTTAAGAACAATAACATTTATAAATTCAAGAATAAATACTTAACTCTTGTGATCTTATATTGATTTTATTCTCCTAGTTTATAAATGCTTCTACACTGGAAACCTTTGTTGACTTTAGAAAAGGGGTAATAGGCATTTGAAAATAGAAAACAATAGCACCAAATCAATATGCCCTCGTGGAACTCAGTCTTCCATGGGTTTTTAGCCTATATATTTTTTGAAAAGCATAATAGCATCTAATTTTTTTTAACTATTAAATTGTTAGAAATTTCCTTTTCATCTTTGAGCTATTTTGGAATTTGACTTTTTCAAATTTGAAAAACAATTTTTAATAACTCAGTTTTTAAATTATGTATTCCTTTTCTAAGTCTTGGGATTTGTACTTCAGATATGTGAGCAGAATTCTTATTCTCTAGTGTCTTTATCTTGTCAAAAGTATCATTTAATTTCCATCATATTTTTAATTTCTCTAAATCAGTCCTAGTAATACTTTGCACATTAGGGCTGTAAGAACACCTCATTAAACATACTTTGAAAAATTATGCCTGCATAGCTGAAGTTCTTTGGGTACATTCTCACAGTTAATTAGGAATAAAACACCCACCTATTCGAAAACTACTCCCATCTTCATAAGTAGTTTAAAATGGTAAAAACAAACAAAAAACAACTATGAGACTTTTAAAATAGAAGAATTCTAGTTAAATCTGAATTCTCCAATAAAAGTATATGGTAGAATAGTTATTTCAAAAATATTTGGTTGTAGAGAATATTTAATTTTATAGGTAATATGTGTAGTTATGTTTTACTAGGCAAATATTAAAATTTGCTTATCCTGAATAAACAATGTCTGATAATAGGGATAATTGAGTAGTGGGGTTAATAGGAGTTGGCAGGGTTTTCAGAGTCTTAATGTCTTGGGTAAAATGCAAAACCCCAAATCAGGTAGGTAATTGAAAACTTATAATTGAAATAACTAAGAACAGCAACAATAAGTGAACCTAATCATGCACATATTTATATTAACTATTAATTATTTGTTATTTTAAGAGTTTAGGCTTCCAGATTCTTTCAAGATTTTGTTGTTTTTGTTTGTTTTGTTTAGAAAACTTGGTTAAGAAACAGTACAGCCAGGTACGTTGCTATCTAGTCATAACAGTAAGAGTAAAGTTATAACATTATTTGATTTTTAGATTAGAGAAGAGCATACTTCCTTTGTTTTACTTTTAAAAACATATTTCTTTAACAACTGATTTGAAGCAGTTTTACCAAGAGAGTCCTTAGTTCAACATGTTAAAGAATAAATACCTCATTTATTTTGTAGTATACCCACTCACTTTTAGCTTCTCTCTACCAACTTAACATAGATTTTAAATTAAAGTCAAAGTCACTCCCAAGGCTTGCCTATGCTTGCACGGTCATGCATTCTCACTCTACTTCTCTTCTGCTGATGGTATCTGGCTCACTTGCTAGTGCCCTTTCAGTGGATTAACTGAATCCTCTTCTAGTGGATAGAGATGAAAAGGTGTATGTGCTCAATCTTTGACCTTCTCCATCAACTCAGGATTCAAACATAGTCATATGGCATTTATGTTTATAATTGAGTGCTCAATTTTTCACATTTCCTGTTCGCACGGAAACCAAGTCATACCTCCTTCTGGTGCAGGAATCACCAGGGCCCTGTAGTATAAGGAGGAGGGGGGACGGGGAGATGGCACAGAGAGAGGCCAAGGTGAGCCTTGACCCCTACAATTGTGCCATTGTTTGTTTCAGCCACCAAGTGATGCCACTGAAGGGTATCAACAAACTCCTGAAGGTGAAGCCTATGCTGGTGCAGATTCCTGAGTGCTCTAGGAGAGACTGCACTCTAGGCACAGTTTCTAAAGATGTGTTTCTTTTGCTTTACTCACAATATTTGGCCATTTCCCCAAATGTAAAATATAACGCCACGCGGTGTTTGTTGTCGGGATGGGCTTCCTCCTCCAAGTGAAAGTTGTATTCGCACCAATTCTTCTTCAAGACTGCTTAGACCTTTCTCTTCATCCAAACACCAGTTTAGATCTTACCTGTCCTCACCGCTCTTTTCTTTCGGGAGTGAGGTTTACTTTCCTGCCAGTAAGTCTTTCTGAAAACATCCTGTTTACTCTGGTCGCTTTACCTTGAAATTTAAGGGAGCCAGGGGTCAAGATTTCCAATCTCCCACAATTATACCTATTGCTTCCTTTTTTCCTGTCACCAGTGAGGAACCTCAGCAAATCAGTCACTAAGTCACAAAAGGTTCTATCCTACTATTTTGCAGATTTCCTGCTCTCCTAGCTCCTCCATTTGACAATTCCATAATGCATATATTCTTGGAGAAGACATACATACATACGTACACACATGAATAGATGTAATCATAAATACTGCCTGATCAAGCACCTATTATTCAGGCATGTGTATACTAATCTGGCCTTGGTCAAAACTGCAAATGCAGCAAAGCTTACCTTCCTTCAATGTTTCTCATCTTCTTTAAGGACCCCCTTGCCAATCCCAACTATAAATGGTTGCATTCTACCAAAAATGCATAATGTTCCTCATCGAAACAGATCTTACTTGCCTCTGGGATCAAGCAATTGGTAACACAATCCATGTCTGTAGGGAATATTTATAACCAGATCTTAGATATTCAGGGATTTAGTTGTTATGGAGTGCTTCCTTTAAGAAAAAGCCTTGGGTAGCAGAAAGTTCACTGGGTTTGCAGTCAGCCTGACTCGATTCCAAATGCCTAAAAAAAAAGAAAATAATGAGAGAAGGAAAAGAAGGAACCGAATAAGAGCCCAAAGATGAATAGAAAAGGAAATGCTGCACTCATGCTCTAGTTATTACTGTATTTGGATTTTACCACTTGGAAACTAAAATGATGTGGTATTTATATTTAAAGGGAGTTTGCCATGAACTTGAGCAGTATAAATAATAAATACTGAATTTTTAAGAAGGTATGCGTAGTGAAACTTCAAGGGAAATTCCAGGGGAAAAAAGTATTATGACTTCAACTTTAAAAAAAACAAAAAACTTTGTTACATAACAAATAAACCAGATGTCATCAGGAACAGATGCCAATGAAAGTTTTCACTACTGAATTTAATAGAAGGAGGCACCATCTGTGACCATTTCCTTCCATGAAAAAGGAGCCTGACCAAGTCCTTAGGATTCAAGTTCATGGTGTCTGATATGAAATCCACAAGTAGAAGCCAACTTAAATAAAAATTGTTGAAGTATTAAAAGAAAATGCTTTAAAAGTAAGGATAATTACTTGCAAACCATAGAGACTGAAATGCATTAAATGGAAAAGATAATTCAAGAGATCAATTTTTCTATAACTCTAACTTGGTTTGGAATAGGTAGATCCTAATTCACGGTAGTTGACATAAAGTGTTTGGTTTTCATTTTCTGTTTGTTTCTTAGTTAATAGCTTTCTCAAATTATATACTTTATATAACAATTTATATGCACACCTAAATTTCTGACCTGTATTTGTTTACTGCCCCGGTAGTGGTATATTGCATTGCATGGACACATGCCGTGTTAATTTATACTGAAATAAGATTGGCTATTTGCCAGTCATCAGTTGTAAGAAAAAATATTTTCAGATTCCTGGAAGTCTTGTACACTTTGCTTTGACATCAGATCAGAAGAATGATTTTTCTTTTCCTTTGTGAAGTTTTTTTAGGCATTTGCTAATGGCCTACTTTTTTTCCCACCAGAAATGTAACTGTTCCTTGGGAAGTAATTCAGAGTGAATACATTATCACTAGGCTTGGGTTTTGGTAACCCAAGTGTTAATGTTAGCAAATACCACAGTCTGCATTTGATTTGTAAGCTTTTCCTGTTATTTACCAAGTGTCTCCTTCTGTGCCATAAATAATTTAGAGTTCAAAGTGAACTTTGCCACTAAGATCTAGAAAGCTCCAAATCATGTTGATTGTTTGTTAATGTTTCCCTCATATAACCAAACTCTGAAACCGTTGCCCTTGCCCTCTAATCTTAAACAGAAGTCTTATAATGCCAGCTGTAAGCTTACTTGTGGCAAGGGGTAGAAGAATAAATTCAATATCCAAAGTGAATTGATGATAGAACAGTTCTTAGATGTATTATGAGTAATAACAACATAATTTTCTTACTATATGGAACTCATGCAGGAAAATCTACATTTAACATGACCAAAACAAAGCAGGGCGTGAAAACTCAATATGGATTGATTCAGAAAGGGTTTTATTGATAAGGTTTTCAACAGTGGCATCTAAAATAAAAGAGAATTAAATTTACATGTATTTTGAGTCAACATGTATTATAACCAACCTGCAACCCTTGAAGGAATAAAATTACAATTTTAATTGAATATTTCTTACAACAATGTTTCATGAATAATTTTAAATATTCACTTCAGCATGTTGTGAAAAATGACACAGCAGATTCTTCACAGTAGTGGGAAACATTTTGCTACTTTACTGTAGTGATTTCCTTAAGCCAAAGAGGAGTCAAATGATTCTGTTTATTTATATGACCTTGAAACACTTTTTGAAGAAGAGATCTAATAGAAAATCAAGATCATACTTTCATTTCAATTATTGTGTAAAGAGAAGTACAAAAAGTTTTCCCTTTGCCAAAGTTATAAAGTTAAATTGCGGCAGCTTTGGGATGATAACCCCTGCTCTGGCGAATCTACTGCCTCTTAGAAGGTTTGTGAAATTTTCAAACTCTTTTGCAAATATGTACCACAGACAAATTGAAGATACTACTAGTAAGGTGTCATTATAAAAAAAAAAATAGTACTTCAAAGGAACATTTAACTTTGTCAGTAATTGAAATGTCTTACTTGAAATCAAAATATGGAAAATTCTTTTTTCTCTTCCATTTTAAGTCAGGTTAGAAAATAAGTTTTAAAAAATGAGCTAGAACTTATTTACTTATTTGTGGATACAGGGTTGTATCTATGTTTCTTTATCTCCTACATGTAACAAGAACAATACTTAGCACCACTGCCAACTCTCTAAACTTATTCATTCGTTTATGTTTCTTGATATTTGAGGGCTTTTGAGCAGACTGGCAGTCGGGACACATGTAGGCAACTAACCTAGTACCTGTTTTTGTTTCAATTAGTGTTACTAAGTGAATGGCTTTACTGAATCATCATCTGCTAAGATTATCTGATTCACTCTTTTACATGAAACATCTTTTCTTGTTCATGTCCATAAACTCTTTAGCTACCACACTGAGAACGCCATTATGAAAGGGAAAGAGATTAACATAATCTCTCTCAAAACAGCCAGCACAGTCCTAGGTGTTTCATAGATTATTCACTTTGTCTCAAAAATCCTATAAGGTAGGTCTTAAAGCCCCCCAATATCTTATGGACACTCGGTTCAAAGCAACTGAGTAAACCTCCATAGTGATATAAAAAACTGAATTCAAATTTAGCTGTGCCTGCTTTGAAGTCCATCAGTTTTCTAGTCTATCAGGTGACTTCACAATCCAAAAGATCATGTAACTTTAAAGCTAAAACAGAACTATTTACTCCTCTAATAGAAAAAAAAATGTTGGTTAGAAACACATCAAATTTCATCCCAAAGTGTCATCCAACATCAATGAACAACAGATTGAGAATCAATTTCTGAGTTTTGTTCCCAGTTTTCCTGGGCTGGAGGTTTTGAGGTTGGACTTAGAATTTTGGAATTTCTGTCTGCTATAACTTCACATACTTTTGAATTCCCTTTCCCCTAATCGAAGGCCAGAAGCAAACCCTACACACGCGCGCGTGCACACACACACGCACACGAGTCATCTGCCTCGTTTCCTTCATAAGAGACTGAGCTTTCTCTCTGATATGAGTCATGCCTCACTATGCAACATGGCCTGACCTCCTACCAAGTCTCTTTTCACAGTGTCCCATTAGAGCTTCTGGACACTTTCTCAGGTCCTTTATAAGCCCTTTGCAAATAAGTCCTAGTGTCTAAAGACTGAAAATCAATTCATAAAGAAATTTCTCCATCTTTCACACAAATAAGATCAACTGCCTTTCTTTAGCAATATGTTCCAGGTAGTATGCTAAGCACTTTGCACACACATTATCTAACAGTTACAATAACTGAATACAATAGACCCTGGTCCTTACCCCTATTTTTCAAATGGGTAAACTCAGAAAGGCAAAACATTATGCAAAGTAACAGAATTAATAAGGGAAGATTCAGGAATACAAGCCAGAACTAGCAGGCATGCTTCCAGTCTACGTTCCAGAGCTTACATTGGGTAAGCAAACTCCAGAGGTGCTCACACGTGAGCCTAGGAGCAGCATCTTGGAGAGTCTCCCGAAGCAGCAGGGAGTATTTGCTCCTTTCCGTGTTCCCAACTTTCCCAACAAGAAAACAAAAAAATCAGGTATTCAAAACTGTGTGCATGGAGAATAGGAACTTGTGATATATGATCATTTTGTTGACATTGTTGGGTCAAGTTACTATTAATACCCAATGTCTCTGTAACAGTATCAGGTACTTTGCTTCATGAAAGAAACTTTTGTCATTTTCATTCTCATTTATTAAATGTGCTTTCTTTTGAAACCATAATGTTTACGTAAAATGAAAGGAATAAAAACCTCCACCAACTTTACATTCTAAAATATATTATACATACTGTCAAACTTTCCAACTGATGATAGAAAAACCATTTTCAAGTTTAGTTATGATGTATGTTGTTGGGGAAGTGTTGGATTTGTTCTATTAGTGCTCAGATGGCTGTAATGCAGACAGCTGCTGGGGAAATTTGGCAGGTGTACAAATGAAGTTAGGAGCGTACATGTTTATTACTTAAATGCTGCGTATACCTACTGTTCTTCTTTGCCAAAAGATAACAATTCCACATTTTAGAGGCAATTGTCTTTCCTTTTTTGTCCCAGAGGCTCACCAAAATTCAATAAGTTTATTTTAGTGAAAACCACCTTGCTGCACTCAGCATCTTGCCGAAGCAAAATTCCTTAAAATAAAATGAGCTAGGAGCCATTTAGCAGAGTGAACAAAGCCAAAATGATCATGAGCCCATTGCGTTCCAAATGAGCTCATTACTATTAACTTCTCCTGTCCTTCGAGAACATTTGGAAAAGCACGTTCATCAGGAGAGTGAAATAAACGTAAAAACAAAGTTGGTAAAAATATCTCTCCTCTTCAAAATTTCATCCTAAGTAAGGTGATCCCATAGGACACTGGCTCTCAACGGCACAGATTCTGAATACGTATTTTAGACGATGAGTTGTGCGTGATTCCAGAATATTTTGACACTGGCATCAAACAGGAGCTATGTTTGTAGAACCACCTCAGTAAATACACATGATGCAACAGATTCCATTCTCAAAGACTTAGGACTTTCCCTCCTTGGAAATCTAGAGAGACTCTGTCATGGGAAAGAACATTAATAATAGAGACCAAAAGTTAAAAAATAAATGATGACATTTAAAGACTTGCTCAATGAGAGTCAAATTCCCTGCCAGTCCCTACCCAGCACTAAGAAGGACAGGCAGCTGTGAGGTGTGCAGGATGGGGCGCATGGCTTGAGGGCACAGTTTGAGGTGGGAAGAGGGAGGTGAATAAAGCATTGTCTTTCTCTGGTCTCTCCTCACGCTTCTCTTTCAAACCCCAGCTTCTCCACTTACAAGCTCTTTGACATTGGGCTTCTACTCAAATCTTCACACTCTCAGTTTTTTTGTCTATAAAATGAGAATGGTAATAGTTCTTCGATTATAAAAATAAAATAGTAAATGTAAATAGCCTACGACGGTATTTGGCATGTGGTAAGAGCCAAAAAATAGTGATCATTAGTTTTATGGATTTAGACAGCATTCCCCGTCTCCTTTGTTTCTTCCCAAATGGAGAGGGTGTGAAGGTAAGCATAGACCTGATTCTCCACCTTTGGAAAGCCCTGCAGGATGGGGTGGGGTTTGGAGCCACGAAGGAGTGAGGTGCAGACTGTGTGCACACATTTTTGAGGGAGGGGTTATTCTTTTCCTATGAGTTGAATCTTCCATGCGTTCTTACCACATGAAGAGAGTCAACCTTCACATCTAAGCTTGGGAAGAAAATCAGGGTAGACTGAGTTTCACTTTATCTGAGCCTTAAAGAAGGAAAAGGAATTTTTTCTTAGTGCTCACAGAGGTCCAGCCTACTTTATGAAGGTGAAAGAGCAGCTAGGGACTTGGAGCTGTTGGCAGCGTTACATACACGTGCTTCTCCTGGAGGCCCGTAACAGCACAGCGAGCCATTGGAAATCAGGAGTTGAGGATTCTTGCTATTGACCTTGAGACAACATGTTTAATTCCCCCCCGCCTCCCGCCACCTCTGGTTCCCCATCATGTGTTTGTCTATCTCCAAATGATGATTTCTTTTCCAGCAGAGAGAATTTATTCATTATCAAAGCCTTTTCTGGCCCTTTTCCCTGGTGAGTTGACTTAATATCAGACCAGAAGAAGTAGCAACACACCCAAAGGTAGAATGTTACTGGTTAGCTGTCTCTGTGTAATGCTGTCAATTATTTCAAGAACAGAAACACACATTTCAAAGAAGTGGCTGCTCCTCTTTAATAGCATTCAAGCTATTAGAACTGGTAGATAAAGGAAATTGAGAAAATATTTCATTTAAAAACTAGGAGTGGCCAAATATTAAGTAAGAAAATGTCACACTAATGACACATGCTTGTCAAAATCCAAAGCAGAAAAATTCAACTTGACCTCCAGTGCTTGAGATCATAGCTTAAATGTTTATATACCTAGGCATCACTAGTACAAGATTTTCAAAGCAGATACTCTAAACCAAACAAAAATGAGGCGATCACTGAAATGTATATACATTTATTTTTATTCCATAAGATTGAAAATATTAGTCATAAATGACCTTTTCTTAGCCTACTTGACAGAGATTGAATTACCAATAAGATCAAATATGTTAAGCATGAAATAGAAACTTGCATCCCAGGCTACACACTTCCCTAAACTCTACATTTCCCTGAGGAAGGCCTTGAAGAACACCTTGAAGAAAAAGGCTCTGCTCCTGATCAACCAAAAAATAGCGGGGGTTTTGAATAATTTATCCAAAGCTGTCAATTCACACGCCTTAATATAGTCTTTCAATGTGAATGCCATAATAGGTGAAAGATCCAACTCATTGCTTTCATTTGTGCTCGGACATTGTACTTCTGGAAAACATCCCAGCAGTAGTTAAAACCCTTGCATGAAGGAGGAAATCAGGGAAGATCATCTAATAATCAAATCTCTGAATTTTAAAAAAAAAGATGGTGCCTTATTTGTAGGCCTCTAAATATTAGTTTTTCTCTCTCCTTGGACATCAAGCAAATGCATAAAATGAGATGCATTTTATAGAGATCAGTTTCAAACTCCAGAAGTTTAATTCTTTTTAAATTCAATGCATTGCCCACATTTTATTTGATTGATTTTCTCATAAGTAGATTGCAAGGTGCAGCCATCGTTCCTCAGCTATAAACAAAGTACAATATATAGCTATTGCCTAACTTCCTGGGTAAACCTCAATCCAATCCAAATGCTTTCTGTACATGATTCAAGATGCTTAAACTACAAATTAGTACTCAGTCATAAATGGTAGAAGATGAACAATGTTGGAATTGCTCCGTATGATTCTGTTTATAAGACATGATGTTGAATATAAAATGATTACAGAGGAAATAAAAAAAATCTGGGTTCTAGAGAGGGAAGTCAGGGTATCCATGTGTGCAAGAGTAGAAGAGCATGGCCCAAGTGACTTTCAAATTTTGACCGCAGACCAAAGCCAAGAAATATATTTTCTAGTTCATTATCCAGTAACACACACACAATCACACACACACAAGGGAGAATTGAAATGCAACTTTAATGAAATAACACTTGCCAATATTACCTGTGACATATTCCAATATCTTCGGACCTATCCTATCCCATATCATCTCATCCCATCCTATTCTTTGCTGTTTACTTGTGTTGGAGCGACTTGATGTTCTCCACGTATTTACTGTGGTCTTTACTGTACATCCAGATGCTAGTATTTGCCTCGACTGCATCGGGCATTTCTTGCTTCCTGCCCTGGGGCTTCTCAACCACCTCTGCTTAGGACTAGATGAGAACACCATCAACTATTCTGATGCGTGGCACTAAAAGTGTGAGGTAATCAACTCATCTTTGGACTAATCTTTGATTGTGAGGGGACGGGAGCTGGTGGAAAACCAGTCCTGTCTTCCATGCCTCTCCTGAGGCACATGACTTACCACTTTTCAGAGCCACATTGGTGGGCTCTAGCCCTTGGTGCCTGTAGTAATGACCAGGACAACACACCTAGGGGTTGGTTTTTTTCTCTTCTTGGTTTCACAACTCTTAAGTCCCCGACTATGCTTTCTTGGGATCAAATACCAAATAAACCACTTGCACATATACTCTAGAAGCAACTTTTACTTTTGTGGGAGACAGGCATGGGAAGGACTCAGGCTAAGGTATCACTTGATTTAAAAAGTGTTGGTTGTGGGAGACAGGCATAGGAAGGACTCAGGCTAAGGTATCACTTGATTTAAAAATTGTTGGTTGTAAATTGATTTCATGATTCATTATTAGTTTGCAAAACAGTGATCCAGGCCTCGGAAAGAAGGAGAACCCAAGGGGAATGAATGATTCTTAGGTGACAGGAGAAGTAGTTTTCATTTCAGTCAGAACTTTGCAAAATACCCACTGGTGAATGGTACTCAAGAGGGAAAGGGAGCCCGGTCAGTAAGAAAGTGTCTCTCTACCCTGTGGAATATATCAACTCCACTCACTGCTGCCTTCTTTATGACTCATATGAAGATAGAATGTACATCACGCATTTTAATTCAATTTAGCAAATATTTATTGAGTTTCTATAATGCTGAAGGTTGGAATCTTTCTAGAAGAGAGCTGAAACATAACTTAGGTATCTTTGTAATAAGAAATTGGAAGTCTCCTGGGCACTTCTGGCACTTTCAATTTTTTGTTAGGAGAAATAAGGGGATTGGAAAGGAAATAAAGAAATTAGAAGTGGCTGTGTGTATGTGTGTATAATTAGAGAAAAGATTGATATAAAAGTTGATGGTTTGAGTTAAAATTCACAGAAAAACAAAACAGAGTAGTCAGTGCAGAAAAAAACTTAACAAGTATCAGGAAAACAAATTATAGCATCAGATTCTTATTGTACATGAATACCCAGGGAATGGAAATAAGATATTTATGAAAAGTTACTACCTATGTCCACATAGATATTACAGGGCTTCCCTGAACATTGAGGAGGTTTACTGACCATGCAGATTTTCTCCTCTGTGAATTTTATCATTTTATCATTGCCCGTCCGTCTCATTGTTAGTTCCTTTCTGTAGATGTGTAGAATTGTAATATATTCTGTCATTCATGTGTGTTACAGATGAAGGAGTTCTACTTCATTAGTATTCCAAAAGAGTCCCAGTAGCATCTAACAAACTCTACTTGCCAGGCTGATTTGAAGTCAAAAATAGATAAGGAGCCTAAAAGAGGGCAGTCACTGTTTTATCTCTTGTTGGTTAAAGAGTCCAAACTTCCAGTTACAAAATGAATACATTTTGAGGATCTAATGTACAGCATGGTAATTATAGTCAACAATACTGTATTGTATATTTAAAAATTGCTAAGCAAGTAGATCTCAAATGTTCTCATTACAAAAAGAAATGGTAATCACGTGACATGATAGAGGTGGTGGCTAACACTGGGGGTATTCTTCAATATAAATGTATCAAATCAACACATTGTGCCCTTTACATTTGCATAATGTTACATAAATAATATCTCAATAAAACTGCAAAATAGTTTTATCTCTGGTCCAGAAACATAATATCCAAGGGTTTAATAATCTCCTGGAGCCCCTATCTTTATATTGGAGGTAGTATGATGACCAGTGGAGAGGCCAAAGGGTGAAAATTGTACAGAAACAGTGCTGGTAGACTAAGGGGCTTATTCTCCATCTTGACCTAAATTTCAGAATGTTTAAAATAATCTATGAACACTTACAAGGGAGAGGAAAGACAAAAAGGAAAAGATAAAGCACCACCTGTACTTGCCCTGATTAAGCACAAGGCTTACTAGTGCCTTACCCAGTGCAGTGGCATTCAGTAAGTGCTAAATAAAGACTTACTGAACAGTAGAATGCTACTGTGGGCATTGCATCTTTTTTTTTTAAGAACTTTTATTGAGATATAGTTAACAGACAATAATAAACAGCATGTATTTAGAGTGTACAGTTTGGTATCCCAATCTCCCAATTCATCCCCCTCCAACCCTCCCCGCTTTCCCCACTTGGTGTCCATGTGTTTGTTCTCTACACCTGTGTCTCTATTTCTGCCTTGCATTTCCTCTTTCATAGTTGTTAGCATTTGCCTTATGTATTGAGGGGCTCCTATATTGGGTGCATATATGTTTATAATTATCTCCTCTTCTTGGATGGATCCCTTGATCTTGATGTAATGTCCTTTCTTGTCTCTTGTAACATTTTTTATTTTAAAGTCTATTTTATCTGATATGAGTATTGTTACTCCAGCTTTCTTTTGATTTTCTTTGCGTGGAATATCTTTTCCATCCCCTCACTTTCCATCTGTATGTGTGCCTAGGTCTGAAGTGGGTCTCTTGTAGACAGCATATATATGGGTCTTGTTTTTGTATCCATTCAGCCAGTCTGTGTCTTTTGGTTGGTGCATTTAGTCCATTTACATTCAAGGTAATTATCGACATGTATGTTCCTATTACCATGTTCTTAATTGATTTGTTTTTGTTTTTGTAGGTCCTTTTCTTCTCTTATGTTTCCCGCTTAGAGAAGTTCCTTTAGCATTTGTTGTAGGGCTGGTTTGGTGGTGCTGAATTCTCTTAGCTGTTGCTTGTCTGTAAAGCTTTTGATTTCTCCATCGAATCTGAATGAGATCCTTGCTGGGTCGAGTATTCTTGGTTGTAGGTTCTTCCCTTTCATCACTTGAAATATATCTTGTCACTCCCTTCTGGCTCGCAGAGTTTCTGCTGAGAAATCAGCTGTTACCCTTATGGGGGTTCCCTTGTATGTTATTTGTCGTTTTTCCCTTGTTGCTTTTAATAACTTTTCTGTGTCTTTAATTTTTGTCCATTTGACTACTGTATGTCTTGGCATGTTTCTCCTTGGGTTTATCCTGCCTGGGACTCTCTGCACTTCCTGGACTTGGGTAGTTATTTCCTTTCCCATGTTAGGGAAGTTTTCAACTATAATCTCTTCCAATATTTTCTCAGGTCCTTTCACTCTCTCTCTTCTCCTTCTGGGACCCCTATAATGTGAATGTTGATGCATTTAATATTGTCCCAGAGGTCTCTTAGGCTGTCTTCAGTTCTTTTCACTCTTTTTTCCTTATTCTTTTCCACATCAGTGATTTTCACCATTCTGTCTTCCAGGTCACTTATTTGTCCTTCTGCCTCAGTTAATCTGCTATTGGTTCCTTCTAGTGTATTGTTCATTTCAGTTATTATGTTGCATATCTCTGTTTGTTTGCTCTTTAATTCTTCTATGTCTTTGGTAAACATTTCTAAGTCCTGGATCATCTTCACCATCATTATTCTGAATTCTTTTCCTGGAAGAGTGCCTATCTCCTCTTCATTTAGTTGTTTTTCTGGGCTTTTATCCTGTCCCTTCATCTGGTACAAAGTCCTCTGCTTTTTCATTTTCTCTAGCTTTCTGTGGCTGTGGTTTTCAGTTCCACAAGACAAAATACTGCTGATACTGCTTGATTCTGCTGTCTGCCCTCTTGTGGAGGAAGCTATCTAGGAGGCTCATGTGTGCTTCCTGACGGGAGGGACTGATGGTGGGTGGCATTGCATATTAAGAGAGATGCCAACAAGTTGGGAGCACATCCAATGATGGATGATGAAGGTAATGAAGAGTCCAAAGGCCATGCTCTGTGATGAATCATTGGAAGAACTGAATTTACTAAGCCTGAGAGAAAACATGATGGTAGTGGCCTGTTGGTGCACCATGACTACACGCCTTGGATTTGGAAGTGCTGTTAGAATATTAGTCTCCCCGTGGCAGGAGAGGCCCATGGAAGGAAGTTCAAAGAGGAAGATAAACTTTCACATAAATTCAACAGCAACAAAAAAACATTGAAGCATTTATTATATGCTGAACAATGCACCTGATGCTGAGGTAAAAAAGTCCATGAGACACAATACCATGTCTCAAAGAGGTTTCAATCTCACAGAAGAGACAAGAATCTATACTATTAAAAGTAATAAAATGTGATAAAGTAACGCACTATACTAAGGGAGAACTGAGGATGCAGTGATTGATTCATTTAAATACATTCAATCAGTTAATGAGTTACCACGAGAGGTACTGAGATCCCAAACACAGAGGGCATTCGAGCCAGATGTGAACTGGACTCAAATGCACTTGGACGTGGACAATAAACACAATTATTTAAAAGCTGACTGCATTTGTGCTCGCTTCGGCAGCACATATATTGAAAGCTGACTGAATTTGAAACAACAGAGTCCAACATGGCTGTATTTCCAAGTTCATGTTTGCTTAGTGGATTTCATTCTAAAAAAAAAAAAAAAAAAACACATGAACTCAATAGTAATCAAAGAAAACTACTATTGTTTTCACATTACGCATAGGTTGCCAATGTATGATCCATAGTCTAAACTGGGTTGGAAAACGACAGGTCAAATCCAGGTATCTGCCTGTTTTTGTAAATACAGTTGTACTGGAACACAGCCATGCTCATTAATTTATGTGTTGCCCATGGCTCTTTGAGTACTTGTGGAAGAATGGTCCTCAGATCTAAAATACTCAGTATCGAACTCTTTACAGAAATAGTTGGCTAAGTGCTGGTCTGGATGACCACCTGTTACTCATGTTGAAGGAAGGATTATTGGGTTAAATGTTGGACTAGGTATTTTGAACTTTACATGATGCCTTAAAATTGTGATTATTCTGTATTTTTCCTGTTGGAGCTTGAGTGAATTGTCTTACTAATCATGTTCTTATCTGTTAACATGTAAAAAACAATGCTAACTCCCTGAGAGTTATGAAACTCTCAGTGTAATCAATCCCGTTCAATTGGATCATGTGCGTTTTTTCCTCCAACCTAAACATTACGTTATAAATCTACAGACTACTTGGGTTTCACCACTATTTCCGCTCAAAAATACATTTAAATTGATTAGAAAACAGTTGAAATGATAGTGGTATAGCAACAGGACCTATATGATGAGGTAATGCTTGCTTGATATTTAATGTTAAATTAATGAGAATTATGCACCCATGACTACACTTAGAGTGCCAGTAATAGATGTTTTATTATGATGCGAGCAGAGAGATTCCGTCTTCTCACTATTTTGCTCTTACACTGATTGATCTGGCCAAGCTTCCTGGAAAATTGAATGCTGAGGTGTATTTTGAATGCAGGCAGAGAAGCATGAATTGAAAACTATTATTTAAACATAAACAGCTACGTGAAATATTTTTATAACATTAGAAAAGTCCATTTATCCAGGCTTCTGCATTCAGACCCATCCTCTCAAAAACAGAACACTCTTGCTAGAAATGTGAGACCTGGTTCTCCCATGGGCAGCTGTGGGAGCCAGCCTCCAAAATGGCCCCCAATGACCCTCATCTCCTGAGAAACACACGTTTTATTTTGCCCTCCCACATTCAGTGGGGCTGACATATGCAATCAATAGGATACTGCGAAAATGATGGCATGCGGTGTCTAAAGCTAGGTGATAAAATGACTTCAGACTTCTACCTTATTCTCTTGGGTCACTTGCTCAACAAGAAGCCAGGTGTTGTTAGAGAAGGATACTCAAGCAGCCCTGTGAAGCAGGGTGACAAGGAAAGTTAGCCTCTTGCCAAGGGTCAAGAACAACTTGCCAGCTACGTGGGAGAACAACCTTAGAAGGAAATCCTCTAGCCACAGTCATGCCTTTAGATGATTGCAGACATCTTGACTATAACCTCATGAGAGACTTAAAGCCAGAATCACCCAGTTATGATGCTCCCAAATCCATGAAATACAGAAACTGAGAGATGATGTTTATTGTTTTAAGCCACTAAGTTTGGAGATAAATTGTTATGTATAGTAGATAACTAATATAACAGTAATACTCTATGTTGAACAGTTATGGAGCCTTGCCTCACTGAAATGATCGATCCACACTAAAGAATCTTTGGCGCCTTGGAACAGGATGGTCCCATCCCAATGGCTGTACAGCAACTTCGTGCCCCAGAGATGAAGCCCCCCTCTCTGAGTAGATTCAGCCCAATCAGGATGCCTGGCTTGTCGCTGGGAATGATACAAAGGGAAATGTCTTGAACTGAGAGGCTGGCAAGTTCCCAGTTCTACTCATTTAAAGCCATATGACATTGGCTATGGCATGTAACTTCTAAACTTCATTTCTGTAGTTGAAATCACTCTTCGCCTTTTTCCAAGTCAAACAAGGGAACACGTGTGAAAATATGTTTGAAAATAGTGAAGAGCTATGCCCCCACAGTAATTGTTAGTCCTTGGCACCTTATTTAAAAGGTGAATGCTGGCTCCTGCTTGTTTATAAGTGTTGATAAAACTGTCCATTTTTCTTGGTCTGAATTATTGGATATATGTGTAGCTCATAAAATTATCTTCCATACCTTGATGTTCCCCATGTGAGTACCTGAATTTATTCACCCTCAGCTTTAACTCTGAAGCCACAGAAAGTATTCGTTTCCTATACTAATTGTCCTCGCATTTCCCCTTCTCACCATTTTCCTCCTGGCCTGCCACATCTACCCAGTCTGAGAAGACCCTGTATCTCCATTCTTAGTCATCTCTGTACCCCGCACTATGAACCACCCACGCTAAACACCTCTAAAGGAGTTAAAGGGACACACTTTTAGTATGTATTGCTCATACCATCATGAATGTAAAAAAAAATAACATTTTACTATATTAATTCACTAATTCATTCATTTTGTAACATTACTTTGTGTAATATAATTAGCATAAATACCACTAATATTTGTATTCTGCACCAACCTCTATTCTAGATGCTAGAAATATAGCTATGGTGTAGTGGAATCCATACTTTCACAGGGCTTTTAGTTTATTAGTAAGTGAATGCAGATCATAAATTATATGAAATAGTATATTAAATGATGCTACTGAAAAAATGAAAGAATTATAGGGAGTGCATGGAAGGTGCAATTTTAAACAAAGTTGCAAAAAGTCTTCATGGGGAAGGTGACATTTGAGCCAAGATCTGGTGGGGGTAAAACATGACATATGGGTCCCAAAGAAGAAAAATGCCATCAGAGGAAACAACAAGAAGAAAGGCTCTCTTGTGGAAGCATGTCCAATTTGTCTCAGAGACAGAAAGGAGGTTAATATTGCTGAAACAAAGTGAAAAAGAGATGATAACAGGTGAGGCCAAAGGTTTTAACAGGAGTCCAGCTCTTTTCTAATGACTTGACTTGTACACGGAATGAGGCGGGAAGCCTCTGAAGTATGATGAGCAGAAGGTTGATCTGATCTGATTTATATTTTATAAAAAGCACTCTAACAGTTGAGATAAGAACAGAAGGAGAAGGCCAATGGCAGATGCTGGATAATTGGTAAGAAGTTTTGAGCATTCATTTGCGTGAATAATAATGGAGGCTTGGACTATAGAGATTTTTTTTAAAAAGTGGTGTTGAGAGGTGGTCAAATTCTGGATACATTTTGAAGGTAGAGCCAGAAGGATTTACTGACAGATTAAATTGAGATGTTAGAGGATGATTCCAAAGGCATTTGACATGAGCAACTGGAAGAATGAGTTTGCCTTTAAGTGATGATAAAGATTGCTGGGAAATGTGATTTAGAAGGTTAGAACCCACGGAGTTCGTTTTGTAATATGCTGGCTTGAGGATGCCCATTAAACGTTCAGGTGAAAATGTCAAGTAGGCAGGTACTTGTTCAAGTTGGGAATTTAGGGATGAGGTCTGGGCTGAAGATGTTCATTTAGAATTTGTCGATTTAAATGATCTTAAGGTTGAGATTTATGAAAAAAAAAAGTGTTGGTTAAAAAGAGAACTGACCCATAGATTGAGCCCTGGAATGCTCTAAGTTTACAGATAGGCGAGGAGAGGAGAGTGCAGCATAATAGAGCTTGAGAAGGAGCAACCTGTTACTCAGCAGAAAATCTGTGACAACTGGAAGCCAAGTTAAGACAGTGATTTAAGGATGAAAGACCCATTAATTCTGTCAAATGCTGGTTTTAGGCCAGAAGATGGGGACTAAGAATAGAAACAATGCAGAGGTTATTGGTGACATTGACAAGAGTCATTTCAGTGGAGTTGGGAGCATGAAAACCTGAATGAGGTGAGTTCAAGGTAGGATAAAGGAACAGAAATTAGAGAGCGCTGCTGAGGACAACTATTTTGAGAAGTTTTTCTTTAAAGTAATGGAAACAAATCTGATGTATTATCTAAAGAAAGAAGAGAGCTCCAAGGAAAATTGTTTTAAGGTGAGAGATAATAGAGAATACTTTGTGTTTACGAGAAAATCTCAGTATAGAAGTAACTGATGGAGCGGGCTGTGGGGAAAGATTGACAGAAGCAATGTGCTTGAGTGGTTGAGTAGAAGCTGGCACATAAGTGGAAAGTTTGATCACTGCTTGGCGTAAAAACAGTTTATAGCAATAGACACAGTTCCTAGGCACGGGGACAGATAGTAGGCATATGTGTTTGGGACTTTTTGAAATTCTCTTCTGTTATTCTCGGAAAAACAACATGCTATGTCATGGATAAAGAGTATGCATAAAAGAGTAGGTGTTGGAGATGTGAGGAGAGAGAAGATGATTTGAAATAGTTATCCAGGAAAATGGAAGAGACACTAGATTGGGGACATACAATGTGAATTCCAGGCATCGTTAAAAACTCATTTGTAGTCATATTTAAAGAGATGTGGTGTGTTCTTCTCCAGCATGTTCAGCTGTACAGTCTGGGCAAGAGTGGAAATGAGCCAAGTTGGATGTAAACAGATGCATGTAGGCTTTGCCAAGAGAGGAGAGAAAATGAGTGGAAGGCAATGTAGCTAAGTGTGGAGGTCAGAGAGTGGTTATAGTGACTGAACATAGAATTTAAGTAGAATAAGGAGGAAAGTAGAAATATAAGGATGGGTGAGGGATAATCAAAGGTGATGGGGTCAATGTGTTATAGACCCAGGAGTTAAAGAGATCGTCGGAGTTGGCATTTTAGACCAAGTGAACTGGAAAGATAGGATGTGGTTGTTGCAGGGGAAAAGAATGCTTGTCAATGGAATTTGGAGGGACTGTATTTACTGGCAACAAGTTTTAGGGACTGGACCTTGAATAGCTGGAGACACAGGCCTTGGAGGGAAGGATGTCAAAGAACTCTAGGCAAAGATAGTGAAAGGACCATCTACATGGATACTGAAATTCTTTAGAAGCATGGCAGGAGTAGTGGTGGAGAGAGTGATGGTGAACCAGGAACAAAAATTTTCAAGGAATGAAAGAAAGTGACAAGAGAGCCAAACTAACTCCAACTAACTAACTCCAACAAGCAAGGATACTAGACAGGGTAATCTCATGCCATGGAATCATTGGGGGTAAAAACTGAACTTTTTCAAGAATAAGGAGCAGGAAAGTGGCTGATTGCATCTCCAGGAGAAGAATATGTGATCTATGAAGAAACAAACCTAGGCCATTTGAAACGACTCACAGGGAGGAAGATTTCAACTTTTGCAAAAAAGTAAATGTGAGGAATTTCACTGGTGGCGTATTGTCAGTGGAAAAAGCAGTTAAATGTTTTCATGTTCCATTCTTTAGTAACTTAATTATATGTTCAAGAAAATAGATGTAGAGGAAGAAATAACCTGTGCACATTTCAATTGTATTAATTATTCACCTGCAAATATGCACTAGAGACCCAGGTGATGGATTAGAGGGCGCAGAGTCAGAGTAGCCTCTGGTCTTTCTGAACCATTTTTATTTCTCTAGCTTCATAGTGTTTTTATGATAGAGAAAAGCGTGTTCCTTTGGGTAGTCAGATGGAAAGTAAGAAAATGGTATAAGATTTTGAGAATAAAATAGTAACTCTGATATAAAATGTAAATTTGGCATGCTGATAAAAATATATTTAAAACAAGCAGCAAGATGATAAAGAATTGGAAAAAACCTCTACTAGATTTGTTCTAACATTATTTCCCCCACTTTTTGCCCAATCTCATTGGGCTTTGATTTTTCTATAGGAAAAATATATTTAGTATAATCTGAGAGGATCAGACCAGATAAATCTTAAGATACTCTCTCTAAAATTCTGATGTCTTAACCTACTGACAAGGAAAATAATTTTAAAATGTTTTACTGTAATGACTTTCCTTTATACTACTCTGCTTTAAGCTATTTGAAAATTGTTTATGTATTTTAAAATTGGAACTCTCAATAAATAACATTAAATAAGAATTGTTTTTGTTTCAGAAAGCAAGTGAAAAGATGACATAAAAAAATACCTACACCGAACAAAAAGAATGAAATTTATTATCTTTCCCTAACCTCAGGCAAAGTAAAGCATTTTCCTAGATATTTCTCTCCCCTAACCATTTTCATGATATTTAATAATCAGCATTATAACTAATTTCCTATTAACATGTAACCAATATAAATCTTAGAAAAGAATGATGAAATGAATAATAGATGATACAGATGAAAGGGAAAAATGGTAAAACATTAAATTTAAAAAAAGAAATCACTTCTCTAAAAATTATGATTGTAAAATTTTACCCTTCATCTAGCATATGTGACAGGTATGAAATAAACAAGCACTATGCCCCCAAAGTATACTCTTCAATGGGATTTTTTTAGGACCTTTTATATTAAGATTGTCTTTCCTTATGCATGCACACAAATTATAGCCTTTGTGAACTAAGCTACAGTTGATAACACTCAATAAGACTAGAATATACTCTAGCGCAGTGCTCTAGTGAGGTCAGAAGATGGGCTGCCCATCTGCAAATTGTTTCTTGCTAGTCTGCAGGAAGATAAGGACCTTGGTAGAATGTGCATGATGAGATAAGGAGCTTCTACCAGAATATAAATTACCTACATCATGAGGCACACTCTTTAACTTCAGTTGCTATTTTTTTCTTAGTAAGACTTTTTCAATGAAAGCAGCAGTGTGTCGATTTCATTCAGGCACACTCATGGACCTCCTCATAGACAAGAACTTTGAGTAGCACAAGCAAAGAGATGAAGTGTGGAGGGCCTATGTGCTAGCTACAATGTGAATATGCTTAATCCCTCCAAGTTCTTCATATTATAGCATAAATTAATTACAATATAGATTAACTTCTCTGTGAACTCCTTAATGTATATAGTAGTCACTGCTAGATTCCCACTACCAGGCACAGAGCTGGACTTCAGTAAATGTCTGTTGAATGAATTAGCTGCAAAAAAGAGAAATAAGCACTATCCTTGAGACTGTTCATTCCATCATATCCAAAAGCTATCTTTAATAGGAATTCGTTCTTGTTTCTTTTACATGATTTTTCTTTTGAAATTTAAGTGGAGAATTGTAAAAACGAAGTTCATAGTAGAATATATGTATATAATAGACATTTATCTCCATCATTAGTTCAAAGAGTAGATGCTAAATGTGAAAATATATCATGACTAAGTATTAATTATCTATTGCTGTTACTAGGACTTCAAGTACTAAGTTGAATAAACATGGTGAGAGTGGGCATTGTCTGGTTCCTGATCTTAGAGGAAATGTTTTCAGATATTCATCATTGAGTACGATGTTAGCTATGGACTTGTCTCATATGGCCTTTATTATGTTAAGATATGTTCCCTCTATACCAATTTTGTTGAGGGTTTTTATGATGGAAGTACGTGAATTTTGTCAAATGTTTCCTCTGCATCTATTGAGATGATCATATGCCTTTCACCCTTCGTTTTGTTAATGTGTTGTATTGCATCAATTGATTTGCAAATGTTGAGCCATCCTTGCATCCCTGGGGTAAATCCCACTTGATCATGCTGTGTGATACTTTTAATGTAATGTTGTTCTTTTGTTTGTTTTTTTAATTTATTTATTTATTGGCTGTGTTGGAACTTCGTTGCTGTGTGCAGGATTTCTCCAGTTGTGGTGCATGGGCTCTAGGTGCATGGGCTTCAGTAGTTGTGGCATGTGGGCTCGATAGTTGTGGCTCATGTGCTCTAGAGCACAGGCTTAATAGTTGTGATGCATGGGCTTAGTAGCTCCATGGCATGTGGGATCTTCCCTGACCAGGGCTTGAACCTGTGTCTCCTGCATTTGCAGGCAGATTCTTAACCACTGCACCACCAGCAAAACCCTCTTTTAATGTAATGTTGAATTCAACTTGCCAGTATTTTGTTGAGGATTTTTGCATTTGTGTTCATCAAAGATATTTGCCTGTAGTTTTCTTTCCTTGTAGTGTATTTGTCTGGTTCCTCAAAACTTTAGTCTCAAAAAAATGACAACTTTTAATGCCCCATAGCTTATATGGGTCATGAGTTCAGGAGCAGCTTGGATGGGCAGTTCTGTCTTGATGTTTCTCAAGCCAGATATCATAGTTAGATATTGGTCAAGTCTGAAGTCATCTGATATCTTGACTCTAGCAGAAGTATCCAATTCCAAAGTGGCTCACTTATATGATTGGCAAGTTGGTGCCAGCTGTCATTGAGAGGCCTCAGATCTCCACATAAACCTTCCTGAGGGCTGCTTGAGTATCCTCATATTATGACAACGGGCTTCCTTTAGAAGTGATAGCAAAAAAGTTGTCCTTTTTGAGACCTAGCCTTGAATTTCACCACATTCTATTTACTAAAAATGGTTCACAAGTCCAGTCCACATTCAAGGGTAGGGAGATTAGACTCCTCCTTTTGAAGAAAGGAATGTCAGTGAAATTGACAGTAGGAATATTTTTAAATCACCAAAGATTATTTGGGAGATTAAAAGTTCCTCATTTTTTACTTAAAAGACATTATTTTAGTCTAATAGCTGGTAAATTCACTAAAACATGATTGGCTTTTTCAATAAATTGAAAAATAAATTGGCTTCTTTAATAAATTCCTTCCTTCCTTTGCTTGCTTGCTACCTTTTTTTTTTTCTTCTCCAGCTCCTCCTCTCTTTTCTATAATCTGCTGTTTTGCTCAACTGGCCACTTCAGTTGTCCATTTGGAAATCTAATAGGCATAACTTAAGTGTTTCTTCCAAGGTCACCGAGCAAAATGTGGAACTCACTCAAGTTTTCCAAGTGACAGATTCACTCATATTATTTTTAGTTATTTTGAAATAACCCATCAATGACAGCAGCTTTACTTTTTTCCCAAGGCTCTGTGATTGTGAATATAAGATTCAAGGAAGTGAGTTTCTAATGACTATGAGACAGATACTGGGGTGGGGGAAAACTTAAAGTGACAAGGTCAGAAAGAGAATTTTGTCACCCACATAGTTTAAGTCTGGATGCATGATGTGGTAAAATGGAAATTGAATTGATGACTAGATAATGCACTACAGACCTTCAAATAGGAGGAGCAAAAGTCATTTTTTCTTTTATTTCTTATTTGTTTTAATTAATAATGCATGATGGCGATCTCAGCAGTTGAGCACAGCAAGTCCCAGTTCTCTCATTTTCTATCTGCAGTACAGAGATGTGACCCTGCCGTCAATACTGGTTGTGGCATTTGTTATAATAATAAAAACAAGGATCATATTTAGCGTGGCTAACTTTTTGAACCTCTCTATAACAAAAGGATACATTGTCGTCTTGGGCAAAGAGATGATGTCATGTCCTGTCTTGTTTGAGATAAGGGGGTAAAGTTTATACAGTGAGCAGAGGAGGGGATTGAGAGAGCCATTCTCTGAATATCATTTCAGAGCTTCATAGAATGTCATAGCTGGGCCATATTAAAGCAGTAGGAAATATAGTAATCCTTTTATAACTACTATATGTACTACTAACATATTTCATATCTAATTTCTAGTAAATTAGGTTCTGAAAGCTAAAATGTTTAGCCAAGATCAGCAAAACTTTTCAAACCTATAAATATCTTTGCTTCTCTCAAGTTAGGTTTATGCTGTACTTTCCATCGGAATTTCAGTGCACATGGATCAAAGACTGATATCAAGGAACTTTCTCTGACATCGAAGGTCAAAAATGTCAAAAATAGTGCTAATAGAATAAGAAATAACAGAAATGTGCTATCCAGGAAAGTCTGCATTTAGTGTACATCCAGACAGCTGAGTAATTTTCCCATAGTTATGTTATAAAGTAGATATTTTCATCCCAACTTGCATTCGAAGAATTTTTCAGTGGTTTCTTATGAAAAAGAACTTTAATCCCAGTTGTTGAAAAGCAACACCACCATCAGTGTTTATTCTATGAAATTTACAAGAATAGGAATGGCCTGTGAGCATGAAAGCATTGCTAACTTGTATTATAGCAGAGTGCAGTCTAATACAAGATAGTTTAATGTCATAGTTTTGCGACTTAAGGAAAATAAATTACCAGCTGATGATTGATTTTTAGACTCATCCTTCTTCTTAGGGCTCTAGATTTTAAGACAATTGTGGGGAAATTGAAAAGTGTCCTACAAATGTTTCTAAACAATAAAAGAAAAGTAGCATTTTTGAGCAGAGAACTAGAGCAGACTATTGTGGGAATATATCACTGAGTTTAAATTTAAACATTTGCCAGAAGACACATTTTAGATAGTGCAAAATTCTGAAAGAAAAAGCTACCTGAATTAAATAATTTAGTCACTCAGCAAGTTTTTCTAGCACAAAAGCAAAAATTTCAAAATCTTAGGTAATTCCTGAAACCTGAAGAATTAAGTTCCATTGCTTTTTTTCTTCTCCTTGATCTTTCTTCTAACATGGAAGAAAGAAAAACCTAAGGACAGGTGATCTAGGAGAGACAAGAGAAGCCCTATCTGAGTTTTATCAGACTAGCTAAGAACGGAGTTTGTTTCTGACAGGAGAGATTGCCACCATTTTTTCATAAAGGGAAGAAAGTCAGCTGATAAAATGGAAGCTCTCCTTGATGAGACT
Source organism: Hippopotamus amphibius kiboko (assembly GCF_030028045.1). Classification (NCBI taxonomy): domain Eukaryota; kingdom Metazoa; phylum Chordata; class Mammalia; order Artiodactyla; family Hippopotamidae; genus Hippopotamus; species Hippopotamus amphibius. The sequence continues at coordinate 67,737,792 of NC_080189.1, read as the reverse complement.
AAGTTCTAATTAAAATCTTTTCGTTATTTGGCTGAATATGGAAACACACTAGAATCTCTTGACATAGCCTACAGGGAGGTGGGCAAGAAAGAGTTAGGCTGAAAAGTTTTGTGCCATTTCAGGTAGAGTGGAGAATGGAGGTGCTGTTTGATGTTAAAATTCAAGACGAATCAAAGAAGGCTCAGGGTCAAAGGAGATCTGAAAGCTTCTTTCATCTAAAAGACAGGCTGGACCATACTATTCCTCCCAGTTTTTCTGAGTAGGAGAAGAGTATAGAAGAGAGCAAAGAAAATATTCGAAGTATAGATACACTCAGAAAAAGAGAAAGGACCTTATACTTTCCAAGGGACAAAGGAGAATTTTAAGCAGAGGAGACAATGAAGCCTCAGATGGTGTCACTAATACCAGTAATATCCAGAGCTGCTAGAACCATAGAAATATAGGTGACAGAGTCTGAGCAATTGCAGAAATAAACAGGCAAGGAACTTTGGCACTGAGAGCTACAGAAGTGGGACCAATAGTGCAAAACAAGGGGACACAATGTAAAAGGGATTCAGATAAGACTATAGTGTTTATACAAAAATTCTTCCTTAAGATGTTGATTTCACCACAGTAGGAGACTGAAAGAATGAAAGGGGTGTGTGTGTGTGTGTGTGTGTGTGTGTGTGTGTGTGTGTGTGTGTGTGTTTTACCCTCTTCCCTTAAGGCTCAATAATCTTGTGTTTTAGGGATCCAGAGAGGAGATTGTCCACCTCTAAAATAGCATTTCTTCATCATCTGGATATAAATGTACATAGTTGTGTGTGTGTGTGTGTAGGGAATGGAAGTGAACAGATGCTACTGAGCGTAGGTGGTGGACCTGAAAGGCAGCACTTCTCATCTTCCTTGACTAGGAAGGGAAGAGGTTTTTGTGAGGTTCATGTAGCTTTCTCAGTGGTGACGTAGGGCCCCTGTTTATTCTCCCCAGGCAGGGTGGGAGGTGGAGGCAGGATGCTTGTGAAGCCTGGATCCTAAACAGGAGCCCTGGAGAGCAGCAGCAAGTTTGTTTATGGCTAAGTCTGCTATGAGTGAGATTCATCTTTGAGCCTCTCAGAGACATCATTGCTTGACAGAAATAGGAAGAGAAGGTGTTCGTTTTTTGTGACTGCAAGGAGAAACAGCAGTAATGGGATTTACTGTGATTTCAGAAGCAAATCCTCCCATGTTCCAAGCACCTTGTAAACCTCAAAGATTCTGCTTATGCAAACTTCTCATATTGGGTATCTCAATTTGCCTTTTAAAAAAATTTTATTTCATTTATTTTATTGGCTGCATTAGGTCTTCATTGCTGCGTGTGGGCTTTCTCTAGTTGCAGTGAGCAGAAGCTACTCTTCATTGCAGTGCACAGGCTTCTCATGGCAGTGGCTTCTCTTGTGGAGCACAGGCTCTAGGCATGCAGGCTTCAGTAGTTGTGACACATGGGCTCAGTAGTTGTGGCTCGCAGGCTCTAGAGCACAGGCTTAGCAGTTGTGGCCCACAGGCTTTGTTCCTCTGTGGCATGTGGGATCTTCCCAGACCAGGGGTCGAACCTGTGTCCCCTGCAATGGCAGGCGGATTCTTAACCACTGTGATACCAGGGAAATTCCTCAACTTGCTTTTAAATAACCATAATGGTACTTCTTGTTCTTAAATGTTGAGCAAACACCCATTACATACATAAGTTATGCTTAGTACATTTAGTAAAAAGTTTGCTGAGTTTTATTTGTACATGAAAACAATGTTAAAACTTTGGTGACTTGGACAAACTGAGGTTTCACTACTAAAGGAAAGGCAAGAAAAAAAAAAAAGAATCAAATGGCAACATAAGTATGAGAGTATACCAGAAATAAAAAACTTTGTTATGTGCTATAGAAAGAGAAATAAAAAGGAGTCACAATCAATAACTCAAGCTCTCAGATCTCCAAGAAGAATGTGGAGACAATGAACTACACAATAGAATATGATATTCCCCAAAGAGTTGGAGAGCCCTCAAAAATATCTCCATGGTACACAAAAATATCTCCTTCTAATGTTTTTTACTTTTTTTTTCTTCTCTTCTGTTAATTCTCAACTCTGTTTCTTCACAATGTTAAACTTTTATTTATCTTTGGCTATCAAATGTATCTCAACTTTATCCCTTTAAAAAAATCTTCCTGACTTTTACAATTTTCCTTATTTTAAGTATTATTTTATTCTAACTTAAAAATTCTTAGTCTTATAGTTTTCCAAATTTTAGTCTCTGGTCTTAATTTTTGCTTATTTCTTTCTCATTTAAATCAGTTCTTTTAGATTTAAAATTTTGTTTCAATATCGGTTTAAAGTTTTCCCTTCCTTTTAAAAACCATATTTCCTTCTTAAAGTTATCTGTTCCTTATTTTTATTTTTATGACTACTTGATCATAGCTGAACAGTGGAGAGAACAGCCATCATGTGTAAGAGGATGGCATCTTTCTTTGATCTTCCTCTTCTAATGTGTGCCACCCCTGTTTCCCAAGCCTTGCTGTATTTATGTGTTTGTTTTAAATAAACAGTGATTTTGTATAGCAAAGTGATACAGGAATCCAGTTTAGTTTTTTCCATATGCTTAATTGTCCCAGGCCATTTATTCCGTAGTTTTGTTCCAATGATCTCTAATACCATCTCTTTTATATATCATATTTTCATATAGTTGTTAGCTTCAGAACTTATTGTTGAATTTTTATTGATTAATTTTTCTGAAATAAGGTACATACATGAGAATATATGTATATAAGCATATATATATAGTTATATTCAGACACCTACATATATGCAATAACCATAAATAACCATAAATCAAGAGAAGTCAGGATTGTGATTACATGGGGGAGTTAGGTAAGAGATGCATCTGAGAGAGGCATGCGAAGGACTTCAAAGTTACTAATATTGATCTATTTCACAGGGTCAGTAGCATGTATATATGTGTTTACTTTATTAATAGTCATTAAATTGTACATATATTGTGTACATATGTTTTGTACATCTGCTTTATTTTTCAACAATACATAGATGAGCAAGAATATGATTTATTTTTCATGTTTACTAAAATTCACAATCACGTGGAATGCAAGGTAGAGATTTGAGATCAGAAAAGTAAAATTCTGTTTTGTTCACTTTAGCTGTGAAATATCTAAACGCAGACAGATACTCATTTCTTGAGCTCAAAGTAGAAGTTCATGCTGAAGATATCGGTTTAGAAATCTTAGCCTGAGTAGTAGGTATGTAAGCCAGGAATGTGTGAGTGTGGAGGAAATGAAGATGGCTCAAGACTGTACTCTGAAGGCAACTTCCCTTCAGAAGGCAAGGAGAAGAATCCAGTCAAAAGACAGCAAAATCCCTGCCAGGGAATTGGGAGGATGTTGTTTCAGGGAAGCCCAGAAGGGAAAATATTTCAAAAAAAAGCCAAAGGACAATCTTAGTAAATTATGTCGGAAGATCAAGAAAGACAAGTTCAAAGAGTTGTTTGTTTTTCCCACAAGGAGGTTACTGTAGCCCTGATGTGAGCAGAGGGGTGATGGGAGCAGTTTGGAAGGATTAAGGAGAGAATATAGAATTTTACCCTAAGAAATTCCTCACTAAGTCTATCTGTTGTCTCCTAGAGTAAAACCCATGATAAAATTTGTAAGTAGTAGTCAAACAAGCAGTAATAACCTAAATTAGTAAACTGGGAAAAAGAAAAAGTATAGGACTCTATACCAGAGTAGAAAGAGAACACATGGCTATTCCTCCCTGTGATGGTTAATTTTATGTGTCAACTTGATTGGGCTAAGGGGTACCCAGGGGGCTGGGAAAACATTACTTCTGGGTGTGTCTGTGACTGCATTTCTGGAAGAGATTAGCATTTGAATCAGTAGGTTGAGTAGAGAAGATGGCCTTCACTAATGTGGGTGGACCTCATCCAATCCATTGAGGACACGAATAGAACAAAAAGTCAAAGGTGAGGCAAATTGTCTTCCTCTTCTCCAGCTGAGACGTCCATCTTCTCCTGCCCTTAGACATGGGAACTCCTGGTTCTTGGGCCTGCTGACTCTGGGTACACCAGCAGCCTCCGCATTTCTCAGGCCTCTGTACTCAGACGGAATTACACCACTGGCTTTCCTTATTTTCCAGTTTACAGACAGCAGACCTTAAGGACTTCTCGTTTTCCATGAACACGTGAGCCAATTCCTAAAATATATCAAATTTTATATCATATGTATAAATATACATATGTATACCAATGTAGTAGTATCTTCTGTTTCTCTGGAGAGCCCTGACTCAAACATACTGACACTTGCACAGACAATCCCAAACCATGTGGCAAAATCTTTAGCGAAGCCACCAAAGGTGGTACATTCTCTTTTCTTCTTCTGATCATGAAACAAAGGAAATGGCATCTGGAAAGTGCTGTAGAGTTCTGTGAAATGGGGAAAGAAAGCAGAGAAGATGACTCTGACAGAAAGTCATCAGGAGTATACATTGCGTAAGAAAAATAATCTTGAATCACATGGTGCAAAATGAAGGTGGCACCTTGTTAAGGCAGGTTTACTGTAGGCTGATAAAGCTTAAGCTTCAGGTTTCCCTCACTTACGTGAGTCCCTTTCAAGGCACTGAACCTAATTTTGTTTTCATAATTTTGCCTTATGTTCCTTAACAAGGGCCCTATGCTGATATGAAAGATCCTATCTAGCTAGAAATTGATGCTGTGGGTGAAATAGAGATAATTAAGTGAAGGGCCATATTTTCTTGAAGAGGTTATAAAGGATGGAACCCAGAGCATTAGCAGAATGATTGTCCTTGGAAACAAGGAGGGATATTCATTCCATTGTAACAAAAGAGAAGAAGGAAAAAATGGGTATAAATATAAGTGGGTTGTTTAAGTTTGGAAAATGGAGAGAATTTGATTCTGGTGGTTTCAATTTTCTTAATGAATTGTATATAACCTGAAAATAATATTTTGTTAGAATAAAAATAATAGTTATTAGAAAAAAACAAATCCCAAATTCTTAGCAGCTGAAAACAAACAAAAAACATCTATTTATTGTGTACACAAAACCAATGTGAATATTCCTGAAAGACCAGTTATCTTTTTCATAGTCACCCAGGTTCTTTCCAACTTGTGACTTCACCATCTTCTAGGTCCTCACTGTGCTCTTCCACTCAGCCCGCAGAAAGAGAAGGATTGTGTGCAGGAGATTTTTATGGACCATGTCCCAAAGTGATGGATGTATCTTCTGCCTACATTCCATTGGCCGGAACTCAGGAACATGACTACTTCCAGCTGCAAAGGAGGCAAGGGAATATAGTTAGCTTGTGAGTCCAGGAGAAAAAGAAAATGATTAGGAGAGAAATTAACCAGTTTCTGCCCCAAGATAGTGGTATAAAATAATTTCAGGTAGTGAGGCAATCAGTCTGAGATGTAATATGATTACTGGGCCACACTGAGTGCAAATCAAAAAATCTTAAATTTACCATGTTAAATTTGTAAATGTGAATATGAAAAATGTGCAGCAAAATCTCCCTGGCTCAGGTGGGTGATTAGCTCACTAGCGATGCTGCAGTTCACTTCACATACAGGAAAGGAAGCTGTTAGGGCTCATCCTGACCTGCTATTTTCCTAATTGAGTAAAATAGAGGGAGAGCCACACAACCAGTTGAGAACATTTGCAGAAGAGAAATGTTATTTATGGACCATAGAAACCAGGCTGATCTAGGAAGCAGATGGATATTGAAAAAGTGATATGGAGTTAACACATTGGGGGTCTCAAAGAGGTCAGATATTTGTAGCCATAGAAATATTTGATAGAAAAAGCTATAAAAATGAAGTTGTTGATCTCACAGTGGATTACTTTGTCTATTTTAAAAGTTTCTAGTGATAACAGGGTTTATTCCTATTATCATAAGAGGGAGTGGCAGCAATAGAATGGATGAAAAGGTCACTGGAAAAGAGAACAGCAGAAAACTGAAAGGCCAGGGGAGAGGAAGTGTACATATTCAAGTTTTAAAGAAAAGTGACATGAATAGGAAGAAAAATTATTCGCTAAATTCTAGCATTCAGTGAATGAGCTGGGTGAAAAGAAGACTGTTAGATGACAGTGTGAATGAGAAGGATGAAGTAATTTATCCAGAGGGAAGAATCTGATAAAAATGAAGTTGAAATAATGGATTTTAAGGAACAAAGGAAAGTAAGGAATCCTAAGTGGTGTGTCTCAACCCAGTGGGGACTGAAAAATGAAACAACTTCAAATTAAGAATAGCAGTGTATAAATACAGCTGATTCACTTTGGTGTACCTCAAAAACTGGCACAAGAGTGTAAAGCAATGATATTCCAATAAAGAGCTTAAAAAAAAAAAAGTAGCAGGAAGTTATTCCAGTAGATATCTGGAGTTCACACAAGGCAAGGAGGAGAGAAGCGAATTCCAAGAGGCGGTTGAATGTACTGGGGCACCTTCTGATCACAGTGGGTGATCTAGTAGTTGTCGTGGGGAATTTGTGAAGAAGACTGTGTGGGTGCTTAGGTCAGATGAGTGGATCTCAAGCATGGAGAGGAAACTAGAATAATACGTACCCTGGAAATCTCCAACATCTGGTGGTGATAGAAAGTATGGTGCCATTAGAGGATTGTAAATAATATAAGCAATACTCTTAGTATTATTCTGGATTCTTCTTTAAGGAAGCTGCTACTAGCCTGAGGGGAAAACGCAGAGAAAATAAATGAGACAGATGTGAGAATATTTGAAGGATAAAATATACAGTTATTGGTGATTGATTAGAAGAGAGAAAAGAAAAAAGGAGGACTTCCTCATTTCTGGTTTAAGCAATGGAATGGCTATTGGAATAATAATCACATATAGGAAACATTGCCTCAGGAACATAGATATTACGGTCTGTTTTTGTTTTTGAAAGAGGAAAAGGATAAATTAATGATTCAAATGGGAAATGGAAGTGTTGAGTTAAATATCTGCAAAAAAGCTCAAGAGAGATGTCTAGGCTGTGGATATAGAAGAACATAAGCATTTACGGGTTGAATAGAAATGGAAGGCAAAAAAGACACAGCCAGAGAAATCAGAGAAAAACCACTAGGGGCTTGTATTATAAGAGCCATACAATAAGAGGGAGAGCTAAATCAACAGGGTGAAAAAAATGCCAACAGATAAATAAGCAAGACGGTTCAAAATTATCAGCTGATTTGTATGACATAGGACACATATAGTTTCTACTTCTGTAGTTGCCCAAAATTTCCTGAAATGAGACTCTCCTAGATTTTCAAATTTTCTGCAAATCATTCTACTATACTCAAATATATCTTAATTTCATCACTGTATACATAATCTATTTTTAAAAGATGGTATCAGATATAGTAATTTAAATAGCACTACTATCAGATACTGTGTTTGAGTATAGTAGTTTAAAAACATCAATACACCACCCTCTGCAAATGCCATTTTCAGTACAGGTGCTAGTTCAGTTTTTTAGAGTAAATTCCAAATGCTCATCAATAGTGGAGAAATAATTTGTAAAGTAAAATAACCCATCACAGATGATCATTATGCAGCACACTTTCTACATGAAATACAATATCTATGGGAATTTAGTGTCAAACTTTCTGGATTAGTAATTCAGATTTCTACTTCCTAATAAAAAATTATTATACACATAGTAAATATACCTTAAGTGACTATTTTTTCAAAGGAAAAAATACCACAGAAAGTAATGAAAATGTAATTCATTCAGGAAAAGGAATTTAACTTAAAACTACTATAGATCCTGTCAGATCCTCAGATACTCGTTTACAGTAATCAGTTTACCAAAGAGAAGCTGAATTTGAAGCCACAGGAAATCCTTTGACAATTCAGGAAATGCCTCTCTCAAGTCTGACAGCTTTATTAACACTACTTTTTTTTTTTTTTTTTCCCCTACAAAAGCATATTATTCGCACAGTACTGTAATGACTTATGGACCCAGCAGATTCAAAATATGTTTTACAATACAGGGCTCCATGCCAAGTATGTGTCTACTTTTTAGCCTTTCCCCCCCTTTTTTTCTATTTCTTAAGGCAGCCTTAGATTCATAATGTATTTATTCCACTGCTGAGAGGAAAGGCAGCAATCTGCTTGTGAGGTTGCAGGGAGTCCCAGATACTAGCTCCTTAAGACTGTCTAGATTATTTTCAATTTTTGGACCACAGAAATCTACATTACCATACTTTTATTCTTGTTTTGACAAGGACCATCAGGCAGCCAATATGGTATTAGAAGGTCAATAAGCCAACCTGAAAAGCAAAAATCACAAGTGGCCAGCCATATGAGAATTTGTAAAGCTTTCTTGAGTTTCCCCATTGGTTTACAAACTTAGCTACAATAGAACTATGTGGGAGAGCTAATCTCAGATTTGCAAACCAAAGTTGATGGCAAAAGATTTTTTGCAAAACCAATCCTCTTTCTAAATGGGGCAATCCTTTACATTTATCCTATAATTTCTTTTTAAATAATATAAACAACACCAAAGGGAATATTTTTAACCAGTATAGCTCATTAAGAATTCCTCTTGAATGAAGTATTCCAATTCTAATGAACTAAATCAGCTTTATTAATTCAAAAATTACAGTTCCACCTAACAATGGAATATAGCTCCAGAAAACCATAGCATAAATGTTTAATAACACAAACATTGTAACAAGTCTGTGTGACCTTGTTCTCAGCTCTGCCAATGTCTGTATGACTTTGCTGAACTTAGCCTCTCTGTGCCTCAGTTTCTTCATCTGTAAATGGAAATAATAATGACATCTTTCACATACAGTTGAGTAAGGACTACATTAGTTAATATATGTAAAGAATTTAGGACAAAGCTTGGCATGAACTAAGCTTTACCTTAATATTAGCTACAATAGATATTATCTAGAATAAAAATTTTCTCTCATTTTCAAAAAGGCAGCCTCACTTCCTCTTAAATTTGGGCACTTAATTTGTTGGGCAAAATTCTGCCATCTGTTGCAGAAATTGTAGCAAAGAAATTCCAGACACTGTAACTAGAATCTGGGGAACGTTACTGATAGGTTAATCCAATAAGCACTTATGAAGTGCCTACTAGGTGCCAGGTGGCTCCTAGTTTCTAAAGTAGAAGAAATGGACAAGTCTGTGCTCTAGGACTGCTCTATCGTATTTGCACACATGTGAGGAGACTGATTGCATCACGAAGTGATGGGTACTAAGATGCATATTCACCACGTAGACTGGGAGTAGAGAGTGATGGAGTGTGCTCAGTGGAGGTTCAGAGGGGGTCCCATCTGAAGCCTGACTATAAACCCCAGCCTATTAACCCTAGCCTATTTCAGTGATTAAATATCTTAGCTCTCAAGGAACATTATAAAAATCTCTGCCCTTTAAAATTAAGTGTATAATGGAACTTGACCTTAACATGTCTCTTGCAATTTTAGGTGAAGGCATGTAGTTCACACTAGCTCTAGATGCCTTGCTCCTCTTTAATTCTCTCTCACAAAAGTCATGGATGAGTATAGAGCATCAGTGATTGGTATGATGAAACCCATTATTTCCCCTTCCCTACATTTCTTCACAGATAAAATGTCACAAACATTACTCTCAAGAATAAAAGCCTGAGGGGGTTGGGGGGCACTATAGAAATATTTGAATATCAAAATGGATTTAAATGACAGAATACTATCATTGGGTACACATAGTTGAACGGTAGATGGAACCATAGACAGTTGTCATAGCATTTAACTTTTCTGTGTTGTAGGCTAATGTTCAAATCCACGGTTCCATCATGTTTGGCTTGGCAGGCAATCCCACTCACTCTGAGGGCATGTGGCACAGAAGAGGAGCCAGGCTGCTTGCAAAGTAGGTGGGTCCCAATGGCTTACTCATCTCATGGCAGAAAGGCTTTTTTTGGTTGTAGTGCTGCCAGCGTGTAAAGTGAGGAGCAGCCGAAATGACTTAGAATCGTCTGCAGATACTTTGGAACATTGGTGTTTCTTTTTTGGACAAAGAACATCAGAGGAAGTGTGGCGGCTTAGAGTTAGAAGGGACCCACTTGAGCTTCCTACTCTCCGCCTCACCCCTGCAGTTAAAGGAGAAAGCATGCATCAAGTGCCCTGAACAAAATGACACATCCATCTCATACCAGTATCAAGGCTAGAATCCAGATTTCTTGGATTCCAATCATGTTTTATTTCCACTACGCCATGAATTCTTCCTGATAATTATGAGTGAAATATAGTAGAGCTTTCATATTCTGGTAAAGTGCTTTCTGAGACACTCTCAAATTTTAGAACACAGCTCTAAGTATATACTCTTTCAAATGCGATAGAGTATAACTGAAAAATGCCAGTGATACCTTTGGACTTTTAATGCATCTGTTATATGGGACTATGGTTTATTTACACAGCTATTAAAATGCATGTCTCCAAAGCACATTTCCTTCTAAAGTTACATGTTTCATACTAGGAGTTAATTGCTTTTTCAGATTTTACTAAAGTTTTATCTTTCACAATAAGAACAAATTTGGGACTATTTAAAACATTTGCTGAATCAGATTCACAGATCACTTATTCTTGTCTTCATGTAGAACTTGTGGGCTTCAAAACTTCAGATTTCCAAGTCAATGTATAAGTTGACAATCCACTTTAAATTTATCCAAAAAGTTAATTTATGGATAAAAACATTAATAGTTTTAATAAATCTTTACCACTAGCAGCTGGATTTCTTTCCAGAGTGATTTTTCATAACAAAACACAGTTTTACAGCACTTCACTACAATTTTATAAAGTATAAATGTTAGACAAGAACTCCAATCCACAATGAATGTGGATGTTCAGTGGTCATCTCACACACTAGTTAAAGTTCATTTCTATCCATCAGCCTTGTGCTGTAAGTCACTCACTCTCACAATTAGCAAAATTAAATATTGCTATATAATACAGATGTGCACAATCTCTCAGTAATCTAAAGCAGTATGTTAAATGCAACATGCCAAGGTATCTTCTACTCTTATTACATCCATCTTTTAGCCTGTACCTCAGAGAGTGCAGTGTTTTCCCCATTTCACAGGTGAAAACTGAATTAGCTTTTAAGTTTGATTATATAGTGTATCCCTCTGTACCGTTCTTAACCTATATATTGATATATACACAACAGGTATTTCAAGACCTGCAAAGTTTTCCAAATCAAGTATGGCACATTATATAACAAAATCCTTTCTTACTCCTCTTTCAACTAAAGAACTTTTAGCTGTTAGATTGAGTCTCTGAAGAAACCCTTCAATGATATATTCAAAGTATTTTTGGAGTGATGCCACAAAATTTCAGCAAGTTCATTCCAATAGGAGAGACCTTATTTCTATTTTTTTCCACTTTTTATAAAACTTTAATTTCTGAGACATTTGGTGCCGAAACCAAGAAGAGAGCTTATTTCTATGATCACCTCCCCAAATTTTCCTTTTGCAGTTCTTCTCTCTGTTGTTAGGGCTTTGATCCTTTTCTGAAATAAGCTTTTTTATCTCTAGGTTACATATCTTCAATGCAATTGTCCCAGGTTCCTGCTGACCTTTACGGTTCTTTATTCTACTTCTTACTAGTTGGTAGTGATCTCTTTGTACTGAAGATATTCCTCTTTCCAATAGGCTAGTCCTCCTCTCCATATGAATGCATTTTAATCTATAACTATTGGTATTTTGGATAATTTATAGATTTGATAGTACAGGGAAGAGCTTGTGCAGAATAACCTTTGAGGCCATATGTTATAGGCAATCTTTTAAAATTTACAGGGCACAAACTAAACCTTATAATAAATGTAAGTTTATGAAACAATCACAGTAAAAAATAATTGCTTCTTAGAGTTTACATTCTATATTTGCACTAATACTCCATATATGTTCAGAAGTGAACTCCCAAATTTAGAATATGTAAAAAAAAAAAAAAAAGTAACATTATTCATTTTCTTAGGGTCTCACCCTTTCATTTGTGTTCTACCAAGTCATCTGTCCAATCTCTTGGTATTTATTCTAATAGAATGAAAATCTTCCTTGTGATTTCACAACAATGTATATCAGAAGGCAGAATTTTGAAGACTTTAGTTACATGGGAAAAAGGCAATTTTAAAATGAAGAATTTGCCTTTCAAATGTCATTGGAAAAAATGATTGCATATAACCCAAAGCTTTGGAAAAAAATACATATAGTTTGAAATAAGAGTGAGAGGTCTATTTTTAAAAAGAATGTTGTGTTTAAGATTGAAATGTGTTATAACTAACATGTATTTCCTTGGTAGTTCTTCAAAAATGGACTTAGCATACGTGATCTAAATCTGACCAAACAAATTATTTTCTGGGGCATTTGCTGAAGTTTTCAAAAGTAAAGCTAGTGTTTTGGGGTTGAAGATGGTATTATTAATCTGGAGTTGTTGTGGCCATCTCTCTACTGGAAGGCTGTCGCCTGAAAATGAAAAGAAACTATAAGAAATAGAGATTAGAAATGGAAGAGAGAGATCTTGCTCACTCTTAGACGTTTCATTTATGAAAGTCAATATATCCCATTTATTGCTTAAGCAAAAATAAACAGAGGATTAAGATTTATCTGTCATGGAAAACTGACAACAGAAAAGAGAACGACCGAAGTGAATAAATAGAACAGTTAAGCCCATAGAAAGATATAACACAAGAAGTAAAAGAATTTAAGAATTAAAATATTTTCAGTGTTTGGAAGTTACTGTGACTAGAAAAATAAAGAGAAAATGGGATTATAGGAAAGAATCAATGTATAAACAAGAAACATTTAAAATGTCAATGCCAAAATAAAAAATTTACTAGAGTGAAATTATAGAATAAGGGATGAAGAATAAATAGTGCTCTTAAGAAGAAAGGAAATTTCTGGACTATAGAGCAAAACCAAAAAAGCATAGGTATCAAGTCAAAACACATAATGTTTTCAAAAAATAAGGCATCTCATTCCCAGAGTGTTAGAGGGAAAAGAATGAAAAAGAAGAAATTAAAAAAAAGGAAAGAAAATGAGAGAAAAACTAAAGAACATTATCCCAAGCTGAAGAAAAGACTAAAGTCCTAAGATGGAAAGGAAATATCAAAGACAAAATTGAGCTATAAGGGGAAAAAACATACATAGATACATACTACACTGAGGTTCAGAATAAAAAGCATAGAGTATCTTAGAGGCTATTTATTACAATTCACCCTCTGGCATCCAAAATTCAAAACACTTCCACAAGCAAAAGATTCTCATACCCTCCCAAGATCCCCCAAATTCTCATTCCAAAAAAGTATATAAGCTCCAGAATCCAGAATCTCATCTAGATCAGTTCCAGGTAAGGATAAAGCACCTCTGGTGTAGTTCCTTATTCAAATTACTGTATTACTATGATCATCCCATTTCGTGGAAGGGAACAGAGATCTTAACTATTTATTGCAGCCATGCAACAGGTCCTAGGAAGGCATTGGTTAGCCCTCTGTGAGAGGTGATCTAAGGCCATTCAAGAAGCTCCCAGGTCCTAGACCAAGCCAATCATGTGTAAAAAAGAGGAATTCTAAAATCTTTAAAAAAAAAAAAAATAGGGTATGATTCCTTCAAAAAAGAATAAAAAAGGAAAATAAGAAATCAACATCAGATTTCTCATCACAACCAGGAAATCAAATGAAAACGAAAGAAGAATTCACATACATGAAATCCAAATAATCACTGTCTGTCTTTAACGTGTTTTTGGAGGTCCTGGTGAATGTAATACACTAAGAAAAGGAAAAAAATGGTGTCTTACCCTAGGTTAAGAAGCAGACCTTGGGACTTCCCTGGTGGCACAATGGTTAAGAATTTGCCTGCCAATGCAGGGGACGTGGTTTCAGTCCCTGGTCTGGGAAGATCCCACATGCCGTGGAGCAACTAAGCCCATGTGCCACAACTACGGAGCCTGCACTCAAAAGGCCCCGAGTTACAACTACTGAGTCCGCATGCCCTAGATCCCTTGTGCCACAATTGCTGAGCCCACATGCCACAACTACTGAAGTCTGAGTGCCCTAGGACCCGAGTGCCACAACTACTGAGTCTGTGTGCTGCAACTACTGAAGCACACACGACTAGAGCCCATGCTCTACTGCAAGAGAAGCCACTGCACTGAGAAGCCCATGCACTGCAATAAAGAGTAGTCCCCACTCACCACAACTAGAGAAAGTCAGCATGCAGCCATGAAAACCCAACTCAGCCAAAAAAATAAATAAAAATAAAAAAAATTTTTTAAAAGCAGACCTTAAGGCAAAAGTTCTTGTGCTGCTGTTTTTTTATGGAGTACAATCATAGGAAAGAAGGAGTGAGTTGGGAAAGAAAAGAAACAAAAAAAATAACCAATACAAGGTTACATTCCTGAGCTGGCCATCTCTTGGTGTCAAGCACAATTGGTTGATCTGTCTCATAGAGCTATCTTTAAAAAGTCTGGTCTGGGAGGAAAATTAAATTAAAGCTTATCTAAAGATGTCTATGAACTTTTGGTCTCCCATAAGAAGTTAATACACTCAAATTTTTGTTTTTAAATGCTTGAGAATCAATAGGGTTTCATACCTTCATTACTAAGAAGGAAGCACTGAAATTTGAGGCCAGGGGTGAACGGTGGGAACATTGGCAAGACTAGAATGGGTGAGTGAAAGAGGACCTAGAGCCATGTGTGAGCTGTGTCTGATACAAGTGGTATAAATGTTAGAAAGTAAGAGATAAAACTGTTTGCAGAATATGATCGCCTTCTTTGAAATCTAAGGCACATGAAACTCTGAAATGTGGTTACTTTTGAGAAGAAGATGGCAGTTGGTGGGGACAAAAAGAGGATTTTTATATTTTATTCCAAACATGTTTGTTTCAGTTCTATAATGGACAATTTTACTGTGTAATCATTATTAAATATGAAAAAATTAACGTACTTTAAATGGTACAGTCTTAGGGGGATTGCCCACATTTTTATGAGTTTTACCCTCAGGATCCTCACCAGATTCTCATGATAAAGATCTGAGAAAACTCCCCTTGTGCTCTGGAATGGCAAAAAAGAGGAAAGTAACCATTTCAAAATATGACTGGAGCATTCAGGTCTCCATATCGAAGGTGTATCCTCAAGGCAAACTACCTTGGCAGAACCTTATCTAGCCTAGGGCAAGAGCTATTAGACAACTCCAGCCACGCTAGCCTTCCTGTCTACATAAGGGAAGAAAAAAAGGCTAAGGAACTCTTCTGAAAGTCATATACCAGAAATTAAGCCCTTTTTAAAAAAAATCTGAGATTTCAGCAAAATATTACAGAATGCTTTACCTCCCCAATGCCTACCAACACATCAACAGACCTTAATCCAAAAACAGTAGATTATAAGTAAGAGAGGTGAAAGACACTGACTTTAAGAAGGAGTTTCTATGGAAACCCAAAGGTCGTAACAAGAACACTAGAAGTTAAACATAAAACCTCATAGTAAAGGCCTATTTATCTTAGTTCCTGTTATCTGATACATCTTGTCTGGTTTTAAACAAAAAAATTACAAGTCATGCTTAAAGCTAGAGAAAACAGTCTGGAGAGACAAAGCAAGCATTAGAACCAGATGCAGACATGGCAGAGATTTTGGGATTATCAGACTGAGAATTTAAAACAGTTAGGATTTATAGGTTAAAGGTGCTAATGGAAAAAAAATAATTGACAATATGCAAAAACAGATGAGTAATATAAGCAAAGAAATAGACAAACTAAGGAAGAATCAAAATGCTATAACAAGAATGCTAGAAATCAAAATCACTGCAACAGAAATGAAGAACGCCTTTGATGGCCTGATGAGTAGACTGAACACAGCAGAGGAATGAATCAGTGAGCTTGAAGATATGTCAGTAAAACTTGTCTAACTGAAAAGCAAAGAGGCAAAAAGAACAACAACAACAAAAAACATAGAAGAGCCAAACCTGTGGGACAGAAGGTGTAACACACACATAATGAGAATAATAGAAGGAGAAGGAAGAAAACAGAACTATTTGAAGTAAAATGAGCTACAAATTTTTCAAATTTAATCACAGACACAAAACCACAGATCCAAGAAGCTTAAAGAATATCAAACAAGATAAAAACCAAAAAATCTACACCTAGGCATATTGTGTTCAAACCGTAGAAACCAAAGCCAAACAGAAAATCTTGACCTATATAGGCAGAGGTTAAGAATTACATCAAACATCTCTTCAGAAACCATGCAAGCAAGAAAAGAGTGGAGTAAATGATTTCTTTTTCAAGGAAAAACAAAGGGTGGGTCTGGATGAGTTTGAATTTTAGTCAGACCTTCGTCTGGGTTTTGATTGAGAGCAGATCTTTGCTTCCTTGGTCCTGAAACACTGGGAGGGAATAATTTCCACCATTATTAGGTTTTGAGATAAGCTTTTTAAACTTCTACCCTGTGGAGGTTCAAAATATGACACATATCTAGGAACAGAGATGACTGTGAATTTGAAGCAGTCCCTCTAGGAGAACTTTCTCTTAAGCACCACAAAGTTACAGAATATTTCACTCTGCCTTTAAAATGTTTCTAACTCAGTCCTCAGCTTCCCACACCACTGAAGAAATCAGCAAATATCCCAGAATGAAAGCTAGCCATGCATTTGAGATTCTTCAAATATCAATCCATAATTTAAGAGTGTACAATTGCTTAAAGCTCTGCTGCTTTGCCTTTCTCCCAGCAGGCAACCTCTCCTTTAAATCAAGCTAACCTCAGCTCTTACCCATATTTGGCAAATACTCCTGGGAAAGGAGGCAGTTAGAGATCTGGAGATCTCCGGGAGGGCCCTTACATTTCTGGATTTTTGTTTTACTTAGTCTTTGCTAATCCAGAATACTCTGATGTTCTCAAAATCAGTTTTGTTTATGTTATCCTTTTTTAGCTTTATTTGTTATAGTAGGACCATTGGCCTACCACAATGTATTACATCCAACACAGAAGCCATTTAATCCTTTAAAACATAAATATACATTATATATAAAATATACTTTACATATATTTTATAATGCAGTTTGAATGCTAAAATAAAAGTACAGGTTTATTCTTTATTACCAAAATTAATACACATGTACTGGGTGTACATTAAAATATTTCACAAATATTGATATATAATCAATAGTGTTGAGAGATCTTTTTATAAAAATTATGCTGTTATACTGCTCCAAAAGCCACCCATATTTGATTTATTAGCATGTTCACAAGTCTACTCCAGAAGAAATTAAGTTGTTCAAAGGTCGTTGCTGAAAAATATTAATACATATGTAGAATCTGACTTTATAGGACACATATCAATATATCCATGGAAATTTGCAACTGTCCTGAAATAAAGACATAGCAATGTTCTGCATTGGAGGAATTTTTTTTCTTGAAAGAATGTTGAACTATAGGAGCACTTTGAAAAAAAATGACAAGAATCATGTTCCTTTTACTAAATATCGTTTTGCTTATTTAAACAAGTAACCAACATATTACTTTTCTTCTTGGTGAATTCTCGATGTTCACAACTAATGGCCTAGTAAAAGAAGTATATTATGCTTCTTACTATTTAAGTTAAATAAATTATGATGAGCTTTATCTTGCATAGAGTGCCTAAGCTGGTTGTTCTATTTCCTAATGCATCTTCTACATATCTTCCAGATGTCCCCATCACCAAGATTTTTTGAAAATCCACTCCTTTATGGTGGGTTCATATTTCTCAAACTTGAGTAGTTTGGGTTTTTTGTTTGTTTGTTTTTATATCTCTTGTCTTACTTTACTTTCTTGGAGCTATTCTGTGAGTCTTTGTGCTGTTTGAAAAGCACTCAGCTATCTGAACATCTGGAAATAAAACTTTGCAATTAACAGTCAGATTTTCATTACTGGAAGTCTGTTAGTTTGTGAACATCTTGTTCTTGCCTTTCTACTAGGTATGTTGAGAAATTGCACCATCTGGGTCTAATGAAGAAAATGAAAACTGAGCATCAGAATACTCATGGCGTATTTCCCAAAGCATCCCTGTTCCTTATTTCACCTATGCATTTCTTTTACCTTTCTTGGGCTAAGTGCTTTTTTTCCTCTATATTGCTGAATTGCCATCGAAACATTTAAAATAAGCACCAATGTCCTTTCAAGAATTATTTAAAATTTAAATGGTTTGATAAAACTCAAGTTCTTAACATGAGTTCTGAATTTTAATAAGACAACATATTTCTTTTTTGTATCTATTCTTGTTTTGACTTGAACTAAATACGGTTTAGGAATCTCATACTTTCCCTTGGCTGTCTCACAGAAAAATGGGATCTACTTTAATTTATGAGGCTCTAGGCTACTGTATTTCAAACTCTGACTCCCTTAGTAAGAAATATAAAATTGCACATTGCTGTATTTTTATGTTACTTTGTCCTGAAACCTTGCAGGGACAAATTATAAATGACATCTTATTTAATTCCTTTAAATAATTAGAAATTTGCTAAAATATTAGACTGATTTTAGGTGAATCATTTACATGTAAATTAGGTTTTGTACTTGGGATTTTAAGTCAATAAATGAAATTGAAAAAGTTGAATCCACAGGTTTTCAAATTGAGCTAAGTAGGTTCCTGGTAATTTCAAAGAGTCTCTTTGGGTGGGGATTTAATGGAAACAAGGGTGGGGGAATGTGGATGATAAAAGTAACTAGGATTCCTCTAGGCCTTCCCATCACAATCAGAGAAGTTTGACTTTCATCTGTTTTGCATACTGTTTCTTTGTAAGATTTGACTTGAAAAAACTTTCCAGGACCTTAAAAAAACAAACAAACAAAAAAAAAACAAAGTCATTGACATTATCAATGCCTCACTCTGGAGACTAAAAAAAGAAAAAAAAAGGAAAGGAAATCTAGAGATGATGGGCTTTCCCAGAGGCTAATTTACAGGTAATCCATGAGAGAATTATGACAGTTTCTCCTAATTTTAAGTTTCATGGTTATTCAAATGGACCAACTAGAGAACTGAAGAGAGTATACAAAAATAGAAAGAAATACAGGAAAGCACCAAACTTATAACATCATATAATTAATAATTTGCAGAGGCATTTATAAAATGTGCCATTTTGAGGAAAAGATTTGTTGATGACTATAGACAGCTATCTATAGCTTCAGTTCTGGAAATCTATATGTATGTGTGTATTTTTTCCTTAAAAATAGCCAAATAATTATATGTGTGGTAGGATAGCTGGTAGAAATATTTACAGCACTTTTTAAAGAATTTATTTATTTTTTTGGCTACATTGGGCCTTCATTGCTGCATGCAGGCTTTCTCTAGCTGCGGTAAGCGGGGGCTACTCGTTATTGTGGTGCGTGGGCTTCTCATTGTGGTGGCTTCTCCTGTTGCAGAGCACGGGCTCTAGAGCACAGGCTCAGTGGTTGTGGCACACAGGCTTAATTGCTCTGTGGCATGTGGGATCTTCCCGGCCCAGGGATTGAACCCATGTCCCCTGTGTTGGCAGGCAGATTCTTAATCACTGTGCCACCTAGGAAGTCCTTTACAGCACTTTTTACTCAACAGTTCTTTTTTACTCAAAACTATTCTGAAAATCCTCAATGTGTTCAATAAGCATCTCATGAAAATACATTTTAAAAAATGTTGTAGTTAATATTCATTATCCAATATGGCACTAGCTAGTCTAACTTGGGATAAAGGTCTCAAAACCATTAAGTTAACTGAACAGACAAGTCCTTCAGTGTAACTGTAGAAAAGGCAATAATAATTGAATACTGTAACCCTACACTTGATGTCATAAAAATTATATAATAAATGGAAGAAATATCAGATTTTAAAACAACTGCCATACCAGTTTTATTAATTTAGTATGAATAAACGAATTGATCTATATTCCTTCAAATCTAACAAATTTTTTTTAATTTATTATTTTTTTGGGGGGTACACCAAGTTCAATCATCTGTTTTTATACACATATCCCAGTATTCCCTCCCTCCCTCGACTCCCCCACCACCCTCCCTCGAGTCCCCCCCATCCTCCCCCTCCCAGTCCTCTAAGGCATCTTCCATCCTCGAATTGAACACCCTTTGTTATATAACAAATTCCCACTGGCTATCTATTTTACAGTTGGTAGTATATATATGTCTGTGCTACTCTCTCGCTTTGTCTTTTTTTAAAAAATCTATCAGCATGTACTGTTCTTTAGAAGAAGAATAGAACTAAAAGGTAGAAGTATGGGAAGACAGGCCACAAATGACAATTATTCCTGTGTGTGTGTCATTTCACAAAACTTACTAGTATTAGGAAACAAAGTGTGTAATTTGCACTCAAATGTGCATGTATTATGGTGAAATGATAGATTCAGGAGTGATAGTGATTCCATTAGTCATTAACTGTTCACTTGCCACAATGTCTGACAACATTGCATAATTAAGTAGACAAGATGTCCTACAGATTACATTTTGTAATTTTGTAATAGGTGGTATGGATTTAAACAGACAGCTCAATCATCCAATAACATTAGTACAAACTTCCTTGTATTTTTGTGCTAACTTTACAATTTTTTTTGCATCTCTGATCTTCAGCTATCTGTACTTTATGGTACACATCTAATGAATGATTAACAACTATAATAAGTCTAAAAAAATCTATCAGTAGTCAAGTCTGAATCTTCTTCAGGGCAATTCTCCTCCATAGGCATAATGACCTGGGGAGGTTTTCATTTAACCTACCAATGCATTTGACATCAATATCAGTGGGGTTTTTAAAATTTTTAATTGTAGCAAAAAAGCAGTATAAAACTCACCATCTTAACCATTTTTAGGTGTTCAGTTCAGTAGTGTTAACTGTATTTAATTGTTATATAATAGTTCTCTAGAACTCCTTCCTCTCACAAAACTAAAACTCTATAACCATTTCCCCCTCATTGCCCAGCCCCTGGAAATCACCATTCTACTTTCTGTTTTTATGATTTTGACTACTCTAGGTATCTCATATAGTGGAATCATGTGATATTTGTCCTTTTGCTACTGGCTTATTTAACCCAGCATAACGTCCTCAAATTTCAATGATATTTTAGTGTGTGACAGTATTTCCTTCTTTTTCAAGGCTGAATAATATTGTGTTGTATGTATATACCATATTTTCTTTTTTCATTCATCTGTCCATAGATATTTGGGTTTCTTCCAGTTTTTTGGCTGTCATGAGTAATGCTGCAGTGAACATGAGTGTACAGATCTCTCTCTGATATTCTGCTTTCAACTCTTTTGTATATATGTATATTCCCAGAAATGGAATTGCAGGATCATGTGGTAGTTCTAGCTTTAATGTTTTAAAGAACCTCCATACTATTTTTCATAGCAGCTGTAACATTTTGCATTCCCACCAACAGTGCACCACCCTTCCAGTTTCTCCACATCTTCATGAACACGTTGTTGTTGTTGTTTTGTAGTTATCATCCTAATGAGTGCGAAGTGATACCTCATTGTGGATTTGATTTGCATCTCTCTAGTGATTAGAGATTTTAATGTCTTTTCACATACTTGATGGCCATTTGTATATCTTCTTTGGAGACGTGTCTATTCTCGTCCTTTGTTAATCTTAAAATTGGGTTATTTATTTTTGTTTAGTTGTATCAGTATCAGTTTTATCATAAGTTTTGTTAACTTTTACAATATTTCTACCCGTAAAACAGGGCGATTATCTATTTTTATATACAATATTATGACAGTTGGGACATGTAGCAGATAATGTTACATGAGCAAATCTCAGTACTTTTTTTTTTAATTGGAATATAATTGCTTTACACTCTTGTACCAGTTTTTGAGGTACACCAAAGTCAATCAACTGTATTTATACACATATCCCCATATCCCCTCCCTCCCTCAACTCCCCCCCACCCTCCCCATCCTGGCCCTCTAAGGCATCATCCATCATCGAGTTGATCTCTCTTTGTTATACAGCAACTTTCCATTGGCTATTTTACAGTTGGTAGTGTATATATGTGTATGCTACTCTCTCAATTCGTCCCAGCTTCCCCTTCACCCCCTGCTCCCCCAACCCCATGTCCTCCAGTCCATTCTCTTCATCTGCATCCTTATTCTTGTCTTATCAGTGGGTTCATCGGTACCAATTTTTTTTTTAGATTCCATGTTTATGAGTTAGCATACAATATTTGTTTTTCTCTTTCTGGTTTACTTCACCTCAGTACTTTTTAAAACTTTTACAATCACAGTTAATGGCCACATGGTGTTTACTAAGATTATTATGAATTTGTGTTCTCCAGATTGCCCTCAGTAAATATTCCCTGTAAGTTGCTTCCTTTCTGGGGTCCTTGGTAATAGACACATCCCGGAAAATGAGAATCAAAATCCATAACCATATGAATATTGTTTCGTAAGATCATAGAGTTCTTATCATTTTATCCACTTTGAGTATACAGACAACTCCTGAATGTGTGTTTGTCACAATGGCTGCCATCCAGCTCACTACTTAGTTCATTACACGAGGAGGAGGTTTCAACAGAGTACTTCCCTCCAAGTGCATATGAGCCAAAGCTAAGGGAGCTATTATTTTTCTCCAAGATTCTCTCAAGGCACCAAAATTATATTTGCCTTTCCCTTTTGTTATATGCATCACTGACTCCTTCTCCCTCAGTTACAATCTTTCCTTTCTTTCATTTATCATTAATTTTCATCTAAACCTTTCCTGCTGAGATAGATTCAGGCACTGACCCTTCATATTGCTAGTAGCAAGATGAAACATCTCCTTTATTCCATTTCTACCTAGGGAGGGTCAGAGTGAACAAATACTCAGAAATGAGACTATCACATTCACTAGGCAACAAAACATTTACAGCCATCAGCCCCAACTTGGC
The DNA here is from genome assembly GCF_030028045.1 of Hippopotamus amphibius kiboko. Taxonomy (NCBI): domain Eukaryota; kingdom Metazoa; phylum Chordata; class Mammalia; order Artiodactyla; family Hippopotamidae; genus Hippopotamus; species Hippopotamus amphibius. Next base: position 67,714,925 of record NC_080189.1, on the reverse strand, counting down.
AAATTATGGAGAAGAAATAATTCAGCCCATCCATCCCTTTGGGATTTTTTTAGATAGGTTCAGATTAATAGCTATAATTTCTTATTTTGGGTATTTCAGACTCTGGGGCAGTAGCTCTAGTCTAGGAACTACTGGGATTGGCATTGAAAAAAATTGTGCTTAAATACAAGACAAGTCTTTTGTATAAGCTCCTGTAGCATCCCTCATTCCGTTTTCCTCAAGTTCACCACAAATCCATAACAATTTAGCTAATGAAGACCCATAATTAGACCTCTTGATACTAAATTACAAAACATAAGGCTGGAAGTTTGTAGACTAGCTCTTTAATCTTTTGTCACCGTCCATCATTTTAAATAGATATTTTAATTGACCATGTCAGTTTTTATTAATCTACTACCTTGAGGATGATAAGGAATATGAAACATTCATTGAGAGTGATGTTTCTATACCCACTGTTGCACTAGGTGGATAGAGAAGTGAATGCCTTGATCTGATGAAATGTAACTGGGAGGGCCAAATTGGTACAGTATTTTTATTGTCCTAGTCTTTTTATAGTATTAGCATTGACTCCTTTTTGTCCCAGTTTTTAAATAGTGTTAACAGCATTGACTTCAGTTTACTGAGTATGGAAATCCAAACCTGGAACGTGAATCAAGTCCTGTCAGTGTCCATTTAAGTACCCTTCCCTACTCTCAACCATGGGTAAAAAGCAAAAGTAATCTACTTGCCAGCTATGTGCTAGCAAGAGTGAACTTTAGATTTGGCCTTTTCTAGTTGTTAAATATTTGACTTTGGTGGGGGCTACTGGTATATGTCACCATTCGGCACATTGTTGCATGACTTGAGTTCCCTTATGTCTGTTTGTGTCATGGACCTAAGCTGCCTCTTCAAGAGATCAAATTGGATTGTCAGCTTCTTAATTGTGATCATCTTCAGAGCCTGGCACAGGTTTGTTTTGGTTAAGCATCAGCATACCTTACTTTGATTTTATCTCAGAATTTCCATAGAGATTTTCAAAGAGTAGTATCCTTTATAAAGGTCCTTTTCATGACCCATTTCGTCCATTTTGCAGAACAAATGACAAGCCCAAGAGTCAGTATACCCAAATAGTAGAGCTTTTACTTTTTTTCCAGTTCTTTTATCATTACAAGAAACAAAGCCTATAATTCAACTCTTCCATGAAGACTTTACTATTTGCAGGGTAGCTGATTTTTACCCTGAGTCATGGCCTAGTCATGCTTCTGGAATTGCACTCTGTAAACCAGGTCAGTTGCCTGGCATATTTAGGCACTAGGTCAGAAGCATGCCCATTAAGCAGTAGCTATCAGTAAGTCCTTGGGCAGCTCTACAGTAGGTTACAGGAGAAAAGAGACTACTTGCTTCTGAATACGATGACTCTTGCAGAGAAAAAAGCATGTTCTGTACAAAGCATTTCTCTTCCATCTTATGAGGACGCTTCCTTAGGTGTTTCCCTTTGTTGGAATGCTTTCCTGCTGTCACTATGGTGATAGATATTTCAGGTCTTAATACAATCTTAAGCATTTACTTATTTTGGCTGTCTGCATAGGTACTCAGTAACAAGTTAGCAACTGTCTTTCAAAAGGAGTACACCAGAGAACCACATGTAATAATTTTCTAGTCCAAAAGACGAGATAGGTTGCCATTAAGTAGTAGTAGGTATGGACTTTTGTGAGAGACTCCAGTTGGCATGAGAGTAGGTGGCCAACACTTGTTAATGGCATTTCAACATTAGGACTATGTAGTCATAAAAGAATAGCTTGATTCACAATGCTCTGTTGTTCTAAGAAGAGTCGTTTTTGCTCAAGCTCCCAGTTAAATATGGACTTTTTTTCAATGGTTTTAAGGATTCTAGCCAACAGTATCCCAAAGTAAGGAGTATGAATTCTCCAAAAGTCGAGAAATTTCAATAGGCATGGTTCATACTGAGAGACAGGCAGTGAAAATGATTTATTTTTAGTGATCTGTGATAAGTCATAGGTTTCTCCCGTCTAAGTAATCCTTAAAAGTCTCGCAGCCTATGCGGGGTTCTGTATTATTTTGGGGTTAATAAATAATCCCTGATTAGCATGTGATTTATGACCATAGTAAGCTTGCTTTAAGTTTGATCCTCAGTTTCAGAAATAATTATAATCTCATCAATATAGTGTATTATAATGCTTCCAGTTGTATTAGACTTGGTCCCACCTCATCAGATGGTAACAATCTAAGGGAGAGTTCAAATATTCATCAGTTGAATAGTGTATGTCATCTCACAAAGTGAGGATATTGAGAATACCGCTTTAAATAACAAAAACCAAAAAAAAAAAAAAAAAAAAAAGAGAGAATACTGCTTTATTGTCTCTTATAATTTATTGTTAGTGTCTTAATTCCATCAGCTTGCCTCATTGTCCACACCAGGCTATTGTACAATGAGTTTTTTGAGCACTAATACACCTGAATCTGACATTTTCTTATTTGAGTTGGCTTGGGTAACTCTAATTCGGTTTTGCTTGTCTATTTAACATTTGACGTAGGGCAGATATCTTTTCATTCGTACCTGATTAGGAGGAATTTTTCATTCAGATATTATGTCTATACCAATTACCCACTAAAGTAATGTAGATGCCACCAGGACATACATTTTTCTATCATACATTCCAAAATTTAACCAGACATTCAATTTTTTTAACTATCTCAAGACTTCCATGTAATTAAGACCTGAATAGCTGCCTCCTTTTATTATGTTAAAGTCCCATATGAGGAAGCTGGGATACAAGACCTGTGACTGCTTCTTTTACATTTTCCTAGGGTTCCCACAGCAAAGTCTCTTATAGTGCTTCGCTAGCAGGAGTCCCTTTATTACCGTATAATTACAGTTGGGTGGGGGACATGCATCCGCTAGAGATTTCGTTTCCATAGGGGTGGAGGGTCACAATCAGGAAACTGTGGACCTGAGACTTTACTCTCCTACTGAGCAACACCAGGGAGGTTGCTTTGGTTAAATCCCTACCCTATCCATTCCCCCAGGCAATACCAACAAGAAGCAGTGAGAGCTCCAGTAGCATAAGATAAACCAAGAAGACCAAAATAAAACCACAAAGGCTAAAAAACAAAACAAAACAAAAAAACCCACACAATTAAACTGTCATTGGAACAACAGCCCACAAAATTAGGCTAGAATCTGCATGCTAAACAGAGTGACTGATTTGCTAAAATAGAATATTTAAATTGGAACCAGAACCTCCTAACACAATGGAAAAACTTGTAGCATACAAGCAAAAATTACTTACCATAGTAAGAACTAGGAAAAGAAAAACTAGAGTTAAAAAAAGACAATCAGCTTATGTCAACACTGAGATAAATTAGATGTTGGAATTGTCAGCATTCAATTTAAAGCAGTTCATAAAAATATTTCATCAATTATAAATTCTCTTGAAACAAATGAAAATAGAAAACTCATGAAAGAAATAGAAGTTATAAAAACAAATAACCAATGACACATGCACCCCAATGTTCATTTGCAGCACTATTTACAATAGCCAGGTCATGGAAGCAACCTAAATGTCCATCAACAGATGAGTGGATAAAGAAGATGTGGTACCTATATACAATGGCATATTACTCAGCCGTAAAAAGGAATGAAATTGGGACATTTGTAGAGACATGGATGGACCTAGAGATTTTCATACTGAGTGAAGTAAGTCAGAAAAAGAAAAACAAATATCCTATATTAATGCATATATGCAGAATCTAGAAAAGTGGTACAGATCAACCAGTTTTCAAGGCAGAAATAGACACAGATGTAGAGAACAAACCTATGGACACCAAAGGGGGAAAGCAGGAGGGTTGGGTGGGATGAATTGGGAGATTGGGCTTGTCATATATACATTAATAATAAGGAAAAAATATCAAATTATACACTTTATGTAGTTTATTGTATGTCAATTATATCTCAATAAAAGTTCTGGAAAAAAAAAAAAAAAGAACCAGTGGAAGAAAATGGAAAATATAGAGCTGGAAATTTCAATAACAGAAATAAAAACTTGCTGGATCAGTTCAATACTAGACTGGAGATGACAGAGGATAAAATCAGGGAACATGAGGACAATCAATAGAATATACCTAATCTGAATAATAGGCAGAAAAATAGACTGAAAAAAGTTGATCAGAGCTTCAGGGACCTATGTGACAATAACAAATATCCAACATTAATATCATCATCCAAGAATGAGAGTATTCAGAGAAATAATGACTGAAAAATTGCCAAACTTGGCAAAAGACACAAACCTACAGACCTAAGAAATCAAATGAATCTCAAACAGGATAAACCCAAAGAAATCCACACTAAGGTACATTATAATCTTTTCTAAAAACAACCAGAGAGAAGCAACATGTTACCTTCAGGGGAACACCAATTCAGTGGTTTCAGATCTGTATCCCTGAAAGCTAAAAGTAAGTGACACAATATTTTTCAGGTGCTGAGAGAAAAGAACTGTCAACTATGAATTATATATAAAGCAAAACTATCCTCAGGAATTAAAAGGAAATAAAGATATTCTCAGGAGAAAGAAACCTAAAGGAATTTTTTACTAGCATACCTCCCTTAAGGTTGTCTAAAGAAAGTCTTTCAAACAGAAATAAAGTGAAAAAGGAGAAAATCTTGAAGTGTTAGGATTGAAGAAAGAAAAATAGAAGAAAAAATAATGGGTACATAAAATAGATTATCCTTTCCTCATGAATTTTATAAATTATATTTGATTATTGAAGCAGAAATTGTAATACCATCCAGTACTCTAGACAGTACTATTTAAAATAAAGGGACCTAAGAGGAAGTGAGGATCCCACACTTCACTATAAGTGGTAAAATATTATACTAGTAGACTGTGAAAAATAACATTATATTATTATAATACCCAGAACAACCACCATGAAAGCTATGCCAAAAGAACAATAAAAAAAAAAAACTATAAATAAGGTGAAACACTAAAAAATATTCACGAAATCCATAGAAAGGAAGGAAAAGAAAAATAGAGGAATGAGAATCAGAAAACAATAAAATGATAGACTTAAGCCCTAACATATAATTACCCTAGATGTCAATCAAATGATAGTTTGGTAGAAAAGATTTTTAAAATAACCTGTTTATTACTTGTAGAAATTCATCTCAAATTCAGTGACATAAGTAGGTTGAAACTAAAAGCATGGAGGAAGATATACTGTGCAAACATTTATCAAGCAAACACAAAAAGAAGTGGATATGTAAATATCCAGTAATATGGACATCAGAACAAAGAAAATTACTAGAGTCAAAGAAGGATAAGATCTAATGATGTTTTTAAAAGTCAATCTACTAGGAAGATGTATGATCCTAATGTATATGTGCTAAACAACTGAGTCTCAGAATACATGAAGCAAAATGGTAATTAAGCTGAAAGGAGAAATAGACCCACAATTACAGCCAGGGACTTGAAAGAAAATCAGCAAGGACATAGAAGAATTGAACAGCACAGTCAACCAAGAGGATTCAATTCATGTTTGCAGAATATTCCAAACAAGAGCACAATGCACATTTTTTTCCAAATACCTATGGGAAATTCATCAAGATGGTCCATTAAAAAAAAAACATAACAAATTTAAAAGAATTGATACCACACAGGGTGTTGTCTGACTATAATGTTTAGCTAGAAATCAATAACAGAAGGAAAACAGGAAAATCTCTAAACATGTGGAAATCAAACAACAAACTTCTTTTAAAAATTCATGAATGAAGGAGGAAGACTCAAAGGAAATTTTTTAAATATATAGAACTGGAGGAAAATTAAAAAATTGCAAAATACGTGGGATGCAGCAAAAACCATGTGAGAAAAATATACATAGCACTAAATGCTTACTTTAGAAATAAGAAAAGCTCTCAAATCTGTCTTCTAGGTTCCCATATGAAGAATCTAGAAAAAGAAAGAGCAAAAGGAACTCAAAGAAAGTAGAAGGAAGGAAATAAAGATAAGAACAGAAATCAGTAAATTAAAAACAAGGGAACAATAGATAAAATCAATTAAACAAAAGTTGGTCTTCAAAAGAAATCAATAAAATTGACAAACCTCTAGCAAGACTAACAACAGTGTAAACAAAAGGACACAAATCACCAATGTCAGGAATGATATAGGGAATGTCACTGCAGATCCTTTAGCCAATTAAAAGAATATAAGGAAATACAACAAACAACTTTACGGTCATAAATTTGACAACTTAAATGTATCAATTCCTGGAAAACTGCAAACTACCTAAACTGAACTGAGGTGAAATAGATCATCTGAATAGTCCCATAACTATTAAAGAAATTGAATTTATATTTTAAAAGCTCCCAAAGTGGAGAGTGGAAATTGCCAGCTCCAGCTGGTTTCGCTAGAAAATTCTACCAACACTTAAAGAAGAATTAACACCAATTTTACACTATCTATGTCAGAAATAGAAAAGGAAGGGACACTTCCCAACTCACTTTGTGAATAAGAGAATTACTCTGATACCAAAGTCAGACAGTATAAAAAATGACAGACCAATATCTCGCAAGAATTTTTATGTAAAAATCCTCAATACAAATATTAGTGAAATGTACCCAACAAAGTTTTAAAAGAACTTTTTACCATGACGAAGTGGTAATTATTCTGGATATATAAGGCTAGTGAAATATTTGACTATCAATCCATGTAATCCATCCTATCAACAGGTTGAAAAGGAAATCATATGAATCCTATCAATTGGCCCAGAAGAAGAATTTAACAAAATCCAACACCAATTCAGGATAAAAAAAAAAATTCAGCAAATTAGAACAAACAATAATCACCTGAATTGCTAACAAGCATCTATAAAAAAAACCTATAGCCGACATCACAGTACTTAATGGTGAAAGACTGGCTCATTTTCTCTTAAGATCAGGAAGAAGGAAAGAATATTCACGCTCATCACTCATATTCAACATATTACTGGAAGATTCAGTTACTGTAGTAGGACAAGGAAAGAAAATGGGAAGCACACAGTTTGGAAAGGGAAAAATAAAACTACCCTATTTGCTACCAAATGGCTGCAGCAATTCCAGACTTCATATGTGTACACCATACTGTCCAGAGCAAAAGAGACATCTTTTCTTCCCTTCCCCTTCCAACCATTTGACTCTGAGCAGTACAACTGTGGCCACGAGGATGTCTTGCACTGCAAAGCTTAGGTCTGGGGTACTGACCTTTCCTGAACCATTTACTCTGGCAAGGGTGGAGAAATTATTCTGTTGAATTTGCGCCAATCAGGGACCACACTGGAGCTGAGGGGTATCAGTGCCAAGCAACAACATCATTATTGTTAGTGGACAATTGGGGGTTTAGAAGGGGGAACAATGCAACTCTCTCCTTGACAAGTAAATCCATTTGTGGAAATGACATTTTAAGAAAATGTAAATGCTATAAAAATATTCAATAGAAATGAGAGGTACTGACTGTAGCTAGGACAGGTGTTGTTTTTAGACAGGATGGTCAAAAAGGCCATCTTAGAGAAAGTACCATTGAAGCTGAGGCTTGAAAGATAAGAAGGAGTGGGTCTTGTCAAAAGCTTGGGCAAGAACAATCTAGGAAGATCAATTATGGTCTGGTTTCTTATTTCATCGTGTGTCTCATACAGAAATCTGTAAAGTGACTAAGATCAGGGACCATGCTGGCTAACTCCCTCCTATACCTAGCAGGGCCTTGCAAAGATTAGGTATTCAAATATTCTTGATTAAGGAAAGAAGAGGAAGGGGATTCCAAGCACAAAAACTCAATGAAATGCTTTGGAACTGTCCCAGAAAGAATGGAAAAGAGAAAGCTGTTTTAGGCCAGTGGAACAGATCAACAAAGGCATATCACTTGTAGGAGAGAATAGGCAATCTCAAGTGCAACAGATAGAATATAAGGTGGGGTAAAAAGGAAAGGAGATTAAATAAGTAAAACTGGCTTCAATTACAGAAATTTTAGAATCCAAATAGAACTTACCTCTGAGTAACCTAAATGCCCATCAACAGAGGAATGGATAAAGAAGATGTAGTATTTATATACAATGAAATATTACTCAGCCATAAAAAGGAATGAAATTGGGATATTTGTAGAGACATGGATGGACCTGGAGACTGTCATATAGAGTGAAGTAAGTCAGAAAGAGAAAAATATGGTGTATTAACATATATATGCAGAATCTAGAAAAATGGTACAGATCAACCTGTTTGCAAGACAGAAATAGACACAGATGTAGAGAACAAACATATGGACAACAGGGGGGGTGTTGGGATGGGATGAACTGGGAGGTTGGGATGACCATATATACATTACTAATAAGAAAAAAAATATCAAATTGCACTCTTTAAATATATGCAGTTAATTGTATGTCAAAATAAAAATTTTTAAAAAAAGAACTTACCTCTGATGGTCTAGGCAGTAGGGAAGCATTATCAGTTCTCGAACAGTGAAATAGATGAAAAATTAAGTAAGACTATTCTGGAAGGAATTAATAGGCTGATTAAACTGATAATTATGATCTTTAATTATCACTGTCCTGTGTATAAAAAATCAATGCTGTTGAAAGATTACTAAATAAATCACTGTATTCTAATCACATTATTTGAGTGGTTACTGTGAATTATACACTATTCTAACCACTTTATATGCATTTATTTGATACTCACATCATCTTACAAGGTAGGTATTGTTTTCCCATTTTATAGGTGGTAACTAAGGTACAGAAAGCTAAGAAAATTATCCAAGTTCAGCCAGGTAATAAGGTGTGGAGCTGAGTGGAACTATACACTTAACCAATATTTGATGTTACCCTTCCACAGTGGAAATAAAGGGCTTTTAGAGTTTTCAAAAGAGCAGGAATGGAGTTTTCAAAAGAGCAGGAATGGACAATATTGCAATCATATGTAGCTTATTTCAAATTTTTACTCAGTATCTCTAAGGAATAATTGAGTTCTTTTTCCAAATGTCATCTCTTAGCTCTTGAACTATATTCTCCAGAAATTCAATTATAAAAAACAAGGCATAAGGGTTTCACTTTTCTGTATATATTTTCATTTTGTTCCTTCCACAAATTTCTTTTTATCTAGAGCCAGAGTTAGACATTTAATATTGTCCCCTAATAATTTTTTTCTTTTTGCATTCAAGTATTTTTACTAACAATCTGTAATTCTTACTCTTCAGGGAGTTTTCTTTCAATCTTATTTCAATTTTGTTAAAATTTCTGAACACCTTAGATTTATACCCTAAGTATGTAATTCTACTTATAAGTGATATGTTTAAGAAATATCCCCACAAAATACTGCATATTCTTTAAAGTAAGAATATTTGCATTAGAAATGTGTTATTGCATGTGTTCATAAAATATATAGTTAAATAATATCCATGTGCTTAATTCAGGAGAATAGTTTCTGTAATAATCCAAGTTGGTACTCCTCTTCTTGCCAAAAATGCTTATGCCTTTATTCTTTTGTATCTCAAGATAGTGGAAGTGCTGATCTCAGTTGAATGCTATTTCAAGAATATTTCTTAAGGCATTTAAAAAACTTTTTCCTTACATTTTACTATGAAAAGGTAAAATATTCAGAAAGACACTTTTCAGTGAGTTCTTTCAATGTCACTCTCTAATATAGCATGACCTAGCCATAATTTTCTTTGAGATAGTTAATATTTCTGTACAAACTTCTGATGTTCTGCAAACAGTATATCGATTGCACACTATAATGTTTAATCAGCTTTCCTAAGCCAAATGCTCTTCATCTTTTCATATCCTATAAGATGTTTTATCTGTAATTAAAGAGTCAGCTATACTGAAAATCACTGCACTGTGCTCTTTCCAGTATTGCATAATTATTGATTGTCTGACTACTTTTGATTCTCTCTTGTTAGTATAGACATCACTTAAAAATACTTATTATATAAATATCTCCCAAAATATTGTGTTATACCTGTTTTCCTAAAATCATTCAATATTTTTATATCAATGCTAATTAAAAAAATTGTATAGCAAATTTTTAGCCTGTTAGTTGATGTAATTAATGACTAAGCATATTTAAAAATAGAATGGGTTGATATGTTATAGGAGCTTTGTTCCAAATCTCCATCTTTTAAAGTCTTCTGTGCCAAAGTGGACCAACATCTATGAATCTAACTTTGCAGAAAGTTGTTGGGTATATATCGTTGAATGACTATTGAAGGTATTTTGTGACTTTTTTTCTTAAATGAAAGGATTGACCAGAGCAAAGGATAAATTAACCTGCATGACTAACAATCCATCTGGGGAAACTCGAGCAAATCCTGTTTGAATATTTACTCTTTTTATATATCTTTGCTCTAGCTCATTGATTCATGAACCTGAACAGAGTTAAAATAGAAATAGGCACACATTAAGCTTCTCTGAGTCAGTTATTCCACATTACCTTAACCTTAATTATATTGGTTTGCCCGTCTCCTGTGGTTGTTAAATATTATAGCATGCAAAACTATTCCTGGTACTATTGACAAATATGTCAAACCTTGTGTTCATCAAAACTGATCTAAGTGTTCTGTATTTTGGCACGTGTAGTCAGATCTAGGCCTTGAGGTCAGGTTCACGAAATTCTGAGGGAGTCAAAGAAAAGGGCAGAAGCATCTGGATCTCAGCGAGAAGAATTAGGTTGTGTGTCCTGCCTGTTTGAATCTAGCTCTTGTGATCACAAGACATAGAAATTCATTAAAGTTAGCCTGAGAGAAATAGAATTTACTATATAGAGGATGGATCTTTCTGAGTCCAGTAAGGAGAAAAGAGTTACAGCAATTTGACTGTATACAAATTTTAGTATAACGCATGATTAAATGAAAGTGGGGAGAAACTACAAGGATATACAGAGAACTCTGTGGGTTAATTAAGGGCTGAGGAAAAGTATGCAATGAAGGCCAAGGTTGGACAGGGGGATTCCAAGGTAGGCATTGGATCTTGTTGGAGAAGTTGTGTTTGCAGCCACCAGGAAATTTTGCAAGGTTACTAAGGTCAGAGCTTGTCCACCGCAGTGGCTGAGCCAGCAGGATGTAAGGTCACAGCTAGCCAAGATTCCTAAGTGAGGGTATACAGAGAGAGTAGGGGCAGGGCTTTCACTGGAGAATGTTAGCCTGTGGTGTCCAGGTAGACAGGGCCCTGGGAAGCAGCTTTTCCAGGTGTGCAGACAAGCTGAGGCTAGGGTAGGTGCACAGAGGGAGTCAGAGGACTGCCATGGGTCCTGGAGTGCTTGGTGTTCACAGGCTGGGCTGTGCGAAAAGCTATGCAGGGCTCAGGCTGGTGGACAAGCTCACAGAGCAGGGAACATTAAGTACATGGGCTTCCAGGAGAGAAGGCCACCTAGATGGCCACTGAAGGGCCCATGGCTGCCAGGTCACTGAGGGACTGTAGGTTCCAGGGGTACAACTGGGACAGTATCAATGGATATCCATCCACATCTACCACTGTCAGAACATACAGCAGGAGCCAAAAATAAAATACAAAATAAAGGGCAGCACTCCAAAATCAGGTCGTCTTCTTCCTCCCATGTCTCTTCTTTGCCCTCTACTGACAGTTTAACATGTGTTCCTGTAAGGGAGAAGTGCTTGATGTCAAATCCATTATTTCAGAGCAGGTACTGAAGGGTGAATCTGGAGCTGAGAGGCAGCCAAGTGATAATTGGCTCGATTACGAATGGAATGAACCTATAACCATCACTACAAAATCATAAGCAATCAAGTCTGCACTTAGGGACCTGTTCCTTTTTTTCTGTTTCTCTTTCTCCAGAATATAAATCTTGTCTCAGGGTCTCTCTCTTAAATCTACCCTTCTCTCCTCATTCTTGGGTTCCTTCTTTATCACTATAACTTGTATATGTTCTTCATAATCGAACTGCTTTTTGTGTGAGAAATTTCAGCTTTAACTTCCATTTCTAACAGGTGTATTCTATCAGGATCTAATGTCCCAAGTCCTTAAAAGACAGAATCTGTTTAGCAAAGTTTATTGTTTTGCTCAAGACGTCATTAAGCATATAGATAACTGTCCTTAAGGTCATTCCTAGTCTGATTGGTTCTGTACCTGGCGGTTGGGTCACATGGTATAAACCCTGGCTCCTAGGAAAGGCTTCAGCAGGAGTCAGAGAAATAGTTCCACACTGATTGCAAGCGGAGGAGCCACAGAGTGAGAGACATGGTGATGGATGATGTCTATTAAATTTGGTGTATATATATATATTTTTTTTTTTTTTGGTGTATATATTTTTATATGGCAAAATTTTTCACAGAAAGCAGTCAAATGTATCTAAACACTTTTATATTTTATTTCCTCTAGATATGTACAAACCGTATTCATAAAACTTATTTTTTCTACCTTATAAAACATTTTCACTAGACCACCTTCAGTTTTTTTCATAACTTCTCTTTGTGGTATGCCAACATCAAAATGAATCTAAGAAATTTAATTTGTAATGGAAGAATTACATCCTGATTTTTCTTTGAATATCTTTCTGCTTTGCTCAGGATCTTTAGAGTTGCGAAAGAAGGAAACCACTAAAATCAGTCTAAGTCATAAAGGGAGATTTGTCATCTCATGTATCTAAAAAATGCTGACTTCCATTCCTGCTGGATTCCAGACTCTCATGGTGTTACCCATTTCTCAGGTCAGCTTTCCTGTCTGATACCTTCATTCTCTATAGTTTCTCTCTACATGAGGACCCTCAATATTTTAGATGTCTATCATTTTTAGAAGGGTGTCGGAGCAGTTTCAGGCAGTGGTTGCTGCCCACAGGAGTGACAGCAGTGTCAAGGAGGATAAATGTCAGTTGCCCGTGTAAAAGCAATAAAGTGCAAAATTTGGTTTTGCTCATGATCTTTTCTTTCTGTCGATTTCTTTAGATTATATGTAAATATGTGATTATCTTTTTAACTGAAAGGGCAGATAATTTACAAATGAGAAAATATCCATTATGGATTACCTTTTAATAAGTTGGATGTATTCTTTATGTGACTTAAATTGGTTTAGAAAACATTTGGTTTAGTTACTGCTACTTTGCCATCCCTTGCAAATATCTCTATACCACTGGTTCTCAACCAAGGGCAGTTTTGCTTCCTAGGGGATATATAACAATGTTTGGAAACATTTTTAGTTGTCACATCTGGGTAGGGAGGTGCTTCTCCACATCTAGTAGTAGAGGCCAAAGATTCTCCTAAACATCCTACAATGCATAGGATAGCAGCCCACAGCCCACAACAAAAAATTTTAAGCTCTAAATGTCAGTTGTGTGAGGTTGAAAAGCCCTGTTCTATATGATCATGCCCTCTTCTCTCTTTCTCTCTCTCTCTCTCAATCAAGTATATATACCTTAAGTTTCCTCTCAACCCAATATCCCAGGCAGCTAGTTCCAATAGGGACCACGGTTGGCATTCTAAATGAAACCTATTGACTACTATCTAGAGCTTGCTGGGGAAATAGTAATTACACTGGACTGGACTCTCTTGGTTGCATATGACATAAACAATATTTCACCTCTCATAACCAGCAAAAAAGGTCATTAATATAAGATGCTATGTCTCATGAGCTCAAGAACAAGAACGTGCCTGGGTGAGAGGAACCACTAGTTACAGGGATGCAAATGCAACAGGATATTCTCAGCGTCTCTCAACTCTGCTCTTTTTCTGTCAGCTTTATTCTTGACTTTTCTTCAGATCGGCCAAAAAGAGCTCACAGTTTATAGTTTGTCATTAGAAAGAGACAAACAGTATTCTGGATGACAATGCTGAAAATCCTGAGATGGGGATCTGGAGAACCAGACTCAAGTCAGATGCCCATTTTTGGATGGATAAACTGTGACAGAGGGGCAGACAGATACTATCCCTAGCTGCTCACCCACTCCCTCCCTTATACCATATGTATAAGAATAGGAGGTAATTTTCAAAAGTAGGGAGCACTGGCTATCAGTCTCATGGAGAGAAATCAGACAGCTAAAGAGTCATACCTATCTGTCCTTATCCCCTTATGCTATCACTTGATCAAAAAATTCTGATTGTCTTGGATAAAAATAGTCTCAAAAAAAAAAAAAAAAAAAACCTCTGGTAATTACTCTTCTAAGTGTATCATTTCTTTTCTACCATATTCTCCCACACAAAAATAGAATTAAGTTGTATTAAAAAAATTGAGTTCAAAGTAATTGGGTAAAGCCTATTCACCTACTATAAAACTTGAATACTTGACTGTTTTTAAAAGATATATACTCATTTCTTAACACACAACAAGCTTAACCAAATAGTATAGATATTTTGCTCTCTAGATAGAAAATAATTTAAAATGAGGATGGCAAAGAACCAAGCTAAATTGAACAATACCTAAGACTCAAATTATATGGTTTATAATGAAGGTATAATTCAGATTACTGAAAAATTTATCAAGAGTTTAAAGCAGCTAGTTCTCTTAACAGAGAAGTACTTTCCTCTGTAACATAATGCGTAATGCTCACTAGTTTAGTAAGTCCCTTTTTTTTTTCCTTTGGAAAATAAGAATAAAGTTCTATTAGCCCTATTTGTCCAACTTATCTCAAATTCTAAAACAATTCATTAGCAACTGTAGAAAAACCTTTACCAGGACTTCTCAATATAGACTGTAAGGTGATATAACCTAAGTTGCTACCTGAAAAACTAAAAAGTGATATGGCAAAAATTCCCCCAGCTATATCAGTTTCACATATAATGAAGAAGAAACATCTCAGGCAAGTATTGTGTTCCATATACATTAATTGAGAGACATCTATTTAAGCAAACCAGCATTCATTGCCTGTGGAACTACTGAAAATGAAATATTTCAAAATTAATCATTACCTTGATAATTATCTTAATGGTCATTATATCATTTCACTAGAAATGAATATCATATCATTTCATTTTCATTAGAAAGGAAAAAGCCTCCAACCAAAATCTTATAGCTATTTAATAGAATGATAAAGTGACAAGTTAATTCAGTGGGGGGTACATGGGAAGAGGTGGGTTATGCAAGTGAATATGTTAGGATGGAGGGCAGGCAATCATCTAGTTCAAGTTGAGCTTCCATTGTACGCAACCAGAGTCCTACTGAACACAACAATTCCCAGTTAAGACAGTGTTCAGGATGTAGGCTTCAACAAAGTCTATTCAGAGTGACATATGCAGTTATTTAATACATCAAATACATAAAAAGCAACTTGGGGGGAATAGAAATATTTTTCCATTGTGTCTACTTCATGTTACATTCATTCCCTCAACATTTATTGGGTGTCCGCTCTAACACTGTATTTTTACTGGAGGTACAGCAGGGAACATAATGTTCTACCATTATTTTGTAAACTCATTAAAGTGTTTATATTCTTCTGTGCTGCTCAGATGCCCCTCAGGGTGATCACTCCCTCAACTGCTGGGGGTTCTCGCCCCTGAAGGCCCAGACCTCAGTTGCTCTCTGGGAACTGCCTTTGATGAAGGAGGCTGCCTTTTTAAAGTTATAGCCCCTGTAGCCACTGCACTGGTGGCTGGCTGATGGGGCAGAACAAAGCCCTGGTCTTTAACGCCAACTGAGACTATTCCGTATGGCCTGGCTTTCAGGAGTTGCTGAGACCTCTGTTGTGATTTCATCACGGTGCAACCTCTCCCTTTGCCCGGTCCAGCTACTCTCACCCCTCACAGTTGTTCTTCCCCAGATTAACCTCTTGTCAAAAAATCTCGGAATCATAAGAGTCTTTCCCAGGGAGTTTAGCCCACAGTACTTATTTTATAATCAGTAAAGTTTTATATGAAATACTTGAAAAGAAAGTAGTTTTGATTTATTGAAAAATTATCCAAACAAAAGATTGCTAAAAATAAAAATATTAATGTGAAAAGTAAAACTACAATTTTATAAGAATATAGAAAATAATTTTTAATAAGTTTGAGGTAAGAAAAATTTCTTAATGCAACTCTAAAATCACTAACATTAAAATGATTCTAAAGTCGGAATGTCTGTTCATCAAGAAATACCACAAAGTGAAAATAGAATCCACGAACCAGGAGAAAGTGTTTCAAATCATGTTAATAGTAAAGGATTACAGATATTCAAATTAAACTTTTACATTAATAATTTAAAAAAGTCAACCCATAAAAAAGGACAAAAAATAATCTACTATTGCTATTTCACAGAAAAGTTTCATAGTAAGTAATACAAAAAACTGTTCAACCATACTTGCATTCAGGAAAACACATATTGAAATCAAGACAGTCTTGGTTTTACTAACTACACAGTAAAAGTTTAAGAATTCTAAAAATTCTTGCTCTGGTAAAGATGTGCTACAAAGGGAATTCTAATAGACTGCTAGTGAGAGTATTATTTGGTATAATCACTTCGATAAACAATTTTCCATTATTTTACAAGTTGAATGTGACGGTAACCTGTGATCTAGCAATGCCATCCTTTGGTTCATATTGTAGACACTTTTCTACATGTGTTATAGGAGACACATTGTTAATAACAGAAAAAAAACTAGACAGAAACAAAATGTTTGTGACCAGGAGAATGGATAAATAAACCATGAGAGTCATTCTATGAAGGATTATACAGCAATGGAAATGAATTAACTGCAGCGCCACAAAACAATACAGATGAAACTTAGAAATATTATGTTGCATGAAAAGAAAGAAAACTACAGTATGTAATATTTTCCTACAGCTTAAATACTCATAAAACTAAACAACATATTGTTTAAGAAACATGCATATGTGATAAAACTATTTTTTTAAAGAGGAGTAAAGCAAGAAAATGATAAATATAGAACCCAACATAGTGCTAATTTTTGATACAGTGGCACAGGGGAACAGGGGAGAGGAAAATGAGTATAAATTCTAGTTCTTGAGTTGGGGTTTGGGGTTCCCAGCGTTGTATTATCTGCTTTGTATCTTTTCTATGTTCTATGTATACTCTTTTGTGAGTATTAACATCACATCATGTTTTTCTCAAAGAGAATTGTCCACATAATTTGAATACTAATTCAAACAAATGAACAAAGAAATATGAGAAAATTGGGAAAATTTGAACTCTAAACATCAACTGACATTAAGGAATTTTTGTTATTATTTTAGTTGTGCATGGTTATGATTTTTTTCGAGCTCTCTTCTAGAGTTACATCTTGAAATATTTATAGGTTAAATGATATCATGACTGGGATTTGCTTCATTATAATCTGGGGGCTGAAGGGGAAGTTTAATGAAACAAGACTGGTCATGTGTTGATCATTGTTGAAGCGGATTTTAGAAACACAAAGATTTGTCAGATTAGTCTTTCCACTTTGTGATAAGTTTGGAACCTCTATAATAAAAAGAGAGCAAAAGAGAAAAGCAATCTCTGTCCAAATAAAATTTTTATTAAATGACTTCTAACTCTGATTCTGTTGAATGGCAATTATTCTCTGTTAAAAAATGCCACTTTTACAGAAAAGGCAGAATCAGTTCCTTCTCCTAACTTCCCTTTGTGTCCATAATGTTATCCTACTCTTAGTCCGACTTAAAACTGCCAAAAAGCTATTTCGTGTCAATGATCAATGCCATCAAGACCTACTAAATGTCTTCCATGGAAAAGCCTCTTGTTTATTTCACCTTATTTTTTTTCAACAGGCTGCCCCACCTGTAATTTTCACCAACTCCAAAACCCCTACTGGCTCTCATGTTTCTTATATCCTACTTCATCCACAAAGACCCTGTATACACGAGCATTTCTGTTCCCATGCTCAAACTCTTCTAGCTGTCTTCGATAAGTAGCTAAAAAGTTGTTCCTTCTAATTCAAAGCGTATTTACCTTTCAAGGGCACTTCATTTCCAACTAAACCTTCCCTGACCTTTCTAGACTTCAATAACCTCCCTCCTTGTTGAAACACCTTCTTCCCTTGGCGTTTATAATGCCATGCCCATCTGAGTATCCTTTTGATTCACTGACCCCCTCCTGCTTGGTTATTCTTTTCTGACTTCTGTTTCATGTGATGCCAAAATGTTTAAATCCACAGGATTCTTTCCTGCCCCATTTCTTTTATCTACTAAGGAAGCTTGTCCTGTCCCATGTTTATTATCTAAACACCAGTAACTCCAAAATTTGTATCTTCAGCTCTGATCTTTTTCTCTTGAAATCCAGAAGGCAGGACTACTGATCATTCTCCCTATATTAGTCAGAATTTGTTTAGGAAAATATTAACCACTCTAAGCATTTCATACAGGAAATGACAATTCAGGAGACTAGAGAACTATACAACCATTAGCAAGTCTGGGGAAGCCCCAACGAGGGATGAAATTAAAATAAGCAGGAAATTTGGAAACTACTGTTACTAGTCTCAGCTGTCCAGGAGGCTGAGAGTCACTGGGGAAATTTCTGTATTTGTCACTGCCAGCGCCCATGCAACGGCTTACAACTCCCACCAAAGAATAATGCTACCTCCTCCTTGTTCACCTTCCAAATCACACGCAAGAATCCCTCACCGGCAAAACTGAAATCAGTACCTGTTGAAAAGTGAGTTGGAGTAATGTTGATTCCGTGTTTTCAGTCATTGCAAACAGAACAATTTAAGAGGCTAGAGATTATTGTGAGACGATAAATAATATTTAGATGCAACCAAACTTCTTACTCTCCAGTCTTTCTAATTTGGTCAATACCACTCATGAGCACAGTCCATCAACTCAAAATAACACTTGGCACTTTATTTTAATTCTCTTCATAGCACTCATTGCCATCAGAAATTCTTTTATTTACTCGTTTATCATCCATCTTGTTTTCCAGCATTAAGTATCATACAAGCAAGGACCTTGTGGATTTTGTTTACCACTATGACACAGTGCCTAGAACAGTGTATGGAGATAAAAATTGCTCCATAAATATTTGTTGAATGATCATTCTAGCATGCATTGTGATAATTGTGCTGTTTTTAAGACAATAAGATGTTTCTTATGCCATTACATTTTACTGAATACATCCATGTTGTTGCCATAATTGGCCCATGACTCTTTCTAAGTAACCATTCCTTGTTGATAGCCTCTGCTAAAGAATTAGTCCTTAGGACTCAGTTTTGGTCTTCCACATATTCCATTTTCTTGCATAAATACTGGTAAGCATTTTCAGCTACATGCATTAACCTAAAATTATTATATGGAATTCATGAGATGAGGTAGCAGTATTTCTGACATTATTTTGTAAAAGATGTGAGGAAAATGTTAAATCCAAATTACTAATAGTAGCCATTAATTCCAAAATAGTGATTTGTTGAGTCAATGGAATATTATTTTGTCTCCAATTAAAACTGAAGTTAAACATTTTAAAAATAAATTTAGTTAATTAATTTATTTATTGGCTGTGTTGGGTCTTCGTTGCTGCATGTGGGCTTTCTCTAGCAGCCTACTCTTCATTGTGATGTGCAGGCTTCTCATTGTGGTGGCTTCTCTTGTTGCGGAGCATGGGCTCTAGGCACACAGGCTTCAGTAGTTGTGGCACACAGGCTCAGTAGTTGTGGTGATGGGCTTAGTTACTCTGCGGCATGTGGGGTCTTCCTGGACCAGGGAATCAAACCTGTGTCCCCTGTGTTGGCAGGTGGATTGTTAACCACTGCGCCACCAGGGAAGTCCCATCAAACATTTTTTAAAAATGTTAGTCCTTAGGAAGCCATTTTGTAAAATAAGACGTTATTTATTTATTGCCTTTGTGCCAGATGGTGTTCTAGGAGTGTGTACAAAGCAAAGACAGCCAATTCTTAGACTGACCAGTTACCTAAATTGTAAAAATATCTGCTAGAGGATTATATCTTTTACAATTTACATGTAAGAGAGAAAAGTAAACAGCAGTGAACCTGAAAGTTCCTGATATACAAAGCCAGAAGTGGGGTGGGGATGGACATGGGCTATGTTCAAGCCAAAGGCATGAGAAAATAAAAACTATGCAATAAAGAAAAAAAATACATTGTCTGAAAGTAGGTTAGCAGGATGGGAGAAAAAGTGGTGAGATCTGTCCAGAGTTGCAGAATCAAGTTAATGGTTCAGTGTTTAAGTGAGGATCCACAAACTTACTGCCCATGTCCCCTGAAATAACTTGGAATTACCTGGTAATAAACCTCAGAATTCCTGACTTCCTGGTATATATGCACATGAGCACTTCCTTGTAACCTGGAGAAGCTGGACTGAACTTCCCTTCTTTACATCAATATAAGCCTAACTGGATAGTTCATGGCTCTAACTTCCATATTTTTTTGTCTTCTCATTTAATCTTTTATTCAACAAATATTTATTTAGTAATATGTTTGTATTAGGCACTGTTTAGGTTTTTGGATAAGATGTTGAGCAAAAAAAGACAAAAATAAATCCCTGGTCTCCTGAAAATTATGTTACAGAAAGGGATATTCCATAAAGAAGATGAATAAGTTAAATATACCTTATAAGACAGTGATAAGGCTAAGAAAAAAAGACAAAGGAAGGGGATATGAAAGCCTGAAGGAAGAAAGGTGGGGCGTTGAATTTTAGATAAAGTGGTCAGAATAGGCCACAGGGAGACAGTTACTTTTGAGTAAAGACTTTAAGAAAAGAAGAGCATTGCTATGAGCACACTTGGAAAATCCTAGGCAGACAGAGGGAAGAAACAAACACAGGCCTAGTGCCGGGAGTGTTCACAGGCCACCAGAATAAGCAAGGGGAAGAATATTAGGAGATGAGGTCAGAGAGCTACGGGCAGGGAGAGGTGAGATAGGAAGGGAGAGAGATGTGGAGCCACAGGTCCATTAGCCTTTTCCGTCCCAGGACAGATTTTGGCTTTTAGTCCAGGTGAGATGGGTTGCCATTGGAAGGTTCCTCGTAGAAAAGTGGCATGTTCTGACAAGTTTTAAGAGCATCACTTTAGTTACTGTGTTCATGACAGATGACAGGTGCTTAAGGGAAGAGAGAAAGATGTGTTAAGAGGCTGTTGCTACAGTCAAGGTAAGAGCTGAATGGTCACTTTAGACCAGGGTGGTGGCAATGGGGGTATTGTGAAGCAACCAAATTCTACTTTTATTTTGAAAATATTACTGAAAGGATTTGCTTTTAGATAGATTTGGTGGAGGGGGAGGAGGGGGAGGGAAAGAAAAGAATCAAGATTTTGGGACAGAAATGGGAAGACTGTAGGAAGAGCTGATTTAGCACTACGTAGCAGGCAGGTATATCAGGAACTCAGTCTTAAGCTTAAGGTATGTACAATTTAAGATGTCAGATCTAAGTGGAAATGTCAAATAGGCCAGTGAGAGATAGACATCTGGAGTTCTGGGGAGTTTTCTGGACTGGAGATATATAAATCTGATAGAGAGGCGGATAAATAAACAGATGGACAGACTATAACATCATGAGACGTGGTGAGATTCCCTGTTCCCAGCCCAACACTTGGAGGCCAGTGAGATGAGAAGGAAAGTTAGTGAGATGTTGCAGTGAGAAAGGTAAGGAGAAAACCTAGCCCACAGTGATATCCTGGAATCCCAGATAAGGAGGTGTTTCAGAGAAGAGTCGTGGTCCTCAGTATCAAATGATGCTAACAGCTCACCTAAGATGAGGGGCAGATGCAAGGCGGTAGATCGCCCGTGGTTGAGGGAGCTTGAGTAATCCTCTCCTGAGATTTTCTATGTTCTCAATGGAATGGAGAGCAAAGTCATCAGCTGAGAATAAGGATGGAGGCGTAAGGCTTTCACTGTAAATTTTCAATTATAATGCTTTTCACTTACTGATTAGTGCTCAATATTTGTGGCTTATGTAACTGACAAAAAAAAATTAAAACAAGAGTGAGAAGATAGGGGTTAGAGGCCCCACTCTAGTCCCTATTGTGTTAAGTAAGTCTCTTCCTCCAGTCTTTAAGGTTCAGTTTTCCCATTAATAAAGTAAGGCTAATAATAGCTACTTAGTAGAGGAAAAAAATCCTTGATTGATAGAATTTGTGATAAAGTAATTAGGAAATGATGAGTCTTGAGTATTTAGTACCTTTGTTTCAAATATAATTTATGTGATTATAAGCTATATAGCTTAATATTTAATTTTATTAAACCTATTTCTGAAAATTTAGCAACGGGCTCTCAGAAGGTGAGACAGGCTGGCTCTAGAACACCAATGTATCTACTCCTGAGTTTTAAGAAGAATTGAATAAAATAACATATGAGGGAGAGCTTACATTTGTTAAGAATCTATTCATACAAACATCAAGGATCATTATTATTTTGAGATGTTTTAGAGAAGGTAAGAGAAGCAAAATTTACAATTCCTGCCTTACTTGCGCTGGAATTTATGACGTTTCCTGAAACAGAGAATAACTGAGTTAATGAACAAGTTAAATTTCCCTAGGTGAGATAGAGGAAAGGCTTTCTGATCATAAAAATGGAATGAGATTTTAACCTTTTGTTCACACAAGGTCTAAAAAGTTGATCAATTTAGTCTTTTTGTAATTTTCCGTTTAAACATGCTTCCCTATAGACAGAAGGACAAACTATAAACTTCTAAAAGATTTATGAGTCAGTGTTTTCTGGAACACTGGGTAGCCTTCAGTTTCAAGAGTCCTTTCTATTTGGTAATAAGAGATTATGGTGAGAAAGAGTTAACTATGAACACTTCAAAAAGTGACATCTTTTTCACGGTACATAGAAGGTAACACTGGTTTTTGAACTCTTACAATTTATTGTCAGTTTGTGGCTCATATGTTGTTTACCAAAGTGGAAAAACAAATATAAACTAGATGGTTATTTAATACATGTGGCTTTAGCTTCATAATTTCTGAATGAACTTACCCCATTTTTAAAAAAAGGAATATTCTGGTTTAACTTATACCTTTGAAAAATTCCTATGGAGAGATTAAGGATGATCACAATATCTGTTTTGGTACATAGATTACGGTTCGAAGAGATGGAATGCCATTACTTTTATGCCACTTTCATGCCACTGTACCATTAACTTTTCAAGCAAGATTAAAACATCTCATTATCATTCCTCTGCACCCCTTCACTTCCCTCAGCAAGTTCAAGAAAGATAAATATAAAGAAATTAGAGGATATTAGGGTCACGTTCATGTACAAATCATGACTAATATGCAGATGACTTAGTAACAGCGTAAGGCTTCTCTAAAATAAATGGTATTTATTTACCCGACTTTCAAGCCCCATATTTTTTTGAATTAGGTTTGTAATTCTTTGACCTAACACTCAATTTGTTATTGATGTTGGGGCTTATTTTTGTTTGTCAATATGCTTCCTCGCATCTTCAGAACCAATCTGGTGATTTCTCACTGCCTACAGACCTTTTTCAAATGCAATAGTAACATGAAAGACATTTTATGTCCACTTAAACAAAACTGAAGGAAAGAAACAACATCTCAATAAGTCCTCAGAAATTAAAAAAGAAAATGGAAGAATTTCAGTTATCTCTTTCTGGAAGGAGAGATGCACTTAAAAGTAAAGATTGATCCGAATCTTGTTCGTGGAGCTCCAAATCCAAAGTTGTATGTAAAACTTTTGTTGTCGTTTTAGATTTACAAGAAGATGCTTGTTTTCTCTTTATATTGCCATCACAAGGGCAATAGTGTCTAGAAAATTTCTTAACAAAAATGTGCAAACAATACAGAAGCTGATGTTAAACGTATCAAAAAATCTAAATTTTCACACATGTATCTTCAAAGGCATCGTCAAAGTAATGGAAAGTCTTGTCTTTTCTCTGGCAGACACATTCATACTATCGAAATTGTGAGAGAGAAGAAAGCTTTCCGTTTCTGGCACAGGGTCAGCATTTAAGATTGTGATAGTGTTCTTTATTGGAAGATAGTTACCCTCCCACAATTTGGTAATACATACAAACTTATACGTTTAATGTATATTCTTTTCAATATTGCTCTTTTAATACTGACATTATTAAACCATTTTTATAATTTTAAGGAAAAGTTCCCCCAATTCTTTTTCTTTTCTTCTTGAAATTGGTTTAAAACGCAAATCTTTGCAGGCTATACTAATTTAATACAGAGTATCAACCTATCAGAGATTCTTAACCTTTTTTTGTGCCATGGATCCTTCTGGTGTTCAAATGTAGACTAAGTTCTCAGAATGATGTTTTGAAATGTGTAAAACAAAGCATATAGGATTATAAACAAAACCAATTATATTAAAATGCAGCTACTTAAATTTTTTAATTGTGTGACTCTATTAACACATTAAAGAACAAGATTTAGCAATACGTAAAATCACTGTCAATGCAGTGTGAGCATAAACAATGGCTGGTGATGTCAGCAACAGCTGCAATGTGATTTTAAATATCTCTGATTTCTATTGATGATGAAATTATAGTTAGTGCTACTATGGTTGCCTGCTTTTATAATTGAAGGAAGGGTAAATTTCAGTTGGAGGAAAATGAAAATAAAGGTGTAATTTTTCCCTATACAGGTTCACACAGCCTTTGAAATCTGTTTGTGGATCCAGGGGTTAGTGGATGTGAGGTTATGAACCCCTGATGTGGAAATTTCATTTTAAAATGTTGTTCTTGTAATAGCTGCAATTTAGAATACCTTCCACTAAGTCATTTCGTCTTTTGGATTCCTTTTATAGTGGATGCATTTTTGATTCCGTCCTTTTCTTTCTTCCCATCCCTTTAGCATGTGTTTGACTCAAATGCAAAGCCCTCTGAAGGCTGGTTGAGTGGCCAGTTTGAAAGGAGGCAAAAATGTCTCAGTTTTTCAGTCGACATGGCATGACTAGGACATAATGTTTAGGTAAGGAAACCACAGCCTGGATTCCCTACTGCATACTAGTTACATGTCTGCTGAACTGTTCATTTTAGGACTAGTTGTGCCATGAATTTTTGCTTTTAAAGAAAGGGCTGAACCTTAATACACAAGTATGAATAAGGTCTTGGTGAAAGAAGAGATAAATGAGGCTTCCTATTTATTTACCTTGATGAGGTGCTTTGAAGATAACATACAAGAAAGGAAGCTGAGATGCTAAGAATTTAAGTCATTTTGTTGTAAATCACAATTACTATGCAGTTAAACCTCAGTCTGATTTTTGGAGATTCAGTCCAGGGACTTTTATGTTCCCACTATGTAAAAGATTTTATAAAATATTTCCCCAGCGATAAACATTTTAGTGAAATTATGGATATTCTTTCTTCTCTAAGTGATTGTTACTTGTCATCTATATATCAAAACCTAGTGTATTATGACCTTCTTTACTCCATAAAGAACAAAGTTATAATGAGGAGCCAAAGGATTTCGTAAGAGACCATTCCATTCTTTAATTAGATGTAATGTATCTGCTATGACTCTTTCTAAGAGAATTATGGAAATGTTTGTAATTTTTGTCAGTACTGCAATATTCCCAGATAGAAAAACCTGTTGCAGTACAGACCTGAAATGTGTTCCTTCATTTGGATATTTCATACAATTAATATTATAGCATGTCAAAACTGAAAACACAACATGAAAAAAAGATAGGAAAGTGAAATAAAATAATGTAATAGCAGGAAAAGTAAAGACTAACTTCAGAATCAACAATTTAAGAGATAGAAACCCTTCTGATACCTAGTAGTGTAGTGATCCAAGGTTTGAAACAAGACATACTGCTCATGGAATTGAACCCTCAAATGAAAATAGCTTCAATAGGTAGTTTTTGAAAACCTACTGTATTGAAGGCCATTGGTGTTATCAAAAAATGTGGTATGATTGCCTGCCTTTAAAAACCTTTCTCCCTGTGTGTCTCTGCTATCTTCTTATAAAAACACCAGTTATATTGGATTAGGGGCCTATCTTACTATGATATGACTCAACCTTAGCTAGTTATACCTGCAAAATCTCTATTTGCAAATAAAGTCACATTCTGAGGTACTAGGAGCTAGGACTTCAACATATCTTATTTTTTGGACTGAGAATATACAATGTAATCCATAACATGTCAACTCTGTTGATGTGAGGATGCTTTTTTCCTCATGGAACCATATGTTTAATTTTATGACAACAATTAAAAGAATAATCAGTATTCTTTTAGCTAAAAGTAACCGCAAACCAACTTAAAAAGAAAAAAAAAATTGGAGGGACGCTCACAAAATTAAAGGGCAGAATCAAAGGGCAGTTCTGGGACTCTCTCTGCCTCTCACCTTTGCTTCTCTCTGGGTACGTGCTATATCCGCTCAGGCTTATCCTTGCCAGGTATGGTTACCAGTGGTTCTAGGTTCATAATCTTAAAGAATTAGAGAACCATGCCACCTCCTTCAGTAGAAAAATCCTGCAGAAGGACTCTGCGTGACCCTGTTTGGAGCCTGGACAAATGACTTTGGCTCTTAGAAGGTGCTACAGTCACGGCCTAGCCTAGTCATAAGTTCAACCCTTTTGTCCAAAACAGTAGGTCTTCTTTCAAAACAAGAGAAATTTGTGTAGGTATATTACTTTTCTAGGACTGACATCACAAAACAGCACAGCCTTTAATAACAGACATTCAATTTCTCACAGATCTACAAGTTAGATGTGCAAGATCAAGGTGACATCATGGCTGATTTCTTCTGAGGCGTCCTTCCTTGGCTTGTAGCTGACTTCTCTCTTTCCTCTATGTGCTCACACATCTGCATCAAAATCTCTTCTAATGAGGACATCAGGCATATTGGATTAGGGCCCACCCATATGACCTCATTTTACTTTAATCACCTCTTTAAAGGCCCTATCTCCAAATACAGTCACATTCTGAGGTACTGTTAGGACTTCAACACAGGGCTTTGGGGGGGAATAAAATCAGCTCATAACAACAGATAAAGTCTGATAAGAGCCAACAAGCACTTGCCTAAAACCACCGACTTCTGTGTGGCAGCTGCTCTGCTAAACAGACTACATCATGGAATCTTTTCAAAAATCTCACAAGATTGACACTGTCATTGCCCAGAATTTTACATATGAATTTAAAATTTAGAAAAATAATATTCTGTCCAAGGTAATACAGAAAAGGTGAGATTCAAACCCAGGTTTGCCTGGTTCCACATTCTGCATGCTCAACAATTACAATGTATATATAGGATTTGTTTTGGATTTTTATTTTGGATTTTGGCTTGCATTTGTTTTATTTTTTATAAAGGTGTGGAGTGATATTAAACATAGACCACATTTAAATCCTATAATACTTTGCTTTACAGACTTTGGTGGGGGCCTTAGAGAAACTCTTAAGAATTTTCAAATTGTCTCAATAATCTTAGTTCATAGCTGCAAATGAGGAAGATCATTTCAGGAGGAAACGGATGAAGTTATTTTTTAAGAAAACATGAAAAGTTTAAAGAACATAGTCAATGATGCTGTGGCAAAAATTTATTTTAAATGGAAGCTTATCTTAGCCTATATGTTTTTACTTGGAGAGCTGCATTAATTGGCAAAATCTAAGTCTTGTCTTCTGGTCAGTGAATAAAGACCATTTCAGTTCAGTGGCATCTATAAAATGGCCTTCGATTCTGAAGGCCAAAATTGAGTATATTGTGTTTCATTTGGAGCCTTTCTTAGTGTATTTCCCAAACATAGAACTGCAGGAAATCATTTTTTTAAGAAAATAATTTTTAGAGTCTCAGCATGAAAATAAACTGTACATTAATAATATACAACGATAAAAAACACATTTTTTTGTAGTGCAGCTGTGCTGATCTTTTGGGGGGCAGAGAGAAGTTCATGGCTGGCTGTAATATCAGGCTGATTATTATGGAGAATAAAGGGGGGAAGAGGGCCACATCCACTCGTTTGCTTGTTGATGATGTATGCTCCAGATCAATATCTGAAACCTCACATAACGCAAGAAGACTAAGCAATTTTATTTCATAATAGGTTGTGGAAAGTGACCACACTTTGCATTTCCTGACTTTGTGGTGGTTTGGGGCTTTCAGTGGCTCCATCAACATAAAGAAAATGAGAGTCTAGTGATCTTCACCTTCACAGTTCTGCAAAAGTACATGGAAAAACTAACAGTCAGGAGGAAGCAGACAGATCTATATGGTAGTTCAAGTTTCAGTCCAAACTCCATCTGCATCTTCACGTTATTTCAAAGTGCTTAAAACTTGTAAATGTTACGTAGGCCAAATTATTAGCACTTGGAACTGATCAGTTCTCTGAAAATTAATAATGCCACATTGTCTTTGAGCACAGGGAATGTTCTATTGAATTCAGAGTATTGAACTACACTGAGTTCATCATTTAATGGATGATCACTTATTATTAAACTAGATTTACTTAGAAAAATTAATTTCAGAATTAAGAACTTTATGACCTTCTCAACTCAACCTTTTGAAAGAATGGAATTTGCAAAGTCAGAATATGTCTGATCATACTTTTTTTTTTGGCAGCTTTATCAAGGTGTAATTGACCAATGAAATGATAGTGTATATTGTGAAGCAATTCCCACCGAGTTAATTAATGATGCACTAACTCACATATTTGTGTTTTTTTTTTTTTGAGAGCTCAAGTTCAAATCTCTTAGCAAATTTTAGTTACACAATACAATGTTGTCAACTATAGTCACCATGTTATACATTAAATCCTCACACTCCATCTTATAACTAAAAGTTTGTACCTTTTTACCAGCCTCTCCCTGTTTCCCTCAACACCAGCTCCTGGCAACCATCATTCTAATCTGTCTCTAGGAGTTTGACTGTTTTTCTGATTCCACATGTAGTCAAACCATGCAATATTTGTCTTTTTTCTATCTGGCTTATTTCACTTAGCATAATGCTCTCCAGTTTCATCCATGTTGTCACAAATGGCACACCAATAATATTCATAATCATATTCATAAATACATCATATTTTCTTTATCAATTCATCCATCAACAGAAAGTTAGGTTGTTTCCATACCTTTGTGAATAGTATTGCAATGAATATGGGAATACAGATAATCTCTTTGAGACAGTGATTCCATTTTTTTGATATATATATCAAATACACACACACACATATACATATATATCTATATCTCCAAGAAGTGGGCTTGCTGGCTCATGTGGTAGTTCTGTTTTTAATTTCTTGAGGAACCTCCATAGTATTTTCCACAGTGACTGTACCAGTTTACATTCCCAGCAGCAGTGTACCAGGATTTTCTTTTCTCTACCTCTTCACCAACATTTGTTCTCTCTTATCATTTTGGTAATATCTTTTTGAATGTGGGTGTAAGGTGATATCTCATTGTGGTTTTGATTTGAATTTCCCTGATAATTAGTGATGTTGTGCACCTTGTCATGTACTTGTTGGCCATTTGTATGTCTTCCTTGAGAAAAATGTCTATTCAGATTCTCTGTCCTTTTTAAAATTGGATTATTTGGGGCTTTTTGTTATTGAGTTGTATGCCTTCCTTGTATATTTTGGATGTTAACCTCTTATCAGATGTGTGGTTTGCAAATATTTTCTCCCATTCCATAAGTTGCCTTTTCATTGATGGTTTCTTTTGCTAGGCAGAAGCTTTTTTAGTTTGATGTAGTCCCATATGTTTATTTTTGCTTTTGTTGCTTTTAGTTTTGGCTTCAATTCCAAAAAAAATCATTGCTAAGACCAATGTCAAAAAGCTTACCCTCTATGTTTACTTCTAGGACTTTTAAGGTTTTAGATCTTATGTTCAAATCTTTAATCAAACATTTTGAGTTGATTTTTTGGTATGGTGTAAGAGGGGGCAATTTCATTCTTTTGCATGTGGATATCAGTTTTCACAGTACCATTTCTCAAAAAGACTATCCTTTCTCCATTGTGTGTTCTTGGATCCTTTATTCAAAATTGATTGCATATGTTTATTTCTGGGCTATTTCTTCTGCTCCATTGATCTACATGTCTGTTTTTATGGCAATACCATCCTATTTTGATTACTATAGGTTTGTAATATAGTTTGAAATCAGAAATTGTGGTGCTTCCAGCTTTGTTCTTCTTTCTCAAGATTACTTCGGCTATTCAGGGTCTTCTGTGGTTTCATATGCTGTCTGATCATTCTTAATATCCTGATGAGGGGAGAAAGCGGTGGCTGGGGGGATGAATTGGGAGACTGGGGTTGACACATATACACTACTGTGCATAAAATAGGTAACTAATAAGAATTTGCTGTATAGTACAGGGAATTCCACTTTGCTGTATGGTAGAAACTAACACAACATTGTAAAACAACTATACCTCAATAAAAAAGAAAAAACAAACAAACATCTAGACTTAGAAAAAAAAAATATCCCAATGATCTAAGAATCTGATTAAACCAAGAAAGCTACCAGGATGGCGTAATATAATATACACATACATATATATCAGGATTTGATGTTGGAAATGTAGTAAGATACTAGCAAAAGAGTAATAAGACACATAGTGTTAATATTAAGATAAAAGCGTGAACGTGCTGACTTGAATTACAAATGTAAGAGAGCTAGGATTTGATTTCTATTTTACTGATGTAATAGCCTAGATGGCAAAAAGAAGAAAAAAAAAAAGTGTAGCTACATTGTTATCCTGACCTAAGAGCAGCATATTAGCACTACTGCTAATAAGAAAAATGTAAGAGATTTGGATTGTTATTGATCAACCTTGACCAGTGGCAAAAACTCAGGCCTACATAGCCAAGGTGGTATATAGTTCTTTTATTTCCTGGTCATACATGTTCATATAGTGACGCAACATTTAGGTATGTATTATTCCAAGTAAACCTTAGAATCTGCTGAAATTTATTATGGCCCTAACTGAACTTTATATATGACCTTTGGTTTATACACTGGGAATAAGCAATAAAGGGCCTTGTTTCCATCTATTTTATTTTTATTTCATGATTCCACCTCAGAAAGGTTTAAAACATATTTAAGTGCCTAACGTACATAACCTTATATTGTTTTGATTAATATGTTGGCAGTTTTACAAAATGTTTGTTTTTAATTACCAAAAGGAACCGATCCATATTAAAAATTAAATGGTTGCATTTTTTTAAAGCTCTGGCTAGTTATTAAGCTAGAGTTAGCCATAAAAACATTTTTGGCTCCCCTACAACAGAAGAAAGATTTATCTAAGCTACACTATTAAAAAATCCATTTAGGCTGTCAACGAGTATGTCAAATATCAACCGAATATGATTTAAAGATTCAAAGCCATAAAAAAGAAATACTCCTTGGACTGTTGTAGAATCTGTATGGTTTCAAAGAATCAGAGGAGAGTGACAGGCTGGCACAAGGACCAGAAGATGATCAACAGTTACCTAGGGCAGTAGAGTCTGAGGGCTGGTCAAATCCTCCTGTGTGTGCCTGTTGTCTGGCCCAGCCGGGCTATGACCTCCATTTTCCCTGATTCTGTTTCCTCTGTGTGTGCATTCCTGTTGAGTTTCTGTGCCAGTTCACCTTTACAATTATGGCTTTATTAGTCTCATTTTAAGTATATGTTGTATTGTAATTCCATTTCTCTTTTCCCCTAGGACCACTTTCCTTCTATCATATACAGAGGCATTGACCATTTGCCACAATTTCTAGGAATAATAAGTGATAAGAATTTGATTCCAGCCCTTAGAGAGCTCACAAACTAGCAATCATCTGGTAAAACTATTGAGGAAAAGCTAGATCATGAATAAACCTTTACAGTGTCGCCTTTTCCATTTCCTTTATTCTTAAACTCCTCTAAATACATAATCCTCACAGTCTCCTTTTTCCATAGGTCCAAATTATTAGCCATCATTCATGGATAAGCAAAGTAATATGCCTTGATTTTCAATCTG
The DNA here is from genome assembly GCF_030028045.1 of Hippopotamus amphibius kiboko. NCBI lineage: Eukaryota > Metazoa > Chordata > Mammalia > Artiodactyla > Hippopotamidae > Hippopotamus > Hippopotamus amphibius. The sequence continues at coordinate 67,683,184 of NC_080189.1, read as the reverse complement.
CTGTCATATCCATTAAATAAATAGCTATAGACACAGTAATAACAGACATGAATGTATTGTCTTAGAAATTATAATCTTTGACTTTTATTGAAATCAGTACTACTTACTCCATTTTCTATTAGACTCCAGTATCTTTTTAAGCAATCAAACTTACATGTTGGCACTAATCCTACAACCAAAGAAGAAGGAGGTAAACTGAAAAGGAAATTCAAGAATTTTTATATATGTAGAAATAAAGCACTGCAAATTTAGTGTTTACAATTGAATTGGCCTTGTGAAATTGAGATATTTACTTAATGATGGTGTTCAGTACTTTTTCCCTAATGTATTACAAAAACTAGAATATGCCTAGTATATAGAATTATACTGAGTACCCTTCACATGGGATGAATAAACACCTCTTGATACAGCTACCAAGGTCATAACAATGGTGTCCTCTTTTCAGAAAAGCTTCAATTCACAGTGAAGTGTTCCAACAATGAGAACTACTCTGTATGTCTTGCTACCTTTGGCCTCTTGTTCCAGAGGTGGCCAGAGACTCAAGTTGAGCCAGTCCAGATACTCCATCCTAAGAATGTACAATTTTGAGCCCAGGGACAGGGCAAAGGGTAGTTTAGAAGGTTGAATCATATTAATGACAATACTTTGCTAAGCAGCCCATGGCTGGCTACTGCTGAGGCCACTGATGCTGCTATGATCACAAAGCTTTTTAAATATCAGTCATTCACTTCTCCAGGAAGGCAAAGATATATTCCATTATCCTTCCAATACATTGTCTGCTGTGTTTGAGTAAACAGGAAGTAACTGCTTTGAGAATGTAATAAAATAGTATAGTTTTAGAGCTAAAAGTGATCTCAGTTATTTCACTCAAACTTACTGTAAAAGGTAAAGAAACTGAAGCAGAGAGAGAATAAATACTTTGCCCAAATTTATGAAAAATATGTATATATATGTCTATATATATTACAAGTTTACATTTAAGTTAGCGTTTCCTCCCTCAGTACAATGTGATGACACAAAAGCTGGTATATTTCATCTTTTAAAGAATATTATCCACAAATTGATATAATTTGTTATTTGATTGAATTGGAAAATTTACCTCATGTGACATAACAAAATATTACTTCCTTGGATTTAAGTTTCTAGAAATAGCATTTGAAAATGGCAGTTGATTATATGTTTGTGAGAGTAGATAGACTTGGTTGAGAATTTGCCAAATTGTTTCTGAAGTTCATCAGACATAACCTCTTATGTCTGATGTTGACAAAATGGCCAAGATAGTAAGTGAAAAAAAGGCAAAGTATGTCACAGATAGTATAATTTTATGAGAATAAAAGGAAATATGTATATTTTTAATTACATAGAATGTCTCTAATAATTATCTCCAATGAGAGGTTAGAGGAGCTGGCAGAGAGGTGTACAAAGAGGCTTTTCTCTCTATTTCTCTTTGTAAATTTTGTAACACATGTACATATTACCAAATACTAAAAGAAATAAAGTTCATCAAGAAAAATATGCATATTAAAATAGCTAGAAAATTCTAGGGAAAATGACAAAAATAATGACAGGGGGCTTTATTATTAAACATTAAAATAATCTATAAAGCCACTATCATTAAAACAGCATATTACCACAAGACAAATAGATAACTAGCTAGGTAGCATGGAATGAACAATCCAGAGAGAGGGGAATTTAATACATGGTTTTCAAAAGATATCAAACTTTGAAAGCATTTACCAAACCTTTATGGGACAGTTAACTATCAGTTTGGGAGAAAAATAACACACCCCATAACAAAAATAAATGAATCCCAAGTGAATTTAATATGTAAGTAACAACAGCAAAAAAATGATAAAAGTACTAGAAGAAAGTATATGATACCAAGTTTATTACCTTGGGTATGTTGAAGAAACACCACGAATAAATTTTATTACAAAGCAGATAAAAACTAAATAACATAGAAGAAATAGGAAAGATACAACAATAAAATAAAAACAAAATTACAGTAGAGGCTCAACCAAGAACAACAAAAGTTTGTTCTTTGAAAAAAAACTATGAAGTATACAATCTTCTAATAAGACTAACGAAGCCAAAAGAAAAAGAAAATTTGGAAATGGGACATAATTAGGGATATAATAAAAGATAAAAAGTAGTAAACACAAGGAAATGTATACTTCATTAATATTACAAATATACAAAAAAGGAAAATTCCTAGAAAAAAATCTTACCAAAAGTGACTCAAAAAGCATGAAAAACTCCTGAGATTTCCTGTATTCATTAGTTGAATTTAATTATTAATTAAAAATCTTCTCACAAAGAAGACACCAGCATCGACCAACTTTTTTAGGAAAATTCTGCCAAATATTTCTGGAACAGATAATTGAGAACATGTATAGACTCATCCAGATTAAGAAGAAAAGCTTCACAAACTGTTAAGAATAACCAAGGGTATTATATTACCAAATACTATATAAAGTCAAGCTATCACTTGTATACACATACAACATCCCAAACAAAATATTAGCAAATTAAATCTAATATTATGTAAAGAAGATAATAGATAATCACCAAGTTAGGGTACCCAGGGAATAAAGGGTATCAGCGCTAGAAAATTCCAAAATTTCATTTATACATTAACCAAAAAAAAAAAGAGGAAGGAAAAAAGAAAAAAAGGATCATCTCACTAGGTGCAGAAAACTTGTTGGAATATTTTTAAAAAACATGATGAGAACTCTTAGTAACCTTGAAATAGAAGAGAACTCTCTAACCTGTGAAAGATATCTATGAGCGTGCGCGCGCGCACACACACACACATACACACATACATACACATGAACCAAAAAACTTACAGCAGTCATCTGACTCAATGATAACAAGAAGTTAGGGACCAGATTAAAGTGCCTATAATATGATGGTTTTGCAGACCCTGCTCATACAGGCTCAAAGAGAGCCCTTTAGTTACGCCTTCTTCCTCTTCCCACCTCTAAGATACTGTTGGTAGTTTGAAAATGACTATGGTTTATTTGCATCATCGAAACTGGCAGATACTACAAGTCAAAAATTTCAGGGTAGAAGGTGGAGCTTAGTAGGAGGGAGCTGGTTTGTCACAATACTACCAAGTAGAGGGCTAAGATCAGTTAAGGAAGAAAAACAAATACATGAGGTAGCAGTTGGGGTGGAAGAAATAAAACAATCATTACTTAATGATGTCATGATTGCCCACATACAAAACACAACAAAGTACATAGACCATCTATTATAATTAAAACCAGGGTTTAGGAGGTTTTGAACACAAGAGTAATACCTGAAAAGAAACGAACTATAGCTACAAATATCAATGTGAATTCAATTTTGGAAATATATCATTGAAAAAAGCAAGATACAGAAGAATGTAAACATTATAATTTCATGTATTTAGAGTTCAAAAACAGGAAAAATTCAGCACCATATAAATAGCAAGAAATGAGAAAAGAAATTTCAAAACAATGATTATCTCTATGGAGGTGAGCAGGTAAGAGGATATGATTGGGAAACAAGACACAGAGCTCTTTCATAAGAAAAATGAATGGACAAAGTAATAGGCAGGTAGAAACATTTGCAACAAATATAACAGATCTACTATTAAGGCATAATTATAAATAGAGATAGAAAATTTGCAAACTCATTAGATCAATACAAAAAAAGATGGCCCAACTAAAAAATGGGCAAAGGCTATATAGCAATGGTTATTCCCACTAAAAATTAAGTAAATACCAGTTAAACATTTTTTACCCATTGTAATTAAAAAATTTAAAGATATTTTGGCATGAATTATTGAATAAAAGATACTCTCGGGAGTTACTCAGTGGCCTAGTGGTTAGTATTTGGTGCTGTCACTGCTGTGGCCTGGATTTGATCCCTAGTAGGGAACTGAGATCCTGCAACCCACTCAGCACAGCCAAAATAAATTAAAAAAAAAAAATGGATACTCTCAAAACCTGTTGATGAATCGAGTACTAATTTTATACAGTTTTTTTAGCAGATAAATTTGTTTCTTCTTTCTCACTAATTTCACTTACAAAATTATGCTCTATAGTAAAAAAACAAAAAACAAAAAAAACCAAAAACAAAAAAAACTAAGTCTGTGCCTCTGTGTGTATGTTCATTGTACCATTGATGGTAATGGAGTAAAAAAATCCTACGTCTGTCAATAAAGAAATCGTTAGATAAAATAGAGGAATATTCTGTACGCTATTAAAATTAATGAGAGAACCACGTATGTTGATTTGGAACAATGTCAATGATATAAAGTTATCAAAATCAAAACATATGGCATGATGCCAGTTAATGACAGGAATAAAAGAACAGAGTGGTGGGGGCTGGAAATTCTGGTAGACATGAAATAATTAACAGGAATGGTCTTTGAGACTTGGGGTTAGAGGAAAGGTGTAGGAAATTTTCTTCTCTTGCTTGATCTTTTTATGTGAATATGAATACTTGTTCACTAGTAATAATACATAAAAACATGGACCAGCAAAAGTAATAATTAGTGATTTCTCAATCATGCCAATTCTGAGGAACATGCAGTAAGTGTTTGAAGCATGGATTGCTTAACTATTGGAGAAAGAAAAACCTATGAGGAGCTGAAGGTATTGAAAAATGAGCATCTTACTTTAATCCTGATATTTTTTTCTGCTTTGGGAATATAAATAAAATGCTGGGCATTTTGGTTGTTGGTAACTGAGGACAGATGCCAAAGCAAACAGCTGTCAGGAAGGAAACTCTACTTTAAAGAATCCTAAAACCTCATAAGATATGGAAAGAGAAATTGGAAATAATTATGTATATATATGAAAATATGTGGGCATATATTTATGTCTCTAAATCAATATATAATATATATAAATATTGTTCTTATATATAATATACAAGTAAAATTTATATAAATATAAATGTCCAAATTCGAGATTCATTTGGAAAGTTGGGGAAAAGGGCACTACGTGGGTTACCTTGTCATAAAAGATTGCCATAGTAAAATCCAGAAGAATTTGGAAGGAAGAATACGAATTTCCTAAACGTAGTCCAGTTTAGAGAATGTAGAAAAATGTTAACGATGGGTGTAGTAGGACACACATCTGCATGGCTAGAAATACCTCAAGGAAATGAGTGTCAGTTGTGTAGCCAGGGGATTTCCAGGTAGGAAAACCCGGGCAGGCAAGCACACATGCACATTGCTTGATCACAGTCTGGTCTCTCGCAAGGCTGGAGGAAGGCACTGGACAAATCCATGGATTCTTCCAGCCCAGTAATTCCCTCCTCTTCCCGTAACCCCCCTCAGTAAAGTGACATGCCCACATCAAATGACATCAGTGCTAAATCTGAGTGTGGAAGGAACCCCATTCTTAACTTGTCTGTTTATAATGTCTCCTGCTTATACTAAGTTCATCTCTTTTACGTTGATCCAATTTACCTGCAGGCTTCATGATTCTGTTTGACAAGCTTTCTTATAATTAATCTTTTATTGACAACTTTGGTTTTATACTTTCTGTGGTCTTTCAGCTACTAAATTCACAAAGGTCTTGTTACTATAAGAGTAGGGAGGGATTCATAAGAATGTGGATGTCTCTTTATCAATAATTTTTCACCATTATCATACTGGAGTCAGTCCCAGGTAAGAGCTAAATAGAGAAGTAGGAAACACAAGAGTCTCCAGGAAATTGTCTATCTTGCTTACTGGGGCTAGAGTTTGTTTTTATCCTGCCACTAATGTACAACTGGATTAGGTAATGCAAACTTCTCCTGGTTGTTTAGTCGTATTTCTCTCAGAAGAGCCTGAATACAAATTCAGTTAAAAATGCAGGAGGTTGGAAGGTAACCATAGATTTTTAAACCCACAGCTGTGGTAATTTATCCTCCCAGGAAAGATATGCTAGTTAGGATGCTGTTATAAATGGAAAACTCTGAGGGGAGGGAGCCGTTTGAGTCTGAATAACTCTGAAACCAAGTGATAACTTCACAAAAGGTATTTCAGATGAAAAAAATTTATGTATCAGAGAGGAATGAGGTGAAATAGATATTCCGAATACAGTACAAAATTTTACAAGCGCAGATAAATGCTGAGGTAACACACTATGTTAAATCAGGGATGCTGATTTTTTTTTTTTTTTTTAGTTTCTTGTGCTACTCTTTTGTTTGGCACTGCTTCTTTTTCCTCCCCCTAGAGTTTGAGTACCACCCAAGGTTCTGTTCTGCCTCTCTTTGACTCTTTTCTCTGTTTATAAATGTAAGTTACTGAAGCAAGTCATTAATTCACAGGCTACTCCCAAATGCAATATTTAGTCCTGAGCACTCTATTATGCTCTCTACAAACTGTAAAGCTGGGTTAGAGTCTAGTATTGGAAGAGACACTAAAAGCTATATAGCTGTCATCCTATAACAAATCCCTTCTGTCACATCCCAAAGAAACAGTGCTCCAACATACACCTGAATCCTTCCTGTGACAGAGCATTTCACAATTTTTAAAGTTTTTTCTTGTATTTGGTGGAAATTGACTCTCTGAAATTTCTGTACACACATTTCATTTGATCTGTAGGGTCCATAATAAATAAGTGTAATGTCCCCTCCACACTACAACACTTCAAATGTCAAAAATAATGACCATAGCTCCTATACTGTACTGCCGGCTAATCACGCCTAATTTTTTTCAAGCATTCTTCATGTGACATGGTTTGAAGTAAATATAGTAGATTGCAAAATAATGGTTACAGCTTCTTCCCATCCCTGTATGCACATGCCTTTGTAGCTTGTCACAAGAAGAGAGGGATATAGTCTCTCCACCGCTTTGAATCCGGGTTGGCCTTGCAGCCTGCTTTGACCAATAAAACACGGTAGAAGTGAAGATATGAGAGGTTTGAATCATAACCCTAAAGAGGTCTCATTGCCTCTAATCTCACTTTCTTGGAATCTGAGACATCCATGTGAAGAAGCTTGCGCTAGTCTACTGAAAGATGAGTGGCTCAGCTGTCAGCCACCACCAATTGTTAGCCACATAAAGGAGGTCTCCAGTACTAGTCTAGCGACCGGATAACTGTAGTTGCATGAATGACCCCAGACAAGACCAGCAGAAGAACTGACTGGCTGAGCCCAGCTCAAATTGCTGATTTACAGAATCATGAACAAATGAAATGTTTGTCACTTGAAACCACAAAGTTTTCGTGTGGTTTGTTACCTACCAATAAATAACTGATACAGTACATTGCATGTGACTCACTCTGTTACTCCATCCTTGAAGTATCTATCCCTTGAAAGTGTGATATAGAATACAGCATTCCCATTTCCAATCTGACTAAAGCAAAGTAGATCAAAATTAGTCTCTCTTACACTATACATAATTCATTCCATTTGTCAGTGTTTTAAAATTGCTCTAAATTGTGTAGTATCACATTGTCTGATCTCTTTCACAACCATTCTTTGTGTATAAAAGTACTGTAGACTAAAAAATATTAAAGTATGCTCCAGACACTTTATGAATTTCTTTAAAAGTATTTATGATTTCTCAAAATTTTTCTTTTGTTGCTTCTTTGGTAATTTAACTCCCTTCTCTTTTGTATCTTTCCAGAAAACTCTTTGTTGGATGTTTGTCACTTGGGATCAATCCTCTGATTTTATTATTTTTCACTTCTTTGCTTCATTGTTCTAATTTGAGATTTTTCTCTTTTTCTCTTTCTACCTTTGATATATAGTCACTGTCATATTTTTAATTTTAAAAGATTTCCTTTTATTCTATCATTGCTCCTTTATAATGGCATTCTGTTCCCATTTTGGAGATGTAATAAATATTCTTATCTCTCTGATGCTACTAAATGTTTCTTTTTATTTCCTATGTTAGATCTGCTTCCTCTGGGTTCCTGTTTTGGAGTTTTCTTTTTTGTTTTTAATGTTTTATTGGCATGTTTTTCTTTTATGTCAGAGATTTTCTTGCAATAATTGATGATCTTTAGCTGAAAAACCACATACAATAATAAAATGCTGAAAAGCTGAGAGGAGCTATGGTGGGGCTGGGAGGGAAGATTGGAAAGGGAAGACATGGAAATGAGGTTTGAGAACTTTGTTTACAACACAATTTTATTTTCTTGCTTATATTTCATATCATATGTATTCTACTTTGTTTCTTCATGCTTTATTTATACTGGGTCCAGGCTGAAGGAGAAAATCCTATCTCCTAGACAAAGGAAAAGGACAATAACAAATTCATGTGATTGTTCTTGAAGTTTCTAATTGAATACAGCTTATGTGTATGTCTAGAGCAAGTCAATAAAGAAGTGTGATAGTCATGATCTGCAGAAGTATATTCCTTCCTCAGGGAGGCATAGCAAATCATATAGCAAGGAGGAGGGATATAGAATCCTTCTATTGGAAAGGAGTTGGGACCAATATACAACCTATAAAAATTACTTTTATAACAGTAGCAACTTGTTTGTATTTTTTTGGTTTCAGTTTCCTAATTGATTAATTGAAGATAGCGGTAATCATTCCACAAGGTTGTCATTGGTGTCACTGAACCACCTAGGAAGTAAATCAGTATATATATGTTTAAAATGCTTGCCTTAGTGCTTGATGTATTGTAAGTGTTTGATTACTATTGATTAATTACAGTCTTCTTTTCCAATTATTCTAATGATGTTTTATCCTGTGCTCTAGGACCCAGATTTTCATTGCTTGATGCTTTATTCTCACCATGTCATTCCAATAGAATGTAGAATGTATTTTAATTAACTTTTAGAAAAGACACATACATCATTTTTTCAACATGATCTCCTTGCTTTTCAATACACTTTGTCCATCTGTCAACAAGCTTTCTTATTCCTTCATTAAAAAATGTTTTAGGCTCAGCTACGAGCCACGAATGCACCGCTGTCTTCATTTCTTCATCAGTAGTGAATCTTCGTACTCATAGGGCTGCTTTCAGGGGACCAAACAGGTGAAAGTCCAATGGAGCAAGATCAGGACTATAGGGAGGATGCTTTAACACCTCAAAACTAAGCTTTTGCAGAGTGTCAACAGCGTGGGCAGAACTGTGCAGACCTGCATTGTCATGCAAGACCACAATGCCCTTGGACAGCAGTCCTCTGTGTTTAATCCAAAGCTTAAGCTTCAGCTCTTTAGTAAGCATCTCAGTGTAATGAGAACTGTTGGTTGTTGAACATTCTTTCCTGAAAATATTCCAATACTAGTCCTCAAGAATCCCAGAAAACTGTAAGCATCAATTTTCCAGCTTATGGTTGACTTTTGAACTTTTTCTTGGTCAGCCATTGAGGATGTTTCCATTCCATATGCTGCCGTTTACTCTCAGGCTCATAGTGATGAAGCCATATCTCATCACCAGTAATGATTCTCTTTAAGAAACTTTCAACTTCCTTAGAGTATTTGTCCAAATTTTATTTGCAGATATCCAAACACTTCTGTTTATGCTCTTCCATGAGTTGTTTCGCTACCCATCTCACACAAACTTTTCAAAACTTAAGTCTGTCATGGATTCCTTCATTTTGAGGTGTTAGAGCATCCTCCCTATAGTCCTGATCTTGTTCCATCAGACTGTCACCTGTTTGGTCCCCTAAAAGCAGCCCTACGAGGACAGAGATTCACTTCTGATGAAGAAGTGAAGACAGTGGTGCATTTGTGGCTCGCAGCTCAGCCTAAAACATTTTTTAATGAAGGAATAAGAAAGCTTGTTGACAGATGGACAAAGTGTATTGAAAAGCAAGGAGATTATGTCAAAAAATGTTGTATTTGTCTTTTCTAGAAGTTAACTAAATTCTACAGCCAGAGTGCAGATAGTTTTTGACTTGCCCTCGTATACCCTTGTAGCTTTTTTTGTACCTAATAGTTTGAATCTCTTGATTCCCTACCGCTATATTGCCCCTTCCCCATCCCCATCTCCTCTCTTCACTGGTAACCACTAGTTCTCTATATCTGTGAGTCTGTTTCTTGTCTGTTATGTTCACTAGTTTGTTTTAAATTCTTTTATTGGGATTTCATTGGGATTCTGAAGAGACAATGATGAGCGATGAGACAAATGGGTGTGAGGGTCAAAGGTTTGGAAAGGTTTAAATTAAGATGGCATATAATGTGTTATTTAAACTCTGTAGGGAATTCCCTGAAGGTCCAGTGGTAAGGACTCCATGCTTTCACTGCCAAGGACGCAGGTTCAATCTCTGGTCGGGGAACTAAGATCCCACAAGCCACACAGCACAGCCCAAAAAAAAAAAAAAAAAAAAAAGCCAATTATAACACTAAGATAACTTTTTTAAAAAATCTGAGAAAAGTTAAGATGTTTTATTTTATAAAATGTATGCCAACTCAGCAGGCCTCTAGCTATCACTTAGGAAAACTGGAACTCTCAGACTTTGATGGTGCTTTTATTACAGAACTGAAAGACTCCTGAATTGAAATGCTGTAGGATATCATCATCTTGGTCCTTCATTCTGCAATCACCCTGCTTTACATTAGGGCCAACAAACTACTACAGCCCATTGGCCAATGACCTGCTTTTGTGAATAAAGTTTTATTGAAACACAGCTACTTTCATTCACTTGCATATTGTTTATGAACACTTTCATGCTACAAACCCTGGGAGTTACACCAGAATTGTATAGTTACGAAAACATTTACTGCCTGGCTCTTTACAGAAAAAGATGGCTGACACCTGCTTTAGATGGCTATGCTACATGAATATAAAAGCTAGTGGCCATTTTGTTAAAAAAAAAAAAAAAAAAGTGGAGAATCAGATATGAAGAGCAGCAAATACTTTCTTTTTGTTTCTGAATTAGGTAAAAATGATTATTAAACTTATGTTACCTCTTAAGTATAAAAGGCAGGTGAAAATAAATGCCTCAACAGCAGATTACATTTGAAACATACTGAAGTCAAAACCAAAACTCTGTGTGCCATTAATCTAATTACATAAAGGAACAAAGATTCTGGCAACCTGATTAAATTCTTTCATTTTAATCATAGTGGACACAGCACTATACAAGGGATAAAGGACACCTGAGTTTGATTCTGGTTGTGCTATTTGCATGGCCTTGGGCAAGTCACAATGCCTCAAAGTTTAAATCTCCTTGTCCATAAATACAGGGGATTAAATTGCATGGCTTTGCATCAACTGGTTGTGAAAACAGTGCAGTTAACATCTTCCTTGCTTGCACATGGTGTTATTAGGCTGTTCCATGGGTTTTAATATTTAAAGGTAAAGCATCAAGCACTAAAATGAGGAATATTGTGGCTATATTATGATTCCTCTACCCCTATACTTTATTTGGGTTCCTTCAAAAAATCATTTATGCAATTCCATGCTCCAGTTTCCTTTTTACTAAAGCAGCAATAATAGTGTTTGTTTCTTTAGTATATCAAGATATACTATTCTTTTTGGAAAAGCTATTTGGAAAGATGTGAAAGCAAAGAAGTACATGAATATTAAATTTTGTTTTGAAATTAATTTAGGTTATTGTATTATTTCAAAAAGTACTTACCCTTGCCCTTTAAAATATTGTGTACAGAATGCAAATTGAATGCTAAATTTTACATAGTGCTTACTCATGTGTGAAAAAATTAGATATTCTGCATCGTAGACAACTCTTCTGAAATAATGCCACCATGTAATATCACTGTTAGCTTTCCCAGCTGAGAAATGCTGTTTTCATGAATAGTGATAAGACGGGAATTTGAATGGAATTTTACATTCTCATGCCTTGTTACATAAAATTGTCACTCAGGACTATAAATTTTATCCCTTTTATACCAAATATAAACTATCAATTTCAAACGTGTAGTATAGATTTAGATGCATTTCTTCCTATCTTTAAATGTCAGGTAAACAATGTTAGGTAAAGAGAATATGATTAGCTTGTATTAGAAACATTTAATCCAAACCATAACCTCTTTCCATTAATATATAATTTAAAAACCTTACTATTTAGGTGCTATACAGCAATTAGAAATGTTCATCTTGGTAATCTAACCTATAGTGATTTCCTTTTTACAGGAAAAGAATTTTAAAAAGTTGGGAACTTTTTATACTATGGTAAAATTACTTCTTTTTAAATATGCTTTCTTAACATTTGATACACTGGTAATTATACTCAAATTCTATCTGATATTTAAATAGAAAATATGAGCTTATATTAAGTACACTATAAATGTTTTATAGGAAGTAGGAAATTAATGAAAAAGATATACTCTAAACAAACATACTATTAAGTCTTTTTTTTTTTACTTGTTTATCTGTGGATAATGTAACAGGAAAATAATGCTGTTGTTGAATATCCTGTCATTGTTTGCTGAGTTGAAATTAATTATTTAATATTTATTAATCAGCAACAAAGTTCCGTGGAAACCCACAAAGCCTGATCTTTGTCAGAAGGAGTATCTGCTAATGAAGCCAAACTTTATAAGGAATTATTAATGAAAGATCTGGTGGAACAAAGGCAAAATATTGTATCAAAATAGAGTTCTTCTTAAAATACTTTTGTCCTTTAGACTTTCTTGCATCCTCTCACTGTTCCATCAAAACAGATTAATGATGTGTACTATTTTACAGTTACAATTTAGGTACACATCTCTGGCCTTGCTTCTACAATATTGGTATATTTTACCCCTATCCTATTATATTCACTTTTCAATTCATTAATGGACTTTCTAGGTTGTCTGTAGCCTTTGCTTCAAGCCTTGTGAACCTCAACCTGGTTAACTTTTATAGTAGTTTTGTTTTCCTCTTGTTTTTTTCTTTGTTGTTGTTGTTGTTGTTGTTTTTCATGTTTAGCATTATGATTTTGTTTCCCATCTGAATATGTACTTTGACTTTTTACATGGTATTTCTCTTCTGATCATTCTGAACATTGCAGCTACCATGACATTCTTAACTAATGAACAAGCTCTGGGATAACTGAGATTTACTTCCTACCTGCTCATAAAATCATAACTGGTCAAGAGAATCCTGCAGTTCACAAGGCCAGCTTCATATGATTTCTGAAATAGTTTCCATCATGCATAATGCTGTGAATTCATGGTAATACCTCACATAGCCCACTCTCAGCAGCAAGATTCTAAACACGTTCCTGATTTCAGTACAACAGTGGATTCCTGTGAAGTTGAAATGAGATCACTACCACCCTTGTTGCTCCAGACACCTTCTTAGGATTTGGATGCAACCTTTAAAAATCAAAAATCTCTTCCATGTGCCTAGCCCAAATGGCCTGAGAACATATAGCTCACACATGGGATATCCAAGGAGCCAAAGAAATTGAAGCAGAGTGACCAAGAGGAAACTGGCAAGAGAGAAAGTCATGTGTAATGGAAGAGGGGCAGTCATTTGTGGTGGGCAGCTTCTAAGCTGGCTCCCAGTGGTACCCACTTCTCGGTACTCATGCTGTTGTTTCGCTCCCAATGATTTAGTGTGAGCTGGACCTAGTGACTTGTTTCTGACAAAGAAAATGAAACAGAAATCCTGGGATATCACTTCCGAGGTTAAGTTTTAAAAGACTCTGATTCCAAATTTGCTTGACTTCTCTAACTTTATTGCTAGCTTGATCTGATGGAAGCCAGCTGCCATATTGTGAACTGACCGAAGGAGAGGCCTGTGGCAAGAACTGGGAGAGACCTCCATCCAACTATCAGCAAGGACCTGAAACCTGCCAACGACCACGTGAGTGAGACTAGAAGTGGGTCTTCCACAGTAGATCCTTTCTATGAGCCAACGGCCCCTGCTGACACCTTGATTACAGCTTTCTAAGAGATCCTGAGCCAGGGGAATCAACTAAATTACACCCAGATTCCTGGCCTATAAAAATTGTGATTTATAGGTGTTTCTTGTTTTCAGTCTCTAAGTTTTAGGGTAAGTTGTTATATAGCCATAGATGACTAATATATCATTTAAGATCCTATAGGCCATTGTGGTGACTTTTTATCTCTCTGAGTGATATGAAAACCTCTTGCAAAATTTTGGGCAGAGCAGTGATGACTTAAATTTTGAAAGGATGACTCTTGCTGCTCCAGTGGGAATAATTTTAGGGGAATAATGACATAAGCAAGAAGAAGAGTATCAGTACTTTCAGGCTGCTATGACAAAATACCATAAACTAGGTGGCCTATAAACAGCAGAAATATATTGCTTGCAATTCTGGAGGTCCAAGATGAGGGTGCCAGCATAGTCGGGTTCTGGTGAGAACCCTCTTCTTCCAGTTTGTAGACTGCTGACTTCTTGTTGTATTTTCACATGCTAGAAGGGGCTATGGAGTTGGGCAGGACCTCTTTTATAAGAGCACTAATACCTTTCACAATGGCTCCACTCTCGTGACCTAAGCACCTCTCAAAGACCTCATCTCCTAATATCATTATAGTGGGCACTAGGTTTCAACATATGAATTGAGAGGACACAAACCTGCAATCCATGGCAAAGTATTAAGAGGCTTTTGCCCTAGTTCAAGTGAGAAGATGGAGGCTTAATCTAGGGTGGTATCAGTGGAGAAGTGATCAGAATCTGATACATTTAAAGAAAAAGCCAAAAGGCTTTGATGGAATAGGTGGAAGGTGTGAAAAAGAAAAATGTCAAGAATGTCTCCAAAGTATCTGGCAAGATGTATCTGCCATCTACAGAGCTGGAGGAAAGCTACAGGAGAAGCAGGTTTGGAGGTGATGGATGTAGGAGCTGAGCCTGAGGCCTGATCTAATGCATGTCCAAGTGAAGCGTCAAGTCATCAATTGATTGCATGAGTCAGATAATCAAGGGAAAGGGCCCAATTGCAAAAATGAATTTGGGAATGTTTGGAATACCTGCAGTGGTATTTAAAGCCTTGAGTTTGGGTAAGACCACCTAGAACTTATACATCAACAGAAAAAAGATGTAAGGACCAAACTGGGAGTCACTCCAAAATTTAGAGATCAGGAAGCTGAGGAGGATCCATAAGAAGGAGCCCGAGAGGAAGAAGACTGTAAGGAAACAGGAAGACCAGGAGAGTGGTATCCTGGAGGTCAAGAGAAAACGTGCTTCAACTCGCTGTGTTTAAGGAAGCTGACAGGTCAAGTACAATAAGGACTGGGAATGGACAATTAGTTATAGTGACATGGATGTCATGTTGCTTGGCGACCTTGATAAAAGCATTCTGGTGGAGAGTTAGGGTGAACTGAAGAAAGAATAGATAGAGGGAAACTTTAAAAATACGGACAAATCTTTGGTGGAGTACTGCTATAAAGAGAAAGAGGAAACAAAGGGTAGCTTGAGGAATGCATGAGGTTGGGAGAAATTTTTCTAAACTGAAAAAAAATAATAGGAGTACTGCATGCTGATAATTCATTTAAAGAATATAAGCTGTTGCCAGAAAACATAGGAAAAGTTGGAAATAGAAAGTCATTCCGTGAAAAAGAAAATGCACTTATTTATTTTTATAAGAGAAATCTAATTGGAATATTGAGTGGAGTTGTGCTAAATTTATAGGATTGACTTGGAATGGATGAACATATTTGCAATATTGAGTATTCACATCTGCTATCTCTTCATTGATGCAAATGTTATATAAAGAGATACCAATCTTCTAGAGATTTTTCATATAAGTTCTGTCAATTTTTTAGGTTTATTGGTATTTTTTTGTTAGGAGTGGGATATTCTTTTTACTATCGATGTATTTTTTTGATAAGTGTAAGAATATTTATTGATTTAGATGTATTTATTTTGTAACTGCTTTTTGTATTTATACATTGGTTTTAAACAAACTTAGGTTGATTCTCTTTGGTTTCCCAATAAATAAAATCATATCCTAAGTAAATAATTGTGGTACCTGTTGTCAGTCTTCCATTTCTAGAACTACTGCCAGGCTCTCTCCATATTATCAAGCAATCAAAAAGTTTACACTGAAGTATAAATCACAGGACATATGTAAAATGGGATCTTGAAGGGTTATCTGATATATCTTCTGTCAGGGCCAAATGTCTAGCACCTCTGATGAATGATTCTTTTAAAGGAATTAAAGAAATTCTGCCACTCTCATTTGATGGATTTTTCAAATATACATACTGTATCATACATCAAAATTTCTGTTCATGGCACTGAGCAGACTTTAATTTTTCCCTTATGCTTTAAGGATTAATAAGTTCCTGGAGGATAAAAAAAAAGATACACAGCAAGCTAGATACAAATGGAAAAGAAAGCAGAGAAATCAGTACCCACCAGGGCCCTGCATATAGTTTAGCACAGTGTCTGGCACGTAGTTGGTTCTGAATAAACTTTAAATAAAAGCTCCCTCTACAAGGCCTGGTAAAAACAATGAAAACTTTGTAAATGGACCTTGATCACTAAGCTTGAAATTAAAAGGAACTTTTTCTAACACTGTCCTCTTCAATTCTGGAGCAAGGGGACTCCTGGAAAGAATATCACTGATGAGAAAATCAAATAAAAATTCTGTTCTCAGTTTAAAGTGACAACATACTACCACCGACCTTTTTCTCAGTCACCATCTTCAAGAACAAATAACAATGAACAGTTATTGGGTTTGCAACTGGAAAATTACAACTGATGACAGATATCAATAGCTGCTCCAATTTTGGAAACTTTCTGTGTTCATTTCTCCTGAAATTTTAGGAGGAAAGAATCGATTAAGGATTCCCTCTTTAGGCCTGTTTCTCAAAGTGTGTTTATAAAGTCTGTTCTGGGTTGACTGGACTTTGAATAGGGACACATAACATATTTAACTCATTTCCTTTTCTTCAAGCACCATGAACTACTACTGCCTCCATTACCATAGGAAATGAGGATAAATGACTGGCCCTTCAGTCTTAAATAAAAATAAAAATAGTGGTTTGGGTCAAGAATAGTTAAGAAGAATAAAGTTAAATCTGACCTTTAGCATCTTTTATTGTGGACCATTCCTTTCAACAATCAATGCTTCGACTTCTAGATGGTGAATTTATTTTGAGCTGTCAGTTTTAAGACAGTGAGAGAAAAATGTTCAAGGCAATGATAACGTCCTACTTTAAAGTTCTTGTGTGTTTGCTTAAATAGTTACAATAACACATGCTGTAGAGATTTCCTATATTTATTTCAGAATTACTGCTATGTGCATATGTATTATTCTTGGTAGGACGGGCATCTTCATATCTAGGGCATCCCACTATGCTGACTGATTATGTTCCAGCTGGTCTTTCTCTACTTAGGAATGAAATTTTTTACTGGAGTAAATTTAATCAGACAATCCTGTTAAATATGGCACTCCTCCCAATCAGTTGAAAGTTTTGAAAAGAGAAAGTATAAGAAGAAAGACAAAAGCTACAGTCTTTAATAACATGAACCGCCCAAAGTGAGTTCTGAAGTTGGACAGTCTTTAACTCTTATTCTGAATTCATTGCTTATTAGCTCCATGACTTTCAAAGTGCTGTAAAACCTCTCTAATTCTCGGTTTTCTGTAAATTGGAGATGTAATAGTAATAGCTACATTTTAGGCTTACTAAAAGGATAAAATGAGATACTATATACATGCATTTAGCCAAGTCAGCAATGTGTTTCCTTTTATTGTTACTATTCTATATTCCAAAGACTGTCAAAGAATGATTTGCAAACCACTTGCATTGTTATCATTTGAGGTACTTATTTAAACTGCAAATGCTGGGTCTCTCTCAACACCAATCTTTAGAGATCTCTAGGGGTGAGGCCCATAAATCTGCATTTTTCACGAGAACTCCTGGTGATTCTTATGCACGTTAAAACTTTTTTTTCCCATTGTTAATAAGTTGGTGTGGGTTTTTTTTTTTTTGGATTTTTTAAATTGAAGTATACTTGATTTACAATGTTATATTAGTTTCAGGTTTGCAGCCTAGTGATTCAGTTATACATATATATACATCTATTCTCTTTCAGACTTTTGCCCTTACAGGTTATGACAAAATATTGAGTATAGTTTCCTGTACTATACAGTAGGTCCTTGTTGGTTATCTCTTTTATATATAGCAGTGTGTATATGTTAATCCCAACCTCCTAATTTATCCCTCCCTCCCCTCATTTTCTCTTTAGGAACCATAAGTTTTTTTCTATGTCTGTGAGTCTATTTCTGTTTTGTAAATAAGTTAATTTGTGTAATTTTTCTTTTTGGAGTCCACATAGAAGTGATATATCTGTCTTTCTCTGTCCAGCTTACTTAGTATGATAATCTCTAGGTCCACCCATGTTGCTGCAAATGGCGTTATTTCATTCTTTTTTATGGCTGAGTAATATTCCATTATGTATATATACCACATCTTCTTTATCCATTCCTCTGTCAATGGGCATTTATGTTGCTTCTATATCTTGGCTATTGTAAATAGTGCTGCTATGAACGTTGAGGTGTAGGTATCTTTTATTTAACTTTTATTGGAGTAGAGTTCATTTACAATGTTGTGTTAGTTTCAGGTATACAGCAAAGTGATTCATTTATACATATACATATATTCATTCTTTTTCAGATTCTTTTCCCATATAGGTTATTATAGAATATTGAGTAGTGTTTTCTGTGCTGTACAGTAGGTCCTGGTTAGTTATCTATTTTATATATAGTAATGTGTATATGTTAATCCCAAACTCATTATTTATCCCTCCCCTCCATGTTTCCCCTTTGGTAACCCATAACCCATAAGTTTGTTTTCAAAATCTGTGAGTCTGTCTCTGCTTTGTAAATAAGTTCATTTGTATTATTTTTTAATTAGATTCCACATATGAATGATATACGATGTTTATCTTTGTCTCTCTGACTTACTTCACTTAGCATGATAATCTCTAGGTCCATTCACGTTGCTGCAAATGGCTGAGTAGTATTAGATATGTACCACATCTTCTTTATCCAATTCTTTGTCGATGGACATTTAGGTAGCTTCTATGTCTTGTCTATTTTAAATAGTGTTGCTATGAACATTGGGGTGCATGTATCTTTTGAATTATGGTTTTCCCTGAATATATGTTCAGAAGTAGGATTGCTGGATCATATGGCAGTTCTATTTTTAGTTTTTTAAGGAAACTCCATACTGTTATCCATAATGTTAGTAGCAATTTACATTCCCACCAACAGTGTAGGAGGGTTTCCTTTTCTCCACACCCCCTCCAGCATTTATTCTTTGTAGTCTTTGATGGTGGCCATTCTGACTGGCATGAGGCAATACATCATTATAATTTTGATTTGCATTTCTCTAATAATTAGTGATGTGGGGCATCTTTTCATGTGCTTTTTGGCCAACTGTATGTCTTTTTTGGAGGAATGTCTATTTAGATCTTCTGCCCATTTTTTGATTGGGTGGTTCATTTTTTTGATATAGAGCTGCATGAGCTGTTTGTATATTTTGGAAATTAATCCCTTGTCAGTTGCTTCATTTGCAAATATTTCCTTCCAGTCAGTATGTCGTCTTTTCATTTTGTTTATGGTATCATTTGCTGTGCAAAATTGCGTAAGTTTCATTAGGCCCCATTTGCTTATTTTTATTTTTGTGTTCATTACTCTAGGAGGTGGATCTAAAAAGATACTGCTGTGATTTATGTCAAAGAGTATTCTATGTCAAGAGTATTTTCCTCTAAGAGTTTTATAGTGTCTGGCTTTACATTTAGGTCTTTAATCCATTCTGAGTTTATTTTGTGTATGGTGTTAGAGAATGTTCTAATTTCATTATTTTACATGTAGCTGTCGAGTTTTCCCAATGTCACTTATTGAAGAGACTGTCTTTTCTCCACTGTATATTCTTGTCTCCTTTTTCATACATTAATGGACCATAGGAACATGGGTTTATTTCTGGGATTTCTATCCTTCTCCATTGATCAATATTTCTGTTTTTATGCCAGTACCATACTGTTTTGATTGCTATAGCTTTGTAGTGTAGTCTGAAGTCAGGGAGCTTGATTCCTCCAACTCCATTTTTCTTTCTCAGCATTGCTTTGGCTATTTGGGGTCTTTTGTGTTTCCATACAAATTTGAAAGTTTTTTTTGCTCTAGTTCTGTGAAAAATGTCATTGGTAATTTGATAGGGATTGCATTGAATCAGTAGATTGCCTTGGGCATTTTAGTCATTTTAACCATGTTGATTTTTTCAATCCAAAAACATGGTATGTCTTTCCATCTGTTTGTGTGGTCTTCAGTTTTTTTCATAGTGTCTTAGACTTTTTGTGGTACAGTTCTTTTGCCCCCTTTGGTAGGTTCATTCCTTGGTATTTTATTCTTGTTGAGGCAACCGTAAATGTGATGTTTCCTTAATTTCATTTTCTGATCTTTTGTTGTTTGTGTATAGAAATGCAACAGATTTCTGTGTATTAATTTTGTATCCTGTAACTTTACCCAATTCACTGGTGAGCTCTAGCAGTTTTCTGATAGTGTTGTTAGTATTTTCTATGTATAGTATCATGTCATCTGCAAACAGTGATAGTTTTGCTTTTTCTGTTAAAGTTCAAGCAGCATTACTTGAATTTCTTTTTTTTTAAATGCTATTTTCTGATCATCTGGCAGTAGTTTAAAGTCACTCTTTAGTAACTTTATTTTATCTTGTCAACATGTTATCTTCCTGAAAGAAAATAAACACACATTGCTGGGGTTTGTATTTAAAATGCCCCCTTCCCTTAATAGCCAAAATGATCTTGAGAAAGAACAAAAAACCTGTAGGCATCATGCTCCCTGATTTCAAACTATACTACAAAGCTACAATAATCAAAACAGTACTGTACTAGCACAAAAACAGACACATATATCAATGAAACAGAGAGGCCAGAATGAACCCACACTTATATGAGCAATTAATCCAGGACAAAGTGGCAAGAACATACAACAGGGAAAAGATGGCCTCTTCAATAAATGGTGCTGGGAAAACTGGACAGCTATGTGCAAAAGAATCAGACAGGACTACTTTCTCACACCATGCACAAAAATAAATTCAAAATAGAATAAAGACTTAAATGTAAAAACCTGAAACCATAAAAATTCTAGAAGAAAATATAGGTAGTAAGCTCTCTGACATCAGTTATAGTAATATATTTTTGGATATATCTCCTCAGGCAAGAAAAAAAAAGCAAACATAAATGGGATTAAATAAACTAAAACAAATGGGACATGATTCTAAAATACTTTTGCACAGTGAAGGAAACTGTCAACAAAACAATAAGTCCACCTATACCTTAAACTTACACAGAGCTGTAGTCAATTATATCTCAATAAAACTGGAGGAAAAAATAAGTGCCCCTCCCCCACTCACCTTAGCTCAGGCCCTTTGGAAACTGCTTCCAACTCCCCTTGAGTCTTCCTCATCTCTTTTCTTTCTGCATATAACCCCTTGGAACTTTCTAGCACTCACTATGCACTCTTTAAGGTTTTTAGTTGTTAATCATCTTCTACATAATTAAGTCTAAGCTTCTGAACATAGAAATCAAAATCCTCAAAATACAGCCCCTACCTCTATTTTCAGGCATATATCTACACTGTCCCTGACACAGTATACTCTACTAAAAGAAAAGAAAAAAAAACAAAAATGCAACATTTTAAATAAACAGTTCTGCCCTGTTTCAATGCTCTTCCTTCAGACAGCAAATGACTTGAAATTTCTCCCCATTGAAATCTTGTCCACCAAGATCCAGTGTGAATGGCACTTCCTCCCAAGAGCTTTTCCTAATCTCTTCAGCTGCAAGAGATTACCTTCTTAAAGCCTTTAGTTAGTAACACTCTTGAAATACTTAGATTTTTCTTTTTTGCATTAGGTCCCCTATTGGTTTTCCATTTCTTACAGACAAAAAAACACATCATCATCGCTTTCTCTTCATCTCTTGTTGTGCTTGGCATAAATTCTGGACTCAGGATGGTTGTTTTGAAGGAACCACTGAATGAATTAATGATAGTAATATGTAACTTGCAATAATAGTTTTCTAGAGACACTCAACTTATGAAATATTTATCTTTGGCACTTTTAATTACTCTTGGAATGCAAAGGTGTTTGTGCTTATTTTTAGTTTTTATTTTTTTAAGCTCTTTATTGGAATATAATTGCTTTACACTGTTAAGCCAGTTTTTGCTGTACAACAAAGTGAATCAGCAGTATTTATACATATATCCCCATATCCCCTCCCTCCCACAACTCCTTCCCACCCTCCTTATCCCAGCCGGCTAAGTCATCACCCGTCATCGAGTTGATCTCCCTGTGTTATGCAGCAGCTTCCCAGTTCTTGCTTTATTGGCTGTATATTAACCTTAAAAACTACCCCATCCAACACTAGCATTACAGTTGAGAAATATGAGTAACACAATGACTTACCCAAATCATACTGTTAAAGATGACACTGGGTCCAGAAGTATATGGGACTAATTCTGTGTTCAAATGACTTATACATTGATTTCATTATATATTTACACTTAGACATTAGTATATTTATTGTTCACATTTGTATAAGTGTCCTGTATAAGCTATTGCTTCAACAATGCTGTATTATCATCAGAGTTCTACTAGCATACAACAAGAAGCATCGATCCTCATGTTTAGGAGACTGACATCCACTGTTCTTCAGCTGAACTACAGTGAATTCTGCACTAGGCTACAGTTCAGCTGGGCTTAGCTACAGACTGACAATTGGATTCAGGTTTTCTTCATGTGTCTTGCTTCTGGTGGGTAAGCTAAAGGGGCAGAAGCTACCTGCTGTTTTGCTTTTTTCTGAATTGTCACGCTATCATTTCTGCCCACCTTCTATTAGCCAAAGGAAGGAATTTTTGTTTACATTTATATTTAATATCTGAAATATGTATATATGTCAAAATGGTTTACTTCTAAAGATACAATCATAGATAATCCTTCTAACAAGTGCAACTTGTGAGAAAATAAATGAAAATTAACCAATACAGAAATTTAGTTTCTGTATCTCCATTATGAAACTGAAGAAATACATATATTCAGTTTTGTCTTCATACTTAACAAAATGTTTATATGACTGGCCTACACTGATTATTCTTGATTACTCATATTTCTACTAGTGTGAGAAATTACAATGATTTCATTTAAATGCTAGCAATTTAAATGAGTAAAACTATGTTTTAAACTATTGAGGGAATTGGGTTTTGTTTTCTGTTTCCATCAAACAGAGGAATGAAAAGGTATAATTTTTCATCTACAATAATAAAATTCATGAGAAAATTGCTTAAGATCTGAATTTTTAACAATTTCTCAGGTTGATTCTGATACATGTTACCCAAAATCAGTTTCAGTCAACACTTCTTTAAAAGGGAAATCTCATAAATCATGTTTATGTAGATATGCTGCAGAATATTTCACACATTTAAATTGACTTCCATGTGAAGATAACATCATTAAACAAAATATTCAACATTTACTAATTTTACCAAATCTTTGCCTCCCTGAGTGATTGCTAGTGATTGTCTATAGTCTAAGCAAACTATGGTATATGAAGCAAAATACTATATATCATGCAATTTTATTTCAAAAATCCTATCATTTTGCCATGATATTTAGTAAGATATATCACTATGCATTTAGCTATATTTTTCATTAATAATACTGAGAGGGTCAAACCCTTAAATTCCTTTCAAGCCCCTTATATACAAGATGGAACAGTTTTAGAAAGCTCAAAATAATGAGAATCTAGGGATTAGTTAACTGTGTTCTTTTCCTTGGAAATTAATATGCAACTAGTAACTGTTGTACAACACTCATACTGAAGACCTTGGATCTGAAAACTGAAGATATAAAGTTGTTTATATGGTGTTACTGTAGCAAATTTAAAGTTTCAATACTGAAATCTCTCTAAATCCCAGTTATTTTATATTTGTTTGGGTTGGCTATACAACCCAGAAATCCTTGGCCCAGTTTTATTAGAAATTTCATGTCAAAATGGGCCTAAAAATTCTGACTTTTTCCCCCCACATACAGTTTAATAATTGCTGTTCTCTCTCTCCCTCTCTCTCTCTCTTTTTTAGGAATTCTGAAGAGGGCAACCCATCAGGTATATTATTTGCCCCTAGTTGCGGTGGTTGGAGAATAGGTAAGGGAGATTTCATAAGAAAGTGGGGCCCCAAAACTATCATTACATCATTAAAGAGAAAACACAAAAAATTCATTTATTCATGCCTAAACATTTTGATTTTCCACGATCTCTATAAGGTGGGGTGGAGAGGCAGGAAGAATGTTCTAATTTGAAGTAATTTGTAATGAAACTAAATTGTCTATTTCTATGCATTTACTCAATGTTTTATTGCTTGATTTTAACTAGAGTTTAAATCTGTATCAGGCAAGAGCTATGTGTAAATTATTCTGAAATTATTGTTAAGTTTGGCAATGTTGGTGCTTTAAGAAATTCTTTGGTTTTCATTGGAATCATTCATTAGGAAAAGTGTTTGAATTTCTCTAATATGAAGTTGCTGGACTGGGAGTTAATACTAACTTTACCAAAGTATATGACAGTAAGAATGAGGTTGTCTCACTCTGCATCTTAGTTTCATTTCCTATAAAATGAGGAAGTGGTACTGTATCAGCCTCAGGGTCCCTTCTGATGATAAGATACTGGAGTAGTAAAGAATTGTGCTTAGCCATTATTTTCATATATCAGTGTTCATAATGATCAAAATACAAAGTATGTTCATGGCAGAACATGAGACAGGATAATTTATGGAAATATTAATTTGTGTTTCATTTTCACTGTTATGGAAGGATCAGCAAGAACAAGAGCTATTTTTACTTTGACATCTCTATTACATTCCCATCTTCACTCCAGTAAGTGACCAGAACCTGTGTTCCTTTTGTTACTTGAACACAAACTCACTCCCCAGCTTTTGTGTTTAAAAGACTCAGTTTATTGAGGGGTTATACTAGATTGGGGAGAGAGAGAGAGAGGAATGAAGGAAGATGCAAGGTAGAAGAAGCATCAAAGGAAGGGGATGGAAGACTACTAAACCCATGATTTCTAGGGATCCATGCCTCAGTCCTTGTAGAAACCCAAGGGTATGGAAGAAACCTGAAGGAGCTTGGTTGAATACACGGGACTTCTAGGGAGGTTGTTCTTGAAGGACTTAACAAAGATTTCTTTGACTGGTACTACCTACCTTCAAGAAGAAGTGGGCTTGGTCATTAAACTGTAAAGGAAGAAAGCAAGAGAAGAAAGGAACAGAGAGGAATTTCAAAAACAGCCAGAAACAATTAACAAAATGGCAATAAGCATATATTGATCAATAATGTTTTCAAATGTAAATAGATTAAATTCTCCAATCAAAAGACACAGAGTGGCTGAAGGCATTTAAGACAAAACAAAAACAAAACCCATCTATATGCTGCCTACAAGTGACTCACTTTAGATGTAAGAAAACACACACACTGAAGGTGAAGAGATGGAAAAAGTTATTCCATACTATGGGAAACCAGAAGAGAGCTGGAATAGCCATATTTAATCAAACAAAATACACTTTAAAACCAATACTATAATAAGAGACAAAGAAGGGCATTACATAATGATAAAGGAGTCAATCCACCAAGAAGATATAACATTTGTAAATATTTATGCATCTAATATAGTAGCACCTAAATATACAGAGCAAATATTAACAGACACAGAGAAATAGACAGCAATACAATAATAGTAGGGGACTGTAATATCCAACTTACATCAATGGATAGATCATCCAGACAGAAAATCAATACAGAAACACCAGCCTTAAACAATATAGACCTAAACAGATAGACCTAATGAACACTTACAGAACATTCTATACCAAGCGAACAGAATACAGTTGATCCTTGTACAACATGGGTTGAACTGCCTGGATGTGGATCACTTATATCACTATATATAAATGTTATATATAGATTCATTTTAATAAAGGTATTGGAAAATCTTTTGGAGACTTGGAACAATTTGAAAAACACACAAGTGAACTGCATAGCCTAGAAATATCCAAAAAATTAAGAAAAAGTTAGGTATGTTATGAATGAACAAAATATATACATACATATAACATACACAATACAGGTCAGTCATTTATGTTTCAGTAAGGCTTCTGATCAACAGTAGGTTATCGGAAGTAGGTTAAAAGTTAAGATTTTAGAAAGTCAAAAATTATACAGGATTTTTGATCAGCACCCCTAACCACTGTGTTGGTCAAGGGTCAGTTATATATGTTCTTCTCAACTGCACGTGGAAAAATTTCCAAGATCATATGTTAGGCCATAAAACAAGTCTTAGTAAGTTTAAGAAGGT
Source organism: Hippopotamus amphibius kiboko (assembly GCF_030028045.1). Classification (NCBI taxonomy): domain Eukaryota; kingdom Metazoa; phylum Chordata; class Mammalia; order Artiodactyla; family Hippopotamidae; genus Hippopotamus; species Hippopotamus amphibius. The sequence goes on along the minus strand of NC_080189.1, from coordinate 67,656,975 downwards.
TAAAATAATGTTAAGCATCATTTCTGACCACAGTGGTATGAAACTAGAAATTAATTACACAAACAAAATTGGAAAATTCATAAGTATGTGGAGATTAACCAACATGCTACTGAACAACCAATGGGTCAAAGAAGAAATGAAAGAATACCTTGAGACAAATGGAAATGGAAAAATATCATACGAAAATTTATGGGATGCAGCAAAAGCAGTTCCAGGAGGGAAGTTCATAAAGATAAATGCCTACCTCAAGAAACAAGAAAGGTCTCAAACAAACAACTTACCTTTACAACTCAAGGAACTAGAAAAAGAAGAACAGAGTCCAAAGCTAGTGGAAAGAAGGAAATAACAGGTCAGAGCAGAAATAAACGAAATTAGAGATTAAACAGAAAATCGAAAAGATCAATGAAACTAAACTTGTTCTTTGAAAAGATAAACAAAATTGACAAAACTTTAGCTAGACTCACCAATAAAAAAGAGACTCAAACTACAAAAAAACCGAAATGAAAGAGGAGATATTATAACCAATACCACAGAAATACAAAGGATCATAAGAGACTACCACAAATAATTACTTAAAAGTTGGACAACCTAAAGAAATGGATAAATTCCTAGAAACTCACAACCTACCAACACTGAATCATAATGAAATAGAAAATTTGAACAGATGTTAATAGTAAGGAGATTGAATCTGTAATCAAAAACCTCCCAACAAACAAAAATCAGGAACAGACTTCTTCACTGGTAAATTTTAACAAACATTCAAAGAATTAATACCAATCCTTCCAAACTATTCCAAAAAAAGTGAAGTGGGAGAAACTCTTCCAAGCTCATTTACAGGGCCAGCATCACCCTGATACCAAAACCAGACAAAGACACCACAAGAAAAATAGTTACAGGCCAATACCCCTGATGAACACAGATACAAAAGTCCTCAACAAAAAATTAGCAAACTGAATTTAAAAATACGTTAAAAGGATCATACACCACCGCAATCAAATGGGATTTATTCCAGGGATGCAAGAATAATTCAGCATCCACAAATCAGTTACTGTAATACACCACATTAAGAAACTAAAGAATAGGACTTCCTAGGTGGTGCAGTGGTTGGGAATCTGCCTGCCAATGCAGAGGACATGAGTTCAATCCCTGCTCCAGGAAGATCCCACATGCTGAAGAGCAACTAAGCCCATGTGCCAAAAAGAAAAAAAGAAACTGAAGAATAAAAGTCATAAGATCATCTCAGTAGGTGCATAAAAAGCATTTGACAAGATTCAATGTCTATTTGTGATCAAAACTCTTAACAAAGTGAGTAGAGAGAGAACATACCTCCACATAATAAAGGCCATATACGACAAGCCCACAGCTAACATCATACCCAATGGTGAAAAGCTGAAGGCTTTTCCTCTGAGATCAGGAATAACACAAAGATGCCCACTCTTGCCACTTTTATTCAACATAGTTTTAGAAGTACTAGCCAGAACAATTAGGCAAGAAAAAATAACTCACCCAAGGAAAGAAAGAAGGAAAAGTGTCACTATTTGCAGGTGACACGATGTGCATATAAAAAACTTGAGGGGCTCCATTAAAAACCTGTTAGAACTAATAAAAAAATTAGTAAAGTTGTAGTTATAAAATCAGTACACAAATCTGTTGTGGTCTATACACTAATGAACAATCGAGAAAATTAAGAAAACAATGCTATTTACAACTGCATCAAAAAGAATAAAATACCTAGGAATAAATTTAATTAAAGAGGTAAAAGACCTGTATATTGAAATTATAAAATGTTAGTGAAAAAAATTGAAGAAGATCAAATAAATGGAAAGACATTCCATGCTCATGGATTGGAAGAATTAATATTGTTAAAATTTCTATACTATCCAAAGCAATATACCAATTCAATGCGATCCCTGTCAAAATTCCAATGGCATTTTTCACAGAACTGGAACAAAAAATCTTGAAATTTGTGTGGAATCATAAAAGACCCCAAATAGCCAAAGCAATCTTAAAAAACAAACAAACAAACAAACAAAAAGCAAGGCTGGAGGCATCATACTACCAGATTTCAAAGTATTACAAAGGTATAGTAATTAAAACAGTATGGTATTGACATAAAAGCAGACACATAGATTATGGGACTCACTGTTCTGAATCACTGATCTATGTGTCTATATTGACACCAGTAAAACACTGTCTCAGTTACTGTGGCTTTATATTAAATCTTGAAATTTGATAGTAAAAAGAAAAAATAGGCAACACCGAAATAAACCCATGACATATATGGTCAATTAATTTATAACAAAGAGCCAAGAATAAACAATGGGGAAAGAAGAGTCTTTCCCATTGTGTGGTATTGGGAAAATTGAACAGTCACAAGCAAAAGAATGAAATGGGAATACTATCTTATACTATATACAAAAATTAAAATGGATTAAAGACTTGAATGTAAGACCTGAAACCATAAAATTCCTTGCAGGAAAACATAGGCATTAAACTCCTTGACATAGATCTTGTTGATGATTTTTGAATCTAACACCAAAAGTGAAAGCAGCAAAAGCAACAAAAGCAAAAATAAACAAGTGGGACTACATCAAACTAAAAAGCTCTGCACAGCAAAGGAAATAATCAACAAAATGAAAAGGCAACCTACTGAAAGAAAATATTTACAAATATTGTATCTGATAAGGGACTAGTATCCAAGGTATATAAAGAACTTATACAACTCAAGCAAAAACAAAACAAAACAAAAATTTTTTAAATGGCAGAAAATCTGAATAGACATCTTTCCATAGAAGACACACAGATGGCCAATAGGTACATGAAAACATGCTCAAAGTCATTTATCATCAAGGAAATGCAAATCAAAACCACAATGGGATAAAACTTCATATTTGTTAGAATGGATATTATTGAAAAGGCTAGAAGCAACAAGTGTTGGTAAGGATATGAGAAAAAGGGACCCACTGTGTATTGTTGGTGGAAATGTAAATTGGTGCAGCCACTATGGAAAACAGTATGGAGGTTTCTCAAAAAATTAAAAATAGAACTACTATATGATCCAGCAATTCTACTGCTGGGCATTTATTTAAAGAAAACAAAGCACTACTTCAGAAAGATATATGTAGCCTCATGGTCATTGCAGCATTATTTACAATAGCTCAGATATGGAAGCAACCTAAGTGTCCATCAATGGATGAATAAATAAAGAAGAGGTGGTATATATATATATATATATATATACACCATGGAATAGTACTCGGTCATAAAATACAATGAAATCATGCTATTTGCGACAACATGGTTAGAATTCAAGGGCCTTATGCTAAGTGAAATAAGTCAGATAAAGACAAATACTATTTGTGTGTATATATGTGTGTGTGTGTGTGTGTCTGTGTGTAGACGTAAAAAAAATAAATATAAAACTAAGTTTATAGGTACAAAGAACAGAGTAGTGGTTGCCACAGCTGGGGATAGGGGTGGGAAAGGACTGCTTGTTTTTAGTTTAAATAAATTGACTAAGTAATAAAATTGAATTAAAATATAATTCATTTTTTAGAAAAAAAAAAAGTGGGCTTGGATATTGAGCATATCATTAAAGACATGCTTGACTAAAGCACTAAGGCCTTCTTCCATTTTCCAGTCTTCCTATTAAACTCATGGATTTCTGTGTGGTCCAAGAGAGGCAGATAGATGCTGCCAAAATGATTGAATTTGGATCTCTTACCAGCCAAACAAGAAGACGCTTGGAGTCAGATTCAACTTGATTTAATGACAAGAAAGATAACGTGACATTTCTTGCTCATAAGTTTAGAAACTGAAAATTATAATGGCAGCAAGTATTGAGCAATAAAAATTTCTTTGAAAATTAACTATAAACGTAACTCTGAATAATTAGAATTATTTTCCTCTGCTATAAACATCAACAGGCAAAGTTCAAACTGTATATATCAAATAGACATATATGTTCTTTTATAGAGGGAAAGTAGTGTTATGTTTGTAAGAATGCATCATCATAGGTAAAAACTCTCTAGGACTTTTCAATGCACAGAAAATTTAAAGCTCTCAAATTTGTTTTTACAGACCCAAGGGTGAAACCTAACGTTAAAAAAATACAGCATTCCTTAGCCCTTATCTGTGTACATCACTACACATTCAAGAGATTTGCCTCTACAAAGCTTTGTTATTTTGAGAGACAGCCCAGTGAACTTGTCACCGTTCTTGATGCAGTGGTGGGAAAAAAATTCTACTGTGTGTCAAGTATCCTAACTCTAGTCCCAATTTCTGACTTTATATCTGTGGACATGGTTAAATTGCTAAACTCTTCTCATTTTCAAAAGAATCCTGTGTAAGTTAAAAAATTGTGATGAGAGGCTCCAAAGCTTCAGCCAACTAGAATTTTCTATTATAATGATAATCTGAAAGGATGAAATCTGAAAGTGTTTTAGGCGATGATGGTGTCTTTGAAATAAACATCATCCTTTAGTCTATATATTAAATTCACAAATAGACAGAATGTATGTTTGCCTTATTGACAATTTTCTTTAAGAAATGATCTTTTCTAGAAGCATCTGTTAGGCATGTGCCCACTGCTAACCAAAGAGCAAAAATATCAAAGCACCAGCATTCTCGTGAATTGAAAGCTCTAGAATGTTTGCTGGAAATCAGCTCAATAACTACACAATCTCAATGTGCATACGTATTTTTTGCACATTAGCCTTTATCAATGGGAATTGCTTGCAATTTTAATGAGATTAAAACAACGGCATTCATTTGAACTCACTACTCAGATGAGTCCACACGGTTTGAGGGCAGCAAAGAAAGCAGAGAAAGGTTGTAATTCTGCTGTATAGTTAGGAAAACTGAAGCAGAGAAATAATTGAGTTCCAAAAGTAATGGCGGAAGTGATGTTAAATATAGAACATAAAGAATTTTTTTTCAAGCAATAGCCAGTTTTATTGCAAAAGGACCCTGTACACATATATCAGTTCTAGTACCTCAATAGCTACCTGAGTCATTTTTTGGAAAAATATGTAACTAACAAAGACGTTTAAATTAATATAGCTCTAATATGCACTACAGCCTTTTTTTTTTTCTCTTGTCTTTCTGTTTGACTTGAAGATCAATGTCCCAAGAGGCCCTAAATAAAATTCATGTAAGTACAGTAAGGTTGTGAGGCAAGTGCAGCTGCGTCACAAAGATCATTGTCTGGCTGTTGTCTAAAATGCTCCCATTAAGACATTCTGGAGCTGCCACACGTATCAAGACCAAAATAAAAGACTCCTAGAAATCAAAAGCAATCAATGTGGGCTTCAGTTAACATGTGACATCAATAGAACTGCTGAAAATTTCAACGGAAAATTCACAAAAAATGTTGCACAGCAACTATACTCTCATTAAAAAAAAAAGAATCTTAAGCCATCTATCTTCCATTGGAGGAAAAGAAATAAAATCAGATGGATTAATTCTTTCAGTAAAACTTTCTGGCTATGCTTTATACTTACTGAAGTACAAGAATATTTAGCCAATAAGGTAAGTTTTTGCCCAGTCCCTAGAGAAAAACAATATGAATAACTACCACAAAATAGATAATGCAGGGGGTGGAGGGAATGCAGTCTGTCTTGTGAAATGTCTATGAATTTTTTACATCTAAACAGCAAAGAAATCATATCTTTGGTTTCTTTAACCCACAGAAAATAAGCTTAGCAGTCAAATTGTAGAAACTTGTATAAATAGGCAAATATGTCATAAATGCTTTTTCCCCCATGTTTAAAAAAGGTATTTCTATTTACATATTTATCTATACACACACTTACCCTAAAATACCCATGTTTTCAATCCCTGATTTAAAATTCTCTTTCCTTTATAGACTTAAAAATTGTGTCTGTGTATATGATATTTGTTGGAAAACAAATATTTTGTAATAGTATATAACTACTTCCTGACAATATTAGCAGTCACTTCCTAAATTCTATGTATGGTATTCACTTTACCAAACAGGAAATGCAAATTACCCTTCTTTATTATTCTTCCATTAAAGATATGCCACTTCATTGAATTACAGACTTTGGTTGAACATAAGCCAACCATTAGAGATTATGATTACCAAATATACATATGCATCCTACCCTCTTTGATTCTTAAAAGTGTGGGAGAATAGAAGGGAATAGGAGAGGCTTATGAAGCATCCAAGTTGTCCTGTCCTTAGATGAGGCGGGACTCAGCACTTGACAAGGCCCCACGTTTGTATGACCTTTACTTGTATTTTTGTCCCCAAATATTATTTTGCCCTGAAAAGATTGATTGGCTTGCATTTAAACATCGTATCATCCATTCTTGGTAATGATCATTTATCAGAGATTCTTCTTTAGAATCAGTGATGTATACAGCAAATGTCATTGAAAGTTACACTTAACATTTCCCTCCTACATCCTCATTCTCCACATTCCACCACTTTTGTATTTCAGTAATGGCTAACTTGTTAATACAGATTAAGAAAGGATTTGTGCTTATGGAGATTAGTGAGAAAATGGAGAGAAGAATTTTTTAATGATAAAAAAATTTGTGCTTATACTGTAGGTTTTCCTTAATTTCACTGTTCCTTACACATTTTGGATCAAGGGAGGAAGAGGAGGCCACTCTGGTCTCTCCAACTACAGCTACAGCTGTCACTCCACAGAGTTGAGGCCAACACTCTGGGAAAAGTGGTAATAATAAGGGAGAACTAAAGTGCAAAATGGCTGGTAGAAAGTTAAGAAATAAAAATAATTGTTGATCGTATGTAGCTGGTATTATAAATGTAGCATAAACTGATCATTTAAATTAACAAAAACCTTATAAATTGCAGGCAATTTTTACCTACATTTCAAACATGTAGAAACAGGGCCTTGAGAGATTAAGCAAGCTGCCCAGGATCACCCAGCTCTTAAAGGGCAAAGGCAAGTTTGGAACCAGGCAATGCAGCCCCATGAATTTATCCTTCTCAACATCCACCTCCTCTCCCATTCTCTCTCGGCTGAATGCAGCATGTTTCTTTATTATTATTTGTCTTCCTAGGCAAGGAGTAGCCTGTTTCAGTTCAGAGGAACTTCAACTCCAATATCAGTTATTTTAAAAATGACAAAATAAATTGGTATAATCTGCTGGAAAGTGAATGTGCCAAGCATTGACCTAAGCGCTTGACAAGAGATAATTCCTTTTATCCTTTTATCAGCTCTGTGATGGAGGTATTTCATTATCCCAATTTTGCAGAAAAATAAAGGCACAGAAAAATAAAATAACTTGCCCAAGTTCGCACAGCTACTAAATAGAGAAGCTGAGTTTTACAAGAAGGCAATCTGGGTCCGGAACCTCCATTCCTAAGCAGGGATGACTTCTCCATTAGGTACACAGACACAGTACCAAGGGCCTGCCATACTTTAGGGGACTATACAAAAACGTTTCAATTTGAGTTTCTTTTAAAATCAAAAGCAAAAAATGAATTTAATAATATCAAGTATATAATAAGTGTAATATCACGTGTGTAATAAATATAACTAATAAAATACTGAACATAGAATGATTTCTTATGCCAACAGAGTCTTGAAATATAACCATATAATTATATATTTTTATTTTTAATGGAGGAAGGAGCCCATGAAAACAAAGATCTTCAGGATTTACAGAAGTCAAATCTAGCCATGTTCTTAACCACTGGGCTATGCTGCCTTATTAAAAAATAAGGTTCACAGCCAAACACTCAAGTTTAGTTGTGGAAATAACTTTCCCCAACAGTTATCTGCCTATTATTTACCATCCTTCATATTCCCCAGGCAATGGCATGCCATTATCTCTTCCCAACCAAAACAAATTAAGAAATAAGAATCATCCTTTTCATGCAAATATCACTTATTACTTCTAAACCTCATACTGAAAATCATAAGGAAAAGTAGACACAGTAAAAGGTAGCTGAGGTCAGTTTCACAAAACCTAGGACTCAAGTCAGACAAGTTCATTCTCAAAGTCTGTGAGTCTATTTCTATTTTGTAAATAAGTTCGTTTGTATCATTTTTTAAATTTTAGATACCACATGTAAGTGATATCATATGATATTTGTCTTCCTCTTACTTCACTTAATATGATAACCTCCAGGTCCACTCACCTTGCTGCAAATGTCATTATTTCATTCGTTTTAGTGGCTGAGTAATATTCCCTTGCATACATGTACCACGTCTTCCTTATTCATTCTCCTGGTAATTGACATTTAGGTTGCCTCCATGTCTTGGCTATTGTGAACAACGCAGCAATGAATGTTAGGGTGCATGTATCCTTTTGAACCATGTTTTTCTCCATATTTACGCCCAGAAGTAGGATTGCTGGATCATATGGTAGCTTTATTTTTAGTTTTTTAAGGAATCTCCATACTCCTCTCCACAGTGGTTATACCAATTTACATTCCCACCAATGGTATAGGAGGATTCCCTTTTCTCCACACCCTCTGCAGAATTTATTTATACATACATTATTTATATGTATGTATAAATAAATATTCTGTAGTATGTGTATACACATTTCCTTCTTGATGCATTCAGCTGTGGATGGACACTTAGGTTGTTTCCATGTCTTGGATACTGTGAACAGTGCTGCTATGAACATAGGGGTGCATGTACCTTTTTGAGTTACAGTTTTGTCCAGATATATGTCCAGGAGTAGGATTGCTGGATCATTTGACAACTCTATTTTTGGTTTTCTGAGGAACCTCCATTCTGTTTTCCATTGTGGCTGTGGCAATTTACATTCCCACCAACAGGGTAGGAGGGTTCAAAAAGGGCATCTTTTGTGTCCATGTGGTAATATTGAATCCGTATAATTAGCTGCCCTCATTGTAAACCCCTTCAGAATTGCTGCTTCCCTGTTCCTCTAATAATTTACACAAGTATTTTACAAACTGTAACCCATAGGGCTTTAGTCTTAGAAGATGTTTTAAGAAGAAAAAATGTTACATGATCGAATATTTTTGGAAAGTTTAGTGTACTGTCTCAATCCAGGTCCCACCTTCCCCATCTCTAAGAGGATCTAAAGCACCTCCACTGAGATTTAATTCACCCAGAGCATTAGTGCATTGAAGTTTCTGATAAGTGCCAAATTTCTTTTCTTTGTTTTAAATCGATATAATTGTGTTCCCCTCAGCATTTCTCAAACTTTCAAACCTACCCTGGCAACTTCTTCTTCTCCAGATACCTACCAGCATTTCAAGAGCAAGTCCTTCCCTCAAGACAAACTTTGGGAAACTTTGTTTTGTTTATTGTGTAACCATATTTGTTCAGACTACACGTTAGAAAGTGCTTGAAAACAGACCTGAGCAATTATTCAGCAGCCAATTATTCATGGTCTTGAGATTACGCGGGAGTCATATAAGCTGAGATTTGCAGCTCTGCTCCTCCACTTGCTGGTTCTATGACTTTTGGGTGACTCCTACTTACTTTTTAATCAGTTTCCTAGACTCTAAAATGGGCACAAGTACTGCTGTTGCAGGAACGTTCTGAAGATCTAGTGAGAGAAATCATGCAGTATACAATATGTGCAGTGCACAGCTTACAACACAGAACTCAATTTTTTTTCCACAAATAAACAGTTAAATATTAACCAAAAAAATTCTGATTAAAAAAAAGGCTTTTCCATCCCAGTGTTATAAATTCCTAGGTAATGGTGTACTTGACCCATCTTGGGTTAGTGGGTTACGTGATGATTTCCATAACTACTGAAAAATAATTTTACATGAGACTGATTACAAAGCAGATCAATTGTTAGAACAAATGTCCTTGAAAACATCTCTTTAATTTCCATTTAATTTGAACAGATTCATTTGCAGCCCTTATTCATGCAAAACTCCCATTGATATCACTTTGTTCCAAACTAAATTCAGTGATACAAATGATAAAGTAGAATCACTGAACAGACACAGGAATGTTGTACTTGTATTGTGGCTCCACAGCTTGAAAAGCTGGAAGAAGAGGACTCAGTGGAGGCAAAGACAATGATCAGAACGTTGAAAGGCCAGAATTTAAGTGAAAGTGTAAATGAACAAAGTAGAATTTTAGGCCTTGTCATGGACAGTTTGACACAGGATTTATTAAAAAGCATAATAGAGCCCATCTTGCCTTGAGTGTACCTCTAGTTAACTGTATTCATTCAATGCATATTTGGTGAATGCTTAGTTTGAGCCAAGTCCAATCCAGGCAGGCTTGCAAATAAAATAATGACCAAGACCACCAGGATCCACCCTACTTTCCTGTAGCTTACATCGTATAGTGGGGAAGGAGGAATCAGGAAACAAACATAAACCAGGGCATATATGTAAACAAGTGGGAACATTTTAAAGGAGCTAAATCTTGTGATGACTAAAGCAGATTAATATGCTGGAGAGTGAGTTAGGGGAAACAGTGCGAGGCACAGAAAGCCCATCTAAAGGGCTGCTCTGCTGTTCTAGCTGTACTTCTAGCCTGTGCTTTTCATCTGGTGGGGGTGTTATGTTATTTGTGTCTTCCTCATATAACACGGTGCCTGGTACGCAGTGATGATGCATGCTGAGACCCGCTGGTAGCAGCTGCACGTCTTCATTTGTTGAATAGAGAATTTAATAAAGGGAAATAAGTTTCCGCTTCAGCATAAGGGATTTAGTTTAGCTATTACTAAGCATATCCCAATCCTGAAGTGTTAAATCCCTAAATGGTGTTGTAACTTGAAGTTCTTGATTTCCTTTGGGTCTTAGTTTGCTCAGGCTGCCAAAAGAAAACACCACAAAAGATTTGGGGAAGGTTTGTAACTCAGTGATGGATAACTAACGCAGGTCTTTCACTGAAGATAGTTTGAAAGAGTGATCTAGAGTGTTCTTGATCAATGATCAGATATGGAAGGCTTAAGTAAGAATTGATAAGCTCTAAATAAGTATGGCTACATGTGTTGGAAAATAAGAAGTGTACTGAGGGCAATGATAACAAACTTGATGAGTTACTGATGCCTCTTTGAACTATAAGATTGAATTATCCAGAAACCAGGCACAGATATCTCGCATTACATCATGAATGAGTCAAATAACAAGAGCTATTTATAATGAATGTCATGGCCTTTCCCTCTGTTTTAACTGATAACACTTATTATTTTAAGAATTCTGAGATTTCAGTAGGAGTGGGTGTGAGAATGTGTATATGTATAGGAAAGAATATCTTTGTTTTAACTCTACATGCAAAATTATTTTTAGGTCTCATCCGTATATATACCTGCTTCCTGAATACCTTTCTGATAATGTCTTCCTTTATGGACTCAAATGATGTCAAGAGTGTCAGCTAACAAATCTTTCCTAACAAAAGTAAGACTCTCATCATAAACAACTTATTTTTCTGGGTGGACTATGTTGCTTCAAGATGTATTTGATAAACCTATGAGCATTGATATTATTTGACACAAGAGAAACAGGGAGTAATTTCAATTTAGAATATAAAAGTGAACCGAGAACAAAAACCCAAGTTGTATTTAGAGTGTGTCATACAGATATAGAGAAGATTTGTAGCTTTCTTTGATGTGCTCACATGAAATGCCTGTAGTCAAAGGGCTATTTTTAAACTTGAGAAGAAATTCAGGACAAAAGGAACATTTTAAATATAAAAGAGAATTCAGGAAGGTCACAAAGAAGTGAAATCACTATTACAATGTTCAAAGACACATTGTTCTTCAAATACCAAGAAGATGACTTAAGGATCATTGGTGACCCTCATTCAGGGAAGACTTTCAGGTGTTAAGGAGGTGACAGACATGAGGCTGTTCCTTTGCCCCTTTTGCAGAAACTGCTCTGTTTTGGACAACTTTTCTGTTTTACTTTCTTTAGACTAATTCCTCTGTTGTGCGCTGCTGTCAAGCAGCATTTTCTCTCTTCTTCAACTACTATGCTAGTTTTTGAACGCAGCAAGGAGATCTTAACTGCAAAATAATTAGCATGTGGTGTCAGGTGTGCACTTGGCTGATCACCAGAGACCAGCGAGAGGAATCGGATGTGTCAGTCCGCTCCCGAGCAGGATGAGTATTGGAGACCAGGAATCAGCCCCTACATAGATGGGAAGCTAGAAAATTCTTTTAAACATGGGCAGGAAGTCAGGCTGACTGTTCCCAGGTATTAAGGGAAGTTCTAAAAGTCATCTGGAAGGTCATAGGGATAGATCTGTGACATCAAGCCAAGGAAGACTGACCCAAAGAGGAGAGATATTTTGTCTTATGTCAGAGAAAAGCTCTAACACACAGGACAAGAAAGGCAACTTCTATGAGTACCAACTCCAGGAGGCAATTTAAATACATTAGCTCATTTCTTCCTCACGGCAATTTTGGAAAAGAGGTTTTATACCCATTATATAGATGTGGAAACTGAGACTCAGAGAGATGAAGTAATTTAGCCTGTGTTGGAGCTGGCATTCAAATCCATGACTGTCTGATGCCAAATCCTCCTTCCATGACACTGCTGTTTTTTTTCCTCTGGGTGACTTTAACTCAGCCATTGACTAAAAATAAGAAAATCAGGGGACTTCTTTCATAAGAGATCTTAAGGGCATCTAGTACAAACACTTCATTTAATACATTTAAAAAAGAAAGGTCACATTGGTGCAAATTATGACTGAATTGTATACTTCAGATAGTTTGCTGTTGGTCCCATAAATATTAGATCCTTAGAAATCACAAAGAATGTTTTTCTGTGTCAAAAAAATGAAAAACCTATACATAGGAGTAATATATTTAGCTCAGTGCAGCTTTTAATTTTCTTTTCAACAATAATTTCAAGAACAAACTTTTATCTAAAATCCATTTGTACTCGGGTAATCAGCCGTTTTCAGTTGTTCAGAAAATTTTTATTTGTTTTCAGAACAGTCATTGCCTACAACATTGCTTAGTTAATATTTGAAATGTGTTTATATTTGTAGAGTAAGGCAGTTCAGTAGCATGCTATCCATTCACTGATTCATTCATCCTACAACAAGCATTAAATTACCCTCTATATGCCAGTGGCTAAGAACACACTAATAATCAGGTCCTAAGGAGTTTATTGAATGAAGGACAGTTATTAACATTTACAAGGAATTTAGAGCTATGAAAAAATGCCAGCTCTGAGAGGCCACAAGAAGGAATTCTCCTAATGCTATCTTAGGATTCAGAACTGGGGAAAACAAACTATTTTCAGGAGGAACACCTCTAGAGGAGGTACTCTGGGAAGCCAGCCTGGAAATAGTCCTTCCAATGTGTAATACACATAAAAGATCAACTTTATCATTAATTATTTAGATTGTTCTAAATCAACTTGTGTCCCAGGAGAATAAAATTCCATTTCTAAAATGGACTTTTAGAATCATTTTTTCCCTTTGTTACTAACCTGTCTTTTACATGAGGAAAGCACCTCCACCACACCTGCATCTCTCACTGTGGTCCAGAAAACAACTACAAGAGTAGAGATTGGTGAACTCTGCTGATGTTTTACCCTTAAATATTACCAATGCCATGCCTTCAAATCTAAAGGAAATGCAAGTGGTCCTCTTTTCAAAGAAAGGTAAAAGATTTGTTCCTTGTTCATTATCTATTCTAAAATTTACAAATTACTCTAAGATCCATGACTATCTAGATATATTGTTATTTTATAAATGAAAAATTCTGTGGTTCTTACAAAACTAAACTACTAATGTGTTCACCCCTTAAATGGATTAAAAATGACTATGATACATGCATGTTGTAACAAACCCTTCCACGTGCTAAAAAAAAAATGTGGTTATCTTTTACTTCACACCTCTAATCAGACCTACTAGAGGTACATGTAACTAATAATAAAAGATCTATATGTATTCTTTTGGATGATAAAAATCAATATTTTAAGCTAAATATAGTACCTATAGAAAGAGAAAAATAAAGGTATATAATATACATTCTCAATGGGGGTGATATTGCCCCTAGGTGTTGAAAATTGGTTCTTGGAGGGATAGTCTAACTTGTGACCTTCCAAAGGATTACAGGATATAAACAGACACATAGTATATCTGTGGTATTAAAATTTAATGGGAGGGGGGCAGTTAGGAATAAAAAATGTCCACAAAGGCTCTTTGGGGGCGGGGATAATGAAAAAATGTTGAGAAACACTGGTGTATAGGTATATATACACATATGTCTCATATATGTGTATATAGGCATCTTTATGCACACTTTTTTGTAACAAAAACAGAATATATGATACTCTATATTCTGTCTCTCGCTTTTATTACTTAACATGCTGTGTCACATGTAAATCAGGATTGACACATGCAAATGCTTACAAGGGTCAGGTGGGTAACATTAGTAAAAAAACAGGGATTAGGGAAGAGTATGGATCAGGGCAAAATTGAAACCCATGCTCCTTCACAAGGGGTAGTGGGATTCACCTCCAGCTGATGGTTGCTATGTGGAAATTTGGTCTCAGTGTTATCACATGCTCTGATTTGTCAAGCAATAGTGGAAATACATATTTTATGTGTTGACAATGAGTTTTTCTAAGCTTGTCAACATTATGTGGGTCAAGCAAAACATGTCCAAACTAGTAAATGTTGCAGGTCTCCCTTTGGATTTCTGGTAGAGGTCCAACCCAGGGTTTCCCCAGAAAGATTCAGAAGCCAACAGAATTTTCATGTGATGTGCTTGCTGGGCCCCAGTTCACGTCTACTGAATCAGAAACTCTATGGATCCATCCAGGAATCTGAATTTTTAACAAAGAGTTTCTCATGTAATCTCAAATTTGAGAACTAAGAACATAGCATACTTTTTAATAGCTATATAACCACCATAATTGAATTCCAAGCTGTGAAATGAGCATACTGTGCTAAAAACCATTTCCTTATTGGTGGGTATTGAAGTTGCTTCTAAATTCCCCCCTCTATGCATAATACTTCATAAATGTCCTTATGCACATTGCTTGTATTTTTACAGAATAGATTTCCCAAACCAGGATTATTGGGTCTAATTAAGGTCTAATAGATACTGTACATTTTAGGGTTTAGTAGATACTGTAAACTTACTTTATAAAGGTTGCAGAATGTCACATTCCAACCAACAGTACATGTGAGTGCCCTTATCCCAACACTAACATCCCTGGACATTAGAATTTTTTTTTCTGACTTGATGGGATAAAGATGTTTTTTATTTTTTTAATGAATAATGTCATGACTTCCAATGCAGTTAACAATTTTTTTTTAAATCACATGTTTGTATTTCCTCTACAAGGAAAGATTGGAAATATTCCCCTGCTGAGAACTGCAGGGTCAGAGTGGGAGCTAACACCTTGAAAAACAATGTCCATTTCTTTCATACCCTTACCTTCCTCTTAGGGTCCACCCTCCTCTCAAACCCCACTTCTCTTCCCACGGGGAGCCCACTATAGCTGCTAATTATCTTTCACTATTCTGGCAGGTTTCTAAGTTTTCCTTTAAAATTATATTCACCTGTTCATTCCTATGTCCGCCTGTCTATTTAATGGTCTATCTTTTCTGTATCTATTTGATGTAGGTCTGTGCAAATTAGGCCATTAACAATTTGCTTATAAGGAATTTTAAAAATTATACAGGTTACCATTTTACTTAATCAACCCAATTTGAACAAATTTCATTTAGTTTTAATCATATTAATCATTTCAAACAATCAGTACCATTTTAGGGGTTTTTTTGTTGTTGCTTTTAGAAACGTGCTTTCATATCATCAATTTTCAGTGTAATGCTACAATAAATTAACTGCAGAAAAGCCACTAATGAATTTTATTTTATTAAATAACAGCAAAGGAACTATAAAGATTTAAATAGCTTTATATGCAACATAAAAACTTTCCAAACTCAGAAATGGATTTTTATTGGGGGTGGGGGGGTGGTAGGCGGGCTTTCTCTGAAGAGCTCTAATTTCAAAACCCAAATAGAATTTCAAAATACAAATAAATAAATGTCAAAGCCTCTTGGCCTCTGTTCTGCCATTCTATGCCTGAAATCCTGCCAAAATGAAATTTTCCATTCACGAAGGACCAGCATTCACTAAGCTGATTTTTTTAAAGACTCACTTTCAAAAGTAGTGGAAACGTTGTGCAACTTTTCATGTTCCTCTCTGTGAATATAACAGCTGCCTCTGTAGACATTTTCCACAATAGTAACAATTTCTGAGAAACGAATTTTTAGCCCTTCCAATGTCTTCAGCCACTAGATCTACTGGTTTTTCCCAGCGCCAAGCAGAGAAGATAAACAGCAGCCGAACTAAAAGCTAGTGTCTCACTAAGTATCATGGCACAGAAAGAGAAAGGGCAGAAGAGAAAGTGGGAGGGAGAAGGGAGCATGGTCCGATAGCCCACTTGCTAGGGGGTAACACTTATCTCAAAACCGTGTGCTGTTTCAACAAAACAGCTGTAGCGAGACTGGCTTGTCTGCTTATTCACATACCATCATATTCAATTACTGTTAAGATCAAATAGTTAAAGGCTGAGTTCGTTTAGAGACTCCAAAGGGAAAATATGGAGCCTCTGCAAAACGTAGTTAGATCCGAGGATTAAGGCTCCGCTTCTGTTTGTCAGTTCAGCGTAGGTGGGGAGCAGGGGCAGTGCTTTTGGGGGGCCTGTGAAAGAGTGAAGCCTTGGGAAATGGAAACTAAAACTGTCACCCAGCGAAAACCTAGTGTTCCTAAAAGAAGCTTTAAAAAGTTAACAAACTATGGGATAAATCTAAGGCAGAAATGAAAATTACAGAATGTTGTGAGAAAAGTGAAATCCATTTAATTTTGCCAGTCATAAAAGCAGTGATTTGAAGCAACAAGCAAAAGTTCCTAGTTTGTCCTTAAGGCTTTCTCCCCACTCTCCTTAATTCTCTTCCTTTCCTATTTCGCAGCTTTTCTCATATGCAGTGTACCCTGGAATTATCCCCCTGTGTGTCTTCCTTTAATTTTAATTTCGTATTTATTTACCGCCCCCCCTTCCCCCCCGCCCCTTTATTGCTCCCAGACCCAAGCCTCCTTTCCCTCATCTTCTAGTATTTGTTCGTTGACGGGACAGAGAGGAGGCAGCGAGGCAGAAAAAAGTTTTGTGGTTTGGAAAACTTGGGCCTTTGTTGTGTCATTTCCCCTGCCCCTCCACGCCCCCAACCACGTGACCAAGACAGGCCGGAATTTTGTGAATGGAGCCTAAAGGTGGCTGAACGGAGGCTCCGCCTCCTTTCCTAAAGCGGCCAATCGCCTAGCGGAGCGCTGCGGGGTCAGCAATAAACAACAATGGGCTGGGAACAGACGATACGTTATTGGCTGCGGAGAGAACCTCTCGGGGGCTGAGCCTAAAGCTCCGCCCCCTCCCGGTTGCCCTGGTTACCCGTCGGGCTCCGGCTGCAGAGAAGGTCTTTGGAAACTGTTGCTCAGATTGATTGCCAGGGCTGGGTTATCCCGGGAGTTCTGTGCAGCGGGACACCCTTGCCGCCTGATTGCACCCTCAGAAAGTACCCAAGAGCCTCACTACGCCGGCATCGAGGCCAGGCTGAGCCCGAACCCCTCCCCCACCGGGATAAGTGTGCAGTTCCCGCTCAAAATGCTTGTAGGTGCGCGCCTTAGGACAGGCTAACTCCGATTTACTGCTTTCAGGGCACGCACGGTGTGTGTCCTTGCTGTCCACAGTTACTGAGTGTTTCCCCAGTTATAAGATTTTTTTTAATATTAAAATTTTTTTGACCCATGACCTCTATGGGCGCGGAATTGAGTCTTGTGCGCTCACAGTCCAGTTTAATACGGCTCCATAACGTTCCGTTTAAGGAAGGAAACTTTCAATTAGAAATTGAGAACTGCAGCACGTTTCCTAACGGGTTGAACAGCTGCCGGAAACGTCTTTTGGTCTTTAGCTCTGGTCACCACCAGGATCACAAGTGAATTTCAACACCACTGAGTCCCCCGTCCCATCCCTGAGGCCTCACATCCCCGGTTGGGCCGAGGCTTCTTCAGTGACTCTTTACAGCTCCAAGCCCCGTAGGAGAGTCAGGGCAAGTGGTTTCAGAATTGCAGCCCTCACTTTTTAACGTCCTACTCATTGTCCTTGAAACCCGACTCCCCACGCCGCTAGCCCCCAACTCCCGGCTCTGGCTGTTTAAAAGCTGGAGAGGAAGTGAAAGCGTCAAGTACAGTAAGTGACACCCTCCGCCTCCGTGGATACGTAACAAAAGCTCAGGAAACGTGCGGGTCCCTAGGATATCCGAGCCACCCCAGCCTGCTGCTCCTCCCCACCTCCACCGAGGATTGGAAACACCTTGTCCCAGTGCACACGTGGGACACATTTTATTTTTATACTTTTCCTCACCTCGATCGCTCTGTAGTTCTCCCTCCCAACGCAACCACTCCTAAGAAGCAATTCCTCTGCTTCTCCCAGGTGCTTTCCCTATAGATTTTACCGTCCCATGAAAGATTTACTTGAGGATGACGTTTAAAAAAATGTTCTTGATGCATCATAATGGTTATGGTGGGTGTTGAAAAATGGGAAGAGAACTTGGGCCAAAAACTTAGTGGGAACGAGGTTATAGTGCGAGGTGGGCTCCTTATCAGGTTCAAAGTAGAGGGGCTGCAGATCTTGAGGGAGGGGAGATGGGAGAATGAGGAGGCACCTTCTTGGTGGATCGCGCTTCAGGGTATATATCTGACCCGAACGAATGTGCTTGAGGAAATCAGCCTAATAGTGGACAAAACACACCAGTAAGGACTGGCGACTCGATGCACATGGCTTCGGTGTCCCCGGGCACCTTAACAATAAGCAGCGGGTTAGGACGGCAGTCGATTTGCTCTGTGGCGTTTCCAGGCTGCGGCCACCGCGCCAGCCGGCAGAGCACCGGCTGGGGCAGAGGGGCACGGGAGATTCACGGGAAGGGGCAGCAAGCCTCCTGATTGACAGCCCGAAATCTGATCTTGTGAAAGAGACGCGGAGCCAATGGGAGGCAGCGATCCATCAGTTTGGATTGGAGGCCCCTGGAGGAGAAGTAGAGGAAAAACCACCGAATTGAGCTCTGTCAGAGGCGCTTTCGGCTTCCAAGGGGGAAGTGCTGGGCAATAATTAATGTTTTTATTAAAATTGGAGGGAATTTTTTGCAGCCGTTCGCCTAGCGTGGCCTTCAGGTGGGTCTTTCCAACAACTTTTTATGTCTCTCCAGATAATTGCATGGTTGTGGATTGCAAAAACTATCCTTATGAAAGAGGTGTCTCCGTCTCTTTAGTCCCGTTAGGTGCAAAGCAAGTCTCGTTGATCGCCATTGCTAGTTTTGCACACGTTTGCGAATCAGAGCTGCCCGGGGTACACCGACCGCGCAGGGAAACATCGAGAGTGTAAATAAATACATCGCCTCTTATTCGGATTTTTGCTACTGCCGAAAATATGTAAATTGTGAACTCTCTTGGCTCTCTTTGGATCCAGGTGAAGGAGGCGGTGTAGGGAGGGTTATTTCTGTGAATGGGACTGTCGGAGGGTAATTAGCTATGCAAATTCAAGAGCTTCATTCATGATTTTTTTTAAAGCCTAAAAGCCATCTTGTTCCCCTCTAGGTTGATAGAAGTCCAGATCCCGAGGAAATCTCCAGCTAAATGCTCAAAATATAAAACACTGAGCTGAGATTTGCGAAGAGCAGCAGAATGGATGGATTTTATGACCAGCAAGTGCCTTACATGGTCACCAATGTGAGTGATCAGTTCGAAAGTTGCTGTTTATAAACTTGACTCCGACCGGGGGTGGGGGGGTGGGGGGGGAGGAGGGAGAGAATGAGAAGGGAGGGGGTAAGGGGGTTGGGATTGCAGATACTTTATCTGCTTTGTTGCCACTGTAGGGCGACTCTGCTTGTAGAAGCCCAGTCTTCAAAATGAGCTTACCTTTCAGTGATTTGGATAAGGCATAGTTTTGTTTTTAAGACCCCTTTTTCTGATTAAAGTGCTCAAGATGAGTGGAAGAGGAGATGGAGGGCAGCAGCAGCTGCTGCACTCAAAGTTTTTGGCTGGGTTTGTCTGCCACATTGAAAAGAATGAAGTTGAGACAAATGCTGACACTTTTTGTTTACATGGGGTGTTTTTGTTTTTTTCTTTTTTGTTTTTTTCTTTCTCATTATCTCTCATATTTTTCATTTCACCACTCTTTTTTTGTTCTTTTTTTAGGGGTGTATCAGAGAGAATGAAATTCACTGTGTTTTAATCTAGCTTTGAACCAGCCTAAAACGACTTTAAGTGTAACTGCTTAATGTTGTTTTGATGCTGAGATACCATGAATATATGACTGATGGTGTGTTACAATCGGTGCAGGGAAGCAACTCTCCCTGGCTGTTGAATTCTCAGCATAAGCTTTCACTGTCAAGTGAAGGCAGAAAATGAGTATTGGAATTGATACCATGGACTTTTATTTTTCTATTTAGGGAGAAGATCCAGTAGACTTGTGTGTGTGTGTGTGTGTGTGTGTGTGTGTGTGTGTGTGTGTGTGTGTGTGTGTGTGAGACATCTGAGGTTTACATTCTTTTAAAGGATTTTATCTTTCCCTTTGTAGAATCAGCGTGGGAGAAATTGTAACGAGAAACCAACAAATGTCAGGAAAAGAAAATTCATTAACAGAGATCTGGCTCATGATTCAGAAGGTGAGGTTTGATTTTGGGCTGAATCTCCCGTCTTTACCTATACTTTCCACCCTTATAAAGAAGAGAAGCACTTCAGCCTTACATTAAGAATAATAAACTTTCAAATTACTGCATTTAACCACGACTTTTATTTGGAGCAATTAACGTGATGTGACAGTTTGTGTTGGGGGATATTTTATGGCCCTGGCACAAACTAATGAAAGAAGGAAACAAAATCTTAACAGTTACATCCTTCTTTTAATCATTCTTTTGTGTTTAAATACCTTTGTCCATATGGTATATAAGTAATCCCATACACTGAGGTAACAATTTTAAAATATCCAACACAGTGGGACAAACTAGGCAGCTGTGCAACACTGCTTAATTTCTCTTTTCTCCTTTATTAGAAGTTGAGCAATATAAATGATGGTTTGATTTCCCATCCCCTTACACTAAAACTATATACTGTTATCAAACTTTTCATTGATGATTTTGGTGACCACATGGTGAGGTCATAATATCTTGTTTATAGGCCTTAAAATGTTCAATGAATCATAATTAAGGCTTAATTAATAATTATAGTACCTATTTGGGAAATTAGGTTACAGATTCTTTTTATGAACTGTTGGTAGGAGGTCAATATATAATAAATTATTCCAGCCATATGGGGGCATTCATAATAAACTTAACATACTTAGATTTAATTATCAAAGTTCAGTTTGCCGCTTAGATTAGGTATATTGAATTCTGAAACTTCCTCAGATCTTCATGTAAGTATGAATAAGTTACACATGCCTCCTACTATGACAGAATACACAGTTTTGGACTTGATAATAAACAGGTACCAGGGAATTATCTCTCTCAGAGTTTTGTAAACCTATTAATGTAGAAATTTTCTTCTAAAATCTTGCATTTAAAAGTTGCCCAATAGTTTTGAGGCACTGAACCTCAAAACATACAGTACTTTGAGAATTATACAATGTACTGTTACATCTTTTATCTCAGATTCGGAATATGGAAATAAAATGTTTTTCAGTCTTTCTGATTTTTCCCACACTACTATTTTAGCAACAGTTGAATATATTTAGGGAAGGTTTCTGTGGTTAGACACACCTTCACCTCTACCTTTTTGAGTTCTGGTATATGTGTGTTGTTTGAGGTCCCTAAGCTTATTTATTAAGCTAATTGTTAAAAAGGGGGTGAAAGATATTGAGAGGTATTGCTTAATAGGCATCAAAATGGGCAAGATTATTGATATAATTAAGTTATGAATCTTGATTTCTTTTTATATTGACATCCCTCCCCAAATTAAATTGATCTATAATACTAATTTCATGACAAATATTTCCATTTCATGTAGCCTAAAGGTTTGCAAATCATTTGTTTATGTCTTTGACTTGTTTTTTAGAACTCTTTCAAGATCTAAGTCAATTACAGGAAACATGGCTTGCAGAAGGTAAGGCAAAAAATTGCTTTCAAAGGAGGGGAAAAGCAACTCTAGAAGGCAAAAAAAAAAAAAAAAAAATCCTGCACTTGCTGTCTTAATGTTCGGCCCAATTAATTGAGCTCTAAAAGAGCCACCTCATGTGTCATGCATACATTAGAGCCTCTGATGAGTTTGTCTTTGGGGAATCTGGGACTGCACTACCCCGTGTCATCACAAATTACCAGGAGAAATTGCTTCCAGCTCACAATCACATCTGCTTTGGGCAAGAACTAATGCACCAAGACTTCAAGTTCTAAGCCTCTGTTCAGATTTTAATTGCAATTGATCAGGTTTATATTATTGTACCTCGAGAGACCTCCTAGAGCCAGAACCCGGCTTGCTGTTTCCTTTAGAGCAGCGCATATCATTATTTGGTGTTCTGGTGGAGGACTTTTCTGATGGCAGAAATTAGTTTCTCTGGGTTCATCGGGACGGGATGCTTCAAGATTTAAGTGCAAGTGTCTTCCTTCCACCTTGTTCACAACACAGAACGTTAGGTGTGTATCCAATGCTAAGGAAATCTATGGCTTTAAAATAAATCTTGGGGGGATTGGAGGATTTTAAAAATGTTTTCTGTTTGTTACTATGATGTGATGTTTGTTGGAACTGACCTTTGCTGTTATATCACTTTTATTAGGATTTATTCAATATAGCAAGGAGACATTTAAAGGCATTAATTTTAGTTTTGATTGCTTTTTGATAAAATTTTGTGTTGCAATCTATTGTATGTTTTATTGTGTGAAACTTTATTTTATAGGAGCAAGGAGATACTGCTTCAGTGCAGCTTTATACAACTTGAGAAATGTCTAGTGCTGAGGGCCTTTTGTTGGCATCTATAATTTGAATTTTTTCTTTTGGATTTGTTATATTAAATGTGAAATAATAATTTTATCTTCTGATGTGTTTTGTGGGAAACACAAAGAGAAAATTTATAGATATTTAAGCATTGAGTATAGTTGTGTTATTTCTGTCTTTACATTATATGGGAAACATGCAGTTTTTGGAACAGATTTTTAAAATGGTTCAAGGAAGAGAGAGGGTCTCTTTAAGTGGAACCCAAGCATTGCTGTTGCTACTTTGAAGCAGACTGCTGTGTTTTTTCGGGTGGTCTTGCTTGTAGTTGATCAAGTTGCTGTTAGCATGTAAAATAAGTTTCTTTGTTTTGCTGATATTCTAGTTCTTCCAAAGAGCTTCTGCAGTCTTTATAAAGCTTTTAAGTTAAATAGCTTTTCCAGTAGCCCTTTGAAAGGGTGATTGTATTTGTATGTTAATGAAAGGTAAGTATTAATGAAGGTTTTAGTTATATTTAAAGGTCATTTTGCTTGTCTCTGTAAATGAAACTTATTGCAATAGATTACTTATTATTGCAACATAAGCCATATATTCAAATGTAACTTTTTCAAGAAAAATCAGCACAGAGGCTCTTGCATGAACTTTTATCTGTTAGTTTTGCAAAGTTGAAGGTTGTGAGATCATTATGAGGGAGTTTATTCGCTTATCCAAAATACCTTCAAATATCTCTTTTAACTGTTCTGGAAGGTTTGTTGTTTCTTAAGATGTTTAAGTCTCATTGATTCCAAGTCAGTGCACTTGCTGGCAGATTTTGAATGTGCATAGCAACTCTGTTCCTAGAATTTAAAAATGTGGAATCTATGACAGAATCTTACCATTTTATAATCAGCTTCAGAGCAGTGTTTTACTTTTGCCTTGTTTTGTTTCTTTGTCTCTCAGATAAGTGATGTGAAGTTTATTTTAAAACTCTGCACTGAATGTTCTTAACCCACGATAATGAATTTACCTGTAAATCAGATCTGAAGATTTAGCTTTTATGTAAAATAAATCTAGAAAATGATTGATGTATTTGAAAGAACATGGACTTTTACTTAGAAAAGAATTTGGAAGCTTAAATAAATTCAGGAATTAATCCTCAGAGTGCTTTATTGAATACCCAGGTGGGCTTCTATTTACAAACCATGAATAAGATTGCATTTAGAATCATTTGAATTTTTTTTTCAGAATACTTTACATTAATTTATCCTATCATGATATAAGCATAAAGTTAATTTGATTTAAAAAAATCTAATAGTATGAAGAGAGGTGGGTTTTTTAAATTATTTGTTAATGGACTGTACTTTTATTTTTAGCAGTTTTATATTATTATGCTATTTGCATTAGCATTTTAACGTAACTTATCCCACATCTTGAACAATATTAGCTAAGAAGAGATCTCAAAATTACGCTCGTTTATTTGTAGCTATATCTGTGTTCTTCTGGACTTCCAGAAATTAAAACATTGCCAAACTGGCAGACTATGACCATTTACATATTTATTTTCATAATGCTTCTTATGCCAAAAAAGGGACCAAGGAATTTTAAGGCATCTTGACCCTCTTTAAAAAGATCATTGGCAATGAACCAAGTTTCTCCCGTGAGTAAGAATCCCACTGGGAAGTTAAACAGGTCTAAAATTCTTATTAGACAGGGGAGTCAAGTTAGTTGTGATGTGTTGTATGAATTTTTAAAAAATTATCAAAGTCCCTAAATACTTGGGAAATAATATATTCTTTCAGGTTTGTTTTTTTTTCCCTGTAAGAATTTTTATAAGGTAGACCCACAGTGTAACATGAATTCGTCATAGGTACATTATTATGGATTATGAAATGTGTTTTATGTAAAGGACAAATTTGGATAGATAAGGCAGGACTTATTTGAGGATGGGGTTGGAACCAGTATTTTCAATTCACTAAAGTCCTCTCCAAAAAATATACTTCCATTCTTCCCCCCAAATTTCTAAACAGGGATCAAAAATATGTTTTTGAAGAGTATAACTTTATATTAGGATCACTTTTGAAGTACTAGCACTGCAATTTCAAGGTTTTTTAACATATATACCACCATTTAAAATAATCACATCTTTTTGTGAAGCAAATTGAAAGGTAATGTTTTCAGTGACCACAGCAGCAGTCAAAAAAAAAAAAAATGGAGAATGTGCTTATTTTAAATTTTGCCATAGCCACTTTATATTGTCATTTTACTGTGTACAATTCTTTATTGATTCTTTGACTTTTGAATTAGATTGCCACTGACAGAAAGGCAATTCCAATTATTTGATCCCACCGAAATAATGAGTTCAAATATCAATTCTATCAACATCCTGGTAACGTCCTGTTTTAAGTGGTGCTTTAAGGAAGGGTGTCCTAGAAATTCATGGTTAAAACGGAACCCTTTGTGTGGGGGACAGAAATAGAAAGATGTAAAATTGAGTTGAATGAGGATCACATTCTTTTAAAGTTACTTGTTAAAGCTTATCTTTAACACAACTTAAAGAGGGATAATACATTTCATATGTATCTAATATAAACACATAGCAACTTTTGAATGTTATTTTTGATGTTGGTCTAGATGTCCTTGAGGTTTCCTTTCATCAGTAATATTAAGGCAAAATGTCAACAGTGATTTGCTGCCATCAGGGTAGAATGTTTTTCAGTTGTGTTGGAAGTCAAGTTTCATGCTGCCACAACACTCGAGTCAAAGTTGTGTCTCCAGGAATAACCTTTCTACACTGAAGGTTATTATTACCTCATGCCCTCATGCAGATAAGCTTTTATTTTTCCCTTTGTTTTATGTGACCTTCCATTAATAGTCAGGTTTGCTGAAAAATAGAGATGTCATTCTATCTCCTCCGTTCACTTTAGTGGCTGATACTAAGTTTATATTCAAAATCATTTATTATGAATTTCCTCAAATAATATGGGCTGTTGTTACTCAATATACGTAATGTCACCCGCAATACGCAGTAGTGATAATGCACTCATTTTTATTTTTCAAGAATGAGACCGTTTCTTTTGGAAAATGAACATAAATTGGATATGTACTCATGAATTCTTTGTTTTTAATGTGATGCAGTAAGGAGTAAAGGCTTTAAAAACGGCATTATTTTGTGTGGTTTAAATAGAAAAGGAATTGAGATTTAGGCATTAAATGACAGACGTCCATACTATTTCATAGTGTTGAGCAAGAGTCATTGTGTGGGGGAAGGGGGGCGCTATCACCCATCTTATTCTTGTACCAGGAAGTACGCTAAACGATGAAACAAAGACTTCCCATTTGGACTTGATTAAAGGATAGCAGGTGGAGGAAATGTATTCTATTTCTCAACATTTATTGGAAGTATATAAATACATGTGCATCTTGGGTCTATTTGCAATATTGAAAAATTTGTTGAAAATAGAATTTAGATGTGGTGTAGCCTAGATATAGATTTTCCAGAGGGTCCTAATACATGTTAATGAAATATTGCTGAGCTTTTCTAGTTCAGTTACAGAAAACGTGTAATTTCTTGAATTTCACAGTATGACTTTATTCCGTTTGACCTGTGTGCAACATTGTATTTAAAATAGTAATAATAACACTAATAATGGAAGTCAGCCCTCAGTAACATTAGAAAAGAGATTTGGCTCATAACAACAGCTCTGAGCCTCACTTAAGTTTTCAAGCTTCTATATAGGTTAGAGTTAGGAAATTGAAGTTAATTTGAGACTAAAGACAATTAAAACTTACTGTTTTCTTTCTTTTAGAGCATACAGAAGGAATGCCTTTATCAATATTAAAGATGCTTCTGTCATGGGGAAATAGCCCCCCCTTTTTTTTGCCCGTTTAAATATGTTTATACTTATGCATTAATTAATGCTTATACGTTGGTACAATCATTTTAATGTTAAAAGCGGATGTGGTATAAAACCAGGCTTAGTGGTCTCATGATTATTTTGTTCCATGGCCTGAAGCTTCATTTTAGGATGAAACAAAATACACGACTGTATGAAGGTTGATTTTCGTGTTGTTTTACCCTTATTTAAAAGAAAATTTAAATTTCTTCAGAGAAACTCATTTCTTACCCTGTGAAAGTGAAATGCTACAAAGTTCAGCAGTAAACTATAATAGCCTTAAGATAAAAAGAGGATTTGAATAATAGGCAAGAAAAATAAGGCATTTCTGTAATGGTTTGTCTTTTTTTCCCTTCCTTCTTTCTTTCCTTCATTCCATCATCCATCTATCCATCCATTCATCCATGGACCTTTCCCTCTTTTTTTCTTTCCTCCTTAGTTTTATACATTCAAGTTTCTGTGAGAAGTTAGCGTATAAAGCAGGATGGGTTAAATATATGTAAATGTATATATGGATTTAATTTTGTCATTTATTTAAATGTGTACCTTAATGGATCTGAGCTGTATTTGATATAGAGCAATAAAATTGGTGTGTTTATATTGCAAGTTCAAGTTGACTTGCTTTAGCTCTTTGGAAGGGTGTGACATGAAAAGATTGCGGTTGGGCCACATGGCTCATGCTGGACTGTGTTTTTGTGAATGGAGGCAGAACTCCAGTTCTGCCTGCTTGTCTGGAGGAATTGCTGAGGAGATCAGCTGTCTCATTCACGGGCAGAAAGAATGACTCATACATCTTCCGCCTTGTTTGGCTCCAGGTCATTGTTACAGTGGATAGAACTGGTTTTAATTAAATATTAACCCCTTTTCAACTTGACATTTGTTTCATTTGTAATTTTTCCACTTTTTCCCTAGCTTTAAAAGACAATCCGACAGGCGCCTAGTTTGTAAGAAAAAGGGGGTTTTTCCTTGTTTGCCGCCAAACTTAGAAAATATTTCAACACTCACTTTTTCTTAAGTAATGATGATTACTTTATTTGAAGGTTTAAGCACAAAAGAAAGACAAACTCTGTTTAAAAATTGTCCACTCTTCAGCCCCCGCCCCTCCACCCAGGAAATGTTAGTTAAGAAAGTATATTAAAATTGAAAATAAGGGTTAGTGATTCTCTGACATCAAGATTGTGATTAATATTTTATGAGCTTCTTCCTCATAATATGTATTGTGATGTAGTAAAAAGAGAGAGAGAGAGAGAGAGAAAACTCTGGATAATAATCTAGGTAAATAGCTGAGAGTGCAGATACCACCCTTTTAAAGCCGAAGTCCTGAGACTTGATGGCAACTTGTCTATTAATGTGCAATGAACTGATAGAAACGCTCCAGCTATTACCAATAAAATCCACATGCTTCATCTTCTTGAAAGCCTTTTATTGGTCTTTTGGTATATACTTTCTCTTCTCCTTTCTTACTCTTCCCCTTTCTCTTTAATTGCGGAGTGTGGGGAAACATTTTCATTCCCCAAAGTGTGGGGAAACATTTTCATTCCCCAAAGTGTGGGGAAACATTTTCATTCCCCAAAGGTGATATTCCAAGCATAGCTATAATAGATAGCAGTGAAAAAAACTTTTTTTCTTAGGTTGGCCTCTATTGTTAATTTTCCACTTTGGAGCTGGTATGGCTTGCCACAAGATTTCAGGAAGCTGTAGTTTGCTACTTCATAGAATTCCCGTGAATGGAGGAAAAAAAGGAAATGTATGATGCGAGTGTGGCAATACTTTGTCACATTTTCCTTGCCCGGATCCAACTTGTGTTTTTCGTTAACTGCTTTCCTTTGACTCTGACTTGAAATTAGAGGTAGACTTAAGCTTTTGTCTATTTAAGTAGCCTGCTGCTTCATTTGATCTATTCAGTTTCTTAAGATTAGCTTCTGTGAAAATGTGAGTCATATGTTTTTTGTTAAAATTCTGTAATATGTTCAGGCATAAGTGTGAAGTATTTATTCAGTATGTTAAGGAGTTAGAACAGAAATAGCAAATTCTTATAGCAATTCTTATTCTTATTCTTTTTACAAAATTGTTAGTATGTAGCTATTTTCTATATTTGTGAGGTATAGCTTCTGGTTTCTTCTATTCCTGAAGTTTTGCCTCACTCCCCCGCCCCCCCATCTCCTAACATACATCAGTGATTTTTATGCCTTTCTTGCAGTGATATATCTTGCAGTAATGTACATCATTGAATTGCAACTTTGTCTTATGATAGTAAGAAAAAAAAAGTCTGGCCTTTAGGACATTCATACCGGCATATTCTGTTACAAATATATTTTTGTTACTCAGCCGCTATTTTTAACTATTCCTGTAAAGGGATATTACATTTTTATTAGATTCTTGTAATGTTGGCTTTTTAAGAGCATAGTAATTGCTGTGGTTGATAATTTTGCATCTCAATAGTTATCTCTGTTTAGTGTTAATTTAGGAAAACCAAAACATGTGGATATGATGGGAAAAATGTGTAGGATTTGATTCTGTCTGCCTGCTGTTATTTATTAAATAGATATTAAAAACATTTTTATAATTTTTTTGGTGAAAAGACTTATTTTAATGGATACCCCTCCACTTATAATTTGTGAGTCTTTGAGAAAAATCAGGCGTACTGCAATGTCAAAAAAATGTTTATAGCTAAGAGAATGCTAAGGTACAGATTTTAGTTGTGATTTTTATCTGTCTCCAGTGTATTCATTAGAAGTAAAGATACTGAATTGAAAAAAATGGGTGGGTGGTGGAGGTTTAGAAAGAAGAAAAGTAATGTTTCTTGAGTGTCTGGTATTGTGTCTGGTGTTGTGTTTAGACTATTTCATTTAATCCTCATGAAAAACCTGTATTATCAGTATTAAAATGATGAGTAAGATGGAGTTCAAAGAGGTTAAATAGTATTACACAGTTTACACAGCATAGCATGGAACAGTGATTTGAAGGTTGTTAGCTTTTAGTTAACCTTGGTATCAGATATTAGTGGAATCTGAAGAAAAAAGCACCTCTTTCTCCAGTACAGGCTGATCAAGTAGGTATCAGTTCTAATTTGGAAAAAAGGTCTTAATTTGTTTGGTATCCTTTAGTGGCAGAGGATGAAATTTGTCTTTAATAAACTTAAGTATTGGTGTACAGAAGAAAGTTGTTAGAAAATAGTTGAATATCAAACTATATATATTTTGGTAATAGGCAAGATTTTCATTTATTCTGCTCTTAATAATATAACATAAATTTTATTCAACCAAATAGTTTTTTTTAATCCTATTAAATAGGCAGATATTTCAATTCTCTGTATGTTGTATTCCTTTTTACATAGAAATTTTAAAATATAGAATTTCTTTTTATATGAATTTTTTCCTTAACTATTACCAACCCAAAATTTCTTCAAAAAAGACTGATTATTTTAATAAAAATTCCCCATACAGAATAGGCACTTTAAAAAAAATTAATTGACATCTGTTTTAATATGACTTGATTGGATAAAAAGTTTCAGTATTAGATAATATTAAGTAAAGTAATACTAGCTAATCAGATTATAGCTAAAGTTAATTAGGATGATGACTCATTATATTTTTGCCAAATTAAAAGTAACCCAGCTTTTATTTTATGTAGTTTGTATATGTGTAAGTGTGCATATTTGTGTGTGCCTATGAAAACTCATTTTTGTAATACTATGTCAATTTGGAATAGGTTATTTTGATGTCTAAATTAACTATGGAGAAAATATTCTAGAAGTGAAAAATATACTTGTTTTGATTGCCGAATACATTAAGTTCTTGCTATTCAGTATTTTTTTTCCTTTACTAAAAATAGGGTAGTCATTTGACATTAAGACTGATGAAATAGTGATATTCTTTTGTTAGTGCTAATTAGTCACCCGGAAAATATTTTGCTTGAAAAGATGGCATTTATTTTTATTATCTATTATTTTTATTATTGTGACCATAATCATTGAGATATAATATTTTATTGTATATGACCAAAATTAATGACAATCTTTTCATGTAAAAAACTTTGTTGTATATTTTGGCCAAATTTAGAACAAACATTTTTAAATATACTAGTCTTATTTGCAGTAGATCAAACATATCAAAAACAGACATTTCTAAAAAAGCAGAGGGATATGTGTAACAACTACACATCATTTGAAAGAATTGTGTGGTTAATTTAAATGGGCTGCTTAAGCACTGGCAGTAGGTGAACTGAAATACTTCTTACTCCATTCTTGGAAAAAAACACAACAAAACAGAAAAACCAAACACAAATAACCCTGTAGCTAATAGAATTCCTGAGGGCTCTTTTATTTTGCATGTTTCTTTTATTCCCATGTGGCAGGTGAAAATTCAGAGGGACTACAACTGCCATCATTTTATTTCTGACATCTATGTTTTCTGGTTGACATTGATGATCCCTTCTGTTTCCCCTTCCGAATATTGCTGTCAGTACCATTTTAAATAGCGACTCATTGGCAAATAATCATAGGTTTGGTCTCAGCCTAAAAAGATCTTCTGTGAGAGATCTTGCATGACATTCTTTATGCCTTGGCAGTTTCTCTCTTAATTTTTTTTTTCATTTTTTTTTTTTCTTCAGCTCAGGTACCTGACAATGATGAGCAGTTTGTGCCAGACTATCAGGCTGAAAGTTGTAAGTATAGTATGACTCATGTCTTGAATTTTTCTTTGCCTTTATTTCCTTCTTTTATTCTTTCTCTTTGGTTGGTCTCCACTTCCAGTGTCTGTTCTTGCATTGCGTCTGTGCCTTTTTTTGTTTACAGTCATGAGGTGATTGTATTGTCAGGTTGTGACATGGGTAGAATCCCTGTATGGTCTGAGCAGAGCTTAGGAAAACTGATGGGATTAAAAGATGGTTCTTTTCTCTATTTGGTTGATAGAAACACGGTGTGATCCGTGAGTGTGCGTGTGTTTACTTCCAGCTTTTCACTGTGTTCACCAGGAAAAGTCTGGATGCTGGTGGGAGACTGTCAGTAGTTAAAATCCTTATGAGATCTATTGTATAACATAAAAATCTTGGACCAGACATCCTTTGGCTTAGTGTATTAGTTTACATTCATGAACTTTCGCATGCTTGGATTTAATTTTTAGCCTCATTATCTGCTTCCTGGTTGCAGTAACACACATGGAAGTAGCCACTGGCTTCTCTTAGGATCCCTTCCCCGTTTCTTTCCCTGAACCTTGCTCCAGGGCCTGTCAGAGGATGTAAGAGGAATGATTCAGGGGTTCTCCCCTCCTCTAACTGCAGAATGAGCATTTTGCCTGTGTAAACGTGGTTGCCTCGGGGTTTACTTCTGATATTTATGGTTTCCCTCTATCAGCAGACTGCAACTATTGACCTGAGGTGTGAATAGTAAAGAAAAGGGTATAAAAGCCTTCCTGATTATAGAACTGACCTAATACACTCTTGTTCTTTTAGCACCATTTAAAGCACTAGTTTAATTTTTCCAGACCATTTGACGGTTTCATAGGGGGCAATAGCAACAGCAACAACAGATGCTTAATACTTTACAACTTATCAAACCCATATTTTCACACCTAATATCATAAATCTAATACAAATACCTACTTACTTTGAGTAACAGATGTTTGTATGCAATGTTTTCAACTTTTATGTTTGGTATCTTACATTTCCCAGGTGTCAAGGGTCGTAAGATGTTTCTTCCAGATTTTATCCCACGGTACATATTTTATTTTTACTTATTTTTTCACGTTACATAGTTCAGTGTCATTAAAATTTTTTTCATCTGTGGTCAAGTATCTATGAAAATTACAGAAATAATTCCAAATATATAGAAAATTTATCGTTTGAACCGTTTTTAAGTGTGCAGTTCCGTGGCAGTCACATTGTTGTGCAGACATCGACACCACCCATCTCCAAAACGTTCTCATCATCCCTACTGAAACTGTGTACTTCCTAAGAAGTAACTCCCCACTTACCCAGCCGCTATCCCCTGGTAACTGCTGTTCTGTCAGCTTAATTTTTGATCTGAGAAGAGAATTTTCTGTGCTGTTTGATGTCTGAATGTAGTTGTTAGACAGAGGATTTCAAGAAACCTGTTCAGCTAAGGTACAGATCTTAATTAGAAACTCTTAGAAATTCCCAAAAGGATGATGGCTAAGGATGACAGCTAGGCAAGGGCTTCCTTTCTTCTATAAAATGTGGGAAGAGAGTGGTCACATTTCCACATGTCCCTTCCTGTGAAGCACTGGGGTTCTTTCTAAAAACGAAACCTATCATCTCAGTGAGAGAGTTAGTCTCATGGAGTTATTTTACATCTGAAGAAATTGGTAATGATTTTAATGCTCTACCAAATGCCTCACGGTAATTTTTTACTCCGTTTCTTATTTGCTCTCTTTTTGGCTTTTCGTGTTCTTGATTCATTCGTCTCCTTGAACTTACTTCACTTGATTCATAACATATGATTTTTTCTTTCTTTTTTTATTCCTTTGATTACTCCTTCTCAAGTCACTCATTTACCTTCCCTCTCTTTCGCAGGGTTCTGTCCCCAGACCTTTCCTCTTCTTTTTCTTGTGCCATGCCAGCACAGTCCCTTGGCACTTTCTGTAATGATGGGAATAATCTATACCTGTACCGTTCAGTATAGTAGCCACTAACCACATTTGTCCCTGAGCACTTGAACTGTGGCTAATGGGACTGAAGAAATTAATTTTTAATTTATTTAATTTTTATGACTTTAAATTTATGTGAACACGTGGCTATCCGCTACTGTGGTGGTCAGCCCAGTTCTGTCGAGCTACGTCTCCTACGTTGTTTTCTCTAGCGTGAGTGTCCAGCCTGCCCCTGTCTATGGAGCATCTGGTGCCCCTGATCCACCACTGGGGTCTCTGTGCAGATTAGAAAAATGCAGCTCCTCTGGATTTCCCCCTCTGCCCTCAGCTGAGCATCAGCATAAAACACCATTTACGCAGCACACTCAGTAAGGGTGAAATCTTTATTTTTTTTCTGCCCAGCATCTCTTTTCAACTTCTGTGGCCTTTCTAAGTTGATGGCATCACCAGTCCAAACTGAAAACCTTTAATTTATCTTCATTCCCTCCCAGTTCTTTACCATTAACCTCCCTTTGCTTACCAACTCGTTGATTCTACCTCTCAAAAATATCTTAATGTCATGGCTTTGACTCCATTTCTAATATTTCACTGCCTTAGTTCACACCCATGTTCTGCTTCCACTGAACTTGTGAATCAGTCTTTCTATTGGTGTTCTTGCCTTCAGGTTTCCTTCCTTCCAGTCTGCTCTATGCAATGATATTAACACACAGCCATCTGACCTTGTTAATTTTCTCTTTAAACTTCTTTCAGGACAAAGTCCTAATCTTTAGCTGTGCAGAACATTGTTCTATAACCTGGGCCTTGGCTACCTTTTTAGTTTAACTCTTGCCATCCCAGCACATCACCCTGTCCCTCCCCATTCTCTAAACTTGAGCCTTTCTAATTTTTCAGTTCCCCAAACAGTGAGCTCTTTTATGCCTGTTTACCTTTGTGTTCATTTTGCTTTAAAATTTTTTTAAAATTTTGCTTTGAAGTCTGGTACACCTCTAAGTCCAGACTCAGCTGAGACTTTACCACACTGAGGTCTTTATTGACCTTTCTTTGCATCCTTACCCTGCAAAGTTAGACTCTATAGCATCTTGTATCTTCTCTTTATCATATTATAATATTTTAGATACATGTCAGTAAGACTTCTTGAGGATTAGGAGCATGTGATATTCAGTATGCCTGCCATGTTTTAGAAGCACAATAAGTAAAACTGTTGTCATAACCATGATCAGCTTCTTAGTACTTATTTTCTCCTAAGTATTTTCAAAGTCCTAATTCCCTTCTTAAGGTAGAAACATATGATCATGCCTTAAAGCAATATATATAGTCTCCTTCTGGAAAAACATGCTGAAACCATGGATGTTTAGCCAAGCATTTTCAGAATGCTGAAATTTTATTTTACTTCAATTAGTGAATATTTACAGTTTAACAAATATGGTTCTGGGACTTGTGAATAAAATACCTAATTATAAAGGGAAACCGATAAACACAAGTAAAAATAAATCTGAAATAGTCTAATAAGAAGAAAGTGGAGGTGTGGATTTATTTTATGTTTCACTGACTTAAAGGACTATTGTTCAGTTGATGGTGACCAGCTAATTTCAGTCTTCACTGAGGATGGAACACGAGGGAAATAATTTAAAAAGATGAATAAGACATATGGATTAGATTCTAAAGAGGATTTCTGGGTGAAAAAAGTTATCAAATATTGGAAGTGAAAGGCTATATTGTCTCCTAAATGCCCTTTACAAATGTTTGATACTTGTTTGTCTGGAAAAGCTTAGTGGGGCAGAGGGATCCTATCTCTAGGAATAGAAAGAAACTCCATCCCCTCTGTGTGGCCCGGCTGTAAATTCTGTTGGGCTATTTTTTTTTTCCAATGTGAATAATCGGATTTCCTTACATACCTCAATCAAATAAAATGCTTCTGTTTTTGCTTTTATTGCTTTAGCCCTTTGGTAAATGTAGGTTAGGAGAATGAATGGCAAATTTCTGCCCAACAGTGTATTCTAGGACATACATTTGACTGTAACATATATAAACATACGTAGAAAAGTAG
Source organism: Hippopotamus amphibius kiboko (assembly GCF_030028045.1). NCBI lineage: Eukaryota > Metazoa > Chordata > Mammalia > Artiodactyla > Hippopotamidae > Hippopotamus > Hippopotamus amphibius. The sequence continues at coordinate 67,621,561 of NC_080189.1, read as the reverse complement.
TAAACAGAGCATTCAGAAAATCTGAAAAATGGACGTGACACTTGGGTATTTTCTAAAAATTTTCCTGGACATTCCTTATTTTTATTTATAAAGTATTTCAGTCAGAAACCTGGAATCTTAATGATGTTATTTATGCTGTAGTTTGGTAACCTTTGAAAGATGCTGACTTTTGAAGCACATATAGACATTAAAAACAAATGAAAACAAATAAAAATGTCCTACATGGCTAAAACAAATTGTTTCTTAGAAATGAATCTTTTCAGAATTCAGATACTGCTAAAAAAATAAAATAACTTTAGGGTATGCTTAAGTCCAGAGGAAGTAAAATTATCTCTCTTCAGAAAAGAGAATTTAAAGAGTATTTAGAATATAGACAAACCTTATCTTTCCAAAACAGATACAAATTTGTGTATAAACTGAATTTTTGTAAATCATGTTTTTTAAATTCAGTACATCAATATTCTTATATTTTAAATCATATACTTTAAATTTAGTTATCACTAATCTTTTAAAATCTACCACCTCTCATTTTCTTCATTTACAAGGTTGTGTGTTCTTTTTCTAACTAGTTTGTTTCCTTTTGATTATGTTAGTTCCTTTCTGTGTTTCCTCTACAGTGATTCACGTGATTGATAATATTCACATTTACATTTTACGTTCTCCCAGAACATTCCCAGGGGTTTAGCCAGGGTTATGCAAAATTCCCAGTAGGACAGATCCTTGTAACTGTATTCCTTTCTTTCACACCAGAGAAAGAACACTGGAATGTAAGTCAATTAGAATGATGTCATTAAAGGAATAATAACCTTGACTCTTCTCTGATATATTTATGAAAGTAAATATAAAACGTTTGTACATTTCTGTACTTTAACTGAAATTTGTAACACAATATTAGCCACCCATTCTGAAAATAATCAAGACAAACCAGTGTGTGGGGACTCAACTGTTTAAAGCTGTTATTACGCGGGTGATACTTTGCTTATGTAAATGAAAGTCATAGCTGCACTTCATTTTCTTAGGATTTTTTTTTTTTTTTTAAAGAATAGTACTTTGGGTGCTTTTTGCAGTGAAGTGGAGAAAAAAAAATACCTTAACAGATTTATATTACAAATATGCTTCTGAAAAAAAGCTGAAGTTAGGCCTATGCAGACCCTGGCTGAATAATCCTTTTATATTAACATGCATTTGTCCTGGATTGGAAAGTTCCACTTAAGGTTTATGTTTCTTAATTTTCTTCCTTTCTAATAGGCCATCTTCCTGCGTTCTGTTCCTTTCTACACAGACAGTGAATACTTTATAAAGTTTACTTTTTGTTACTAATTTTGAAACCTTTCTTACCTGATTCATTTTTTGGATGTGACTGGTCAGGAAGATTTTGTCTTTCATTTCTCTCACTGCTTTTACCAGAAGGTGAGCACACATTCTCACAGAAGGATTCCATTTTTGAGATTTGAGGACATGAGTTTGTTACTGTGTCTTGTCCTTTTAAATATTTTTTGAGGTAAATTTAAGCATGTTGCTTGTCATCAGACTTAAACTATCCGTTTCAAGGATGAAGTGTATCCTGCTTTTCTCATTTTAGGCACGTATGCCTTAAATCTCAGCAACTGCCAGCCCATGAAGGTTGATTCCTTTGTGCATGGTTTTTGTTGGGGTTTTGCTTGTTCTTGATCTGTTTGTTGCTTTTTTTGTCTTTAGCTTTTTTTTTTTTTACAGTTTAAATATTTTATCAAAGCAATATATTGATAGAGTAGGAAAAAAAGCACAAGTAAGATCATTCCCCATTTTTCACAGTCCTCTAGAGGAAATACTTTTTTTTTCCTTTATAGTTGGCTCACGTACTAAATAGTGTAATTATACTGCAACTTATTGATTTATCAATTTTAGATTTTTTTCTGTTGCCCTGTTCAGATAGATAATCATTTGGGGCAAGTTTTAATTATTTTCCTGAGAGTCATCCGTTATGTAATTTTACATGAGTCCAGTAATCTTATTCATACTTGAGTATGAATATGAATTATTTGGGAAGCTTATTCTAATGCAGCTTTATGGTCCCCATCCTGTGAGAGTTTGACCTTTTAGGTCTGGAAGTGGGCCCCGGAATTTCTAACGAGCTGTTAGGTGATTCTGACGCGGGCCTTCCTTGGAACACAAGGTTAGAGATTTTACTATCCTGTTACTTACTTATTTGTAAAGATGGCAGCATCAGTTTTTTGCAATTAGGTTGTGAGATGAACTGCTATTCATACACTATTCATCATGTAGTAGATTCATTATGTAGTAGATTCTGAAAATGTTTATAAGTAATATATTGTTATTTTATTATCAGAATATACTAGGGAGTTAAATCTCTATAAAAATTATATTGTTGAAGTGGTTTCTTCATTTTTATCATTTTTGCTTATTTGTGTTTTCTAATTCCAAAGACTATTTTCTACTTATTTTCTCTTACTTTTAGCTATAAGAAAATCATTGCTGATTGTAGATCCCTGTCATCCTTGAATCAATTCTACTTTAGAAGGCTACCTAGTAAATTGTGAATTTTCCCAATCTGGTTGGAGAGAACCAAACATCTGGGGCCCCGTCCTGTTCCAAGTACATTCATTAGGGATTCTTGTTATCAGATAGTCTACTCTTCCATTGGTAGTGCACTTCTGCCTATCTATGCCAGTTTTGAGTCCAGCAGCCATATTTTCAGCAAAAAAAATTTTAGTTTGGTGCTTGATTGTTTCACAGGGAATGTATTTTTCAAATCAAAATAGAAACCCAATGGAAAATAAGCTGCATCTTGCAATAATTTTTATTTTAGATAACCTCCCAGGAATCCATGAAGTTTTAGAGAAGAAATAAAATCTAAATTATACACCTTGGGCCTGTTTCTTAATCTTTATTTACTTATCCATAAAATGATAGAGAAATAATCTCAGGACCAGGCCACATTGTGATTGTGACTCTTTTTCCACACTCAAGGGAAAAAAGAAAGGGTAACATCTAAATATGATAGATGCTTGAATTTGAAAGTGGACTTTAGGAAGAACATAATTAATGAGGAAATGTATAAATAGAAATTACAGTGTACTTATAAGTAAAAAGTTGGATCAGTTTTATTAAAATCTGCTCTAGAAGATTGATCCTTTTCACAGTTTTTGGTTTTACCAGTTTATTCTTCCTAAGGTAGGTAGTTCAGACTCAATGCCAAAGTGAAAAACAAAAGACAAAGCAAAGTAACCCCCCTCCAAAAAAAGCTGGGGCTTGTTGTTTCATTGAAACTGAAAGCTAAAATTATGTTTCTCAACCCAGGATTTTAGCTTTTTACTTCCTATTTATTCCTCTTTAATTTTGCCTTTAGTATAACAAATTATCCTAGAAACTAACTTCAGATACATGCTCAAAGGGAGTGTGTCAACAAATACTTTCCACTTACCCTGCCTATAATTAGTAACAAATTATTTTGAGAAATAATTTGATCTGTGCCTTCTTTGGTTGAACTTTACTCAATATTAAATAATTTGTTATGCAGTAGCTGGATTTATTAGTCTAAAAGCCAAACAGTATTCGTTGGAAAATTTAGGTAAGGGATGAAGGTGGAAAAGTATTTGCAGAACTAAAACTGTATTCTTTGTTCTAGTATTTTTAATGTATACACAGATATGTATATATAGGATGAATAAAAAAGCAGAGACAACATTTATTAGCATTTGCAAATAAAGCCAAAGCAGTCATGAAAATAAGTACATTTTAGGGCCACCAAATTTACATAGCACATGTAAATTGTAAATTTCATGAAATCAGCTATAAAGGAGAGATGAAGAGATAATCTGAGCTAAACTAGTACATGTGAATCTTTATGTCATAATTGTATGTTTAGTGTTCTTATGGGGTTTTTTTATATCATTCTTTTTTTTTCCTTTTACAACATTAAACGTCTACTTAATATGCATAGTACACATTTGCTTCTGTCTGTTGTTGAATTTTCTCCTGATGAGAGTTTGTGCTGTGTCTCACTAAGTAAAAATGGTTGGTTTGATGTGGTTGATTTTTTAAATCTAATGAATTGTGCCCCAACAAGCACTACTTTGATTTGGCATTAGCCGAGGCTTTTGTTAACCCAAGAACGTAGTTATTGACAATTTATCAGGAATAGCGAGGTTAAAAATCCTACTTATGTGACGTCCGATTAAACTTTAAGAAAAACTACTTTTGTGTACTAATGGTTTTGTATGCCATCTTTAAATCTTATTTAAATCTAAGGTTAGCAAAGAAGTTCATTTTGCCATAGATGCTACGTTGTTAAACCATTCAGGTTTGTTTCATAATTACTCCCAGTTGTTGAATTTACAGTCCTTTCAAGAGTGATTTTTTCAGGTCCCGTGAAAGAGGTTTGAATTGTTCCGTGAAAGAGGTTTGAATTGTGATTGTTCCTTTATGTCTTATAGGGATATATTATATTCACATCTCTGTTTGCAAAATTGGAGTGCTTATATATTCTTACAAATGTGAGCCATATCCATTATCTTCACTTTTATAATTTAAAATATGAATAATAAATCTTAGTATAAACATTTTTATTTTACATAGGAGATTTTAATTTAACTTGTTTACTGATACATACGTCTATACAGTTGTATATTAAGAATGCCACGTAGGTTTATAAGACACTAAAAGCTTATTCATTCAATAAATGTGTTTTGAGCCTATTATATGTGATAGTATGTTCTAGGCATTGGTGATACAGTGGTGGGCAAACCAGAAAAATACGTCTGTTCTCAAGAAGCTTTTGTTCTTATTGCATATACCCCATAAAGTCTTATGTATCCTGTGTTGAGGGATGTGAAGTTGTATCGGGGTCAGTGCATACGCATAATCATTGTGTGTTCAGACTCTGGTCTATTATGTTCTGAAGAAAATGTGCTTAGGTTTTTTTTTTTTTTAATTTTATGTTTATTTCCACAAAAAGCACACTGCTTAAAGGTGTGGCCACTGGATTTCCCACTGGATGACTGTCTGTGTTCACACCTCTGTAGCCTAAGCCTAAATTCCTGTGGTGGCTGGCTAAGGAGAATGTTTTACAGCCTTTTAAAAATTATGTACTCTCATGTTAATATTGGGCTAGCCAAAAAGTTCATTCAGATTTTTCTGTAAGATGTTACGGAAAAACCCAAACGAACTTTTTGGCCAACCTAATAATATACATTGTTTATTACTATATACAATGTATTAACCTCTACTTTTTGAGATCATACTTGTTCTTTAAGATTCAGTTCATGTGTCCTTTATTCCTTAATTATCTTAGAATTAATGACTTCTGTGTTGCCCATAAATGCTTTACATACATCTCAATTTAAACACTATTTCAGCTGGCTTGTAGAGGATGGATCATATCCTACTCATCCTTGTATGATTCACATGGTGTGGGTATTCAGTGAATATTGAATTGAATGAATAGCTACTTGGGTGCTTAGACTCTTTTTAAAAATATATTCATGCACAGGTGGCTTAAGTTATTTCAAATCTAATGCAAATATCTTTTATTTTCTCATGTTTCATTTTTCTTTGAGGGATAATGGGAAGATGTTGGCATTTGTGTAACTTTAGAGCTAAGTCTCAGTTATCTGATTAGGGCTCCTTGATAAATATTATTTAAGACTCATATCTCACAATACATTTGTCAGTAATCTCTATTTAGCATGAATACTCTGAAATAACTTGATATTGTTCCAGTTTTATACAGAGAGAAACCTAGGATGTAAAAGAATCCAACAGCTAAGGCATGTGATGGCTGAAATTACACAGGTCAGACCCCAGCTCATACTTGCTTTCTCTGTGGAAATCTCCCTTCCCTGAGAGCCCTTCCTTAGCCCACTTGTAAAGATTTCAAAGCTGCCACTACCCTTGAGAAAAAAACCCTGCATTGCTAACAAAGAATATTCTTCATAATGGGCATCAATATTGTTTGAAAATTCTTCTTAGCAAGGTGTGATAAATTGACAGAGACCAAGAGAACCAGGCATTTGTCCCAAGAAAGATGTTCTGTGAATTGATGTAAGCTAATACCTGCAGGAAAGCAAGGTGGGAGGACTTGGTATTTGGGAACTATGCCAGTTCTCATCTAGGCTGCAGTGCTTTTTTTCCTCTTCCTCAAATATTTTATCTTACTTATCCAACATTTGAGAGATTTATGACTACACATATATCTTCATGTTTATGTGCAGGTTTTGACTACAGAATTGTTTCAGACCTGGCATATTCTCCTCACCGGGGAAAAGGGAAAAGAATGGTTTCGGTAATTAAGACCATAGTAGTGTTAGCAGCAGCAGAATTAGTGGTAGTACTAGTCACAGTAGTAGTGGTCATGGAGTTGCCAAAATAGCAGTAAATATTCATGAAAATCCTAAAGATGCATCTTGAAGAGACATCGTAGATTAGTGATATCAACAGCCTTATTTTAAAGATCAAAAACAGAATCCAAAAATATTATCGGGCTGCCTCTGATTTTAAAAAAATAAAGTATATGCTCTCATTTTCTCACTTGGGGAAATAGCAAATAAAAATTGTATGAACCTAGACACTTTCATTTATTTGTGACCTGCTCTTTACCAAATTCTGTTTGTAACACTAGAATAAAAAATATTTTTCTCAGCCATTTTCTTATTACAGAAGGTACTTTTAATCTCTGCAACTGTATTAGCACAAATAGATATTTGTCGGATAAAGGAATGAATATAATTCAAGACCTCTTTATGGTAGTCTTTTGTTTATCTGCTTTACCAATTTTAGTGTGTCTGTATGTAATTCTTAGTTTACTTACTATTGTTAGGTTTTTCACATTAAGTATGATCAAAATCTATAAACCGCTACAAAATTCTGGATACATTTTGATCAGAAAGAAATATATACCCCGCTTTGTCCGTTTTTCCCTGTGAACTTTGCAGCACCGACATTTAATCCTAAACCATAATATCCTCTTCTTAGATTGTCTTCCAGCCACAGAGCTGCCAGCAAAAGTTCTGTCAGATACTCTCAAGGCCACTGGACTCGGTTAAAAGTGGCTCTTTCCTATCAAGATGTATGGGTAATATTGAAGTAAACCCTTCAATAGTGTTAGCTTTTCCTTTGAAATGGTGATCATGCTGTGAAGTGAACTTTTACTGCTGTTTGAGGTTGTTTCTCTCCCTCCTCATGGACACAACAGCCTTATTATGTTGATTTGATTTGATTCTCTAGTCCTTGGCACTGGGGCTAGAACGTCAGGTGACTTAGCTGTCTGAACTCACAGGGCTGCAAGGAAAGCCAAGTAACTGGATGTCATTGCTCCCTTTTTCTGAATGTTTTTGCCTTCCTCAGTCTCTCCACATTCTTATTTTCTTCTAGGGTAGTCAAACCTTACTTTCCTTTCTGAAAGCTCTACTTTCATTCACTGTTTTATTGCAGATTAAAGGCTGGTGCCTTAGAAGGTTATCAGCTAATCAATAAACTTCAGTCATCCCATCTTGTGATAAAACTGTTTCATTGATCAAAGTGGAAATTTAGGCCCTTAGCCTTTAAATGGCAGTTTCTGAAAGTTTGGAGAATGTGCTTATGGAATGTGTAGCCCAGCCCTGTTATGTATATTGAGAGGTAGTCATATGAGTTTGTGTGTGATGTACACAGAAGCAGATCCACATTAAAAAAAGTCTCTATCTGTATTTTATTTAAAATATTGCTCTCACTTTTCTTAAATTTTTTTCAAATTCTAATCTGTAAAACTCTCTCTCTCTCTTTCTCTCTAAATATATAAAACCAATTTTTGTTAGGACTGGTATTAAGATGTCTTCTAAGCCCTTAAGGTGAATTTTTGATAATTGCACACATAGTAAAAAAAAAAAGGTTCAAATTCTGTGATTGTAAAATCAGAAAAATAATACTCATTCATATTTCATATTAATTACATAGTTAAATAGATAATAGTTTAAGAATCTTAAGATTTCACTTCTTTATTTTGGTAAAACGTAGCTTGTTCTTTTGGTTGAGTTCCTACCATTGCTTTTTTTCTTCCATAATGAAAAATAAGTTCTGCCAACAAATATTCCTAGTGCCAGCCATTATGCTAGGTGCTGCAGAATGAAATTTAAAAACAGTATTAGTGATAGTACCAATCTCTATATTTGTTTAGCAATTTAAAATTCATAGATCATTTCCACACCCACTTGTATCGCATTTGTATCTTGCAATGGCCCTGGGATGTAGGCGGAGCAGACAACCTCATACCGGTTTAGTGGGATTCCCAAAGTCTCATAGATAGTGAATGGCAGAACCAAGACTCATCTTGTAGCATTTTCTCTTATATGCATCCAAGCAAAATGTACTAACCCATCATTCACTGAAATGCTGACTATTCAAGTAAATAAAAAATATAAGTATTTTTGCTACATGCATGTATACATACATAAATTAATGTTTGTATAATACAACAAATTGAAGGAAAACTGGAAAACATCCAAAAGTTTCTTACTATTTATAGATTCCTTCTAATTTATAACAATGTACAAAATAACATATGGAAAGCAAGGGTGGAGTAGACAGCCCTTTAAGTTCCCTATTACCTTATGAAAATTATCCTCCTGCTTTGAATTGTAGAGCTATGGTCAACTTCTGTGTATATATAAGCCTTCAGCTTCAGGAATCCTGAATGTTTGATTAACAAAATAATGAAGCTCTCAAAAGAGAATTTTTAAATTTTGGTTTGGAGCACTATTTCTACTTGGACATTTTATAATTTGGCCTGAAGCAGTTCCCAGTATTGTGCTGAAATGAAGTGAACATTAGATTTTGTCTGGTATAACTTTTTTATGTCATCATGCTAATTTTATAGTATTAATGCTGTAGACACTAAAACCATGTAATATAAACATGGGATCCTTTCAGGGGACCAAGTGCAGTGTACTGTAGTGACCTAGTATGCTTGAGTTGAAATCTCTATTTACTAGGTGTGTGGCTTTGTATAAGCAACTTAAGATCATTGTGCCTCAGTTTCCTCCTGTTTAAAACCTGAATAATAATGTTCCCATCCCTTAGGGTAACTGGAGTTTTGGGGTGACCTGTGTATGTTTATATAAAATATGCAAGTAATAAACAGTGAGTAATAAACTACTAAGCCATTTTACATATGCACTTGAGCATTCGGATTTTGGTATCCATGTGGGAGGGGGTTCTAGAACTAACATCCTGAGGATACCTAGACAATGACTGTGTATGTCTGGCACATAGAAAGCACCATATAAGCTTTTATTCTATATTATACAGAAATATATATGAAATTTACAAAATACATAATTCATATTATAATATTTCACAAATGCATTTATTTCAATCAACTTACTTTTCTGTGTTGATTTTGTCTATTTGTTTGCTTTTGCCATATTCAGAAATTATATCTACACCTCCCAAGACAGGCTTATCTACACATACTGTAAAATAGTATAAGAACAACTTTACCTTTTACTATTGGTCACACTAAGCAGTTAAGTACATATCCACAGTGATACTGTCAGAAGATACTCAGAAGTGTTGTTTGTTCAAACCTACTGTCATTTGACCATAAGGATTTACAAACAGAAGGTTGAGCTGGAAACATTCGGTACTTGAAAAACAGGCCTGGTTATAGGATCAGTTAACATCTTACGTTTAAGATTATGGGTTATGCATTCTGGTTGATCAAGGATACCCTAATTTGTGGGTCTAGCAAAATTGCCTGCATCTTCAATGTTTTTGTTGATTTTGAAGTTGATGTATTCATTGAAAGGGAAAAAAGTGTTGATTTTTCAATTAAGATGCAACCTTTACAATGCAAAGCAATAATAATTATAGTGTTCACTCAGCCTGAAGAAAAAATTTCACCAGTTAAATAGCAATAATCAAGATGAGAACTATATTAGAAGAGTGCTAATTTTATGATCATCTCTTATTTAAATAATAAAAATTAATCTCCAGGACCTTTGCTGTAACACTACTTGCAATGAAATGGTATTCAGCTTTAGATATGGCCTCTGGAAGCCCATTTAAAAATAATTGTTGCTAAAGTTGTAAATGACCTAAAACCATCCTTATCAAATAGGATGAATTAATTAGGCAGGGCTGGGCTTCTACCAGACCAATTGTGTTTGATGTAACAATTGGACTCTGCGTGCTAAATTTAAGAGAAGAGATTCTAGCTGTAAGAAAACTGGAATTGTGTTGGATGATTGTTCAGCAGCAAAGTAGATCTTAAACTGGCTATAATCTCACAAGGCAACACATTGACCTTGGAGCCCAAATGTCTAGGTTCAATTCTTAAGTTCCACAGTTTACCATATTTGTGATCTTGGGCTAATAATTACTTAACTTCTTTAAGCCTTGTAAGTAAAAGGGGAAAGCAAATGGATTGATGTAATGATTAAATGAGAAATTTTATGTCAAGATTTTGGCATGCAGGTTAGTATTTGAAAACACAGTAACTCTATAGAAGTAAGACATTATCAATGTCTATACTCTTTTGAGGCCAGAGGATTTCATAAGCTACAGTGATAAGACTAGTAATGCTGGTAAGACAGTGGAAAAGAATTGAAAATGACGGCATTTAATTGGCCTCACGGTGAAGAAGTTTGGTTTGTGTTGTCATTCCTGCTACTTACCACCTGCTGGTAGTATACCTACCCTCGATAGAGATAATGAATAGATTCTTCTTGTTTACTTTTTAGTAAACCTCAGCCTCCTTTCTTTTGTGCTCCGTGACCAACCGCAAAGGAGGAAACACTGCAGATGTAGCAGCATATACATTACAAACTTGTGGAAGGTCCTGCTCTTTCTCTAGTTTGTGTGGTAGGCTGTGTGTGCCCAGTGCTTGAAGTTTTTTCTATAAGAAAGATAAACACTGTATTCATGACTCACGATTGGAAAAAAAAGGTGGTTTGACAAACCCAACCATTCTTCAACCATGATTAAAAGTCATTCCATTTTAGAAATTGTGTGAATTATTTACATTGATATAGTGCCGAGATGAAGAGAGAAAAATATTTGTCTTTATTTACATGGAATACAGTTCCTATGCATAAAAACATGTTAAAAAAAAAAAACAATCCAAAACCATGAGCCTTGAATTAAAAAAAACATACTGGGAAGTCTGGAAGAAGAGGAGGAAGTATGTCTGGGATAGTTAAGAGTGAGAAGTTAACATAGCAGCTAAGAGTGCAGGTTTTGGAGTCCTACTAGTTAGGCTCAATGCCCCTATCTACTACTTTCTAGCTGGGTGACCTTGGTCTACTACTTTCTAGCTGGGTGACCTTGGTAAGTCACTTAATTTCCCAATACTTCCATTTCCTCAGCTTACACAAAGGCTCTCAGTGGTACAGATGCTATAGATGCGGAATAAGTGTAACACTAATAAGGGCATTCATAATTATTAACACCATTACTATTGTAAAATTAATAAAAATCCTCTGACTAAGAAATGAATGTTACATAAATTCTATAACTTTTTTAAAAGTAAGAGATTAATGTAAATTGAAATAGTTGAGAATGCCTTCATGAAAAAAATGAAACATGACCTGGAACTAGAAACCCAGATTCATGGAATGAAATGCAATGAACCTAGAGATTATCTACCCTTCATGGGCAGTAGTAGTGAATACTTGCCTAGTGCTCCCTGTGTGCTGGGTACTTTCCTAAGCACTTTATATATATCTTCATGCATCATCCAGTCTTTACAACAACCTTCCGTACTTCAAACTATTACCTCCTTTTTTTTTCCTCTTTTTTAAGAAATTTTATTGATATAATTGACATAAAATAAACTGCATGTATTTAAAGTGTACAATTTGATTGTTTTTTCTTATTAGTAATGTATATATGACAGTCCCAATCTAGTACCTCCTCTTTCTCAGGTGGGAAGATTGAGGCGCAGAGTAATTAAGTGGATTGTTTCTGATTACACAGTGACCAAGTTGCAGATCTGAATCTAGAATTTACACCCGTAACCACTATCCTACAGTGTTCCAGATAGAGCTTTGTGCCAAAGCTAAGGTTGTTGGACAAAATGATTTGCCCAAGGTGACTGGTAGTTAGTGGCCCAGTGTTGATAGTTAGGCACTTAATCCTCCTTAGTGCTTAATTTTCAATATTTTGGTGCATCCGACACCTCAGTTGGCTCTTCATAACTTATATGATTTCCTTAGTCATGATGGGAGGGCCGGTTCCGTGAGACGAAGGCCAGGTGTTAATTTCTCTGAAGTGGGCCTGAGCGTTTTCTGTGCCTTTGGGAGAAAGGCAGCGGTGTTTGAGGATTAGGTGTGCATTGGGTAATGAGGGAGATGAAGTTTGATAGGTCAAAGTAAGTCCACATTTGTTAATGAGCAAAAGTCAATCAGGTCTATTAGAGATTTATTCCTAAGGACAAGCAGGCCAGCCTAGAAATTTCTAAGCATGAAGTTAGATGTCATGTTATTGAGGAAGAGAAAGTAGAAAAAACCAAAGGCGGATAATACACACTTTTTGTACATATGTTTCAGCATATAGACACACTGTAGTTAACCATATTTAAAACAAATACATACTAAATAATGCACCTATATCAGAAATATTATGGTTATGCCCGTGGAATCTAATGTGGTAGATCGAAGAAATGTGCAGTGGCTAAGAATTTATCTGTGTGCATTTTAAGTGAAGAGGGGAATCAAGCTTTATCTGACTTAGTATTTATCCCTGTGCACACCCTCAATTTACAAAGCTCCTGTTAACTTCAAAGGGATGAGGTAGAGAGGCAGACCAGGCTTGTTACATTTGTGATCATATACTTGTTTTGCAGGTGGCATCCATGTGTTTCTCCAAAGCTCATCTTTTCTATTTGCACACATGGAAAGAGAACCAAGTCCTCTTTCATCTTCATATTTGTCTAGTTTCTTGGAACTATCAATTACGAAGGAAGGCTGTGTAAATCTTCTTTGTGTGTTTAAGTGCTAACATAAGCTGCCAAACGTATCAGCTGGTGACAGTATTTGACACACCTAATAGTCACTTTATACCTGCAGTTTTAGCAGATGCATTGGCAGAGCTCTGTGTTCTAGAGAATGAGGTTATATTTCAGAATACAACATAAAAGGGAAATATAAAAAAGTCCATTCTACTTGTGAGTTTCCTACACTGTGTTATGTTGGCAAACCATTGAGGGGCTTGAAAAAATGCTGTGTTGTCACTGTCTGTCCTCTTCTTTCATCACTAAGTTGTAGAAAAATGATGATTCCTGTATAATTTGTGATCTACAGCAGGCATTATAATATCTGTTTATTAACACAGGCTTGCTCTTAACATTTAAGTGTCTCAAAAGGTTGCCATAGCAGTAAGTATAGTTTTGACTGCTTTAAAAGAAAGCAGTTAAACATTAGAATACATTGATTGCTTGGCTATACCACCTCATTTAAGCATGGAGATCCATTATATAGACCTTACATGTTTAATTTTTAAAATCCACAAGGATTAGTAACGAGTATCCATTTAAGTGAAATTTATATGAAAATTCAATTCAATGCAGAATTCATTTCCTGGTTAGTGCATCTATATATTATGAATAACAAAGACTTGCACCTGCAAGGATTAGTATGATTTGATATGCATTTTGATGTTACTACAAAATGCTTTGCCCAAAATAGAAGTAATAAGATTTGTAATATCCAAATATTATTGTGTCCTTGCTGTGGTTTTCTATTTCTAATAACACCTGTACAATACTGCTACCTACTTATGCTCTACATTTAATGTTTAATGTGGTAATCTAATTTCCCCTTATTTGCAGTCAGCAAGTCAAAGTAAAAAATATCCATGGAAAGTTGCCATGACATTATTGCTATGGAGCCAAATTTAGTAACTGGTGAGAAGTCTTGGTTCCTATCAGACAGAGCTGGTTCCTGAAGGAACAACCAGAATGATCTTATTGCATGGCATTTTCCCCTGTACTGTAGCCTCAAGGATGCACTTGTATGATCATGCCATAGGAAGGCTCTAGAATAGGAAAAAAAAGGAACAGATATCCTTTGAACTAGCAGCTGGGAAGTTACATCAACAACTCTATGAAGCGTAATAAAAATTTGGGGATAATTTTCTACACATTTAAGAAGCCCTTCTGGAATACTGTGAATAGGGTGAAAATTAAGGAAATTTCTTAGGTTGTAAGTGTGTATAGTTGCATAATACTTGATTTCATATTTTCAGCTATTCTAACAATTGTATATCCCTGTATCACAGCAACTAAGTCACATAATTGTAAATTTGTATAAATGTGTCTTGAGATAAATTGGGCTGCAGGGTATAAAAATCAGATTTAACAAGTTGTATATCCATGGTTAAAGTCCTTCTCAATAACTGTTCACTGTGAAGATTGTGAAAGTGGACAAGAGTAATCTCTTAAACGTAATACCGTAAGATGACTTGGTTCATTTGTGATTCATAACTTCCACCTGTTATGCCAATTAAAAATTAGAGATGTGTTCCTGTAGCAAAAGATTAATTTTAATCTCTCATATAATACATTTTTTTAAAAAAAGCTTACATTCAAAGGAAGCAATCAATTAAAAATAAGTATGTTAAGAAATCACCTACAAAATGCTAATATAATTCTGAAACCATTCTGATAATTTCCTTGGGATTATATCCTTTACCTATGGAAATGCGATCTGTGTATACACTGATTGTTTGCATTTGCTTTTTGCAACATTTGCAAAGTAAAATCAGCTCCTTATATACTGTATCTTAAAGTGGTATCTCTTGACTGTTTATTTCATGGCCATGGTTAAGCCTATTCCAAAGCTCTCTTGGTTGGTTTTCTTTATCAGCCTTCGGCTTGTTTGCTTATTTTATTGGTGAAGGCTGAGCCTGTGTCAGTAGCGACTTTTTCTAGTTATTATTCTGATATCACTCGTGCTATAGCTTTTTTCTTTTAAGCTTTTTATTGGAATATCATTGCTTTACACTCTTGTACCAGCTTTTGAGGTACACCAAAGTGTATCAGCTGTATTTATACATATATCCCCATATCGACTCCCTCCCATTCTCCCTGTGCTGGCCCTCTAAGGCATCACCCATCATCGAGTTGATCTCCCTTTTTTAATACAGCAAATTTCCATTAGCTATCTGTTTTACAGTTGGTAGTGTGTATATGTCTGTGCTGCTCTCTCACTTCGTCCCAGCTTCCCCTTCGCCCCCCACCCCCCCAACCCCGTGTCCTCCAGTCCATTCTCTGCATCTGCATCCTTATTCTTGCCCTGTCACTAGGTTCATCAGTACCGTTTTTTTTTTTGTTTTTTTTTTTTAGATCCCATATATATGAGTTAGCATACAGTATTTGTTTTTCTCTTTCTGGCTTACTATGGATTTTTTAAGTTAATATTGTTAAGAAATGACAACAGGGATTGACTGGCATCTGGAGGTGCTGATGGTATTGTCACAGTTTAGGAAGCAAACACTCTACTTAGCTATGAGTTTTTTTTTTTTTAAGAAAATCTTATGGATTTTCATAAGGAAGTTTAGTCAACAATATTATCTGCTGTATGAAAAATATTGTGCGCTTTTCTAAATGTTTCTACATAATAATGAAACTTTTTTCTTCATAAAGGCTATTTTTGGGGTTAAAAATGTGGCTCACAAAGCATACTGTTCACTTTTATAGCTCATGCATCTCTCTTCTTGGGGAAGAGTTCTTAATCTGGTACAGTTAAATGAACATTTTTCAAGATGGGCAAAATAGGGTAAAAGCTTTTCTGTAAGAATGGTAATTTCTCATGGAAAATGCTCTAGTATACATTGAATTAAATATTATAGGGCATGTTTAAAGAAAATCCCCAACTTTATTTTGGGGAAGACATTATAAAAATTTTGTGCCAAATTAGTAGTTGGTTTAAGTAAAATGTGTTTGTGGGATTTATCCTCATTAGTATTAACAGTTGTAACAATTGAGGCCAAGTGACAGAATTTCTTTTTAAGGTGTTTATTGTCAGGAAAATTGCAAAGTTTCCTTTGTAATTACTCTATCTTTGTTATTTTGGCAGCCTGTGAAGTTTTATTGGCATTTACTGAAAGGTACTTTTTTTGGCTCTAGCCAGCTGGCATTCTTTTTTGGGCAAACTTTTCTAGCTTTGGTATTCAGAACATATTTTCAACTTTGTCTACCGATGGGGTCTTTTTGAACAAGGAGCCAAGTAGCTAATAATGTCGGAATTATTCTCAATCATGTCTTCAGGAGAGTGACATCAGAATACTGCAGGTGTACTTCAGCCATTTAAATGTTGCCTCCTACTTATCCGGTGTATCATTTTGGTACTAAAGTGGTCAATTTAAGACCATGCAAATTACAGGCTCTTTTCACATACAGCCTGGAGGAAAAGTATGTTGAAATTATGAATCAAAAGTGAGGATTCACTAACTTGAAAGAAAATAGAATCTTTCAAGCAGTACAGGGTCACCAAATTCAAAATTGAAAGATTCTTTTCAGGAGGTGAGTATTCAAAGAACTAAAGCCCAAACATTTGAAGAAATGGTGCTATAATAGAATTTTGTTAGACTTGTGAATGTGATATATACATTTGGAATTGCATTTGTCTTGGTGGTGGTATTCACTGCATAGGCCATGTACCATTTCTCTTACCTCTGGGCTTATTTGAAGACTTTTCTAGTTCATGCCATTACCTGTGAGATGAATTCTAAATTTAGAATTATGCTGCTCTAGTTCTGAAGACCACACTAATAAATTCAGTTAAGCAAGTCTTTGCATCACTAATTACTTATTTCATTGCTTTGAAAATAATACTGGAGAAAGTGGTTATACTTTATTTCATAAAAACTTATTTATTTGACTACTTGTTCTTAGTGAGTAAGACTTACAAATCATAGAAAACTGCTGGTCTTTTTAGTAATTATTATTCCAAAGTGATGACAGGCATATTAGTAGTTGGCAGTCTTCTTTGGCAATGAAATATCATCTTAATTTTGTTTTTTATGTTACTGTGGTCTATAGAGTAATTAATATAAAATTTTAGGTTGGAGCTTCTGTGTTTGTGATTTAATAAAAAAGGAAAATTAAAGATTACATTTATTGTTTGCTACTTCTAAGTCAGAATATCCTTAGATGCTGCTATCTGCCTTGGTTCTTCTCTACTGTGTATTGTCTTTTTTTTTTTTAATCAATATATTTCAAAGACTATATTTACTACCTTTTTTTGAACCACTTGTTAGAGATCTATACAGATAGTTTGCAGAGGGTGGCACTCTGAGGTTTGTTCTGGAGAGCTGGAGGAGGCAGGCGGTGCAGGATAGATGAAGCCCACCTTTTACATGTCCTTCCTATGGGAAGGACCTGTCTTCATGGTCACACAGTAGTGAGGACAGAGCATCCTTGTCTGGGTATTCTGCAGAGCCCATCTGTCGTGGCCTTCCTCAGAACTTCTTCATGCTAGACTGAGAAACACCAGGTAGTGTTGGCATCTTCCAAGTCAGCTAGGAATAATAATAGATACTGGTCAGCCTTTTCCAAAATAGTGTTGTCCATTATTTGAAAGAAATTACAGAATCACAAGGTAGAGAGATAATATTTGTTTTTGTAACTTTGTAGGGCTTAACAAGTAGGGCTTCACAAGTGTCTGTATCAAAGCACAGTGGAGCAATTTCTGCAAAAGAGGTGTCTTCCATATTTATAAAGGTCATAACTAGGTAATTGATGAAGTAGGGCAGTTTTTGACGGGTGTGGGTTAGGGTGGGCATCTTGATTCAGAACTTCATTTCAGTTTATTAGATCTGTTTCTCAAAGAGCTGCAGCCTGTTCAGGTTTGATTCCTGCCAGCTGGATATGAAGTACTCTCTGTTTGGGCTCACTGTACAGAATCTCTTTCCAAAAAAATAGTGTCGTGCTGCTTTCCATCTACTGGACCAGTAGGGGTAGGAAGATCTGATTCGAAGCCAGTGCAGAATGCAAAACTGATTAGATTTGGATTGTTCTTACATTAGGCCTCCTTTTCCCTGTTCTTACCCTTTTCCAGATGGAAAGAACCAGTTTCCTCTGAGGGCACTTTCTCCTGGCAATTAGACTGTGAAGATGAGGGTCATTTAGCACCACTACTACTGAAGTACTATTATAGGAGGATTAGGCTTTAAAATTTCGAGGAATGAGTCAACACTGTTTGTCCGACGTCTCTTCATTTTTCAATTAATGGTGCCTGTGATGCTTTTAAGTAAGGAAGAAAACTTTTTGTCTTTTGATTCTGCTTTTTGTTTTATCAACATAATAACATTGCTTTTCATCATCAGCTGGAAAGTAGGTGGCCCATGAAACGCCTTTTAAAGCATCAAGTATTTTAAAATGTTAACTGTATGTATGCCTTCCTAATGTGCATTGTGCACCTTCCTTCTTAAATATGGGAGACTACACCCAATTTTGCTTTTTCATGGCGATAAAGACTCATTATAAATTTCAGTGACCACTATTTGCTAACATGCAGTAATGCCCTCAGTTATTACTGAGGTGCTTAAAGCTGTATGGCCTCAGAATGTGTGGCACGCTGAATTCTCGCCTCAGGTGTTTACATTTTTCTTCGACATCAGTGAGTGGGTGCTTATACCCACAGTTACATCTTCGAACTTCAAGATTGCTTAGCCTGATGCTTTCATTTTGGAGATTAGGAACAGAAGCCCAGAGAGGTTGCACAGTATGCCTGGGGTCACGCAGCTAGTTACCAGTGGGATAGGAACTAGCTACAGATTACTTGACTCCTTATTCAGTGCTCATTCTGCCAGGCCACACTCTTTGCTTTTTCCTTTGGCAAGGTACCTTCCTTATAAATTCTTCTCCATGTGTATGTTTTTTTGTTCTTAGTGAGTAGTTGACTTGGGAGAATGTGAAATTGGAAACAAGATGAAATAGAAAAAGTAGTGTAGTAACACTCTGGTGGCTAAAGTTCTGTTCCTGTCATCAGTCACTTTACTTCCTTGAGTTTCAGTTTATCTTCTGTTAAAGGAAGTGGTTGGAATAATGGTAATAACTCACATTTCCTGAGTGTTTACCATGTGCCAAGTACTATTTGAAGTTCTCCTGTGCATTATCTCATTTAATTCTCCCACAAACCCCATGAGGAAGGTTTGTGATAAGCCTCATATTACATAGGGAGAAACTGAATCCCGTAGCAGCTACCGAGTCAACCAGAAGTCCTTAAACTAGTAAGTAGCAAAGTCAAGATTCATCTCCATGCTCTTAGCCACTGCTGTTTGTTTCTGCATGATCTACACGTTCTCTTTTACCTGTTATGCCTAAATATTCTGGGTCTGAATAGTGACAACACCAATAGCTAATATTATTGAGCACTTACATACTTTACACGTAGTGGCCCATTTAATCTTACCAGCAACTCCACGAGGCAGGTGCTATTATCACGCCCATTTTATAGAAGGAAACTGAAGCACAGAGAGGCTTGCCCAGTCTTACAACTGGTAAGTGATGGTGGCAAATTTGAAACCAGGCAGATTTGAGTACCTGCTACCTTTGCTGCGGTGCCTTATTGCCTGAGAATGAGTACGTGAGCACCTAAGCCAGAGCATGATGTGAGTTTTGTGATATTTATTTTTGTTGACTAGAGGTAATGTGTGTGTCCTGGCACACGCACATCCACATGTGCAAACACTCACTATTGATTTCTTAGCTGTGTGTTTGATGAGGTGTAGAAAACGCTCATGCCAAGCAGAGAAATGAGGGAAGTGGATTTAGTGTAAGAGAGAATCGGACGTGGAGTAGTAGTGATGGTGGGGACAGTGGCAAGCAGGAAAACACAGGTTGTGGCCAAAGGGGAAGCTGATATAGGGCTCAGTCAACTGCTGTCCTACTTTCCTACTTTTCAGGCTGGAAAGCGGATTTGGTGTTGCAGGATAGTGTGTTTCTTTTCTTGCCTAGAGAAGCCAGAATTTTGGATTTTAAACCAGAAAAAAGATTTTTAAGCTAATTTTTAAAGGATCACAACTAATTGATATTATTTGAAGCCACTATGTGAATCAGACAGAAACATTGGTAACCTCTGGTTTAGACCATCAGGACTGGTAGGTAAGTGACCTTCAGATGAGTGAGAGCTGGTTGCGTCTCAGTATCATCACTAATGCGGGGAGGACCCAGATCCAGAATGCTTGTCCATTCTCTCGTGTCTGTTAAATGGCATAATGGCAGTCGGCAATGTAGAGAAAGTTGATTATATAGTGTACTTTTAAGAAATAACTGTCTTGTGTGAGGCTTTACTCTGTAGACTGGGAGGATTCCTGGCTTCTGATTTTGGCTCTGTCCTCAGCACTGGTTTCCACATCTGTAGACACCACACCCGATTCTGAATGGGGCTGTGAAGTGAAGGATGACCTCCGGGACTTTTTGAAGCTCCATCCCCTCTTTTGTTCGGGTACCTACACCCCTGGCAGGACTGTTCAGGAATCCCTGCGATGGAGTGTGCAGTCCCTGTTACTAATAGGAGTTTGGTATTAGGAAAAAAAGTTTGATGTACCCTTCTGTAAAATGCGCAGCTTCTCTTGAGACTCAGTTCTGGTTTCCAAACTGCCCAGGAAGTTCCTTGCATGTGGTGAGTGTTTACTTCCAGGAGCAATGTAGGGGCAGGTTGCTGACTGTTTGCCTTCCTCCAATTAAAGTAGCTCCTCTTGTTTATCTTTTTACCCATAGGGCGTTCGCTTATGAGTCCCTTAGCACAGAGGTTTCTGAATACAAACAGCAGCACAATCCCTAAGACTTGATCATATCTAATGTTTTCCATTTGAAAACTCTGAGATTGATCACAAGTGGTGAGAGTCTCCCTTGCTTTACCTCTATGATTACTACGGAACAGTATTCTGTGTGTTGCCAAATAACATCAAAGGACCAACTAGGTATGGGATCTATCTCCACTGATAACATTCCTTTAAAAGACATCATATCATCTTTTTGATAACCACTCTACTTAAAGAATATTCTTTCAGAAAAAATACATATCAACTTGCTGTGCTATGGTCCAAATTTTTGTCTCAGAAATATTATAGGTGAATCTATTTCCAGATGCTGCAGATAATGGAAAATCATGAAAACTGGAATCAGGGTCTCTGTCCTTAAATGTGTTTCGGTTTGCATTTTGATAGCAGTTTAGAAATGTTATCGCTTGTTTTGTCACAGACATAATTCACATCTTTCTTCGGGCACTGTAAACAAGAGAAATGGTTTAATGGGCCCATAAAGGCACTCTGCTGATAGCTGAGATTAGGCCCTTTAGTAATGGATGTCGGTGTGTGTATGTGTGACTGGTATGTGTACACAGTGGGGGTGGGGCGGGCTCCGGAGAGGGAAATGTACTGGAAAAGAATCTTTGAGAGGCTCAGATGCAGCAGAAGCGCCTGCCGATTTTCTGTAAGTCTTGGAAGATGGATTTACGGAGCATGTGACACTATTGTCTTTATTTGTACCCAAGCCTTCCCCTTTGCTTCTGGAATTTAACCCGGTACTAATTGAGGTCATTGCCATCCATTTATCACCTGAAATTGAAGTGATATTAACTTAAAGTGAATGCTTTTCATCTAGTGAGTGTATTCCCAACTACATATATTTGTATAAAAGGCTACATGCATTTTTCATGCCATACTTGTATCTGTAATTTATGTATACCATTTACTTTTTCCCCTTTTAACAGAGGTTTTTTTTTTTTTTTTTGATTCGCTGCTATAGCCAAGTGAAATTTTTTTACAAGCACTTTAGTGTCCACAGAATGATTTGTTTTGACTTTCTCAGTTGTAGTTTGTAGGCAAGTGTAAAAAATTCTCCACATTATACATAACCATGGTCTAAGTAAATGCCTTGAAATTCCTCAAAGCACATAAATTTCTAGTGTTTTAGAGCCTCGATATCATGTCATTTTTTTCATATCTTTTTTTGTGTATATATCCCTGTAAATTGGCTACACAAGACTGCACACTTGACTTTGAGAGTGAGAGTAAACACAGTGTTAATAAAGCAAAATTAAATGTCCTTTTTAAACTAATGTAGCTCTCCCCTATCACTAGCGGGTGTCACTGTGCCATCCATCCACTTTTCTATTTTCTTCCTCACTTTCATTACGTACCATTATCTAGAATAGGGATCAGCAAACTTTATTTTCTGTAAAGGGTCAGATAGTAAATATTTTAAGCTTTGTGGGTCAAAGAGCTTCTGTCACATATACCCTATTGTTACTCAAAGTACTCAAAGTAGTCCTAGACTCTGCCTAAATGAATGGGTGGAATGATGTTCCAATAAAACTTTATTTACCGGGACAGGTGGGAAGCTGGATTTGACCCATGGGCTGTAATTTGCCAACCCTGTTCTAGAATATTGTACAGTAGACTATTCTAAATCAGACTTTTTGAGCAGCCGAGAAATCTCAACATCAAAATCAGGAGACTGTCTATCAAGGCTCTAAACTCCCAGCTAATATTGATTCCGAAACTACAGATGTGATTCAGAGGTATAGTTTTGTTAGAGAAGAAGTAGTTAAAAATGTGATGTGCTTCTCTTCCCAGTGTAATTGTTTTGTACTCAGAGAAGTTACTGCTCTATTTCACTCTTATGATAAGAGTGGGAGCAAAGCAGAGTGAAAGGTCAGAGCTAAGACAACTTATCGCTGTATTTACACTCACTGTCCACATAGAGAAGGGGACCCATCGCTTGTGACATTTTGGTTATCGGAGTTGAGGGGAAGCTTCAGATGTTGAATAGCAACGTTTTTCCTTCAGTGGCATATGAGTGGTGTGAATTTTTAAATGCCTTTGGTCACAGCAGTAAATCGAAAGAAGGCAGAATGCCTAAAAGTAAGCATGAAAGCTGTGAGAAGTGTTTTCATTTAGATACAAGTGCCAAGAATATATTATTAAGGTCATGTATACAGAAATATGCATTGCGTACACATGAATTAATTAAAGAAGACTGGCTAATATATTTATTAAAACGTTTCTTAAAAAAAAAAACAACGAACTGAATAAAGCTCTAATTGCACGTCTGTGAGCTCTTGGTGGTACTGTTCAGCTTCTTCTATAGTTCCACCTTCCTTGCCCCTTAGCAACTGGCATAATGTCTAGGCTGTAGTAAATGAATGAATTAGTGAAGAAATAAATGGATAAAGAAACGTGATATAATGTTATAGTGGTGCTTATGCATGAAGGAAATCTTAAGTGTGCTTATTCAAAATAAATTTGAATCGTATGCTCAAGGGTTCAAGCGTTGCTGCCCAAAGCCCAAGGCTTTAATTCCTAGCCTGTTATGTTAGTCCTCGGTCTTTAGTTAGACGTGAAGCTTAGCCTCTTTATGCCCTTAAAATTTTTTTTTTGCAAAATAGGAGTGCTAATGTCCTTCTTATCTTGAATGATGAGATTCCAGAGTTGGTGAAGATTCTTTGAAAACTTTATAATACTGTGTAAATTTGAGGGTTTTTTTGAAGCATTATAGCTAGTGTTTTCTGTCACTATTCCAAACTCAACCAGAGTTCAATGTGTTAACACCTACAGTTAAGCATATTATCTTTCTTAAATTTATATCATGTTCACTATAGAAATATAAACAGAAACTCAATTCATAGGTTTCATTGTTTATTCTCTGGACTAACATGGACCAGTCAGTCATAACATGGTCTGTTTTCAATTTAGTGGTACCAAAAAGTCCTCCAGGGTGTGATTGTTTAGGAAATTATTCTCCTGTGAGCAAAATTTTAAATTCATCCTCTCCATCTGTACTGTAGGTTTCACATATGACTTATTTTACATTTACCCTGAACCAGAGACTTGGTTGTATACCAGCACGGTTGTATTTTTTAAAGCCCTGGGCATTTCTGTGCTCCAGGAGAATGATGATAAGAGTGTGCCTCTGGTCTAAAATGTGGGCAGAAAAAAATGGAAGCCAAGATGATGCCTCACCGTGCTTAGTTCTAAAATGAACACAGTTGCTAATCTAACAAATACTTTACTTTGAATACCATAACCCCAAGTAAATATTGTGAATTAAGAAGTGGTTAGGTTTATTTTGGAAGTGCATTTTTGAAAGTCCTGGTATTTTGGAGCTCTTACATTTAACCATTAGAGGAACTCAGTCATTGTAAGTCAGCCTTAAGATGTGGTTTTAAAGGTCAAGCCTCCATCAAAGAAGAAATGCAAGATATATCTCTTGAGAGTTCTCTTGGCTTCTCCTCCTAAAAATCTGATTGTCCAGAGGAGTTGCAGGTTACAAAAGTTTGCATGGAAATGTGTTTGAGGAAGACGGCAGATTTCAAAGATAAATGATCTGAATTGTCTAAAGTCAGGGATAAGGATATAATAAAATATCACTGGGAACCATGGCTGCTTTGTAAATGAAATGAAGGAGTTAACTCACTTGATTTGATACACTTGAAGAAGGAAAGATTCTCTTTAATTAAAACTACAAACAAAGCTGATGCCTGTAGCCCTCGGTTCCAGACCCAGCCAGGACAGTACAGTAAGTGAGATGAAATGTACCTAAGCAGCCTCAGCAGCAGGCTGGAGCCGTGTTCAGCGAAAGTAATTTAATTAGTGTTGATCATGACTCCAGATGATGGTGATTTGATAAGGAATAACTTAGTACTTAACAGCCTTTTACATGCACCAACTCCACGTGGGAAGGTAAAGCAAATTGCACAGAATGAATGTGCTGCTTTCATTTGTGCCTGTGCCAGTGAGCTGGAAAACTGCCTGTTCTCAGACGCCCAGACTCTCAGCCCTGCGATGAAATACCCACCATGATCTCAGTTCAGCCCTCTCTGGTGGCAGTCTCTGGACTACCCTTACTGAAGAATAAATAAGAAGTCATTTTTGTGATCTAAAGTCTCCAGGAAGCAGAAAAGGGAAAATGAGGAAAATAAAGTAGCTTTGGTTCTTGTGCAAAAGGTTGAGGATCTTAGGTTGGCTTCTTTTTCCCCTCAACACAGCAATTCAAAAAAAAATCCTAGCATTTGGTTTTTTAGAAAAAAGTCATGATTCCAAGGGTCCACAGTGATTAAGAGGCGCACACATGGAGAGAGTAGGGGAGCCCTAAACTTCTTGGAGAACCTGTGAGAATCCTTGAGTGTTGGCATCTAACAAAAAGGAAGACATTGTTAGATTTTTTTTTTTAAAAGTCTTAAGTACTGGACCTGTTTCAGTGCAGCACACTGGATCCAGGTGTTGCCAAGCATCACAGTGGATTTGAAATTTGTATCTACGATACAGAATCAGTTTCTGGGAATGGTGTATGAGATTGCTAGGGCTGCCATAAAAAAGTACCACAAACTGGGTGGCTTAAAAAAATGGAAATTTATCGTCTCACAGCTCTGGAGGCTAAAAGTCTGAGATGAAAGTGCTGGTGGGGTTCTGAGGGTGGTGAGAGAGAATCTCTTCTGTGCCTCTCCCCTAGATTGTGGTGGTTCGCAGACAATTTTTGGTGATTCTTGGCTTGTAGAAGCATTACTCTAATCTCTACCTTCATCTTCTCAGGGCTTTCTGGGTGTCTCTGTATCTTAATTCTCCTTTTGTATAAGGACACCAGTAATACTAGATTAGATCTCACCCTAATGACCCGATCTTAACTAATTTTCCAAATAAGGTCACATTCTGAGGTGAGGTTAAGACTTCAAGATAAAATTTGGAGGGGACACAATTAAACCTATAACATATGAAATATGGGATTCCCTGTTATTTTCAAAATTTCCCTGGGTAATCTGATGATTGGCCAGATTTGGGGATCTCCTGTTTAGGGATCTACTTACCTCTGGTAGCACTTTGGGAACTCTTACATTTTTTCTTCTAAAGTCACTCCAGGAAGCTCACAGGGCCAATCTGAAAGCACTAGAACTCCAGATGGTGTGTCCACGAGAATGGGTCATGCTTTTTGCTTCTAGGTTGATATTAATGGACATTTTGATAGGAGGCTACTGTCTGCTAGCAACCATTCCCGATGGTAGCCCAAACTTGTCATTCCTCGCATGACTCATCTGGAATTGTTTATCATGTGAAGTTGAAGCACATTATCAGATGTCTCTGCTGGAAGAGGAGGCCAGAGATTTTCAAACATCTTAACTTGTATAGCATGGCTTGATGCTTCTCACATTTTTAAACCTTTTTATGGAGATACACGTTCATTACAATGCAAAAATCTTAAGTGTATAACTTGATGAATTTTACATATGTATATACTCATATATCCACTGCCCAGAGCAAGATATAAAATATTCACAGCTCTGTAATAGGTTACTGGTGCCCTTTCTCAGTCATTAACACTCCCATCCACCAACAGAAGGAGATTCTTTCACTATCAATTAGTTTGGTCTGTAGCTGAAATTCACATATTACATACTCTTTTGTGCTTATCATCTTACCATCTGTGAGACCATCCATGTTTCTGCCTGTGTCATAAATGTGTTCCTTGTTATTCTTGTAGAGTATTCCATTGTACGAATAAGCCACAATTTACTTATCCATTTTTCTGCTAATGAATATTGGAACTTTTCCAGTTTTTGGTATTCTGAAAAAAGCTGCTATGAACATGTCCTTTGGTAAACATATTCAGCATATTCAGTCCTTTCTCTTTGATATCTACCTAAGAGTGTAGTTACTGGCTCATAGGGGAGATTTATATGGAGACTTGGTAGATACTGCCAAAAAGTTTTCCAAAGTGTTTTTTTTGTCGCTTTATATTCTCAGCAGTGTATTTAAAAGTTCTTATTACTTTAGGTCTTCTTCATATCTTGGTAATGCCAGTCTTTTGCCCTTTAGCCATTCTAGTGGGTGTATAGTGAAAACCTCATGTGATTTTTATTTGCAGTTTCCTGATGAGTAAAGATGTTGAATACTTTTTCATATACACTTGTTTTGTTGCTCATTTGTTTGTTTTGCCATTTGGTATCTTCTTTTATGAACTGCCTCTTTGAATCTTTTGCCCATTTTTAATTGGGTCTTTTGTTTTTTCTTATCAACTTGGAGCAACTCTTATGTTGAATACAATTTCGTTGTCAGATCTTTCCATAGCAAGTATCTTCTTGGTGTCTGTAGCTTAGTGTCCTGATGAAGACAGTTTCTTAATTTCAATGAAGCCTAATTTGTAGATTGTTTTTTTTTTATGGTTAATGCCTTTTGCATCCTGTTTACTAATCTTTTCCTACTTTATGGTCCCAAACACTTAAAAAATATTTAATGTTGAATAGAGTAGTCTCTCATATGTTTACATTTTTGATGAATATGATAAACTTTGAATCACACTGCCAATTTATTAGCTTTTAAGGTCTTATCTATTTTTATTCGTATAAATTAGCTCTGATCTCTCAGGTATAATGATTTGTTATGTAGTTGAATGGCAACGTGAGTTCCTTTGATGCTGCTACTGCTTTTTCTTAGGAAAACATAAAACCCAATACTTAATCTAAAGTGCTGAACCAAGGTATACATATTTTGTTGTATATATTCAAATAAGTAGTAAACAGTGGAAAACTATTTGTTAAGAAAGCAATGAATGCATGGTTAATATATCACAAGATTGCATCATGCGATGTTTGTCATTCTAAGAAGTAGTGTACGCACGCACGCAGAGGGAGAGAATTTTCTTATAGACTACTACTTTAAATCCTTCATGACTTTTTTTCTTCCACACTTTTAAAACATTTCATCTTGCAAATTTAGGATTTAGGTAAAAGTAAAGAGAGTAATGTAATGAACTCCCACCTATCCATCAGTCAGCTTTTAACATTTATCAGCATTTTTCTATTTGATTCTTCCCTCATAGGTTTTTCTCTGCAGTATTTTAAAGACAATCCCAGAGCTTACTTTTTACCTGTAAATATTTTATGAAGTTTTAGCTTTAAACCTTTTTTGTTTTTGTTTTTGGTACAAGTGCCATTTTATCATCACATCCAGCAAAATCAACAATAATTTCTTAAATGACTAATACCTAGTCCGTGTTGAAATGACTTATTTGTTGGAAAGTTGTATCTTTTAGTTGGTTTGTTCAAGTCAGAATCCAAACAAGTCCTCATGTTACAGTTGATTCTTGAGGTTCTTAGGCCTCTTCTACCTTAACATTTTATAAATTGTAACTTTCTGACTTGGTAAAGTTAATGAACTTATGTACCCTTTGCATATGAAGACACTTGTAATTTCCTCTTTGTTTCTATTCCTCTAGCTCTCTACTTTAAATAGGTGTATTAAACACACATTAAATTAGAAAAAATACTTTGAAATCGACCATTCAGTGAAATAATTGTATATTTATTTATTAAGTTTTCCTTAGACAACTAATTTAGGTGAAATTTGTTTACTTCTGTGGCAAATTTGTTTTCTACAGTGTTTCAGATGTACCACTTGAGTGGTACCTCTTGAGTACCACTGAACATTTCTGTCACAATTATATGCTTATATAAACAAATAGCATTTATTTTCCTGGAGCTTGGTAGTTCTTGATACCAACTTCTGATACTAGAATTACATATGACATTCAAGCTAGTGCAAGTTTATAATGCTGAAATGTCATAATCAAGACTGAATAGCATCATAAACCACAAAGTTTCTCTTGTTGTATCTTTCTTTATAGGATATACCCTGAATATTTTGTTTTGCTTCCAGGTTTTATAGGAGTTGGAATAACTATGCATAGTGTGCCCTTCTTATGTTTACCCCTGATTATTCATACCTGTGCATATTGTATGAAAACAAAATTAATTCTCGTGTCTGTTTTTCCCTTATCTAGTTATTTATTTTTCATTTATACCAAAACTTCAATTATTCTGAAAGGATCTTTAATATTATTTTTTTCAACTTCATATAGAAGAATAAAAATACATAATCTTATTATTTATTGATTTGAAGACTATGATTCCACCCCAAATATACGTATTTCTTCATATTTTATGATATTGTCTTTATGGGTATTGAACAGTAATGACATATGACATTGTCATATGGAAAAGGAGAAAACATCATTTGATATAGAATAATTGTTTTAAGGTTGATTATATATGG
Organism: Hippopotamus amphibius kiboko; assembly: GCF_030028045.1. Taxonomy (NCBI): domain Eukaryota; kingdom Metazoa; phylum Chordata; class Mammalia; order Artiodactyla; family Hippopotamidae; genus Hippopotamus; species Hippopotamus amphibius. Next base: position 67,592,536 of record NC_080189.1, on the reverse strand, counting down.
CAAATAACTTTAATATATTCATCTCAATGTATCTTCACACTTCTGCTAAGTAGTTAGGCAAGTACTTTTATCTGTATTTTTATATAGAGCACTGGCCTCGAAGATGTTAAGTTTTTTGTCCTTTTGTCCGGAGTATCATTAGTTACCCTTAGAACTGCACCTGGATTTTCTTTCTCATAGTCCAGTTGTTATTCCATTAAACCATTAATATTGATACATTTGAGATATTTTCCTTTCAATGATACTTAAAATTAAGTTCACATCTTCAGTTAATTCTTGGGTAATCAGTTATATTTTTTCTGCTTCAGTCATTGGAAATTTTTCTGAAATGTTTTCAAAGTTTGCTTCCTGAAAACTGAGCTTCTAGTATTGTTAATATCAGCTAAGCCAATTACAAGTAGTTCATTTGACTTTAAGTAATGAGTGAGAGTTCAAGCATGCATTTTGTTATGCAATAAAAACAAACAGTGAGTATATGGAGATTCTCCAGAATCTTTTCTTACATGAAATTCATCCAGTATGATTTTCCTTATGTATGTAAGTTAATATGAAATGTTGTTGACATTTTAACCAAGAGGAGTAGAACAGATTAGTGTATTTAATTCCTAACTATATTTCATTTTTGTGGGTATTTTTGTTTTGTTTTCTAGTGGCTTTTCATGGCCTCCCACTGAAAATCAAGAAGGAACCCCACAGTCCATGTTCAGAACTCGGCTCTGCCTGCAGCCAAGAACAGCCCTTTAAATTCAGCTATGGAGAAAAGTGCCTGTACAATGTCAGGTAAAGCAATCAGGTGTATAGAGAACGCCTGATGATTCTTATTGAAACACAATTCCGATATAATGTAAAATCTCAAGCCATATTTTTAAGAGTTACATCCTCAGCATATAACAAGCTAATTGGGTTATGTGTTTAGCAGAACTTGGAAGGACTATTTACTGTCTGATTACATACTTTCAGAATCATTTTAAAGCAGTAATTTTTATCCAAATCATGAGTTGCTTTTCTACTGTAGTGATGCATTCTAGGATTGAAAAGAGGGTCTTGGGACTTCCCTGGTGGTCCAGTAGTTAAGAATCCGCACTTCCACTGCAGGGGACACTGGTTCTCCTGGTTGGAGAGCTAAGATTCCACATACCGTGTGGTGTGTTCAAATAAACAAACAAACAAGTAAAAGAGAAAGGTGCATCCCGTGTCTATCTTCACTTAAAAAAAAAGAAAGAGAGAGAGGGTCTTACTTGGCATGAGCAGCTACCAAATGTTCTCATTAGAAAGAATGCATTATGCACTTTAGATAGAGTTTGTAGGAAAAAAATGAACCGTTTGGCAGGTCTAAGCAGTACATTAGTTATCTCACAGGCTTTGCAGATGATCTATAAGATGCATTCACGGACAGTTGCAATAATGTTAGAATTTTATAAGACTTAGCAGAGGCTATTATCTATTAAAAAGCCAGTTGTTTCTTCTAACGATAATAAAGGGTGGAGCAGTAGAAGTACATTGTTCATTTGTTGGAAAATTTGATAACATATATGTTCATTAAAAACCCTTCGTAGTAAATTGCATTCTGCTACTTTTCATATCAGCCTCTAATTGCTTAAGAAAAAAGTTGGCTCTGTGTATTGTATGTTGTTACTTTCAATTATAGTAGAAACTTAGTTCTTTAAAGGAGTTAGTTTAGAAACTAACAAAATAATTACAGATATTTGTGGTCTTATAAATTATGTTGATTCAAGTTCATAATACATTATGATCCAAAGGAGTCTTCTATTTCCTCAGATGTTTTTTATGTATACTCTTTTTTTTCTTTTCATGGAATAATTTTTTTTCCATTTTTTAAAATTGAAGTACAGTTGATGTATAATATATGTTAGAGGTGTACAATATCGTACTTCACAATATTTACAGTTTATACTCCATCTATACTTATTATAAAATATTGGCTATATTCTCTCTGCTGTACAGTATGTCCTTGTAGCTTATGTTATGTCTAGTAGTTTGTACCTCTTAATCCCCTATCCCTGTGTTGCCCCTCTCAACTTCACTCTTCCCACTGGTAACCACTTGTTTGTTCTTTATATCTGTGAGTCGGCTTCCTTTTTGTTCTATTCACTAGCTTGTTGTCCAAGGTATTTAAGATTTAAGAAATATTGATTTGTGCAGTCTCACAGTGCCTGACAAGTGCTTGGACATTCTATTACTATTTGTTCTGGCAAACTTGTCTTTTGTATTTGCTTCTCTAGGCAGTTCATCAGAGCCTGAAATGATGAGCCAGTTCAATTGAACTGCAAAGCTTTTATGAAACAGATCTCTTGTAGAAGCCAACTATTAAGGCATGCTGAGTTCAGATAAAACAGTATTGATCAATCTGAGTTTTATTTTATTGTCTTTAATTTTTGCATTTTCTCAAGTTCTAGTATTCATAGAGTATTATTAGCATATTGAAGAATTTTTAATTAATAAACCAAATAGGTATAGAATTGTCATTGCATTTTAGCATTGATCAGAAGTGTGACTCTGACATAGACATGTAAAAAAGAAAGATATCTGACTTTCATAAATTAATGGTAGAAGAATTACCTGAATATTTTGAGGCTCTTCTTGGGGACCAATAATTCCCACAGTGATATATGGATTAAATTCTGTTATTTCCATTTCTATACAAACAACATAACTCAATATAGCATTTCATAAGGGAAAAAAGTAATATCCTAGGACAGAAGATGTATCATTTTTTCTTTTTATGTGAGAATGAGACAGGTGAACTATTTTATAAAAGAAGTGGATTCTCATTCAGAAATATTGGTAAAGGCAATAGATAGAACCAAACATAATATGAGTTGTATTGACTTTGCTTTAAAGCAAGAAAGACTTATGTGGCACATATTCATTCACTTCTATAAAGTATTTTTGCACTTGGATATAATTCTTTTGTATAGATGGGGCAACAGGATAAATTATTGCATAAGTCAATGTTTTAAAAGTTTCCTTTATAAAGAAAAATAAATTTTTAATACATGCTTTTTATTTTAGAAGGAAATAAAATATTTTAACGTAGAACATCTTTTTTGTTCAGAAATTTAAGTAAAATTTGTTTTCAATAAAGTATTTGTTAGATTACAAAAATTAGTTGTCATATTCCTGAGAGCTACGCTAAAGAAAGCAACTTAAATTCATAATGTATATAAAAACAAGCTTACTCATTTTATTCTTTTTTCATTGTGTTTAGAAGTTAGACAGTGATAATAGGATTTTATTCTTAAAAACATTATTTTGTATCTATTCTTATACTCCAAGAAAGTTTAAATATATCAGAGACATTTTAATTTGCCTTATAAATCTTTATTATCCCATGAGAGGAAGTTAATGCCAGGAATCATTTATTTTACATTAAAAACATGAAAATAAGGCAAAAGTATGGCCTTAGAATTCTACCACAAATAAAGGTGAGCCAGGTATGATCTGCAGCTCATTAGACTGATGTGAGTTCTTATTCTAAAATCTTATATAATATAGAAGGATTATAGTATCAGAATATTTAATGATCTAGAAAAGATCTGTGAAACTTGCTTAAGGAGACATATCAAGAATAGATGGAAATAATGCCACTGCTTTCATTGACAGAGATTTTCCTTATACCGTGTTGTTTGTATATGTATTACACGTAGATGTTTTATATTTATGCTGTTACCAAGTGATACGTTAATTATCCTATTTTCTGTTTGTGTGTGGCAGTTTTGAAGATTACATGTTCTAGAATTGCAGAAACCAAAAATCATACAATTCTAACTTCCTTAGGACTTAAGCCTAAAATATTTTTTCTTGCCTTGGGCTAGAAGAAAGTTTTAATTGCTCCTAAGAAACACATGTTCTCTTTTCTTTCATTCCTTGGGTAGTGCCTATGATCAGAAGCCACAAGTGGGAATGAGGCCCTCCAACCCCCCAACACCATCCAGCACTCCAGTGTCCCCTCTGCACCATGCGTCTCCCAACTCAGCTCACACTTCGAAACCTGACCGCGCCTTCCCAGCTCACCTCCCTCCATCGCAGCCCATCCAAGACAGCAGCTACCCCATGGACCACAGGTAAACTGCAAGTACATTTTTAAAAAAAATTTTTATTGGAGTATAGTTGATTTACAATGTGTGTTAGTTTCAGGTGTACAGCAAAGTGATTCAGTTATATATGTATACATATCTCCACTCTTTTTTAGGTTCTTTTCTCATACAGGCCATTACAGAGTACTGAGTAGAGTTCCCTGTGCTATGCAGTAGGTCCTTATTAGTTATCTATTTTATATATAGTAGTGTTTGTATGTCATTCCCAATCTCCCAGTTTATACCCCTCCTTTACCCCCGGTAACTGCAAGTACCATTTAAAAAAACAAAACTGTTCTTAGCATTTTTGGAAGATATTCCTGTTACCAATTCCTAAGACTTGTAGTAAATACAAGGCAAGTGTATTAATTTTACACATCTGTGCAAAATATTTTTGGGAAGAGCTTGCTCTATCATTAGCTATAAATAATTTGTGGAGAAGGTCATTTATAAACATTCCTTTATAAACATTTAAATTGGTTGCTAAAATGGAAAATTAATCTATATACTGACATTTGAACATTTCCCTTTCACTTTGCTTGAATTAAATTGCTTCACTTAAACTTTAAATCAGATCATCCCATTTTTATGAGCATATGTGTGTACTTGTTCTATAAAGTTAGGAGACTAATTTTAGTAGGTGGCTTATGGAATTAGGTTCTTTACCTTAGACAGAGTGGGTTAGCTGTACATAGTTTTGCAGAAGAAAACTTATTTGATAGAACTATCTTTCCTCCTTTCCAAGTGATGACTATTTCATGTCAGGAGGTGCATGACCCTGAACACTGAGAATGTAGAGAGAGAGACTGAATTCGTATTACTTAGAAAGGAACAAGGCAAGACACAACATAGAGCTAGAGAGAATGCTATGGTGGGTAATTCTCGACTCCTAGAGATGAAAACATTCGTACTGAAGTAAAATATTGGAGGACCTTTCTTTAGAGGCCTTAATAATACAACTTAAAACATAAGTCAATTATATATAGCATCAGCATCCTTTCTTCCCCTTCTACCTTGTACTTATATAGAGCGAGTGGTGTGCCGGTAAATGGTTAACAATGAGCTCTATGGAAGAAAACCCAAGGACCTTGATCTATAGCATTTGATGAGCCTGTGATGTAAATATTGCCCCCACGGCAGACTCCAGGCTATCACTGCAACAACCCTGAATGTGGAGTTGGAAAGAGGTGTGTGGTACCATGCCATGAAACAGTATTTCTACCAAACAGATACAGTGGATGTAACCTTGAGAGCATAATTAGTATAATTAGCAGCAAAATGTAGTGAAAGAATTAGGAAGGGATGAGTTTTGAGTGTTTTTTGCCTTTGCTTTTAATATAATTTTTTTTAATTATAAATTTACATAATTTAATTCTTAACAGTGGCTGTATTTGAGAGTTGGCTCACAGAACTCCTGAAAATTTGCCAATAAGCCCGTGCAAATGGTCCTTGACACACCATTATACAACTAACTCAGCCTAAGGAATCCCCCCGATTAGCAGAGGAAACCAGAAGATGTGCCACTGGCAACTTTCTGAAAATAACGCAATACTCAGATCTGCTTTTTATGGGTTATTTAATGGGACTCAGTCTCAAATTCAGTAACTCTTTTGGTATGAAAGGGTAAGATGAAAGCATTCTTTCCTTTGTGAGACCAAGTATTAACTTTTCTACCTTGGTTTCCATCGCTGAGTCCTCTTGTGCTTGGGTTATGAAATGCTTCCCATTATCTTTCTTTCCCTTCTCACCCGGTGGACTTGAGACTTTGTCAGAGTGTAATGGTATGTGCATCTGTGTAAACAGTTTTGTAAATACAGATGAAAGACATCTTATTGCCGGGTGGGCCATTAAACAGATGCACATTGTGCAGCACTGAAAGGGAAAAAAAGAGGATGAGAAAAAAAAGCAAGTTCTGTTTTGTCTACTCCTGGTGACTTCCGAGAGTTCTTGATACCTCGTCTCTCACACCTCAAGTGAGGGCCAGAGTTAGAGATTGCATAGCTGGTGCTCTGTGCAGAATAGTTCTTTCTCATGGAAGGTGACCGCTGAGCAAGCAGTATGGCTGTTTTTAGGTGACCTAACTTGAAATGCTGTAGCCAAATCCATTTTAGTTTCTCTACTTGAAGTCAAATATTTGAGACTGAGAACAGCCGGCCCGGAACTAGAAGAGGGAAGCTCAGGGTCTTTTCCCACTGCCCCCCACCGAGTGTGGAGGACAGTACCAGCTGGCCCATCCCAGGAAAATCTCTGAAGCCGTATGTTTCTGAGGAGGATTTCTTGGAGAGCTCTAGCCAACAAATGACAGCCCCTCAGTTATAAATGGCACATTTGCTCTGGGAACAGATCCTTTCCCCACATAGCCCCCTCCAGCCCAGGCACCCCACCTCACTCTGGGAGGGCTTCATGGCCAGCTGGGCTGCACCCCGCTTCCTTTCTTCAGCCTCCTTCTGCGCCTCGGGCCAGCCCTTTGGCGCGATTTCCTGAGCCACGGTGCAGGAGCCCTGTCTGTTTTTCTCAGCGTTTCCCACCACGTAGACACCGTTTTTCTTTACCCAAGAGTTCATCCGCATGCTCTCCTTACCCATGAGCTCCCCTCCAGAAGCTTCTGGAGTCGCTTTCTCTTTAAAAGTGGGCATAAGAATGACACCACAAAGTTGTCGTTTCTTAGGAAGCACGTGTGTTGGATATGTTCTCGGTCCTCAGTGAGTACCAACTGGAATCACGTCGACTCCTGAAAACAAATGGCTTGATTTTTTAACAAAGCTTTTAGTAGAAGTATTATTAACTTCCTTTTAAGGCTTCCCAAGTGAGCTGGTTTCTTATTTTAACTTCAAGTTACAATTTTCTGATTCACTCCTTGACAGTTCTTAATGATAATTTCTGTTTCTTTTTTTGGCTAATGAAATAAGCAAGAGAAGGGAAATGAATGCAGTGCCAGTCAGCCTAACTGCTTTGCAATATCCGAGTTTCTCAGTTTATTTTCTGCAGGTGTAGGTCGAATTTCAGCGCTTTCCAGGGCAGCCAGTGAGGCTAGAGTTAAATCATAGGGTGGAGTGTTCTTAGAAGTGCTAAAGCAATTTGCTTTGCCATTCTTTTGCTTTTACCTTGTTTTCATTTAACGTTACCAAAATTAAATGTTAACTTTCCAAATTAAAGTCTCAGGAATGCTTTTAGGGGTGTGCAGGGGAATTAATAGGCTTACATTTGCTCATAGAAATGTCGGATAGGTTATTTTTAAACACTCCTGGGCATTTTTAGAGCACTTTTAAATCTTTAATTAATCCACATCTTTGCAGTGGGTCAATGATATTAGGATGAGAAACACAGAACTGCACGATGATGTGATTACCCACTCGGTACACAGGATAACCAAGGGAGGAGTGTTGAGACTCACTCTCAGGCTTCTGCCAAGGCCTCAGAACTTCCTCATGGCCTAACGGCATGACCTGTCCCAAAGCTACGTGATGCATGCATGTTCCTTCCATCTTCGGAGCTCTGCTGTAATATTTTATGCTTATTTTTATCAACCTGATTTTTTTTTGTGTACAATTTGATATTTTTTTCTTGTTCGTAATGTATATATGGCAATCCCAATCTCCCAATTCATCCATTCATACCCCCACAACTGCCCGCCCCCCCCCCCCCCACTTGGTGTCCATGTGTTTGTTCTTTACAACTGTGTCTCTATTTCTGCCTTGCAAACCGTCAGCCTAATATTTTGTTTGATGCTCTTGGAAGCCAGTGTGTTCTGGGTTGCCGTTTGACAGTAAAGGAGTAGTCTTTTAAAACTAGCTTGGATTTCAATCTCTATAGTATTTCCCAGTTTAATTTCTCACTAGAATACAGTGCTATTTAGGACATTGTTACAGATGTAAGAGTCCTGCCATTTTGAGAAGAAAGTCATTCCTTTCTTGCTCCCTCAGTTACTGATGGTAAGGGAAAACCAATAAGGAGGTTTTACCTTGGTTGGTTTTTTGTTTGTTTGTTTGTTGATTAGTTTGATAAAAGAATGAAAAGATAGAGGATGCAGTTTGAAATCAGATTCCTTCCGGTTAGCTTGTTTCATTTTGTTTTTTCTTGTCTATAATTATGTGAGACCCTCTTAATAAGGAAATTTGGTAAATGATCCAGGTGATTTCGAATTGGGCGTTTTAACTGTTAAGAGTATGTATTTCTTGCAAATACTACACTGCTCTCCTAGCCTTACTCGAAGCACATCTTTAACTTTCTGTAACGTACTGAAATGGTGCTGAGTGGAACTAATTAGAAGGGGGACACAAGGTGTATTATGATTAGAAAGCACAGTGCTACTGACCCAGGAAGGAGATATCTAGTCTTTCTTAAAGATTTACACTTCAGGTCAGCTGGTGTCATGTTCATTGACTAAGCGGTTAAAAATCGTGCCAGTATTTTTAGAGGGTATTCCTTGTTACTATTTTATTTGAAACATGCTCTCTTATTTCCCAGATTTCGCCGCCAACTTTCTGAACCCTGTAATTCCTTTCCTCCTTTGCCAACAATGCCAAGGGAAGGACGTCCCATGTACCAACGGCAGATGTCTGAGCCAAACATCCCCTTCCCACCTCAAGGCTTTAAGCAGGAGTACCATGACCCAGTGTATGAACACAACACCATGGTTGGCGGTGCGGCCAGCCAAAGCTTCCCCCCTCCTCTGATGATCAAACAGGAGCCCAGAGATTTTGCATATGATTCAGGTAGGCCTGTGCTGTAAGTTACATTGAAGATACCCTATCACTTGCTGGTCAGTTTCATTAGTGTTGGCCTCAGATTGGGTGGTGCAGAATTTTTCTGACTCATTCCTTCTTTGAATCTTTCTCTTTATGTGGAGGGTTGGACTATCAAACCATTTTGGTATGAGCCAGTGGTTGAAATAGTGCCTAGAAATGAAATCTGTCCTAAGAAAAGTACAATTTGTAAGATTATGTACCCTCTCAGCCCGAGAGAGTAACATGATCGTTCTTTTCTTAGTTCTGGGCTTTCTTTCCATTTGCTCCTGCAGCACTATTTAATAACAATACTTACAGAAACTCATATTCTTCTGTAGTAACTTATTGCTCATAACTGTTTGTTTCTTTATTGGTGTGGCAAGATTCCAAGGGTCCAGAAGTAAGGATTCTTCCATATTGGGAGAATAGTAACAAAAATAGCAATAATAGAGCTTAGCTCTAGTCTCATTGAGCCAGAAAGGCCCCACTAAGTAGTATGTCAAGATGGAGAATTGGGGTTTCCTGAAAGTAAAGAGCACTTATGTCTATTGTTAATGTTATCCCCAACTTTGCCAATATTCGACCTCGAGTACTCAAAAAAATTACTTAACTAATTTATGCTCGTTTTATCTTGTTATAAGCTCAAAATTACCTCCTTTCAGAAAGCTCAGGAATTTGGGGGGAAAGTATGAAATAAAAGCTAATGCTTCAAAGAAGGGCACCAGGCATAATATTAGTAACATTATTGTAAGCATGGTCAATATATGGTTGTGGACTTAAAAATATTTGAAAACAGTGTGACTTCCTTTCATCTGGATTCAAAGTTATGGATGTTCTTTATGAAGGACCTGTCGCTTCTCTAGGCATAACTCTGCTGAGTTTTTCTGTTGGCTCTGCTTGAAAGAAAAATTGTCTCCTGGTCTTAAGTTTCCAACTTGCATAAAGTTACCTATTTTATTGTAAACTGGTCTTAAAGCTCAGCAAGAAGGAGCCCTACCTCTGAGAACCTCTCTCTGGCCACCCTTCCTCATTGGACAAAAAGTTCAAAGGACTAAGAGGCATTGCCCACTGAGAGGCTATGCCTCTACTTCTAGAAGGTACACCAGCTACCCAGGACCCATGCATTCCTTGCCTAGCCAGCCCTGAGTGCACCTCCAGGACCTGAGCAAGTTCACCCCAGGCCTAGTTTTCTGAAGGCAGAGTACACTGCTCTTGTGTGTGTCTCTAGGTCCAAGGAGGTGGCCAAGGGATGGCTGTTTGTGGGAGGATGAGGATGGAGCTTGGTTGTGCCCAGATATTTGGTGTGCAAGGCCCCTGTGGTGTGCAACACTGTGGGGTTGAGGGGTAGGAAGAGGCGCAGGAACGGGGGTGGACTGGGGTCTGAAGACTGAAAGCTGGGCTCTGTATCATCCGTTTTCAGCCCTAATCCTAGAGATGTCCCCAAATTCTAGGTTTGACCTGGCCTTTCAAGCTGTTATGTTTTCAAGTATAGGAAGAGAGAACGTGTTTATTTATCAGTTTGTTTGGCTGGTTTATAGTTTTTAAAATGTAAACATATGGTGTGAGGGACTGTATTTGAATACTTGTCCCAGGCCCTGTAATTTGGAGACCATCCTAAAATGTACCATAGCGGTCACAGTTTAGAACATTTTATGTTTGTCCATGATTTACGTGCATAATTAAGAACGGTGCAGTACAATGGGCTTTATTATAGATAAGATTTATTTTTTTCTCTGTAAATTTCTAATCCTGTTAACTGATGTTATCCTTATTCTCCAAACCACATTTTAATTTGCTGCACAGTTTTTTGAATTCATCATGATTTCAAGAAACTTTACATGGGAATCATTTAAAATAGCCCAAATAATTGGTTCAAAAGGACTTGCAGGGCATAGCATTTTTTTGTGTTTTTCAGAAATGTTTTAATATGTGTAATCTCAGAAAGATTATCATTGAAATCATTTTCTTGATTCTGTGGTTTGCCATATATATATATATTCTCCTTATATTTATATTATATATAAAATTATATGTAACATGGTGTTGAGGATGTGTAACTTTTCTTAAGAAGATGTGAACCAAACAAAAAAAAGATTTAAATAATCCAGTGAGGGCAAAAAATAGGAACTGGTGCTGTGAGGTTTAATTGCATGATTTGTGGGCCACATATACTATGAATTCAGAGTCAGCCACTGTCTGACCCTCAAAAACACAGATTCAATCACTTATAACCTAAAGAAGGGTAATCCATGCCTTAGCTCAATCTGCTGTAATAAAATACCATCATTTGGAAAGCTTAAACAACAGACATTTAACTCACAGTTCTGCAGGCTGGGAAGTCCAAGATCAAGGTGCCAGAGCATTCATTTCCTGGTGAAGCTTCTCTTCCTGGCTTGCAGATGGGTACTTACTTACTGTGTCATGTGGCAGAGAGAGAGCCCTGGTCTTTCTTCCTCTTCTTTTATAAGCACACTAATTCCACCATGGGGGCCCCACCCTCATGACCTAGTCTTATTCTAATTACCTCTCAAAGCCCCCACCCCCCTCCAAATACCATCACTTTTGGCATTAGGGCTTCACAATGAATTTGGGGGGACATGATCACTCAGTCCGTAATAGTCCAGTATCCTATTTTACATAGGGCATCTCTTCTGTTAGTTACCATAAACCTTGCAAATGGCTTGTGGAATATTTGGTTAATATTTGAGAAGCTGTTAATTTATGTTACTTTCTCCCCTCTAAATTATATTTCAAATTGCTACAGTTGGACAACACCTTTGAATTCTGATTTCAGTATTGCCAACAAGATACAGTTCAGTTTTGCTTGAATAGTTAAATAGTAAAGTTGTATCTTCTGGATGGATGTGGTCTAAAGAGCTATAGTTACTGTATAACCAGGGCTGATAAAAAATTAACCTGTAGGACTGGCCACCACATTGCTGCAATAAGTTGACACATCTGTATACGTCATATATTGCCATCAACAAGTATGATCTCCAGATGTTTTGTCGTCATTAGTTCTTTCATCCTTACTGACACTATATTAAATAACCTCTTTAGGAAATCTAATGTATTTATCACTGAATCATTAAGTTCTTGGTTCACTTACTGAAGTTGAACAAATAGCACATTAGAAAATACTTTATGTGATTTAAAGACAATGCAAAAAATCTTTCACAGTCCGTTTACTCAGCATCTGTGATCCAAAGGTTGTCCTTTAAGAAGGCCTCTAGAATTCTTTATTGCTTTATTCAATATAACATATATGTTGTGAAAATAAAAGAAGCTTTGTAAGTGAAAAGGCAGCATGATTATGCTCTAATAAAGTCTGACATTAATTATGACATGGGAAATGGAAGGTCTGTTAGTTATAATTATAATTACAGGAATGCAATTTCAACTGCTGAGTATTTAAGCTAAAAATTGCAAAATAATATGTTAGAGTAGGAATTTTTATTCTGGGAAAGGGAAAAAACTTGGATCAGGAGACAGTGAGGAGATTAAAAAAATTGATATTTACGGCCAATTTGGTGAACCAGTGCAGTGTGATCATGATTATATTATGTTATTAAGTTCTCGACAGCCCAGTTACATCTATTATTGTTGTCTTCCTCCTCTGTTTCTCTAGCTTAATAGTGCTGCGGGAAAGCAGGACACAGGTATCTTGCTGGTTGGTTGGTTTTTCTTGAATCCAACCTGATTCCTCTCTTTTGCCCATATGGCCCAGTAGCTACGTTAAAGGAATTGAATACACATTGTGTGCTTCATACAGATGCAGTGCTCCATTTTCATGAAATTGTGGCTGTTTTCCCACTTTCATGCTCACGTGAGAGGTTTTGCAGATTCAGAATCCCCAATGAGGTAAATATTTTAGATACGACATATTTTATTAGAGTTGTATGTGTTCATTGATTGGTCTTCTGGTTTGGTTTGGTTTTGGTTTTGGTTGCTTAGGGAAGTATTTTTAGGAGGGTGGTGGGTACATGAAACTAAAGTTCGACTCAAGAAAATATCAGGACACACTGTTCATATGCTTTGATCAGCTACTTGCACTCGTGGAGAGTTATCTTAAGGAAGGGTAGACGCACGATGAATGTTTACTAGGGGGAGGAATATTATAGAGTAATTGAATTGTAATATACGCTATGGCTATCAATAACAGAAATATTATGCAGCCATTAGAAGTCATGTTTTTAAAAAATATTTAATGAAAGGAGACTATTGAGGTAAAAAAAAAAAAATGTATGTAAAGCATGACTCATGTAAAATAAGACCCAGGACAGACATACTGTGGTTATATATGCATGGTGCTATTATAGGCAATATCTATTTTGTCTGTAAAGTGCTTTGTCTTTTAATAGTGCTTATGTACTGCTTTCCTAATCAGATAAAGTAAGTAGTATAAAGATCAAACAATTTAGAGTGAAAGAAGGAGAGTGTCCAAAGTAACCAGATCAGTTCTGTAAGTGAGAAGAATGCTAAATAAAGGATGACATAGACTCATTTGTTGCAAACCTGACTTTCTGTTAGTTTCCAGGACTGCCTTAGAGAGGAAGGAGAATGAATGTGCTACTTTGTGGGTTTCAGGTTCATCCCTGCGCTGTGCTTGCATGGTTTAATGCTATTATGTTCCTTTGCATTTTGGGGTGTATTAAAAATCTTAACCTAGGAGGTGATTGGAAGGGGTGATATATTAATAAGGTGTTTTTAACACTCAGGGCCTATTGTATTACTGTAATTAGTTTAAAGGATGCCCCCCAGCCCTGTAGTGGAGCAGTTGAAGCTAGGAGCTAGGAATGAAAAGGGGAAAGAGAACTTTGAAGGACATGAAGAAGGTTTTTCTGAGATAAGAAAATGGGGGAAAGCGCTGTGCTTGGAGCTTCAGGAGAGGAGGAAGTAGTTGTAGAGGGGTAGGGATAAAGCTGACATCATGTTTTCTAAGAACGTGTTTCTGTATTTTTTAAATGTGTGTTTTAGGACCCTGCCTCCTGGTACAGATGAGGCCTTCTTTCAATTTGGAGGCATGTCACATTTATGTGGTGGCAGATGTTAGCATTATTTTCAATTGGGATATTGACACAAATAGCTGTTTCATAGAATCATAAATCTTTAAACTCATGATAACTCTTGAGGATCGCCTAATTCAAATTCCTTCTTTGTGCCCCATTGTACAGATAAAATATCCAAGGCTCATTCAAGTTAACTTACCATCAGTTATACAGGTATTTTGTGAAATAGCCAAGACCAGAACTAAGGTTTCTTATTCTTAGTTTATTGTACAGTCTATGGCCTGTCTTTCTGTATAATTGTGCAAAATAAAGTACTTTAATCCACAATTTGTTAGATATATTATTTATCCTTTTCTCTACTTTTTTAGAATGAGTATTTGCCTATGCTTTTTAAAAGCTCTGCGTGATCCAGGGCAGTGAAAGTATTTGCATTAAACTTAAGGTGTCCTTTTCCCAATTTGGGGGTATTCATTTCACATTAGACAGTCCCCAAATTTTATTCTAATTGTTAGGTGCTCACTGTTGTTGTAAGATAGGAAAATATAAAACTTCAAATGATATTTCAGATTAAAATGCATTCTTTTTCCTTTTTAAAAATACACCAAAAACATCATCAAAAGTTGAGATTGTCAGAGAAGTGACTTTCCTAATAGTTCTGGAAAAGGCTGATTGATAATTAGAAGGAAAAGTAGCAAATCAATGTCCTAGCCAGCACTAAAATTCTTTGATTATATAAACTTTGAGTTTGTCTGAGCCTTCTTTCTTATTGGACTTCACTCTTTGTTAAAACACTTGATAGCTTGATGGCTTAAAATTTATCTAGAAGTGTCATTTTCAAACTTTTGTCAGCTGACTCTTTCTTTCAGCAGAAAGCTTATGAAGGACTGCAGTATATGAAACAGATATGGGACTTCCCTGGTGGTCCAGTGGTTGGGACTCTGCGCTTCCACTGCAGAGTGTATGGCGTGGCCAAAAAATTAAAAAACAAAACCAAAAAAACAGATATTAAGAAAGCTTACATTTGGAAAATAAGACGGACCTTTTCTAACTTTCATTTTTAAATCCAAGCAGCGCCTTCCAAGTTCTCCATATACTTCATCACCTTAGGACTTTGATGAAAGCCAATAAACAAACTTTCAAATTTGGAGAGTAATCATCTGTATTTAGCATGTAGAAAAATTATATGTAGGCAGAGAAATGATAGAATAAATGCAGAATACTCAGCTCGTGTTAAATATGTTAAAACTAGGAATATGTTTAACTTTCATCTGTGAGAGCTGACAAATATATCTGGTAGTCACATAGGCCCAAGCTGGCTCTGTGGTCCTAAGAGTGAAATACTCTAGGGTTTTTGAAATGGCGAGAGATGATTTTTGTGTTGTAAATGCGATTCTGTGTTTTGCTGTGTTGATGGGTACTCATCTTAGATAGCGGAGAAAATAGTGGAGTAATTCCTAAGGCTGCTCTTAGTGAGCATTGCTTGGCATTCCCCTTGCAGAATTTAGAATATAGTTTCAAGGTTAAAGTTATAGGATGAAATCAGTAGATAATAGAGCAGGAAAAACATAATTATTTTCTGCAGCCACATAGAAATATGCGTAAATAGGGCTTTATGTATTTGGAGATGATTATTCAGGGCCTCAATCAACTGATTCAACTTGCACAAAATTTAAAAACAACAAGAACACAAACAAAAAGCCACTGAAAATCAGAAGGCTAAGTGTACTCAGTAGTGTATTTCTAAACTATTACTATTATGATTGTTACTACTGCTACTGTAGTAATAGCTCAGAAATTCTGTCATCAAGATGTATTATTTTTTAATGATTTCTTATTTACTTTCTAAGAGGTAGCTATTTTAGGGAAATTGACCTCCTATTTATAATAAATATTCTCATATGCTTTTTGAACAATTGAGTTCTACGTAAGTAAACAACCAAAAATATTGTTCAAGAAATACAAGGAAGGCAGTGATGACAAGAGGAACTGTTGAAAAATGCTCATTAAAGTTAGATGGAACAGAGAGAATAGAAGTAAAGGCTACTGGTATTTATTTTGAACTTCCAGGCCTGCCATAAACTAGCTTCTTCTTTTCCAAAATAGAAGGCCCCATGATTGATAATTACTTTAATTTTTTAAAATATGAAATAAAAACATTTAGAAATATTCAGCTTTACTTCATCACATTTACTTACATATCTCTGAACCACCTTAAAAACTAATTCTTAAAGAATACTGAATTTTTTTTAAAGCCTTGAAGAAAAGAATGTTATTTAAGAATTAATAATTGAGTGTACATTGACTCTTCGGTGGTCTTGCTCTGTTCCATATTTTCTCTGGATGATAGGTTATAGGATTCCTTATCATCTCCCCTCCTGGCTACGTCAAGTATTTTAATTTTAGTTCAAAGTCAAATATGGTGGTAACTTGATTTATTCTCTATCATTTTATTTGCCAGATATTAGAAATTGGAAGATAAATATTAATATCTTAACACAATAGTAGAAAATCTTGTATACATTTAAAATCAAAGACCATGCATTTTTCATACATTTTTCATTCCTTCTTCTATAGGCATGGGGAAGATCCTATGAGAAATCAGTTAGAGATATATTCAGGGACTATTGACTGCAACCATTTCTCAATATGGCTTCAGGTCACTGGAAGAGAGAAGTATTTTCTTCCCTCTGGAGTCAAGGACCAAGTTACAGATGGCTGATAAAACCCACTATATGATTTAACAGTGTTTGGTATTGGACTGACTCTTTACAAATCATTCCCATAATTGCTCATGAATACTTTTGTTCCCTCCTAAAAACACTAGATATTTTTAAGCATTACCATCTTTAGTAATTTCCAGTGCAGCGATGATTATGGTTCCACGAACTCTGGCTTTTTGTACCTGATATTTAACACTCCCCAAGGCCAAGCCTTGGCCCTACTCCATTACTAAGCATCATTTGCTTATGGCCACATTTTCTCCTGAAACATGGCAGCTGATTTTTTTCCCCTCCTAACTTTAAAACCATTGCTCCAAGAATTTCAAGTGGAGAATCACTTGGGAATTTAAAGAAACAAGCTATTGATCCTTCAGAAAATATTAACATCTTACCTGTTTCTCTGGCATCCAAACAATTTTCTTTTACTCAGAGAGTGATATGTGGACTAGTAGATCACTTAATCTGTGATTTTTAGGTGCTTAAATTGTGAAAAGTGACGGTGCTGCCTTTCTAATTGCTTTTGTTATTACAATGGAGGTCATGGACTGGCCTCACAATTTGATGTGGCTTTTTATTGCTAAGCAGATCTCATATGAGTTTTCCTCATTCAGTTCTGGGTTAAAATAGCAAATCTCCCCAAACAGTTCTTTGGTCCACTATGTCAGTTTTTCTAAGAAATACTTCAGTATGCTCTAAATCTGCAGTTACAGTAAGTGGCATTGGCTAGTGATTTGATTTGAGAATTGAGACTAGGTCTGGATTTACTCTTTATGCATTAACACAGGTCAAATGGACAGGGACCGCATTTTAAGTCAGTAATGGAAGGCTGAAGGCTGTCTTAAACCAATCATATCAGTTTTACCCATGACTGATTGATCCCTAGGGGCAGAGCCCTGTAAGCATTTCTCTTACATGAATGGACTCTATAGAGCCTGGAGTTTCATTCATAAAATGGAGACTGAAAGGAAACACATGCACACACGCACACACACTCTTCGTCTCTGGAATGTCCATTTATACAGAGCCGAAGGGTGTAGTGTTCCATCAGCTGCTGCTTTTGCCAGTTGACTGGAAGTAATGATTAATGCTCATTGGTCCTGCCTGCATGTAACCTGACACTATTTATGGCCTTGCAGTGTTCCTAATGTATAGTGAATGAGAAGACAACGTTCTCAAATCAGAAACATAAACAGGAACTGGTGGGTCTGAATTCCATTCAGATATGTCATTTCAGCCACACAGTGTTTGTCTAACTTGGGTTTTACAGGCAGGAAAGGGGGAAGGGAGGGATAATCTGCTTGCGAGTTATACTAGCATGAAAAAAGGGAATTAGGATGGGGAGGGGAGTGTGCTTTTTTAGCGTGGGATTTTTAGTTTCTTTTGAAAGAAAACAACCAGGATGCTTAGGCCCAGAACTGCTTATTGTGAGTGGGTGCAGTGAACACACAACTGTTTTCATATATGCAACTAACATTTGCAATTAAATGAGACCGTTTAAGGATGTACATTTGGATCTCTCCCTCTGTGTGTGTGTGTTTCATAAATGTGAACAAGACAGGGAAGATAAGTGTTATTTTTTACAAGTACCTATCTGAGTATATATTTTTAGGTTTAGAATATTGTTATAAAATTCTTTACACTTAAAGGATCTCTATACTTAAGGGACTTTAATAGTTTAGAGGAAAGGGAGACTTATTTCATAAAATATTTTTACCTAACATGCATAACAGTTGAAATCTTTTCAAGGAATTTTTGTCAGATTAAATAGATGATTATTGTTTCTATCGTGTGTGCATGTGGGTAAATTTTCTACTTAATTGCTTCTACTACAGTCTCAAAAGTTTTACAAAGATAGCTATTCAAAGACACGTGAAAAACAAAGCAAAGCAAAGCAAAACGGAAAGAATGACATGCATGTGTCATTGTGATTTAGTTTAGTATCCTCTCAAGTTTAGAAAAGTATCTTTGAAGGTTCCATTCTGCTGACCCTTTTCAGTGTGTGGGCCCTCACAGTTCACTGTTTTCATCCACATGTTTTTGTTATTCTTAGCATTAAAAAATAAAACCACCCACTTTGTATGACACTGGAAACATACTGAATCCTGGACCTGTTATCTGTTTACTACCAATGTCATTTTGAGCATGTTTTGTTACCTCTTTGTCCTCAGTTTCCTCATTCGTAGAAAGGGGAAAATATTTCCTGTGCCTTTTGTGTTTTTGTAAGGGTTAAATAGGACTAGTTTGTAAAATTGCTAATATAGTATTAGGGGTCCAGGCAATTACAATAAGGATTTCTGTTGGTATGATTTTATCTTAACTTCTAGAGGTTTCCTCAAAGACTGTTGCTAGTTCTTGAATGAGATGCCAGTATTATTTCTAACATTTACAAATACACTTTGGTGCTAAAGGATAAGATAAAGTAAGAGAGATATTATTATAGTAAAACAATCATATTGTACATGGCCAACAAGACACTGTACTCTTATGCTATTTCTGATGTAGTGAAACAGTCATACTGAACTTACGACTAGTGTTATTCATGTCCAAAGCAAGTAGACTACATCGTCTGAATCCTGTGGTGATCCCAGGAGAAATGAAAGTGAGAGGACAAAGCAATGTGTGATGTATTTGTTTCCAATTATGTTGGTTCCAGAAAAGGAACAATTCAGTATTGAAACTCATCATGAAAAACTCCCCTGCTTCAGAATTTCTTTTCGTGGCCTGTTTTGGCAACTAATGGCATCTTTTCTCATATATGTTTTTAAACGTCTGTTGTCGGAGTACAATAATATCTGATAAATAGTCAAAGTTAAAATTGTGCTTATTTGGTGCAATTGTGTTTCCTATCATTTCAACTTTGTTTTCAACTCTAACTTAAGGAAACTCCATAGGCTTGTAAAACTGTGAACCAGCTAGCTCATAATAAGCTAATCCTGCTTGAATGTGGTGGTGATTTGCATAGGATACTATCCCCCCCCAGTAAAAAACAAAACCCAAAACAGATGTTTACAAGAGAAGCTTGTGGTTTCCTAGGTAAAATTCAATACTGTTATTTTAGGTTGTGTAGCCTTCAAATTTTAAAAACATCTGAATGCAGATAACTGCATGACTTTTTTTTTTTTCTTTTTTAAGGTTTTGCAAACACTATTCTAGGCATACAAAGACTAACATAGTTCTCTTTCTGTCCTCAAAGTCTGTCAACAGTAGATTCAGTACATCTGAGCTGTGGCAAAAGAAATATCTCTGCAGATTTTACATTATTTATATTCACAGTTTACTAAAAATCCTAATGACAAAGCTCCCATCTGAATGTGAAGGAAGTAATGCCAAATGCATCACTCTCTTCTTAAGATTTCAGCCACCTCCAACTTTCTGCCTTCTTCACATGAGTTTCATTGACTAAGTTGTTATATTCACATAGAGCTTTTGTGACTGACAACAGATAGGTCTTATAAAATGACTTTTTTGCCTTCACACTTGCTTTCTCCACACTTGAATTCAGACATATTAATACTGGGCCTTATTTTTAGAGTTAATTACTTTCAGGTTTGTTCTATAAATAGAAGGATTGTATGGGTGTATCCCTTACACATTAGCATCCTTTTTAGAAAACTTTATAAAATGTATTTTCTTGATTAGCTACATGAGATCTATTCATGTGGCAGATGGAAATGCACAGTACAAGGATGCTACAACTAATATATATGTGAACACTTGTGCATTTAAATACATCTTTATGAAGCTCATTTATTTATGCACTCTGGAAAACCTTTGGTTTTTTTTTTTTCTTAGTTAATAAGTTTATTATTTTCTTTATCTGAAAAATCTTCCTAGAAATTGTGGTTTGGTTTATTAACTCTCAGTAGCCCGTTCCTGAGCTCTAAGGAAGCTTGCCTTCTTCTGAGCTATCCGATCTTCTGGGCAAGTGACATTTTGGGACGGTTCCACCTCTTCTTTTTAACTTCTTTCTTAGGCTTCTTCTCATACACTGGATTCTCTCGTATTGCGGCATGAGCTTTCTTATAAATCTCCTCCATCATGTCTGGAGTTACGTTGTTCTTTATGTATTGAGAGAATTGTGTTTTGTAAGCATCTTCATCTTCTTCAATCAGGTGATGCAGATCTTCTGCAGCGTTCTGCCCCATGATGTGCTTTCGGTGTACCTTAGCATTGAATGCTTTGCTTTCTGAATCATTGCCAGGGAACCATCTGGTACTGTGAGGGACAGACAAGCCTCCATCGACAGCTCCCTTCAGGGCCCCCAGAACTTTATTCCCAGCAGTAGTCCTGGCAAGCCCTGCATCCAAGTAACAGGTGAAGGCACCAGGTTGACCATCAGTGCCTTCCACTTTGTATTCATCTCCAGTCACCTCGACTTGGCCTTCATAAATTGTGTCCATACCAAACCTATGAAGAAGCCTGCGGGCCAGCAGCAGGCCAGTACAATACGCTGCAGCAGAGTTTGTCAAGCCAGCCTTCACACCATACTTTGGGAGTTCGTGAGCATAAGCTGCGCACACTATCATATCTCCTCCTATACGGGCACAGGCAGTCTGGCAAATGGTATCTCTGTCGTTACCTGAACTATCATTCTTTTTTTGGGTGTGTTGTACTTATTTTTATCTTGGATTACCAATCGTTTCTGAGCATAGTAGTCAGTTCTGCCCTCTCGCCGTCTTCTAAATTTCACTTGGTATCTCTTGAAGTAGGCCTTATTCTTGACAGCTTTGACAAACCCCATCCTGTTGAACAGAGGACTTAGCTGCCACTGAGCTGCAGAACCAGCACGGCTTGGGAGGAGGGAAGCAAACCTTTGGATTTTAAACATTAAGCTGTGCATTTGCCAGGAAATGAGAAGGAAAAACAATTAAGTTTAAGACAGAAGAGATCTGAACTTAGGCAAGATCTGTCATAATGCTCATCTTTCTTGAATGAGATTGCTGCCATTAGTTCTTGGTACAGCTCAATATTTCTTTAGATGATAAATGTCTTTGAAAAACTTGTTTAAACTCCTATGTTTACATTGAAATACACACACAAACCATTTCTCACCAAGTACCTGTTAATTTCAGATGTATGTCCACACACATTTTGGCCCTGGAGTTTTAATGTGCCAGGTTTTCCACCATCATCATTATACAATAAACAAGTTTAGGTGGACTTGATTTTGTCACATCACCTCCTCAGGGAGTTAGTTAAGTGTGTAATCAACCCGTCTCTGCATTGCACACTTACATGAAAGCAAAATCACATTAAAATTCCACATGGAACTTACTCCTGTTTTACTGGGATTTCTCATTTACTCTCAGAGATCTGAATGTTTCATTGTTATCACACTGATTATTTCTCCAGGAATTAAACTAGAAGTATCAAATGAAAGCAAGATGCTTTTCCCCCCTTATTTAGAGTTTACAATGTGAAGTGTTTTCAGGTTTGTACACTATTTGATAACAAACAATTTCAACAAATTGTAGGGATGTATCATACAACTGTGGCAAATAGTTTATCTCTGATCAGGCCTGTGAAAGCTCCTAGAAACCTTAGGCAAACCATACCCTGAAGAGGAACCTTCCTTCTGTACTACAGGGCAGCACATATGCAAATCAGAAAAGTGCCTAGCAAATGCAAAACTGCACTTTGTGGGCAGGCCTTTGGTACAGCTTCCCAAATCCATATGTTTCCCAGTACAGCTTTAAAATGCAAGTCAAGACACAGAGAAACCAACTTTTTAGTTTCATACCTGGTTAATTTAAAGGAAATTTTAACTGTGTTACTAAAGGTGAAGACTAATCAAATCAAGGAGTTTAAGGTGTTAGTTTACTCTTCCTGACTTCCCCCACAATGACTAGTGCAGTAAAATGACAACACTGCTTTGCTGCTTTGAATTTTTGCAGCATATTAGATCAGCTTTCACCACCATGAACTCATCTGTGACAAATTATAGGCAGTTTAGTTTCTGCAAGCTGAATTGGCCCTGTCCTAATGTCGTGCTGAAGAGCTCTTTGATCCATAAGTTTCAAAATAATAAAAAAAAATCTTTTATCCTAAATTGAATATATGTAATTTATTTACAGGTTGAATTTAAAACTTTTAAAATTAAAGTCATTTAGCACCAAGTATCAGGGAATAGTATGGTAAAAAGCTCAAAAGAGGTACCTCCAAGTATTTTGAAAATATAACAGAGCTGCTCACTTAAACCTTATAAATCATAAATTTATAATGAATTTAAAATCAGTATATTTTAAATACCATAGGTTAATAGATGGATTTATGAAGAATATTACTGAATAAGTACACAAATAAGCAATGTCAACCATCTCAATAGATACATGATTTAAGAACAGCAATAAGATACAAAAATAATTTTGGTACATAATTATTTCTAGTTTTAAGTACTGTGATTCACACAAGTTAAACACTTGTGAGGTTCACTTAAAAATAGATTCTGTTAATAATAAGTACCTTATATTGAATCAGTGTTCACAGAAAATGGGCATAATATTGCCCAGGGCTTACTCCATATGGTCTTCCAACAACCCTTTGAAGGCAATCACTGTTATTCCCATTTTACAGGTGTGGAGGTTGAGAGTTAGCGGTGTTAAATAACTAACAAAGTGTTATACTCCTGCAGAATATCAGAACTGAGATTCAAAACCAGGTCTCTCAGATGACAAGATGCGTGTTTGTAATCACTGCTGTACTAATGATCCTAACATCGTGATTATGGGTGCATATTAAGACAGTGTAAATATGCTGTCATCTTAACATTTGTGCATAGGATAAACCGTAGCTTATTATTGTCGCTGACTTATGTAACTTTTATTTCATGAATAAACATAAATGAATACATATGAAATGCGTCCATTCCCTGCTACAAAACATTTGCCTTTGAAGCCGCCACTTAGCTAGTTTGGATCAGAGTTGAGCATTTAGCAAAAGTTAAAATGTAATGCCAAACTTCATTGGTTGGATTTTTTATTAGATAAGGTAGAAATGAAAGCAGCAGGCAATTTAATTAGCAGTAATTTTTCTGGGCAAGTCATTACTTTGATGAACTTCAGAGCAATGTTTATGGCTCCTAATTAACCATGTTAGTCATTTGATTGAATAATCACTTTGGAAATGTTTCTACAATTTGATTAGAGTCTGACCCACTCTGATGGCCATAAATTAACTGATATCACTTTAGGATAACATGACTTTAGTTACTTGAGGGGAATAAACTCCTCTTAGCCGTATTTTTTTCAAGCTTCTCTGGACCAATTTTAAAGATAGACTGGACTTAAACAATGCTGGCTAAGTGTCTCAATGTCAACAGCTAGATGTTAATTTTATTTACTCTGCGGTGTAATAAATAGTATTGAGAACTGGCATAATCACAAATATATTCTCATATATGCATTTTTTGCTAAATTGCTGTTCAGTGCTTTATTTTAAAACTTAGACCACAAGTTGAACCTTAGGAAATGTAATGGAGGTTCTGGCATTAGCCATATTGTATGTCATTAATTTATTATGAATTTTAAATCAGTATACTTTAAATATCATAGATTAATAAGTAGAATTTATGAAGAATATTACAGAGTAAGTACAATAAAAAAACAATAAATCAGCCAGATCAGTAGACACATGAGTAGTGAAATTATCCATTGAATCCTATCTTGGATGTCAAAAGACTAGTTTTCCAGGATTATGCTTATTTTATATGATGTTAGAGCACTTTCATAAGCCGTCCCTTCAACTATGAGTAGTAGGTTTCTCTGAAATGCTTGCATTTCCTTTCTTCCTCTTTTTCTTTCCCTCTAGGGAGGAAAGACTACATTTAGTCACACTTACATATAATGGAGTTTAACCTGTATGTTTCCTAGCTGCCTCCAGAGCCAGCCAGCTGTTTTTACAGCCACACTCCAGCTGGGCAGCAGTCAGTAAAAGTATTTTGTGGCAGCGTGTCAACATCGGTACAGCAAAATGCTTGCCTCCAAAGCAGCTGTGGAGCTGAGGGCAGAGTCATTTACACTCTCCCTTCCAGCCCAGCTGCATGAGGGACCTTATGCCTTGGCAAGAAATCAAAATAACGTTAAAAATTAATGTGAAGTACCATTGGTTAAAAAGTTGGGATGAAATGGATTGCTAACCATTTGGTAACCCAGAAGATCCCCTCCACTGCAACCCTATGGTAAGCACTGATACCAGAAAACAGGTTTAACCCTGCCTTTTGTAGGGTCAGAATTATATACTACATAATACTTTATGTAAAGAAAGCACAGTGTACTAAAATGTTTGAAAATGAGTTTCACTACCTTCAGCTTGCAAGCTATTGATTGCTACATACTTTTCAATGTTATTGCTATTAGGGATCGCCGTTAAGATATTTTTGACTAAAACCACATAAGATAAGCTTTCTTTTCTGTGAAATAATATCTCATATTTTGGTTGATATTTATCACTAGGAAAATTTTTAGAACATCGGATAGACTTTAAAAATGGAAGATTCCAGACCAAGAAAGAATGACATCTGGGCTAAACAGGGCTCATCGTCTATCACAGCCTGCAAGTCTATAATGGTAGTGACAGAGAGATAAGGGCCTTTCGATTCCGATTCATTTAAATGTCATTACTTGTTCAGAAGTTACGTGCTTACTACACGTGGTGGAAAGGAGGATGTATTCTTCTATTAAATAGCACACTTGTCATGTATATTTATACATTTATTTTTGTTGTTTTAAAGACTTTAGTGATACATACAGAAGATAGAATCAACTTAATCACATGTTTATGTATTGCTGTGGAACCTATATATGTTATATACAGGGTTGGGCCCAGGTTTTTGGTACCTAAGACTTATAAAATTTGGAGAGCCTTCTGAAAGAAAAAGAAAATTAAGGGACATATACAAAAGTAACATAGGGTTTCAGTAGGACTCTTGCAAGTGGAGGGTCTTGAGGTTGAAACTTCACTGTCTTCACCGTGGCTAGACCTCTGGTTATGGGAGTGAACTTCTTATATTCAGAGTTAAATAACCTGTGATGATAATAGACTCAGATAACATCTCACCCAACCCTTTATTTTACATAAACTTAGACACAAAATGACTTATCTGAAGTCGTGTAGCTTGATTAATAGTAAATAAAGGACTTGAATTTTAATCTTTTGTCTCTTAACCTATATATCTTTCCATTTCCCCATATCTAAGCTACTAAACACATTAGCTACACAGCCATCACTGTGACAAGTTTAACCATTAACCAAGTTTATTTTCTCAGGGATGAGTAAACTTGGTTACAGAGCAAGGCCTCACTCTTAGGGTAACAATGGTGTGTTTGCTATGAAGTTGTTGGATTTCTTTTTTATAGCCTCACTGGTTTCGGATATGACCTGTAGGCTTAACAAAATGAAAAGCCAGTCATGTTTTTATCTGAAGAAAAAATAGCAGTCACCTTAATAGGCTGGAGTAATTTTAAAAGATATAACAATTTTGTCTTTTCATCATAATTTTTAGCCAGTGTTCATAAAATAAACTATCAATGCGTCTTTTATGGATCTTTGCTTTGGATGACATTGAGTATACAAATTTATTCCATACATGTCCTGAAATATCTTTGAACTCATGACACCGTTTGAAGACATGATCACATTTATGCAGGGCTGCTGGTAGAGCCACCCTTTACTTTAGTAAGGTTGGTGTGGGTAACACTTGGAATTCATATGCCTATGCAGGAGAAGCAGTATCCACCATGATATGCTTCTCATCCTTACGTTTCTTGTGTGGGCCCTGCCTGAAATGTTAACTATGTGTTGACAAGTTCCCCTCAAGAGACTCGTGTCAGTTTCTGTTACTTTCCTATCTGCACTCTGTCCACTGATAACAGCACATTTTCAGCTCCAGACTTGTCTTTGACCGATGTTGTTTCCTCTTGCAGAAGTGCCTAGCTGCCACTCCATTTATATGAGGCAAGAAGGCTTCCTGGCTCATCCCAGCAGAACAGAAGTTAAGTTTTCCATTACTGCAGTTCTTGTAAATACCTGTCAACATAATCAGACATCCTAAGGATCCTGTCACATTATCATTATGTTATATGGGAAAAATCACTTAGGTCCACTAAACCATTATTTTAAAACTTTTCTTTTTAAAGTAAAAGGAAGATTTTTTTAGGTCATGATCTCTTGTATTTGGTTGTTAACATGAGTCATGTGCATGTAAACAGCTGAAAAGTGGATTTCTCTGTTCTTTTTTGCCAACAACCACATCCTTTTAAAATAGAACATGTGCTTTATAGATCACCTACCTCACTGTTCTCTACTGAAATGTATCGTCGAGGAATTTTCAGTTTTGCTTTAGAAACCTAAGTCATTGTTTTGAAATAAAACACAGTTGATTTAAATACATTCACCTTTAAATATCCTGGATTTTACATTTTGGGACAAGTAATTGCTAAGAATGGACTTTCACGTAAAAGACTTAGAAAAGGAGTTTCTGTCGTGGATGTATTATGGTAACCGTGATGGGAAAGTTTTGTTCTAATGGGCATGATACCTGTAATGAATGAAAATGATTTTTTTTGGATAGACTCCCCTTTAAAGTATTTCCGGAATTATGTGCATGGTCTTTGATGTCAACACTATTATCTTCAGCGAAATAACTTAGATCCATCCTTCTAGGTTGAGTCTAATATTAGTTGTTTTGTATAGATGACATTAATAGAAGTAAAGCCCCACCTTTAAAGGATAGTATAATAAGAAGGTAAATCCAGAAAATATGAGACCAAAAATTTTACACAAATGCAATATAATTATTGTTGCTATTTTTAATATTATGTACCTACCACAGAGACCAATACTTCTGAGAAATAAAACTGTGACTAAACTATGTGAAATTTCTTCCTGGTGATTAAAGATAACAGCAATTAAATGAAGGTCCCACAGTCAAGGATATTTGGGGGAGAAAGTGATTATTAAAAGCTGTCAATTTATTTTGCATTTTTTTCTGTAGACTTAGTTATGTTACAGCAAAAAAGGGAGGTTTTTTTTTTCTTTTAACTGCCTTGACTATGCAAGATGAAAACATGAGAAGGTTAACCTAGCTAAATATTTCTCTGAAGAATTGAGGGGGTAAACCATATTTGTTTCTGTTCATAGGGTCATAATGCAAAGTAAATGTCAATAATTCACTCTGATTTCCCTCTCGTCTGATTGAATAACAAAACTTGGAAGAAGATGGAAAAGGAGATGATATGTTATACATCCCAGGTTTGCCAGTGTTTATGTGAGCTCTATGCCTGGGTTAGTAATAATATAAATAGCTAACTCTTATGTATTACCATGTGCTAGGCAATGTTCTAAAGTTGCATATATTAAATCAGTTAATCCTCACAGCAGCCCTATAAGATAGATGGTTTATTATCATTCCCATTTTATAGATGAGGAAACTGAGGCAACAGAGGTTAAATAATGTGTCCAAGGTCATGGAGTGGAAAAGTAGAAGAGTCCTTTTCTACCTTTATTTTTCCGTTAATGGTTATATTTTGATTTGTTTGTGAGCTTTATTTCTGTCATGAATAAATGTATTCCATTTCCCCCCACAGGCTGCATGTTTGAAAAGGGCCCCCGGCAGTTTTATGATGACACCTGTGTCGTCCCAGAGAAATTTGATGGTAGGTTTTTCATTGTGTATCGAGTTTTGATTTCTGTAAGAGGGCGTGGAAAGATCACCCTCCCCTTGCCTGATAGCTGTCAACATCGCTACTTAAAGATTTTTATGCGCATCACTTATGGTGCACTCAAGTCTTGCTAAACTTCACCTCTTATAAATTCCCTTTCCTTTGCCCATTAAGAAGCTTTTTTCTTTTGTCCTATGAGAGATACCATTTTTAGAGATAGACAGAGTATCATTCTTGCTGAGCTTTGTGTAGAATAAGAGGGCCCTTTCCATTGCCTGGCTGAGTACACGCAGCGTGTTGTTCGAGATTTATTGAAAGCTGATCCCGTAATTAACAAAGCAGAGCCAAAAGCATGCTACTGTGGATGCACAGATGACTAATGCAGCCTCTTGCCTTTTATTGTTCATGAAGAGATGCATTATGGAACACAGGAACAACATAGCTGCCCATTTAGTTTGATTGTGAGTCCTCCTTTTTTGTTTTTCCCCTGGAAAGATGTTCATTACTAATGTGACATTACTTGGTAATTGCTTCAAATGGAGTTAGGAAAGCATTACCTTTTTAATATCACTTGCTGTGGCAATGAAAATGAAAATATCACTCCCATATGTTAGAAAGGGGTGTCAAGTTAGAAAGAATCTTCTTTTCTTGACAAAGGTGGCAGCCATTGGCATCTACAAGGGGCTTGGGTAAAAAGTGAATAGTTGATTGACTTAGTGGTTTTTCAGAGTGGTCTTCATATTTCCTGCTTTGATTGTTTAACAGGAAATGAGCAGGGGCCCTCTGATTAGCTGATTGCACAAACTTTGGGGTTGCACAAACATGGCTGTAAGGATTTGGTAGCTCTCAGAGTTTTTAATTGTCATTATTTAAATAGCAAAGTGCATGCACAGATTGCTCCTCAATCTCTAATTAGTTGCTTGAAGTCTACTGTGTTCCCGAGGCTTTCGCTACTCAGACTTTTCAGAAGGGATGATAAGTCTTGGGGAGATCTGTTTCCTTGGCCTCCTTTTAAATTGCTAAACTCATGCCCAGGTCACAGGGTTAAACTCCAATATGGATCACTTTTTCAGCCTTATTCTATAATAGGTGTTAGTTTTAACCTTTGAGTTTCAGAGGTGCGATCTGTGTTATTTTATTGAGCACCATTCGCAAAGCATCAAAATTCTTAAAATCCAGCTTTTTCTCTTGAGATAAAGCATAAAGTCTACTTTCTGGAATGACCTTCATCAGTTCCTTTCATTCTTAGTGAGCTTAACATTTTAAGAAATTGTGATAATTAGTGTGGGCATGTAAGGAAGAAAAATAGCTCAAAATTGTAGACAGGATTATGCTATAATCTAACAGGGCAAAGTCAAAGTCACATACATGTTTGGGGAAGCTAACTGTCTTGATTATTTTTTCCCTTTGGCTTTTAAATACTCCTCAATTTTGTACTAAGAAAATATTTTTGGGAAGATAGTACTGGGCTTATATTTTATAAGGATTAAAGAACAAGAAGAAAGAAAACCAAAAGGTTATTTTTTCATTGTACAAGACCAGTATGATCAGTCACATTTATAGGCAGAAGCAATCTAAAGCTTAGAAAATTTGACAGTGTTTCACTCTATCTGCATAATTACTCAGTTACCCCCATGAAAATTTCTAAATCTCAGAAGGAAAAACTGAGATAAATAAAACTGTCATTGAAATCAATATGAAGAGACACTTCTGTATTCTATAGCTTAGACCAAAACAACAGAATGATTTTTAGCAGCTGTTGAGTGAATAATTTTATTTTGGTATAGGTTTTTATACTGTTTTTTTCTGTAATTATTTTAAGGGGTATATTTCTGTCTCCTGACCAAGGAAAGTTTTAAAAAGCGTGTGATTTGGTCTGGTTTATAATTCACACTTAATGTCAGTAGATCGGCTTGAATATATTCTGTCTGAATTGTTTCTTTAGTGAAGGAAAGAAATTCATGCATTAATAAGTGATATGCTTGTAGGACCCTAGACAGTCAACCCCCAATGTGACTAATTCCAGATATTTTTGAGACAGTTTGCTGGAGACAGAAGTAAATAATCAGTAGTCATGAAACTAAGTTGTGGTTTTTTGCTTTGTTTGTTTTTTGGTAAAATCAAAATATCTGGCAAGATATTCCAAAGAATTGGAAACTAACACCTTTATTGCTGTAATCTAATAGATTTTTATACTTTGTATGAATAACAAATGTAGCACAAACAAACCTTTCTTGTTTAAAATTATAGATTGACAGAAAACTCTGGTGTATTCATTTTTATGTGTGTATATACATTTTTAAATTGAACTTTTAGAAAAAGAATAGCAAGCTAAACTCAAAGAAGTGCAGTACAAACAAGAGATAAGGAACAATGAGAGAATTTTTATTTGCTGCCACTTGAGAAAGCATGGTGCCAGTGTGAAGGTGTAGAAGAAAGATGGTCTGCTGGTAATTCAGTATGCCCTGAACTACCCGTGACATTGTCCTCATTTTTACTTCACTCACAGAGTTTAAGATGTTATTAACTTTGCTTTGAAATACTTGCATTAAAATTTTCAGTAGTTTGTCATGTGAAGGTCAATGAGGTATTTGCAAATTGTAGTTTGCAAAATTTAATTTGTACAAATAAAATGCCCAGAGCTTAAAATTGAGTGCTCCCTCTGCATTGTTGCTTAGAGCAGTAACTAATGGCATTAGCAATGAAGGAAAGAGGTATGATTGGATACTATAGTTTTTAAAGTAATATCTAAAGAAAGAAACGTTATACAGCATTTTTATAAGTAAATGACATCCGTGGATTTGTTCTGCCGTGTGTACATTTATAGTGACCTTTATATTTAGTTGTCTGGAAGTTTGTAGATTCCTGGTTTATATTCAGCCTTTTACTAGTTTAAATCCCTATTTAATGGTTAACAGTATATTTCACAGAAACCCTTAAATTGGTTGTGGTTTAACCATTTTAGTGATAGATTTAATAGAAAACTTATGTAAACATCATAATATTGCTAATCATAGAAACTCGAAATGTTCTTAATTTAGGAGACATAAAACAAGAGCCAGGAATGTATCGGGAGGGACCTACGTACCAGCGGCGGGGATCCCTTCAGCTCTGGCAGTTTTTGGTGGCTCTTCTGGACGACCCTTCAAATTCCCATTTCATTGCCTGGACTGGGAGAGGCATGGAGTTTAAACTGATTGAGCCTGAAGAGGTGAGTTTAGTAGATTCTAGTTAGGAAAATCAGATATGTTGTAAATAAAGAAACATATTGTTTAATATGTCCAAAAAGCATTTTTTAATTTTAAAACTTCAGGGAAACATTTTGCATTAAAAGGTGGGCGAAAAAAAAAGGCAAGAATACATTTAAAATAAGACATGAATAGACATGAATATGTTTCAGGCTTTATCCAGTTGAATACCATCCTATAGAATTGAAGGAAATCAACCAGATTATTAGCATAATCCTTTATTCAAGAGATCAGGGCTCTGGAAGTCTCTAAAAGTGCATCTGTATTGGGCACGTTTGCTGATCTTTGAGGAAGAGAGGAGATGTCCATCAAATTTCAGCTAGTTTTGGGTATGGAAGAATTGTTCTTGAGAATTGGCAGGTATTATTTGGACAATCTTGATTTTTGTCAAGAGGTTTAGAGAAGAACATTTAGAGAACAAAGTCATCTGTAAGAGGGCATAGGGGAGACACAGCTGTGTGGGATAAAGGCACACAAGGGCCACAGTCGGAAATTCTCACTTCTTATGTGTTTCTCAGGAGACATAGACCTGTATGAACATTGTTTTCCTTTGATTATTGGTGATATCTGTTTCAAATCAGCTGGGCTGTGTACACTCCATGGGAAGGTAGAAATAAAGTTCAAAATGTCACCATAATACCTAAGAAATTACCAAAATGAGAGGACTCTGGATAGAGATAACACGGGTAAATGGAACACTTTTCATTCTGTCCTGCCCCTTCCAACCCGCCCCCCATGCACGTACAAATGGAGTATTTTCATGAAAAAGTTCTCAGTTCAATTTTTATTCTTCCCAGGACTAACTTTAGGCTTAAGCCTACTATTATTATTACAGCATAACCTACCAAATAGCATTTCGGACCTCAAAAGAAAGGTGACTTTTATAGGAAATGTTTGTGTCTTATTAAAGATGCTTTCTCTGCTACTATTAAAACTGACTTCAATTTACATTAGCTGAGAAAACAGTGGAAGAGTTTTAGCTAATATGCCTGTGACTGATCATATTGGCCATAGGATCTAAACATCTCAGAAAAGTCAAAAAATTCAGAGAGGTATCCAGCTATTTTTTAACTCAAAGTGATTAGTTTCATGTAGACTAGACATCTACAACCTAGGCTGATGGGCCTATACATCTTACATTTTCTGCTCTATGAGACCATGTAGTCAATCATAATCAGATAACATGTCTCCTAATTTGATATCCAGAAGATAAGGTGACATTACTTATCAAGATTTAAGAGATTATCCGATTCGAATATGTATTAAATAGAGTATGAAATCACAGGAGCTGGTTAGCACAATTAAGTCTACTCCGGATTATATCCATACTCTGGTAGCATGAGAGGGTTATCTTTGCATCTCCCTTAACCCCATACCAAGTGTGCATATGCTCACCAGCACACACACAGAGGGCACAAGGCAAATCAGAAATTCAGTATATCAGTTACCGAGTATGGGCTAAATGTTTGGGTGTTTGAATTTTGTACTGCACCTAAAACTTAATTTGGCTGTCAAAAGAAATTCATTTTTATGTAGGTGTACTTAAGTGATGTAAGTGAAAGAGCCACAGAAATGTGAAGCACTAGAAATTGAGACTAGAAACACTTCACGTAAAGTGATTTGAAGGCCCTTTAACATGATGGGAGTGTGTGCTCTTCACCTCATGAACGATGTTAATAATCTCTGCAAGAGTTGGTTCATGCTAGCACTGAGGACATTCAACAGGGGTTTATATCAGTGACTTCCATCCATCCGTGATTAAAATAAAGTGAGCAGAAAGAGAATTTTTTATTTTTGCCATCTGTTTATTTAAGATACGGGAAATGACTGAATTATGTCAGTGATTATTGATCCACTCATTAGTGTAAAAATTCTTAGGCAAGTGTTTAAGTTCTTTATATAGCAATTGTTGATGTTTAAGCTGATCATGTTAGGACAAGCAGAATAGGAGACTTGACCAGGGGACCATTAAGTTACATCAACTTGTGAATTTCTATGATTTTTTTTTAAATGCTGGGAAGAAATATAATTACATCTGTTCCATACAACAAACCAACATTTAGACACCTTTTCTGTGGCAGACTCAGAAAGTAAAAAAGAACTGGAGAATTCAGAGTCAGCCGACCATTTCCAAATAGTAACTAACTCCCTGGCCATTGTGCAGTAAGCACTCCATGTCTCCTAAGGCCCTTTGTTCAAAATGAAGCATTCCGTTTCTGATTGCTGCATTGCTCACTGCTGCAATTGCTTCCATGAGGCAATGACTGTGCTGTTTATGTTTAAATTTCTTCTTTGGAAAGTGTGTGTGAAATTTCTTTAGTCTCTGTGGCCCACAGTCACCCTCTTCTTTCAACTACACAGCAGTTCTTTGAGGGTCTGTGACAGCACAGCTCATGAAAGGTGGTTCTGAAGCCATCCTTGCTGAATGTCTCGTGAGTTCCGCTTCTTTATATTTCATCTTGCAGTTTAAAATGATACTGAGTGAGATTGCGGTCTTCCGCTGATTTTCTGCTCAGTGTGTATGGATAATTTTAGCAAGCACATAGTCTTTAACATCTCTTTTTTTGAGATATTTGAGATGAGATGTTATTTTTGAATTAATCATGGGTTCTGGGGAATTGTTCCAGGGAAACAATTATTGACATAGCAAAGCATCTGTAGGACGCAGAGTAGAAATCTTCTGATAACATTCAAGCTTGTTGAGCTGGAAGAGTTATCAAGAAGTCTGGTAGCCAGGCCATGATCGTGGTTTCTAGGTTTACTGTTACATACTCAAGCATGATTTTAAAAAATAAATAATAATTGAATGATTACATTTTCCTCCATAATTCATTTGCTAATAAGGGTGAATGCTATAGTGCTATAGAGATCTTTTCACTCTCCTCATTAACAGCTGAAGTTTTCATTTGAAAGAATGTTATAAAGAAGTTACTGGAAGTATTGCCACCATAGTACCCACTCCATGTTGAAAATAGTACCTTGGCTTTTAGTGGCGCTAGATATAGTGGTGATTGACAGGTCATATGTGGGGGCTGAATGGACTTTCTTAGTTGTTGGGGGGGTCTAAGCTATCCTGGAAATTATTTATGTTATCTGTTAATTTTAAGTTTCAGTCTTTCAAAAAATTTTTTATCATGATAGGAAAACAACGTGGGATCTATCTTTTATCAAAATTTTAAATGTTTAATCCAGTATTGTTAACTATAGGCACAGTGTTGTACAACAGATTTCTGTATCTTATTCTTTCATCTTGAGTAACTTGTTTGCATCTCCTAGGCATATGGGTATGTCCCATTTCCCTCCACTTTATATATATAATGAATGTGATATTGAAACAGTTCTAAGAATAAATTGGATTGTTTTAAAATGTCTACTGATACCCCTGGTGCTGAGAATTAACTGGCATCATAAAAGTCAAACTTTGCTTAGGGTATTAAAAAAGCATCTTTCTCTCCCCAAAGACTTCCACTGTGTTGTCTTAAAGTTTGTTGCAGGTATTTTACTTACTTGGTGCATCCTGGTGAGCTTCTAGAAAAAAATTGTTTATAAATGCATAAGTGTTCAGAAATTGTTCACTTTAAGGAGATCCTAATAATTTATTTTCACAGCCCCTCCAGGTTCACAGGCTGTTCAGTTGTCATGTCTATTAAAGATTCACTGATGTCCATTGTTAGCTTTTTAAAAGACATTTTATTTAGAAAGTAGTGCTTTCACTTATTGCCATCTGCCCATTTCACTATTGCTTAGAACATTTACATTAAAATGAAGCTTATCTTTGGAACATTAAGATGTACCTGTCACTGTGACTCTGTTTTGATGTATAGTCGCATCCCTGTGATGGCATGTCTCTCATCTCCTAAAAAAGTATACTGATGCATGTGACTAAATTACATTGTATCTCTATTCAGGAAGTAGAAATTAGTGAGAGAGAAAATAGCAAGGATCAGTGTTTAAAAAAAACACAAAAAACCTGGAGAAGGGTTTTGCTAATAATGTAGAGAGAGACAGAATGATCTCTTTGCAAAGCATTCTGTTTTAGTATATGACGCACAGCAACAACTTGGAATTCTGTGAACATGAAAGAAAATTCTAACCCTATTAGAAAATGCTTTCTCAGGTTTGCCTAGGTATGCGTGGCAGCTGCAGTTTCTGCTCAGATGAAGCAAAAGTGGAAATTAATGACAATGTGACTTTAGCTGGGGTCACAAAAGCAGGCCACCTTGTTCTGGATGATGCTGTAGGTAGCCCAGGGTAGTGGTGAGGTAGGGGATACAGATACCTTGAGGAGGGAGCTTTTGCTAAAGCTCTATTCAAGAACTCTCTCTCTTTGCCATTAAAGTTGCTCTTCCAAAGCCACATTATAAAAAGCTCAGAGATTGTTCACTAAACAACAGAGTGGATATTCTGCTTTAAAGATTTTTGTTTGTGGACTCATACACATGGTGACCTTTTTCACTTCCTTCTTATTTTTAGCATCTGATTACTGTTCTTTAAATGAATGCTTAATTCCCCAGTTTAGTGTTGGCTACAATTTCATTCTGATGCTGCTTCAGGCAATAAAAATTATTTGCAGTTCAGCTTACTGATTTGTATACTGTTTCCTCAGCTGTACACACTACGCCACTTGTTCACTCTTTTATTCAGTGTCAAGCAGGATATCTTTGTTCCTTTGACTTATCATAACCTCAAAAACACCTTTACAAAGAGATCACTCAGCTGCTCTTGATCTATAGTTTTTATCTGAAAAGAAAAAATAAGGGAAAAAACAGACAGGGTACCTCAGAATGGGAAATGTGCCTCATTTTGGTGAATTGCAGCCTGTTCATTCCCGTTGTAAACACATTCCCTTATTTCCATTTAATTTTGTATCCAAAACAATAGTGACAAAGAATTCTATTGTGATGTTTCAGAATGATCACTGAACGCCTGGTTTAAAAAGCAAACCAGGACACAGGAAATACAGAGCATGATAGCTTTTGCCTCTTTACTTATGTGTTTGATTTGGATGTGTTTTGGAGGGTTTGGAAGTAATTAATCAATTAACTGATTATTATGAAATATGTTGATAAGTTTATACTCAACACTATAATGTAATTCTGTTTCGGTGGCAGGTGGCCCGGCGTTGGGGCATTCAGAAAAACAGGCCAGCTATGAACTATGATAAACTTAGCCGTTCACTCCGCTATTATTATGAGAAAGGAATCATGCAAAAGGTGAGCAGCTAATACAGCATTAAAATTCATAGAAATGTTGCACATTCATCTGCATGTCATACTTTAAAGCCACATATCATTACACTGCTGAAGCAAGGTTTTCGCTCACTTTACCATATGCTTAGCTGTTGGTTTTTCTATTACAAGCCTTTCTGTTTATAAATTCATGGGCATTTTAAACAAATGTGTAATAATACCATACACAGAGCAGTAGACTTTCTGGAAGTCCCCACTTTGCTGTGTTTGGTAAAGAATGTTGTTTTAGTACTAATATGACAAGCATATATGCCCAGAAGTTGTTGATATTTTGCTACATTCTCCACGATTATATAATTTTGAATATGAACTGGATTGTTACCTTTTCCGTCTTGTTCTGATTCTTAAAACATTCAGAACATTTCTTGTTTTCATTCTGAAAAACATTTTTTTCTTGGCTGATTTCATTACTTGGTTAAATTATTTGATCTTACTTTGTTGTTATAATGAAGTGAAATATATTTTATTTCAAATGAGTGTCTTAATATTTCAAGGTAGCTTTTTAAAAAGTGTGGGATAAAACAAATGAATTACATTTAGTATAAAACATAAAATTTTTGAAGAAGATAATGAATACATGAATAAATAAAACATTTGGGTGTTACTGTTACATCCTTCAGCCTTGCATGCGTATTCAATCTAATAGTCTTGACTGTGAATGATATTTAGGATTTATCCATCGTGGACATTACATTATAGTTTTATCATGTGTTCTTTGTTCATTTGGGGGACATGGACATAATCACATATTACAGATCGTGGCATAGTTTTATGTCGCCATAGTTATGCCAAGAAAAACTAGACCAGTTGGTCCATGAAACTTACTAGAACAGAGAGAAAGAGCATCATTGAGTTTCCCAGACCAAAGGGAATCAGTGCTCTGGATTTGCCCAGCCAGGAAGTTAGAACTTCCAAGATCCTTAAAAGATAAAGTTGAATTAGCTTCTTAATTGCTTCCTGTTTCCCTGAATCTCACCTTCAAAATATAAAACCAGTTACTACCTGCTCCTTCTATCTTCTCCATTTCAATTATAGAGTTTTTTGTTTTTAATTCCTCCCTTTCTCTCATCCACCACCCCCATTTCAGCTGCTTTCAAATACATCCCATGCTTTTCATTTTCATCACCGTCTTCCTAATTGGGCACATCAAGTGGACTGGCATAGTAGGTGCTCTGCAGGTCCCCTGGGCAGTGTCACACAGCAGTAACAAAATGCAGTCATGACGTGGGTCTGCACGCTAGGTTCTAATTAGAACACCTTTTTTGAATCATTCTTCTGCTGCTAAGCAGTGGTATTCTTACCTTGCGAAGCTTTGGTGATTATTAAATGAAATAATGTACTTGAGACGCTTGCATTGTACCTGGCACAATAAGTCTTCAACAGATGGTGGCTGTGAATGCCTCTCACACCCTGAAGCCAAGGCATATGTAGCTTGTGTGTCTTGACCAGTAAGTCCCTTATTAAATGGAGCAGTCACAGAGAGCTAAAAAAGTATCTTAAAATATCTAATCATACCTCGGCTTTTAGACACAGTGTTTGAGGGGTTGGCTCCAAGATGTCATGTCTGGTCTTAAATATTGTGAAAGGTGTTCAAACATATACCTATTACTGATATCACCACTTCCATGTTCCTGTTTATTTATCCAGCTATCACTTATCCCATTTGTTTACCTCTTATTTTAATTAATTAATAAGGCAAGATGCCATCAAATAATCAAATGACAGCATAGACGTTGAAGTACAGAGAAAAATGTTGTGGCTCTTCATATTTCCCTCTTAGGCTGTCATTGCCAAAGGAAACTATGAGCAACTATTTATTTATCTGCTAATATAGGATAGCAAAATGTTGTACATCACAGACCTCTTAGGGTATTGCATATAATATAAAGAAGAATAGGTCATTTAAAGGTGAACAATGCAAAAGTGGTGGTCTATTTATAACTAGCACAACAATCAAGGCTTTGACAATTTTTATAGACACACATACTAACTCTTCCTTACACATGTTGAGCCAGTCTACTTGCTACTCTCTGACCTACCCATGACTCTCTGATTGCTTCACTCATACTGTTTCCTCTTTCTGGAATGTCCTGCCTTCTTATCTTTACCTGATAACATAATGGTTAAGTAAGTTCTAACATAGTCATTCAGAGAAAAATTATTCAGTCCTTAAAAAAAAAACAACTATAATGTAGAATTAAATATTTTAGTGTAAAGGGGAAAATGTTTATCTGACCACACTTGTTTATGAACTCAAAACTATGTGTGTATGTGGTGTATGTAAAAGAAAATTAAATGAAAGATTAGAAAATAAAACCCAAGTGGATCTAAACATGAAAGAAACCCTTATTATTTCAGTAGTTATGAAAGAAATAAGAAATGGCAAAATAGTGATTATTGTACCTTATAGACAGTACATGTATGTACTTCTATTTCAAAATTTAGAAATGCCTAGAAAAATATATACAATCATTTAAGCATTGGTTATTTCTGGATGATATAATCAGATTATTATTTCTTTTGGCTTAGTCTGTAATTTTAAATTTTCTTCCAATATCCCTGTATTCTGAAATTTTAAAAGTTAACACATCATTGAAATAGCTAGTCTTTCAAAGCACAGTTCAAAAGATACCTCCTTGTTTAATTCTGATTCATCTTTCCTGCAAAATTCATGTTTTATCTATCTAAGCATTATAATTTGTGTACACTGAATGTACAGCATTTTCCATATGGTAATTGTATTACTAATAACAGAAGATATGTCCCTTGGTTGGTAATCAGCTCTTGTTCTAAACTCTGTGGCATTTACCATAGTTCAGTAAATATAGTAGTAGCCCTAAATGTGTTCATTGAAAGAAAAAGTAAAACAGTGAGTCAAGGCAGAGTCCTTAAGAGATTTTAAAATATTGATGGCATATTATACATTTTGATTCCCCACAGTGATTTATCAAATCATTTCTAATTATAATCCATAGCGACAGGTTGTACAAAAAAGTTCCAGTAGCCTAAAGCAAATGCCTCCTTCTCAGCAGCCGCAAACAAAACAAAGCAGATTATTAAATGCTCTGAGCTATGCAGGCCATTTATTGCACTTTTTCCTCAAAATGCTTTGAACAAAGAAAAAAAGGGAAACGAGGATTTGGTATCATTAAGGTTTGTTTCTGATATGGCCTGTTTTTACTTTTATGGCAGTTTCACCATTTCACCTTTACGGACTTAATTTCCTTTTCATAAAGGACTGAAGTGAATAAATTTATGCCAGACTCCTCTGTCTGCTGTGCCCTCTGCTAGAGACTTCCATCTCCGTCTTGCAACAGGCTTTGCAAAAAGCCGTTCCTGCCTCCATTTCACAAGAAAAGGGAACTGGGAACAGTTTAAGAAACATGTCCAAATTCATAAAAACTAAGTATTGGCTGTTTTCAAGCCTAAGGATATTCAGAGTATTTGAATTCTCTAAACTGGTTCCTCTTACGGGGTCAAAACAAAACAAAACAGAAAAATCCAGGGCAAAAACCATTCTAAATCTGAGTCCAGAACAGCGGTGCTCTCTGGTAATTTTTTTTCCCCTAAACATACACAAATAGTTTATAAACCATGAACATGAACTCACCCCCCCCACCCCCCGCCATCACACAGCAATTAGCAGAGGAGATGAGTAATTTTCACCTTTCTAAAATTACTGAATTCTACATACACACAAAAAGTTACTATCAAACTTAATACAAAGACTGTATTCATCCACGTCTGCCCCCCTCCCCACCCCCGCCAAAACTCCTGCCTTTCTGAGAAGCTCAGCATTGTCTATTAATGGCAGCTGGGGCGGGGCTGTGTTTGTTTCACTCAATTGTTTATAATTTCCTAGAGAAGCATTACTCTTCAAAATTTTAGTTTGGGACGTGCCATTTCCTACAAATGACGCTACTTCATTATTTCAGGCAGCTGTCACATTTCTTTTTCTCATTTCCTCCGTATGCATTGTGTATTTTAAATTCCTTTCACTTTTTTACACCTCTTACTTCAATTTGACACTTTATATACATCCTTAACTTCTGTCTGAAGCATCTTTCTTTCATTTTTAAAAGTGATGTACCCAGGATAATGCTGCCCTCTTGATCCATCTGTCATTTAAATAAGGCTATGTATCTTTTTTTTTCTTTTTTTCAAATGAGAATATACAGTGCAAAAGAAAAAAGAAAAGAAAAAGAACAATCCACACTGCGAATCAGTGAATCACTGGTCTAGTGTTATTAGGAACACAATACATTTTTCTTTTAAGGTTTGCAAGTTTAGTTTTTCTACAGTTTCAGAAATAAAACGTTAAGAGGGAGACACTACACTTTAAAGGCCTGGTTATTTCATAAGTACTATAGACATTACCTTTTCAAAAAGAGAGGGAAAAATTTCAATGTGAGATGCCTGCATGAAATCATTGATTTTTTCCCCCCCAAAAAGCAATGTAGGTTTACATTTACATTAAAAGAAGCAAACTGCTAAGCTTTCTAGCTATATCTGGAATGAATATAATTACTACTCAAGATCAACATTTTGCATTGCCCTTGATTGAACTGTAGTTTATCCCACAAAGTGAGGATTTTTTTCCTATCTGTATCTGTTAATACTCCATTGCTTTTTCTTTTGTTATTCATCCTTTCTGGAGTATTAAATCATGTTTTCGTTTCTTTCTTCTCTGCCCTTCCCCATCTGGGGATGGTGAAGATGTGGTTGTTTTGTTTTTTTTAAACCGAGGTATAATTGACATACCACCTTGTATTAGTTTCAGGTGTACAAGGTAATGATTGGATATTTGTCTCTCTTGCAAAATGCGCACCACACTAAGTCTGGTTACCATCTGTCACCACAAATAAGGATGGGCTTTCTCTTCCATGTTTGCCTCAGGTGGCTGGAGAGAGATACGTCTACAAATTTGTGTGTGATCCAGAAGCCCTCTTCTCCATGGCCTTTCCAGATAATCAGCGCCCACTGCTGAAGACAGATGTGGAGCGTCATATCAACGAAGAGGACACAGTGCCTCTGTCCCACTTTGACGAGAGCATGGCCTACATGCCGGAAGGGGGCTGCTGCAACCCTCACCCCTATAACGAAGGCTACGTGTATTAACACAAGTGACAGTTAAGGGCCTCCACACGCTTCTCTTTTGCAGGATACGGAGAATCTCTGAATTCTCTTCAATCTTTGATTTTTGTCGTTTGTATTTTATTTTTAAATAATGATACACAAAAAGGGGCTTTTCCTGTTGCATTATTCTATGGTCTGCCATGGACTGCGCACTTTATTTCAGGGTGGGTGGGAGTAATCTAAACATTTATTCTGTGTAACAGGAAGATAATGGGTGAATGGGAGGGTGGGTGGGTTGGGGGATTACTTTTTACTTAGGCTTGGGATTGGGTCCTACAGGTTTTAAGTATGATGAAGCTATATCATGTTGATTTGATTTCATAACAACCTAGAAAATGTTCATTTCCTCTGGGTGTCTATGGTACAGTTAATTCACATTGTGTAAATATCCACTTGGCGACTATTTGCCTTGGGCATTTCCCCCTATCATTTCTGAGTCTCTGCAAGGTGTACAAGAAAAAAAAAAAAAAAACTACTGTAAAAGGCAGTTTAATTGTTCGAAATGACTGTTTTTGCACCTCTTGTAAAAAGATATTTAGAGATTGCATTTGCTGTTTTTTGTTTTGTTTTGCTTTATATCTGACTCACAGAGGATAACCATAAAATGGGTGATTCTCTCCGAAGTTGAGTAATCACCATGACTGTAAATGAGGGGCACAATTTTGGACTCTGGCTCGAAACTGAGTCACAGGCCAGTAGCAGTATATGTATCTGGTGCCACCTTGCTGTTTATCTACAAATCATACTGTCGTTTAAGTATTTTGAAGCCCATTTCAGTTAAATAATATTTTTCATGGTCCTTTGAGATCTTCATTTCAATGTTAAATCTGGGATCACAGTGAAGCAAAAAATATCTGTCTCCTTTCACTTCCTTCAGTACATACAAACATTATTTAATCGATAAGAATTAACTGTACTAAATCACGTGATATGCTGTTCTAGATACAGCAAGCACTCCTTAAGAAAAATATCCAATACAGTAAATAGGTACTATAGTAATTTTTAGACATGGTACCCATTGATATGCATTTAAACCTTTTACTGCTGTGTTATGTTGATAACATATATAAATATTAGATAATGCTAATGCTTCTGCTGCTGTCTTTTCTGTAATATTCTCTTTCATGCTGAATTTACTATGACCATTTATAAGCAATGCAGTTAACTACAGATAGCATTTCAGGACAAAATAGATGACTCGAACCATTTATTGCTTAAAAAATAGCTTGCGCCATGCTATGCTATAAGCAGCTTTTACGCACATTGACAAAATGAAGAGTAAGCTTCCGCTTGCTAAGGGAAACTGTGGAAACTTTTGTAACTTTTGGTGAAATGGAAAATTATTTACAAACCGTCAAAGAATATGAGGAAGTTGCTGTATGACATAGTGCTGGCACTGATATTATCCATCATCTTGTTTTGGACACTCGTGTAAATGTGATTGGATTGTTTGAAAGAAGACTTAAAGATTTAAAGTTTCAAAGGTTTCTGTTTTGGTTTTGTTTTGCATTTGGAGAAAATATTGAAAGCAGGGTATGTTGTTCTATTTACCTTGACAAAACCATAAGTAAATGGTGTTACAATATCTCTGAATAGCTTGCTAAAATGATTCAAGCAAGAAACATGAATTGTGTTCAATCCATCAATATCCTAGAGAAATAAAATTTTTTAAAGGGTCCATAGCAAAATGTTAAAGAAAAAAAAAAAAAAAGTCCTAAACACATAGCCAAAATCAACCTATGAAAGCTTTTCATGATGAACACAGGAAAAATTGTTGAAAGGTGATCTCCTGGCTACCCATTTTCCAACGTGACATGGATTACAACTCATGTCTCTAAATTGAAAAGTTATTGGGAAACCCACATACCATAATCAATACTACTCACATTTAATCCTACAAAAAACCCACATATTCTAATTTCAACATATCTATGTAACCTGTGATTTCAGTGGTTGTTCTACATTTACGTTATATATCATTAGGCCCATTATGGGCTAATAAATATGCCTTAAAAATCTGAACTTTTCCCCCCCCACTATGCTCATATGGCCATTTACAGCACTTAGAATAAAAACAGATTTTAAAATATTCAGCTAAAGTCTTATTGGAAATAGAATTGACACATTTGGAGAAACTGAAGAAGAAATTGAAAATGGGTCTTTAGAATATGATCTAAATGAAAATTATATTGAGGATTCTTTTTCATTTTTTCTCTTTTATTCTTTTAAAAATTTTATTCAATAGTTCTAGTTTACAGTGAGAAAGAATTGGGCTATGAATTATTTTAAGGAATCAAAGAAGAATTGGTATTGATTATATAATATTTAAGGACAAACACTATATTTTGCCGTTTACAGTAGTAACTCACTGAATGAGATTGGTAATTGGCCAACATTAAGTATATTTCCAATACTGAAGGGTTCAAAACATTGCATTATAAACTCTTTTGGGAAATGTATCTAAAGTTTTTTTTCTGTTCTTATTCTGCTTTTTGTTTGGTTGTATTTTTATTTTCAGATAGATTAATAAATCTGGCAGCTGATTTCTGCAAGATTCTTGTGTTTTGAATTTCTAATTGAATTGGCTTTTCAAACATAGAAATCAATAATATAACATTTTCCTTCAACTTGGTAAAAGAAACTAAAAGAAATATCTCCCCTCATGTTTGCTGCCTCTCGATGCTAATGCCCAACAGACTAATTATAGCAAAGAATGTTACCTCTCAAATAACTAATGAAAAATGATGTTTCTTAAATTATGCCTATAAAAATGCTTAAAATTAAA
This sequence comes from Hippopotamus amphibius kiboko, assembly GCF_030028045.1. Taxonomy (NCBI): domain Eukaryota; kingdom Metazoa; phylum Chordata; class Mammalia; order Artiodactyla; family Hippopotamidae; genus Hippopotamus; species Hippopotamus amphibius. The sequence continues at coordinate 67,547,908 of NC_080189.1, read as the reverse complement.
AATTCACACACCTGACAGTGCAGAGCAGTTTTCTCAAATTATAGATCTTGGGGGTCATTTAATTGAAACTCCTTTTTACAGATTTTATCAGTTTCATGTAGATACTGTAACAAATTACCACAAATTTAATAACTTAAAGCAACACAAATTTATCCTCTTATAGTTCTAGAAATCAGAAGTCCAAAATGATTCTAAAGGGCCGAAATCAAGGTGTCCGTAGGACTTCTTCCTTCGGGAGGATCCACAGGAGAATCCCGTCTTCGTGTCTACTTTTAGAAGCTATTGTGATTTCTGGCTCCTGGCTTCCTCACTCCAATCTCTGCTTTTGTGGTCACACCTCTTTCTCCTCTACTGTAGTCAAATCTCCCTTGGCCCATCTCTTATAAGGACACCTGTGATTACATTCAGGGTCCACCCAGATAACGCAGGATAATCTCCCCACCTCAAGATCTTTAACTTAATCACATCTTTGAAGTCCCTTTTGCCAGGTAAGTTATCATTCACAGGGATCAGGACATGGATAATGGGCATGGGGGAGAAGGGGTAGCTGTTATTCAGCTTACCACACAGATGTAAAAACTGTATTAAAAGTACTGACTGACTTACATATGGACAAAAAATATTCTCTTGATGATCTAGGGTTAGAAACTACTGAAGAACATTTCTGTTTACCATTGAGAGAGTCTCACTTTACATAAAAGGTAACAAAAGTATTCTATGTTAAGGTTACCTACTCCACTAAAGCATCTGATAATCCCATAAAGCTTTTAGATTATTTAATTCTCCCACATGTAAAAATTATGTAATGAGGGAAAAAAATTTGTGTGATAATTACAGAGTCGTATCATAGTTAATTATGTTATTCAAGTCAGATTATGTTTTTTTAATGTAAACTTCTTTTGGTGCTAGTATGAGTTGTTACTATGCAATCTTAACATCCACAAGTTATTAGCGTTTAAGAAATAATATATAGAATGTCTGTTACTCAAAAGAGCAATTCTAAAATATGAGTCAACTTACGTTTATATAACAAGGAAAGAAATTATTACCTGATGTGATTGCATTTGGCCAGATCACAGGTGTTTCTAAAATGAATGTTCTATTAGGCATCATTTTCAGAGCCTATAATGACAAAACATTACAGAGGGGAAGACCATTTGAATGTTTCTTACTTGGTATTTTAAAAGAGAAAAACTAAAATTTGAAAATAAATGAGTGAGCTATTTTCCAGTTGCAGTTTGATATGAGGAAGGGGAAAAATAGAATTGTAAGAAAAAAATAAAGATGGGTAAAAATAACAGAAGGAAGTTAAAGAAGGCAAATGAGCATATTGAGCAATTGTGATAAGAATTGCATAAAAGCCAAGTTTCCGTAAGATATCAATGTTGGACGTGATGCTGAAGAATTTGGCTCAATTTACTTAGAACTCAACTAGTATTTTTAGGACTTAGCTTTTTTTTTTTTTAAATGTGACACTCCTTTAGAAAGATTAATTTAATAAAAGAAACACTATGGAAAAATATAGTTTAAGAAGAGGAGAATTTGATCAAGTAGTGGATACCTTTAAAGAAAGAAATATTGACGATTTTAGAATGTTTCATTAAAAGTATATGTAGAATAGCGGTGGTTTATAAACTTGTGTAAGTTAAGGTTGTTTTTTCTTTTTGCATATAGACTCCAGTATTCTTATTTAGATCCATTCTAAAATTATGTTTCTATGGAGAAGAAATTTCTAATTCACTTGGATGTTATTAAAATTATACTTACGGTTTGAGAAAACATTCTATGAAATTTATGTGATTATAGCAAATAAATATGCTCAAAATTTAAATTAAAATAAAAGCCCAGAAACTGAAAATATTGCACTATTGTGATCACTCTTGAAGATGGCCCATGTGAAGCTGATAAGTATCTAAATTTTTAACTTGCTTCTGAATCTTCTTAATTATTTATGAGCAATGCTCTTGTAGGGGTTTTGCCCTCCTCTCACTTCCCACGTGTTATTCTTTTTTTGGTAATTTAGGTCCCAGGACACCTGATAAATCTTTTTCTAGTGCTGTGTTCTAATCTCTTTAAATACATTTTTTCACTTAATCTGTTCAGCAACTATATCAGGAAGACATTTTAGGAAAGGAACTACCTAAATGTTTTCAGTGACGCCCATGTGCCAGCCAGCATGTATATACGCTTGACAGATGTCACTGCTTCCATCACTGATTGGTTTTCTCTGAGGAGAAGCTGAGGCTAAAGACAAAACCAGAATGTCATTGTGTTCAAGATTCATGTGATCACAGGTAAATTCATAAACCCTATTTTTTTTCTGTAACCTGACCTAGCTACTTTATTTAAATTTTAAATGACTTAAAAATGTATATAATGACACATTTTACTGAAACATTCTTATTTAAAATGTATTTCTTTAAATATTTCTGATTAGTCTTTATAGAAAAATGTGAAAAAGAAATCAAGTACTACTTAAACAACAGCAATATCAAAACATTAAATTTTTTTTTGAATCTTTAAGCATTTAGAAATCAAAATGATTGAAGTACTACTTTGGTTTTTCTCCTGGAGAAGGATACAGCTTAATGATTCCAAAAGAGATCAACTTCTTCAGAATGTTGTAAACACTGCCTGCATGACTTACGCTATTAGATATAACTTCTGAAAGTCACAGATTTTCCAGAAAACTTTTAAAGCATAGTAGATTTGAAATTACGTGATTCAAAAGAAGCAACAAATGAATTTTTAAAGTAGAAAGTAGAACTGAAATCACGGCAACTATTTTCCAAAGACATCTTAATTTTTAAAAACTATCACATTGTTTCAGAGGGGACTAAGACATCTTAGGTAAATTTAATTTTCTGAATAGCCAGTAAAATTATTTGTCCTGTAGAAAATTTAATCTGAATTTAATTGACAGAAGAAAAACATGGCACACATGAAAAAACCAAGGAAATAAGGTAATGCAAGCTACATTACCTTTTAAACTGCAAAATGCGATCCTACTTTTAATACTCAAGAAATATTTTACTTTATATTTTAAAATACTAAATTCTTTAAACTTTTTCTATTTAAAAATGTTATAAAATATATGTAACATAAAATGCCATTTTAACCATTTTTAAGTGTCCACTTCAGTGGCATTAATTACATTCACAATGTTGTGCAACCATTACCATTAGTATTTCCAATCCATTTAGATTATTTTATTCTTAAAATATTTTTGAAAACTACTATAGGAGATACTTTGTTACATTAGAATTAGAAACATAAAAAAAGCAACCTTATGTTTTCTAGTAATTCACATTACTTGCTCCTTTATTAATAGGCTGGCCTTGATTTCATACTGTAGTTTAATAGTGTTATTAAAGAAAAGAAAAAACTTTATGTATAAACACTATTTCTACAAAGTCCCAGTGATTGCGGGGCGGGGTGGGGGGGGTTCATTTAGATAATGAGTTTACTGGATGTTTTGAAAATAACTCAGTTATTTACATCTATGTTAACAAATAAATGCAGCCCAGAACCTTAAAACAAGCCACATCAAACAGAGAACTGATCTTTTACAGTCATATTTCTTTAGTTTGAGTGGACAGATTTGATTAACATATCATAAAGACACAAACATATTGAAGCTATGCTGAAACTCTTTCATACAGTGATAATTTCAGATAACATTTTTAGGAAAAATTTCCCAAACAGAAACATGCTAGATTTAATAAAAGTATTTAATTAATGTGAAATCAGATTAACAAGATACATTGGGCATCACGCCACCACCCCCTCATCAAACACTAAGAACTTTCTAAATTAAAACAGAAATTGAGTATTTTTCTATTTTTCAAATTTCATAGATTCCTTTCAAAATCTGTCCCTTGAAATATGGTACTTAATCACAAGGTGACTGACTTAGAATCATTCACTTATGGAGTAAATTTTGGTTTATTATTGAAAGGACAGCATCTGAAGAGAGAAGATTCTATTATTTTTTTCTGAGATACATAATACCAGGCCCAAATGTGATAACATTCCAAATTTGTTGATTTTGTTTCATGAGGAGCTTGCTTTGTAGGTGTAACAAGCCTAAAATTGCCATTTTAATTATTTCACATGTGAACCTCTGAAATTCACTATCAAGAAAATTATGAAATAGAATCAACTGAAAAAAGAATTCTTCCCTAGAATTTACTGCTTAGTTATTTTCATTAAAATTTGTCATCATGTAGAATCCCTGAGGCAGTGTTTCCAAAACCAAAACAAGAAGAAATATGAAAATAAATATTTGGATAATTTAGATCTCAAAGGAGAAATACATTGCACACTGATTTATTCATTGAGTGAATATTAATTCACTCATATTAGAAGTGACTTTGGATTATTCACTTCAATTTGTTCTTTGTTGGGAAATCCATTGATTTAACCCCCCCCCCCCACATCCCCAATAATGAATCTTCTACAAACTGGTATTAAACATTACTATACAATCAGTTGTATACATATTGCATCCAAATTAAGTACCCCACCCCACAGGTAGAGTCTATGGAAGACACAGATTTATAAAAGTGATCCCTGCCCTCAAACGACATAAGACTTACCCACATGAATCTAATCCACTCTTAGAGAACTACATATGATATATCAATTAGGCTGAAATAATCCACTAATGAGTGCAGAGTCTACGGAAAAGGAGTATGGTAAACAAGCGGTCTTAAGAATACTAGTGACAGTGGGAAGCAGGGATACTTTTATTCAAATATAATGAGTGTTTCAGGTCAATTATGCCTGTTGCTATAGAATGAAGCATTCAATTAATCACTATGTGCAAGTCTACATGGCCCATCATGGCAAAGGATGCTGACCATTTAACTAAAAATCAAGGCAAGGCAGACAACTGACTCATTAACTTCCAGACTGCCTTGACCCTGAGAATCTTGATTAAAAGCATTTATCAAATGCCCACTTGCTGTGTACGTGTTCATCATAGTAGCAAGAAATAATCATCAGTCTATTCAGGTCACCATTACTGAAATCAATGATTACCAACTATCGTTCCATTCTTACATTACTTTACTCAAGATTCAGAGCCCAGGAGACAGAATCCAAGGGTTTGCCCTTGGTTTGCGTCCTTGCTCTTTGCCTGTTAAAGGGCATGGGATCTTACAGTTCCATCAAGCCCTTGCATGCTGGATGAGCAGTAATTCCCTCAAGTAACTGGCAACTTAAGAAGTGGAATTGCCTGCCGGGTGTCCAGTCTTTCTCAAGGTCCCTAAAAATATTATCATCCATCTTCAGCATGGGAAAACTGCTGAATATAGTGTCCTTTTTGTTCTTCCATTTCCTTCAAGAGTATTTTGGTTCCTATAGGTCCTTAAAGCCTGCTGACAGGATAATGTGCATAAAAGCAGTGATGAGCAAGAAATGGACATATTTACCAAGTTCTAGAAGAGTATAAGAGGAACAGTAATGAGAACAAAACACTATGCATATAGGATAGGTACTATATTAGTTCACCAGGGCTGCCCTAACAAAGTAGCACCAACAGGGTGGTTTGCACAGCAGAAATGTGTTATCTCATGTTCTGGGGCTAGACATCCAAAATCAAGCCTTTGGCAGGGTTGGTATCTTCTATGGGCTGGACCTGTTCCAGGCCCCTCTCCTTGGCTTGTAGCTGTTCTTCTTTTTTTCCCATTTCTCTTCATATTGTCTTTCCTCTGCATCTGCCTCTGTGTTCACTTTCTCCTTTTCAGAAGGATACTGGTCATTTTGGGTTAGGTCTCACTCTAATGACCTCACTTTAACTTACCTCTGTAAAGACCCTGAAAACCATGATTAAATCCATTTCACCTGCCTTCACTAATCAAGGTGATTTTAACATTTGCCTGTCCTCCAAGCCACAGGCAGCCTAAATGAGAAGATGTTTGCCTGAGTTGTTTTACTGAGAACCTGGAGTCAGCTGCCTCTAGACCAAGCTGAGTCAGCAAAAGACTGGTTAGGCACCCCGGACGCTCCAACTGGGCATGCGCAAGCGGCCTGTTTGTGACCTGAACGTGCAAAGGCCTGTAGCTTAGGTACGCCTGCGCAGAACCACACGCCTTCCTCCAATCACCTTTCCCCATGCTCCCTGGCCCTCAACAGTAGCCTGATCTCCGTACCTTCCGGGAAGGTGGATTTGAGATTCCCTCTCCTGTCTCTTCGCGGCACTGCGAGTAAACCAGCTATTCGCTGCAAGCCTGTGTGTCTCAGCGCTTTGACTTGACAGGTAAGACAGCCTGGCTCGATAGCAACCTCATCTCCAAATAAGGTCACTTTCTGAGCTATTGCGGCTAGGACTTCATGTATCTTTTGGGGGGAGGACACAGTTCAACCCATAGCAGGTACTTAAACTGTGATCAAGCGAAAGCGAAAGACTCCATTAAAACGATTGTTATCCATTACATGTGAGATTTAGGCTTGAGAGGAATTACAACTGTATCTTTCTTATATTACACAACTAATATGGATAAAGATACCACATAAATATAACCAAGGCATTGCCCTTTATTCTCAATGAGGGTGTTTAAAATAAATTTTATTCTCATAGTCCTCTTATCCCTCTACCAATGAATACTTTTCCTAGAAAGATGTTATAGGAAAATAGAAGTAATGGGATTACTCACATAAGAAAATGAAAATCCAATAAGAAATTGTAGGGGGACTTCCCTGGCAATCCAGTGGTTAAGACTCCGTGCCTCCAGTGCCAGGGGTGCAGTTTCCATCCCTGGTCGGAGAACTAAGATCTCACATGCCTCGAGGTGCGGCCCCCCCAAAAAATTGTGGGGATGCTAAATGGGAAAAATAAGTAATATAAAATCAAAAGAAGAAAAAGTAGTATCGTAATAAAATTAGTATGTTGTTTCTGTTCTCTTAGGTTTTTAGCAAGTTTCAAGCATATAGAAACTTTCTATATGCTAGGAAAAAAAATCTATGAACAAAAACACTATAGACTTTTCTGAGCTAAAATGAGAAGTTAGATGAGGAAATTTGCGTTGAGCACTACTTATCATTTAAGCACCATTGAGCAATAAGCAGCCTGGGTTTACACAGAACAAATCATGCCAAACAAACCTGATTGCTTTTTTTATTGAATTTCAAGATTAGTGGATGAATGCAATGTGGGAGATGTAATACATTTGGATTTTAGCAAAACATTTGATACAGTGTTTCATGAACTCTAAAATGAATTCAAAGAGTCAGGAATATTAACACTGAGGTAAGGAATGGAAATTAAATGAAAGATTGCAAAGAAAAAGAAGTCATAATCAACCATGATATGGCAGCCTGGGAACACATCATTATAAGGTGCTACAGTGATCACAGGATTTATTCAGTCCATATTAACATTCACACAGCTCTCTCAGCCTTGATAAAAAGAAATGGAGTAACAGATTCAGAATGTACCCCATGATTTCAGGCTGTATTTATCAGTCCAGATTTAGGGGAAGGAGAAAATAGACTTGGCCTCAAACATTTTTGATGTCTTAAAAAATAGTTACATATATCACTGGATCATTTAATTTACTTAATGCTCTAAGATTTTGTCATGATGCTGTTATTTGATCTCTTTTCCGTGTCTCATGACAAGCCAAGTTTTTTACATCATCCATATTCTTACATAGGGTAAGTCATACTATATTTTAGTATAAGTCTGCCTGGTCTTGTACTAGAGATCAATGAAGAAGATAACAGGCTCTCTCGGTTGCCCGACTCTTTAGTACTCGGGAGACTTAAATCCCACCACCTTGTGTGGACTTCACATTAGATACTGCCCTCAAGGTGCAAGTTAAAAGGATACCTAATTAAATAAATAGGAAGGAGTAGAAGCATTCCAATGAAATTCACAGTTGATACTAAATTGGGAGGTGCTGCTGAAAGCAGTGAGACCAGTAAAATTACAGCTGGTGCTCTGGCACAGCTGAGAAATGTGTATGTCAAATGCAAAGCCCAAGAGTTGCTTGGAAAGGAGAAAAACATTCAGCAGTAATACCAGAGAATGCAACGAGGCGACAGGAAACAGCAACTTGCATGTGAGTTTACAAGGTCAAATATCACCCAAGAGATGTAACAGAATGTTTGATCTATTAGATGAGTTTGAAAAAGATTAATCAGTTTCTAATATAATGCTAAAGTCTCTTCTGGAAGACAGAGTTTATTCCCTTTGGAAACATCCTTTCCCAGAGTAACAGAAAGGTACAGAGGGAAATCAGAGAATAGCAACAAAAAATGATTATGAAGTCGCAGGATAGTCTCACCATGAAAGATCAAAATATGTATAGTATTGTTAAAAGGGAAAGGAATTATAGAGTTAATCTACAGATGTAGAACATCTGTTAAGGTGAGTAGCAAAAGAGAATCAGTATTTTCTAAAGAGCAGGAACAACACTCAATGGGAAAAACTGAGAATTAATAAATTTATAACCACATTAATAAAAAATTAAAATCCTGAGAAGGAGAGACACTATATGTCTGAGAAAGTCTTCGAATTTCACCCTTTGGTCAAATTATTGACTTGAGAATATGCCAAAAAGATATGCAATGGCTTTCTTTTTTGTTATGAATTTTTTTTTAATTGAAATATGGTTGATTTACAATGTTGTGTTAACTTCTGCTGTACAGGAAAGTGATTCAGTTATACAGATATAAATATATATATATTCTTTTTTTCATATTCTTTTCCTTTATAGTTTATCATAGGATACTGAATATAGCTCTCTGTGCTCTACAGTAGGACCTCATTGTTTATCCATTCCGTACATAATAGTTTACATCTGCTAGCCCCAACCTCCCACTCCATCCCTCCCCCAGCACCCGCCCCTTTGGCAATCACAAGTCTGTTCTTTATGTCCATGATTGTATTCATGTTTCCTAGATAGGTTCATTTGTGTCATATTTTAGATTCCACATGTAAGTGATACAATATTGTATTTGTCTTTCTGACTTACTTCGTTTAGTATGATAATCTCTAGTTGCATCCATGTTGCTACAAATGGCTTTATTTCCTTCTTTCTTATAGCTGAGTAGTATTCCATTGTGTATATGTACCACATCTTCTTTATCCATTCATCTGTCAGTGGACACTTAGGTTGTTTCCATGTCTTGGCTATTGTGAATAGTGCTGCTATGGACATAGGGATGCATGTATCTTTTTGGATTACACTTTTGTCTGGGTATACTCCCAGAAGTTGATTGCTGGATCATGTGATGATTCTATTTTTAGTTTTCTAAGGAACCTCCATACTGTTTTCTGTAGTGGCTGCACCAACTTACATTCCCACCAACAGTGTAGGAGGATTCCCTTTTCTCCACACCCTCTCCAGCATTTGTTATTTGTAGACTGTTTAATGACAGCCATTCTGACCAGTGTGAGGTGGTATCTCATTGTAGTTTTGATTTGCATTTCTCTAATAATTAGTAATGTTGAGCATCTTTTCATGTGCCTGTTGTCCATTTGTATTTCTTCTTTGGAGAAATGTCTATTTAGATCTTCTGCCTGTTTTTTGATTGGATTGTTTGTTTTTTCCTGTTGTTGAGTTGTATGAGCTGTTTGTATATATTGGAAATTAAGCCTTTGTTGGTCGCATCATTTGCAAATATTTTTCCCATTCTGTAGGTTGTCTTTTCGTTTTGTGTATGGTTTCCTTTGCTATGTAAAAGCTTGTAAGTTTGATTAGGTCCCATTTATTGATTTTGGTCTTTATTGCCTTAGAAGACTGACCTAAGAAAACATTGGTACCATCTATGTCAAAGTGTGTTTTGCCTATGTTATTTTCTAGGAGTTTTATGATGTCATAACTTATATTTAAGTCTTTAAGCCATTTTGAGTTAATTTTTGTGTATGATGAGAGGGTGTCTTCTAACTTCATTGATTTACATGGTCTAGGGCCATACCACCCTGAACACGCCCGATCTTGTCTGATTTACATGCAGCTGCCCAACTTTCTCAACACCACTTGCTAAAGACATTGTTTTTTCTCCATTGTATATTTTTGTCTCTTTTCTTGAAGATTAATTGATCGGAGGAGTGTGGGTTTATTTCTGGGCTCTCTATTCTGTTCCATTGATCCGTATGTCTGTTTTTGTGCCAATACCATGCTGTTTTGATTACTGTAGAGAAATGTAATGGCTTTCTGAACAAGGGTTTTGCCAAGTACTTAAGAATATTCTTAACAAACTGATAGATTCAATAACTTACTTGAATAAAAATTCAAATCCCAACACACATTTTATATGGTCCCATTATGACCATAACTATTGGATCTGCATCTCCCTCCCTCCCTTTCCTCCTCTCCCCTCCCTCCCCCCCCCCTTCCTTCCTTCCAAATATGATTAACTGGCATGTTTTTAAATGGTTTGTGTGGTCCACTGTTTCTCTACCAGAACAGTGGGCATTTGGGCCAGACAATTCTAAGCAAGACTCTTGTGCATTATAGGATGTGTGGCATCTGCCACCCCCAGACACTACATGCCAGTAGGTCCTCCAGTAATGACAATAGTCAAACCCTTACACTCACATACATTTATAAGTGCCCTTAACGTCACCCTCTACTCCAGAAAAGTTCAAAACTTTTTAAACACGCTTACCATAACAAGCTCAAGAATTAATGTTTCCATATTTTGGTTTATTGTCATACCTGCTTGGGAAATTTAAGGGTCTGGTGTCACAAGAACCTTATATCAGTCAAGATATATTAGCTCATGCTAAGTGGCTTACAAAAACAAAGTTTATTTTTCCATCCACATATCCACCATGGATCAGCTGCAGTCCTGTCTCAGACTTTGTTTTGATGGTGCAGTCTTAAGGCAGAGCACTGATGGTTGTTACGACATAGGGGAAAGAGCATGATAACTACCTCTTGGCTCTTGGAGCTTCTGCCCTGAACTTACACTAGCACTTCTGTTCATACTCATTGGCCAAAGAGTGTCACTTGCCCATGCTTGAGTTCCAGAGTAGGGATATACAAATTTTCTGCTGGGAGGGGCATTTAATATGAGCAAACAAATTGTCTTTTGCTCTTAGTATTCTTTTTGAATTTCAAGGAAAATAACGTTGGAATTCATCAGAAAATTTCCCTTCTCTTTAGGAACTCAGTGTTGGAGGCAAGAAAGACACAGAGATCACTGACTGTAATTCAGTGAGTGAAATTTTGTGTTATAAATATCTAATAAGTATCTGAGTACAGTTATGAGAGCAGTTTATCTTGCTTGAATAAGGATATGGAGACATCTTTATAAAGGAAATGATGTCTGGCCCAAGCATATAAATTTGGTGGACAATTTCAGGTAGATAACAGAGACTGGCAAGTGAGAAGAGGGAGAAAGAGTCTAGGATTGTCAGAATCTTCCGGGAATCTTTCTTAAGCTATGCATTCACATCCCCCAACTCCCAGTGACACAACAGAAGAAAGCAGGAGGCATGCTCATTTTGATAAAACTTCCAAAATGATTCAAATGCACGCACAACCCATACGAAAACATCACCACCACCACCACTCCATGCTTTAATCTACTCTCCAGTAGATCAACAACCCACCCATCTGGGTTCTTGAACATTGGAATCACTTGGGGTTTTGTTTTAAAATAAAGATTTCCTGAGTTTCAGATTCAGTAGGTCTGGGATAGACCCCAGGAATCCTAATTCCATGTGATTCTACTATAAGTGATCCACCAACCTCACTTATGTGGGAGGGAAAATATGAGGAAGTATGCCTGGGGTTGAGGTTATTGGGAGAGGCTGAAACTAGAGCTTGAAGTTCTTCTGTGGAAAGATAAGGGGTTCATGCAGACTGTGAATACAGGGGTCCACTATTCTGCTTACCACAACATGCAGACTGCATAAAATTCATAGAATTGCAAACCAGTAGAATAAATTCAGTTTTACTGTATGTTAATTTAATTCATAAAATAAAATGGCTCAAGTGACTCTTAATATAAAGCAAGTTTTAGAAACTCAGCTTTTGGCCAAGGTGAGCCACCAAAGTCTATTCAGCATAAGTATGAAGAGTGATATTTTTGTTTTAAAAAAAGTTCTTTTGTAGATGTGTGCAGGATATATTGGGGGCTATGGAGTAGAGACAAGCTCATCAATTAGAATGCAATCAGTTGAGGCAAGAGATGAATGAGGGTCGTAATTAGACCCTGGAGCCTCATTTTCTAGAAACTGTGAGTTCCTCTGTGAAGAGCCTGAGAGAAGGGCCCTGGGTTTATGCTCCTCCCTTTCCCCTACCAAGTAGTAGTGTTTGCTTTCCAGAATACAAAGCTATCATCTTCACATCTGTTCTCAAGAAGCTTAAAGTCTGACATTCTAAATGATGAAAAGAAATAAACCAAGAAATAAAAGGTGTGTGGGAAGGTTCTGAGTGCAGGCTTGGTCTGGATAACAACAGTGGTACCCCAGTGTGGAGAGACTGGTTTTAAATACATTGCCAATGATGCTGGGGAGGTCAACATCATACCCACATCTGAAACGAGTTGGTTGGAGGGTCTTTTAAATTCTGCCCCAAATTGCAACCCAATAGTAGCATTCTGGCTCATTTGTAAATGACAGAAGAGACTACAGAAACAGGTCTGTTTGAACAATTATTTAGTGTTGTCATTCATTGTAGAATACTGTGTGAGCTTGAAGATTGGACATATGTCTTTATTCTTTACCTACCTATCATGATCCATCAACTCATCCTAATAAAAAAAATTCCAGGGTTGAGGTTTTGGGGCTTCTGGCTTGAAGAAGATGGCCTTTTATGCATTATTGGGTAGAGTGTCTTTGAATGTTGTGTGTGTGTGTGTTTGTGTGTATTTAGGCTAATGAATCAACCTGGCTATTACTGATGCTTCCAGTTATAGGTCTTAAAGAGCAAAAGATGGAAAACAGAAAGGTAAAAGAGCGAAAATACTTACGTAGAGCTCAGGCATCCGTCATTTAGGGCCTATTAGAATAATTGGCCCTGAGAAACAGGGTAGCTGAAAACTTTTGATGCCAATAGAAAGCCTATAAGAGGTAGACTTTGGAAGGTAGCATCACAGCATGAATAGGAGTGGGTGGGTCCTGGACAAGGAATGGAACAAAACAGAAGGAGTAGCTGGCCAAGGCCCATCATGAAGGTGAGCATAAGCCAGTGCAACAGGAAGGATCTTAACAGGACCTAAGGGTTGAGTACAGCCAGGGTCAACACGCATAGGTAGACTACACCAAGGAAAACTGTAAGGAACCTTCTTACTATGCACTAGATGTTTCTGATCAGAAGGGGCAGTTTCTCCTATGTATGGAGAGGGCATGTTATAATGAAAATACTTCTAGTATTTACAGAAATTTGAGTTTTAGGTTGACTTGTGGGGGCTTAGAGACAAAACCTTTTAGTAATACTTGGCCACTTTCCTTATCTTTAAGAGGCTTCCGGGTATTGCTTTGTCCTGCCTTTTTGGTCACTCCTGTCAGTCCTCTGTGTGTGTTCTTCTTGCTCTACTGGCCATCCTTGGCCTTTTTCTAGTTTCACGTTATGGATTCTCCCTGGATTATCTCTTTGAAGCCTATGGTCCCTATCACCACTTGTTCTGATGTGTTCTAAAAATCTAATTCTTAACCCAGCGCCAAATCCTAATTTCAGATTTACTGCTGAACATCTCAACCTGGATATTCCGCAGGACTCTCAAATGTATTGTGTCCCAAACCGAATCCAACAATTATCCTCTCACAGGCCCTTTGTTTCCCTGCACTAGTCTCCCACTTCACCCTATAAGCATTTACTCTGAAAAATCTTCTAAAACTCACCCTCCAACTGTATCTCCTTGCTTATTCTATCTATATTTTATATCAGTGTCTCATAACTAATTGAAATAAGTTGTTTAAATTTGTGTGACACTTATTGAATAGAATATTATGCAAACATTGAATAATTGTGTCCTATTGCTAGTTTGATAAACACAGCAAGGACAATGGGGCAGTGGACCCAAATGTCTTATGTGCACAGACATGAAGATGACCAGGGATGTTAATGAGCTGGGCAGTATAGAGCCAATCTTTACCCCTGCGTGTGGCCCAGTAGGGCAATATGCTCCCTCTTTGTCCTCTAGAAGCAGAAGATAAAATCCATAAAGATCATGTGAAAATCATCCTGGACTGTGTTGACTGGGTGTGTCAGGCCTGACTTGCAGAGCCTATAATGTGTCCACTGTTTCCTGCTTCAAGAGAACCCAGTGATTTCTGGTTCTGACATCAGATATATTCGCACCTTGCCTAAGGGTTGGAAGAAGGGAAAGGAAGAATTGTGTTATATTGATATTTTTTGTTTCGCTGTTATACTTAGGCTGGAGGGCTAAAGTACTTAAGAGAATGGAATACAAACTGTACACAATGCAGAGAGAGTCTGGCCCTCCCGCTGAGCTCTGTAAGGTCCTGGATTGAGTCCTTCCATGACAGGCACAGAAGCTGAATATGGGGATGCTCTGAATCTGACAGTCAGGTGGTCTTGAGGGAGCTAGTCTTATAAATGTACAGTGTTATTGACGGATATTAATACATATGGAAGACACTGTATCAGGACTGATTTTGGCCCAGAAAACTCTCGAATTTCATGTATCTTGTCTGCAGTTTCCCTCAAGAACATTTTTAGTTTTTGCTTTAGGCTCTGTTTTCCTTTGTCTCCAGAGTAAGAATTCTATCTAATCTCAACTTTTGCTACCAAATCGGGGAATAATTCTAAAATAATCAGTTCATAACCTGGTTTATTGACTGAATGACTTTCTGTGTTCTTGAGTATAACTGCACATTATGACTTTTTTTTTAAGCTCTTTATTGGAAAATCATCGCTTTACACTCATGCCAGCTTTTGAGGTACACCAGAGTGAATCAGCTGTATTTATACATATATCCCCATATCCCCTCCCTCCCATGACTCGCTCCCGCTCTCCCTGTCCTGGCCCTCTAAGGCATCACCCATCATCGAGTTGATCTCCCTTTGTTATACAGCAACTTCCCACTAGCTATCTGTTTTACAGTTGATAGTGTATATATGTCTATGCTACTCTCTCACTTCATCCCAGCTTCCCCTTCGCCTCTACCTCAACCCCCGTGTCCTCCAGTTCATTTGCTGCATCTGCATCCTTATTCTTGCCATGTCACTGGGTTCATCAGTACCATTTTTTTTTTTTTTTTTTTTGGATTCCGTATATATGAGTTAGCATACAGTATTTGTTTTTCTCTTTCTGGCTTACTTCACTCTATATGACAGACTCTAGGTCTATCCACCTCATTACATATAGCTCCATTTCATTCCTTTTTATGGCTAATAGTCCATTGTATATATATGCCACATCTTCTTTATCCATTCATCTGTTGATGGGCATTGAGGTTGCTTCCATGTCCTGGCTATTTTAAATAGTGCTGCAGTGAACATTATGGTACATGTTTCTTTTGGGATTATGGTTTTCTCTGGGTATATGCCCAGTAGTGGGATTACTGGATCATATGGTAGTTCTATTTTTAGTTTTTTAAGGAACCTCCAAACTGTTTTCCATAGTGGCTGTACCCACTTACATTCCCACGAACAGTGCAGGAGAGTTCCCTTTCTCCACACCCTCTCCAACATTTGTTGTTTCTAGACTTTTTGATGATGGCCATTCTGACTGGTGTGAGGTGATACCTCATTGTGGCTTTGACTTGCATTTCTCTGATGATTAGTGATGTTGAGCATCTTTTCATGTGTTTGTTGACCATCTGTATGTCTTCTTTGGAGAAATGTCTATTTAGGTCTTCTGCCCATTTGTGGATTGGGTTATTTGCTTTTTTGGTATTAAGCTGCATGAGCTGCTTGTATATTTTGGAGATTAATCCTTTGTCCGTTGCTTTGTTGGCAAGTATTTTCTCCCATTCTGAGGGTTGTCTTCTTGTCTTGTTTATGGTTTCTTTTGCTGTGCCAAAGCTTTTAAGTTTCATTAGGTCCCATTTGTTTCTTCTTGATTTTATTTCCATGATTCTAGGAGGTGGGTCAAAAAGGATCTTGCTTTGATGTATGTCATAGAGTGTTCTGCCTATGTTTTCCTCTAGGAGTTTTATAGTGTCTGGCCTTACTTACATTTAGGTATTTAATCCATTTTGAGTTTCTTTTTGTGTATGGCATTAGGAAGTGTTCTAATTTCATTCTTTTACATGTTGCTGTCCACTTTTCCCAGCACCACTTATTGAAGAGGCTTTTTTCCATTGTATGTTCTTGCCTCCTTTGTCAAAGATAAGGTGCCCATATGTGCTTGGATTTACCTCTGAGTTCTCTATTGTGTTCCATTGATCTTCCTTTCTCTTTTTGTGCCAGTACCACACTGTCTTGATCACTGTGGCCTTGTAGTATAGTTTGAAGTCAGGAAGCCTAATTCCACCAACTCCATCTTTCCTTCTCAATATTGCTTTGGCTATTCGGGGTCTATTGGCTATTTTGCGTTTCCATACAAATCATAAGATTTCTTGTTCTAGTTCTGTGAAAAATGCCATTGGTAATTTGATAGGGATTGTGTTGAATGTGTAAATTGCTTTGGGTAGGATAGTCATTTTGACAATGTTGATTCTTCCCATCCAAGAACATGGTATGTCCCTCCATCTGTTTGTGTCGTCTTTGATTTCTTTCATCAGTATCTTATAGTTTTCTGCATTCAGGTCTTTTGTCTCCTTAAGCAGGTTTATTCCTAGGTATTTTATTCTTTTTGTTGCAATGGTGAATGGGAGAGTTTCCTTAATTTCTCTTTCTGCTCTTCAGTTGTTAGTGTATAGGAATGCAAGAGATTTCTGTGCATTGATTATGTTTCCTGCTACTTTACTAAATTCATTGATTAGTGCTTGCCATTTTCTGGTAGAATCTTCAGGGTTTTCTATATATAATATCATGTCATCTGCAAAGAGTGACAGTTTTACTTCTTTTCCAATTTGAATTCCTTTTATTTCTTTTTCTTCTCTGATTGCTGTGGCTAAAACTTCCAAAATTACGTCGAATAATAATGGTGAGAGTGGGCATCCTTGTTTTATTCCTGTTCTTAGAGGAAATTCTTTTAGTTTTTCCCCATTGAGAATGATGTTGGCTTTTGGTTTGTCATATATGGCTTTTATTGTGTTGAGGTAATTTCCTTCTGTGCCCATTTTCTGGAGAGTTTTTATCATAAATGGATGTTGAATTTTGTCAAGAGCTTTTTCCGCATCTGTTGAGCTGATCATATGGTTTTTATCCTTCAATTTGTTGATATGATGTATCACATTGATTGATTTGCATATATTGAAGAATCCTTGCATTCCAGGGATAAGCCCCAGTTGACCATGGTGTATGATCTTTTTAATGTGCTGTTGGATTCTGTTGGCTAGTATTTTGTTGAGGATTTTTGCATCTATGTTCATCAGTGATACTGGTCTGTAATTTTCTTTTTTTGTGCCATCTTTGCCTGGTTTTGGTATCAGGGTGATGGTGGCCTTGTAGAATGAGTTTGGGAGTGTTCCTCCTTCTGCTATATTTGGAAGAGTTTGAGAAGGATAGGTCTTAGCTCATCTCTAAATGTTTGATAGAATTCACCTGTGAAGCCATCTGACCCTGGGCTTTTGTTTCTTGGGAGATTTTTAATCACAGTCTCAATTTCTGTACTTATGATTGGTCTGTTCATATTTTCTATCTCTTCCTGGTTCAGTCTTGGAGGATTGTACTTTTCTAAGAATTTATCCATTTCTTCCAGGTTATCCAATTTATTGGCATATAGTTGCTTGTGGTAGTCGCTCATGATCTTCTGCATTTCTGCAGTGTCAGTTGTTACTTCTCCTTTTTCATTTCTAATTCTGTTGATTTGCGTCTTCTCTCTTTTTTTCCTGATGAGTCTGGCTGATGGTTTATCAATTTTGTTTATCTTCTCAAATAACCAGCTTTTAGTTTCATTGATCTTTGCTATTGTTTCCTTCACTTCTTTTTCATTTATTTCTGCTCTGATCTTTATGATTTCTTTCTTTCTGCTCCCTTTGGGGTTCCTTTGTTCTTCTTTTTCTAATTGTTTGAGGTGTAAGGTTAGGTTGTTTATTCGATATTTTTGTTTCTTAAGGTAGGACTGTATTGCTATAAAGTTCCCTCTTAGAACTGTTTTTGCTGCGTCCCATAGGTTTTGGGTGGTTGTGTTTTGATTGTCATTTTTTTCTAGATTTTTTTGATTTCCTCTTTGATTTCTTTAGTGATTTCTTGGTTGTTTAATAGTGTATTGTTTAGCCTCCATGTGTTTTTTTTTTTTTTGCAGTTTTTTTCCTGTAATTGATATCTAGTGTCATGGCGTTGTGGTCAGAGAAGATGCTTGATATGATTTCCATTTTCCTGAAGTTACTGAGGCTTGATTTGTGACCCAAGATGTGATCTATCTTGGAAAATGTTCCATGTGCACTTGAGAAGAAAGTGTATTCTGTCGTTTTTGGATGGAATGTCCTATAAATATCAATCAAGTTGAGATGGTCTAATGTGTCATTTAAAGCTTGTGTGTTCTTATTTATTTTCTATTTGGATAATCTGTCCATTGATGTAAGTGGGGTGTTAAAGTCTCCTAGTATTGTGTTACTGTTGATGTCCCCTTTTATGGCTGTTAGCATTTGCCTTATGTATTGAGGTGCTCCTGTGTTGGGTGCATAGATATTTACAATTGTTATATGTTCTTCCTGGATGGATCCCTTGGTCATTATGTAGTGTCCTTCCTTGTCGCTTGTAATAGTCTTTACTTTAAGGCCTAATTTGTCTGATATGAGTATTGCTCCTCCAGCTTCCTTTTGACTTCCATTTGCATGGAATATCTTTTTCCATCCCTTTACTTTCAGTCTATGTGTGTCCCTTGGGCTGAAGAGGGTTTCTTGTAGGCAGCATATAGAAGGGTCTTGTTTTTGTATCCATTCAGCCAGTCTGTATCTTTTGGTTGGAGCATTTAATCCATTCACATTTAAGGTGATTATTGACATGTGTGTTCCAATTACCATTTTCTTAATTGTTTTGGGTTTTTTTTTTTTTTGTAGGTCTTTTCCTTCTCTTGTGTTTCCTACTTAGAAAAGTTCCTTAAGCAACTGTTCTAAGGCTGCTTTGGTGGTGTTGAATTCCCTTAACTTTTGCTTCTCTGTAAAGCTTTTGATTTCTCCCTCAAATCTGAATGAGATTCTTGCTGAGTAGAGTATCTTTGGCTGTAGGTTTTTCTCTTTCGGGCCTTTCAGTATATCCTGCCATTCCTTTCTGGCCTGCAGAGTTTCTGCAGAAAGATCAGCTGTTATGGGTTTTCCCTTATATGTTATTTGTTGCTTTTCTCTTGCTGCTTTTAATATTTTTTCTTTGTGTTTAATGGTCGTTAGTTTGATTAATATGTGCCTTGGTGTATTTCTCCTTGGGTTTATTCTGTATGAGACTCTCTGTGCTTCTTGGACTTGATTGTTTCCTTTCCCATGTTGGGGAAGTTTCCCAGTATAACCTCTTCAAATATTTTCTCAGACCCTTTCTTTTTTTCTTCTTCTTCTGGGATGCCTATGATGTGAATGTTGGTGTGCTTAATGTTGTCACCAAGGTCTCTGAGAGTGTCTTTCATTCTTTTTATTTTTTTCTCTTTCCTGCTCTGTGGCAGTTATTTCCCCCATTCCATCTTCCAACTCACTTATTCATTCTTCTGCCTCAGTTATTCTGCTGTTTGTACCATGTATAGTATTTTTAAGTTAGGTTATTTTGTTGTCCATTACTTTTGTTTGCTCTTTAGTTCTTCTGAGTCCTTATTAACTGTTTCTTATATTTTCTGTATTTTGTTATCAAGATTTTGGGTCATCTTTACTGTCATTACTCTGAATTCTTTTTCAGGCAGTTTTCCTATTTCCTCTTCACGTATTTGGTTTTGTGGGTTTTTTTCCTGCTCCTTTGCCTGCATGGTGTTTTTTTTTCTCTCATTTTGTCTCCTTTCCCTATGCTGCCTAGTAGTAATTCCTCTTGTTTTTGCCCTCTGTCCCCTGTGGTGGGGTTTGTCCGGTGTCTTGAGTAGGCTTCCTGGTGGGGGGGGTCTGGTGTCTGCTTTCCAGTGTGTGGCTCTGTGTTTTTTCTCTGATGAGCAGGGCCGTGTCAGGTGGTGTGTTTTAGGGTATCTGTGAGGTTAATATGGCTTTCAGTAGTCTGTGTGCTGATGGTTGGGTTTATGTTCCTGTCTTGTTTGTAGTTTGGTGTGAGGTGTCCAGCACTGGCAGATGCAGACAGTCGGATGAAGCCAAGTCTTAAACTGTGATACAGGGCTCTGTGAGAGTTCTCTGCAGTTAATCTTCCCTGTGTCTGAGGACTCCCTAGTAGTCTAGCATCCTGGATTCAGTGCTCTCTCCCCAGAGCCTCCTACTTGACTTCTGATGGAGTAGTCCAGACTTCAGAGGTTGCTTGTCCCGGCAATAAAGGGGTTTAAAGAAGACTATCTTATCCCCAAACTAATGGCAGAGTGTTGAGTCAAACAAATACTAAGTCAGGGAAACTCATACATGTATAAGACACACAAATACTGAATCCAATAGAACATAAGGCACTAGAAAGACCTGACAGAAGAACCCCAGTATGCCATCAGACAATCAAAGGAAAACCAACAGAAATTCAAAACAAAAACAAACAAACAAACAAACAAAACCACCACAGAAACACAAATCCAGGGAGATTTTGAAAGCTAGGATCAAATATAATAAAGAGCGAGAGTACCACCAGACAGACTGAAGATTCTGAGAACGAAATCAGACAATTATAGTTAGAACTAAGATAAAGACAGAACCTAATAATAAAAACCAAAGCAGTGTGTCATCTGGAGAATAAAGCAAGGAAACAGAGCAGACTGATAATATTGCTTATAAGTATATTAACACAAAATAAACTAAAAAATGATAGGGCAACAGAAGAGCATAGTGTGACTGGAAATATGAAAAGAAATAGAGAGAAAAAAATAGAAATGTATAAAAGATAGAGAAGGAAAGAGGGTAGAAGAGATAAGTTAGCACTACAAAAAATTTAGATATAAATAGAAATATGTAAAAAGTCTAAAAATAAAAATAGAAAAAATAGAAGAAAAAAATAAAAAAAGTTATAAAATGTGTAGATGCCTTAGGACTAAGATTGTAATTAATAAAAAAAAACAAAAACAAAAACAGACTGGAACTGACCCCAGAATGGACCAGATCAATAGAATTAATACTAATATTTCTGTTTCCTTGGGGTCTCAGCTGTAAGTGCCCTTCTACCTGCCCTGGGGTTTTTTGTATTATTCTGCGACCAGTAGAGCTTCCTTTATTGTTCGTCTGTAAGCGCTGGTGTGTGGGGAGAGAGAGGGTACAATAGTGACTCCTTCCTCTGGGAGTGAGTGAGCAGTGGCGCCCTGCCTGGGTCCCAGTG
The DNA here is from genome assembly GCF_030028045.1 of Hippopotamus amphibius kiboko. Taxonomy (NCBI): domain Eukaryota; kingdom Metazoa; phylum Chordata; class Mammalia; order Artiodactyla; family Hippopotamidae; genus Hippopotamus; species Hippopotamus amphibius. The sequence continues at coordinate 67,526,498 of NC_080189.1, read as the reverse complement.
GCTTGGGCGGCTCAGGCGGCTCAGGCTGAGAGAAAAACTCTGACTGTGGCTCCTCCCCACCGCTACGACTCCACTGAGGTGCCCTGCCTGAGTCGCGGCGGCTCAGTCGGCCGTGGCGGTGCCTGTTGCAGAGGGATGCCGGTGGCTCAGGTGTAAACAGAATGTCTCCAGCGCTGGGCCACTCTGTGGACTTTTGGCTCTCGGCTGCAGGCACTCTAGGCCAGCCCCAGCTGGGGGCCTTTGTTATCCCTGAGTGCATTAGCCAGGCCCAGAGGGGTCCTTCCTTTGTCCATCACAGACTCCGAGAGAGAGGCTACACCCGCAGCTCCTCTCCCCTGCTTGTAAGTCAGCAGTATTGAGCTGCCTCCATGGCCGCCTAGCTTTCTGTGGTAGGCACTCTCCATTGCAGATTTCTTCCCTCTTGTCCTCTCAGTCTATCTCCCCACTGCCAACAATGTTTCTCACCCTCGACCAGTTCTCAGGTTCCCGCATTCCAGCTCCCAGACCCCCTGTTCAGCTATGAACTGATGTCTCAGTCTGGACATGCTGAGCCATGGTGTGTTTCTCACTCTTTCTCGGCTGCCACAGCTCAGCCACTTCACCCTCTTTGAACAGTCCCAAATGCCTCCCTTCTGACCCAGGGAAATTCCCCATTGGAGAAGGGGTTTCCCTGTCAGATAAGGGATGTTTCCCTGAATTCGGCAATCTCCCCTCTGTTTCAGATCCCCCCCCACCCCAGGGTGTAGGACCCGTCCCTTTCTTTTCTTCTCCTCCTCTTTTTCCTATTTTCTCCCCCCCATCCTACCCAGTTATGTTGGGATCTTTGCAGTCCTTTCTGCTGTCTGAGGTCGTTTGCTGGTGTTCAGCTGCTTCTCTGTGGGAATTATTGCATCTTTTGGTGTATTGCTGATGCATCTGTGGAGAGGGATGCATTCCACGTCCTTTTACTTCACCGCCATCTTTTTTCACATTATGACTTTTTAAAGTTACGTAATGCTTAATTGTATAAGTGTTCTATGATTTATTTAACCAGTTTTCAAATTTGGCCACTTAGATGCTTCTAGGGGTTTTTTGTAAAACTGTTATAAATTTTAGCTAGATTTATCTTTGTATTTTTATCTTATAGTTTTGTTGTTGTTAAATTCTTATGAAAGGGCTAGGTCACAGGATATGCTGTTGTAGCATTATTTTAACTTTTGCTGAAGTTTAATCAACTGGCAGGAAATTCATGTCAAGGTCATTTTTGAGAAAATAACAAAGTCATATTCTTGAATAAAACATAACCATGCAAAAACAAATCAATGAAATTTTTTCAGTTAAGGTAAGTGACTGGAAGTTCAGGGTAGGTTATTACATGTTAGAGTAATTGACTAGCTACAGGGAGATGTAAATATACTCTGGGTTTAGGAGGAACATTGGTAAAGACCTAGGAAAATTGTCTTTTTCTTAAGAAAAAAAATTTTTTTCTTATACTGAATAATATCTTATGGCCATAGAATCATAGAATCCCAAAGTACATGCAGACCTAGGTGTAACTGTTGGCATCAAAAGGGAATAAACACAGTGGTGTAGCGATATATAGCAAGAGAAAGGAGGAAACACCAACTATATATTTGGATCTCATAGACACAACACAGAGAAGGAATGAGAGAAGAAAATAGCAGATGGCAACAAGAGACATAGAAGGTAGATAATCTACCATGGTACACCGAGGTTCAGAAAGTATAGGATCAAAATGAGTTTGGATAGAAAAGATGAACCTAAATATCCAACATTGGAAAACTGGTTAAATATATTGAGGTAATTGATCAAATTTGAATATGGACTTTATATTATATAATAGCATTTTATCACATTCAATTTCCTGAGTTTGATGATTATGCTATATTGTATAAAAGAATGTCCTTGTACTTAGAAAATGAGTGCTGAGAAGGGTAAAGGCCATGATGTTTGCAACATACTTTGAGATGGCTTAGAAGCAGAAGCATACACATACACACATTATGAACATTATGATGAATTTTAAAATGTGACCAAATGTTAACAGTTAGTAAATTTGGGTGAAGGAAATGAAGGAGTTAGTTATAATGTTACTGTAACCTTTATGAAAATTTGAAGTTATTTCCCAATAAAAAGTTGAAAGAGGAGAAAAATAAGAGTATTCTGTATTTCCTAAAGTTATTAAAGGATGGCTTTAGTTATTCAAGGATGAATTTGTAACCCCAAATGGACCAATCATAACTTTTCTTATAACTTTTCTATTATGATTCAGGACCTTTGGGGTTGCATTACTGGAAAATGGAAGTTTAGAACTTCTTATGCTGTCCTGTGAAACATGTTTAATTGGCAAACTCCTCTTGTACACCATGGGATTTTAATGGGGCTGCTACAGAGTTAGCTACTTTACCCATCTTACAGCCCTCAATGTTTAGTTCAGGGATTAGCATGAGACCAAATCCAGATCAATCAGAGTACTCCCCACATTTTTTAGTAAGTTTTGCCTTTGGAATTTCAATGCTAGACTAATATAAATTTAGAATTGCTTGGGTCAATATTACTAGGTCTGAAAGAGACAGCTTATTTTCAGTAGGAAATAATGAGATCAAACACATAAAATTAAGCAGAACTGAGCTAGGGAAAAAAAATACAAAATCATCCATAATGTATTTTCAATCCCTGGTCTAACGATGTCTGAAACCTGCAGATCCAAACACAGGCTTCCAAGTTATAATAAAGTCTAATAAACCAGCAGATTCCCTTTGCTTAAATTAGTTTAAATTATGTAATTGTTGGTTTGGATATTCTATATTTGTCAATTATGTCAAATTGGTTAATTTTGTTGTTCAAGTCTTTTATCCTTATGGATTTATCTGCTTGTCCTATCAGTTACTGAGAGAGTTGTTTTAAAGTCTTTCAGTATAATGTGAAATGGACTATTTCTTCTTGTAGAACTGTGAAATTTTTCTCTATTTATTTTGAGGCTGTGCTAATATGTATGTACATATTTAGAAGTATTCTAGTTTTGTTTTGTTTTTACTCTTTTATCATTGGGAAATGTATCTTTGATGCTTAATGTATCTTTCCTTAGAGTCTGCTTTGTCTAATATTAGTGTAGTTTCAAAAGCTTCCTTTTATGTTGCTCAGTAATTCTTTTACCATTCTTTTATTTGCAACTTTAATGAATTTTAATATTGAAACTATATCTCTTATAAGCAGCATTTGAGTTTAGTTGTTTTAAAGTATTTAAATCTTCATCTTTTAATTGTAATTTTAGTTCATTTACATTTAATGTTTTTACTTATATATTGGTGTTTAAATCTACCATCTTGTTATTTGTTTTTTATTTCTTCTGTCTGTCCTTTGTATCTTATTTTCTCTTTCTAAGTCTTCCTTTGTATTTAATTATTAAATTCCATACCCATTAGCTTGTTAGTTACACATTCTTGCACTGTTTTTACTTTTACAACATTCCTTGACATATCAACATCCACCCTAGAGACTACAACACACTTTTTGACTGGTTAAAGTCAATATGAATTAATACCTTTACTATTTTCCAGACAATACAATGACCTTAAAATACTATATCTATATATATATTTAAAACCTAAAACATTGTATTTCTTTTATACTGTCAATAACTGTTTGGGTTTGCTAATGGCTTCCAAATACATTGCTCTTTCAAATACTTTTTCTTCACTTTTATGCTTCCCTCTTTTATCACTTTCATCTGCCTGAAAAACTCCCTTTAGAATTTATTGAGCAGAACATATGAACAATGAGGGTGTCTGATCAGAGATGAACATAGCCCTTTTCTGGGGATGCAGATCAGGGATAACAAAGCTATGTCTCATTTTCAGTTGAAAAGTTGGCAGTAGTATGTAGTTGACTATTAAGAGTAAGCAATCTCATAGACCTCTCCTGGTTTTTGACTCTGCCACACACTTCTGTCTTAGAATTTTGGCCTTAGTTCCTAACACTAACTGTCAAAGTTGCAGATCTTTATTTTGGATACATAGACTGCTTTCTGTCAGGCAATCTACCTGACTTCTCTATGGACAAAACATTCTCTCAGGGACAAGATTAACCAGAGATTAATCTGGTTAAACTCAAACTCATGAGGCTGGAAGTTTTACTGAATAATGCTTAGTAGCTGATCTACATTGAACAAAAATTACCCCCTAAATTATGTGTACTTCCCAACACCATGTAAATTACAAAATATCTTTTTGTTTTATCCTCAATCAATTCATATAATTTATTTTCCATGAGAATACTGAATTATGTATGCTGATTATATAAAATTAAGACCGTTTAATATTTTTTGACATTCAATTTCATATCTGTTAATGTATACACATTCTAGCTAAGTATGAAAAGTTACTGACGATTATTCAATGGGTTTTGTCTGCACTATTCAACTGTAACATTCCTTTGAGTAAAAAAGCACTTCATGTTTTCAGCATAGAGTTCTTTGTTACTGAGAGTGTGCCTTTTACCCATCTGAGCAGCCTGAACTGAGTTTTATTTTGAATTTTCTTCCTGCTTCAAAGATTAGTGGCACACAGGTAAAGCTTTATGAAAATACATGGAGGTTGTGAATGCCATGAAAATACCACTTTTCTACTCTTGAAATATATGTCTGTACATGACAGATGATTATTGATTTGTTGGTAGAACAATGCACATAAAGCACCAAGACCTCATCCACATCTCCACTCATATATCTCTTACATTTAGCAGAAAAATCACAAATATTATATAGTTTTCAAACAGAGCTCTTAACAATTGATGGTGTCATGGCTCCCATGTGTCTTTCCATTTTGATTCTTCAACTAGTCTCCTAAGTAGGTCTCTTATCAGCTCTGGCTCTCTCCCACATACTTTGAACTGAAAACAGGTAAAGTGATACTTTAGAAGGGTTATACTCAAAAGAAAAAACTGTCCTTTACCAAGTTGATCTGCTGAAGGAAAACCAAATGCAACTTGCAGCAAAATGCACCTTTATCTCTCTTAGTCCATCAGAGAGATGAAAAACAGCTACCCATTATACCTTTTACCTAATCAAAAGCTTCAATCTGTTCCTAGGCTTTACAGCCCAGCTTTGTGCTATTGTATATTGATTGTGCCTGAGGGCACCTCCTTGTGGAGAACAATTGATTTTTCTTTGTTAGCAAAGTGATTTTAATAGTCTTTCTACAGGCTGTCATGTTTCAAGGCCCCAGAAGCAAGATGCACCTGTTACTAGAACTTAGTGATCAATCGCTCAACCCACGGAAAATGTGCCTGTCTGCTGTGCTGAAACACCTCCACAGCAATTACTCAGAAGGTGACTTTAACTTGTTTTGATAAATATGCTGCCTGGGAGTCTCAGGTGGGTCATCTTAAGCAGTTTTACCTCAGAGCCTGAAGTTAGGTGTTTCGTTAAATTGCCATTAAGAGAGCAGAGTTGCAAGAACAGATTTTTGCTGTTTAATGTTGCTTTAGTTGCTTCATGCCAAACTTCCTTGCCAAAGAAATTAGCCCAAAGTAAAGGTCACTGCTTTGAAGAGTGAGTGATGATAATAACTCTATTTGTATTGCCCTTGATATTTGAAAACAGCTCTTCTGGCTAATTGTGTGGCGGGACTAGAAAGTCAAAGGTAGGCTCTGGCGCTTGCTTCTGTACAATCGCTGTCTGTTCTCCTTGACTAGTAGGGACCACTGTTTCCTTAATGTCATACAAAGTATCCCCCCGCCTTTTTTTACCCCTTCATGAATCTGGCTCAAAAGGTTTTTCTGTGTGGGTTTAGAGGCCTCTCTGTGATCTATAGTCATGCTAAATTCTTTAAAAACTTCTAGCAAGTCTTGCAAAGTCGTGTCAACACTTTAAGTTTGCAGCTGGCCCATACAATAGTATTATTAGCTACCATTGTTTAGAATGTTGCACCTATTATGTTAACTTTCAGTCAGATTCTTCAAGGTATGGATTATAGGTCATGCTTTATAAAGGAGGACATTTGAGAGCAATTTGTGAGAGATTAAGAAAGATTGTTCAGTTACATACGTAAGTGACAGAAGCGGTATTTGAGCCTAGTCCAACTTCTTAACCACAATATTATGCTCTCTCTCAGTATCACGGTGTAAATGTGACAGGAAGATGGAGAGCCCTTGCCCGGCTCCCAGCCACAGAAAAGTCCCTGCCCCTCTTAAGGGGGAGAAACCGTCTCTTCAATTAAGCAGACATTTGGGGGAGGTCTACTACATGTTACACAGCATGATAGACTTTGGGGATAAAGTAGCGAAGTAAGAAAAATACAATCTCTGATTTCAAGAAACTTGTCATGACGTAGGAGGAGGGAATTGTCACTGAGGGACTCAGAGGGGGAAAATACCCCCTGAGCCTGGAGTCAGGGGAATGTTTAATGAAAGATACTGCTTCTGTACAGGCCTGGAAAGGCTGGGTTGTTCGGAGTGTGTGACATGCCCCCTCCCCCCAACAAGTCATATCTTGAAGTCCTTCCTTCCAGTACTTCACAATGTGATGTTATTTGGAAACAGGGTTTTTGCAGATGTAGCCAAGTTAAGATGAGGTCATAAGGGTGGGTCCTAATCTGGTTCCTGTCCTTATAAAAAGGGAAGATTTGGACACAGAGACACGGGGAGAACCATGTGAAGATTGGATTTATGCTGCCAAGGAAGGCTAAAGGTTGTCAGCGAGCCCACAGGAGCTGGTAAAGAGAGTAGAACAGATTCTCCCTCCCAGCCCTCAGGAGAAACCAGCCCTTTCAAACAGACTCTTAGAAATTTGCTAAGCTTGATTTCGGACTTTCAGCCTCCAGAACTGTGAGACGATACTTTTTAGTTGTTGAAGTCCCCCAGTCTGCGGCACTTTGTTATGGCAGCCCTGGCAAACTAACGCAGGGTTTTGACCAGAATAATGGTAGAGAGAGAGAGATTTTTTTGTTTTGTTTTGGTAGTAGCCAAAGGGGAAAAAAATAGCAAAATTTGAAGATGAGGAAATGCTTGTCGTTTGAGGAAACATTGAGAAGCCTCTGCATGTTTCTGGAGCGAGCGGCAGAGTAGCGCTCGCAGAATTGTGCTTTAGGAAAATTCATCTCACATCATAGGTAGAAAGACTGACAAAGACAGGTTTAGCTGGCCCTGAAAGGTTTTGCAGGTGAAAGTCAACAAGAATGAAGAGAAGGTTGCTTAATGTGAGGTTATTTAAAACTGAACTTTCTTTGAAGATGTAAGCAACTCTGGCCCTTATATTCGTAGTTGAGGGAAGATACCCCCGTCATTTTGCCTGAAGGATTAGAACCAGAAATAATGATGCAATAGGTTAGATGAATAGAAGGCAAAACATTTTAGAAATGTTCTTTCCGTTTCCACCTGTTTGGGTCTTATGTGGGTAGAAACACCTGTCGCTGGTCAACCAGCAAACTTGAATTTGAGTCAGCTCTGGAGTGAACTGTATAACCAGAGTGGTAAATTCCTCCTAATTTCTTGATTTCAAGTTTTTTCTTTTTTTTTTTTTTTTTGAAAGAAAGTGTTGGATGTATTGGTAGTTATGTTGCTTTCAACTTTTTTTTTTTTTTTTTTTTTACACCAATCACTTATATTTATTTCAGGACATAATGTACTATTTAGACTCATGGACGATACTAAATTATAACCTTGTTAAATATCTCTAGGGTATTTTATTTTTGCAAAGGTAGGTCCTTAAAAAAACAAACAAAAACAAAAACAAAAAAACTGGACAGATTAATAATATAACACATCAAAATTAGATTAAAAATATGGGTCACTGCTCTCATTCACTCTGTCTCAGTGTTAAAGATGTTACAAAGATACGGAGAATATCACCTTGCTGTTCTCTTTTGGGGAGGCTATATTCAAGTTGACAAAAAGTACCCCTAGATTTACAGGCACAGGTGTTGTCAAAGGGGTCTTTCTCTGATTCTAGCCAAGAAAAGAAGTCCAAATTGTATTCTTTATACTACGTGATTTAACTACATCATGTTTGGCACATGGTACTATTATTTCTCCTACTGGAGCAAGTTCTCGTTTTCTCAAAGCCTCTCCCCCAACTTCTCTAGAAATAAAGCTTAAACATTTATTTCAAGCCTTCAAAATAAAATGTTATCCTCATATATACATGTACCAGGTTGATATATTCATATATATCTTTTCCAATTACAGGTTAAGCAAAGATATGCATTTAGAGCTGTATTAATGTATTAAAGCAGAAGACAACCCAACTTAATATCAAGAGAAACTGTGACCTTCCATCTAGTGTTTGACAGAGAAAACACAGATTTTGACACATTGTCTTATTTTATTCAAACAGCCGTCTGCTCACACATGGTCCAAGGACACCCACATAATAAAGCAAATATAATACATGTTAAAGATTGGTCTTCAAACATCATAGCCAATGATGCCATGCTTGCCTATCATCTCGGCAACATAAAACCACATCCACACCTCAGTGGCCACCAAACCATTCAGAAGAGCTTCCTTAACTGTAAGCTGTTGGAAGCTACCGGTTTGAGCACTATTGATAATTTTTTTCAAGTTCTGAATAGCTGTAGGGATCTTAGCAGGGGTTGGAGGAACCAGCTCAACCTTGGCATAGTGCCAAAATGTCGCCAATCGGGGCTTCGAGTAAGTCACAGCAGCGTTCACCAGCGCCAGGGCCTTCTCCGCGAGGTTACGGACAAACTGGGCCATGGCTGTAGGACGGAAAGTCCGTCGCCCTGACTCTGCTTTCAACTTTAATAAACACTCTCCTTAAGGAATGTGGTGGGTTTACTTTCACTTTAGGTGGTTTTTGTTTCATCTCGTATCTCTTTCTTAGTGTTTTTAGGCTGTATTAACACAATTAAACCTTTGAATAACCTTGAACTTTAAGAGTTTGCCCACCCACTGCTAATCCTCTAATCATTTGAAGTGTTCATAGAATTTACACAGTGTCCAGAGACACAGATGCTATAAGTATAAGTAAATGTGTTGCACTCACAGCTGTTTAAGGAAAGTAAGGACAGCAAATCGAAAAAAGTCAGAGATTTAAAGGAAAAAATGAAAAGTTCAGAAACCAAGTGAAATTTCAGAAATATAAGTAAAAGGTTGCTTAGAAATAAAAGGAAAGAGGAGATGGGCTAGTGCAGGTGTAGAAAAAGAGGAGGGTAAATGTAAGCAAACAGCATGTAGGTGATGAACAGGTGCAGCAAAAGAGGTGCAAAGATTAATGATTTATTATGGAAAATTCACATGAAAGGTCTGTGTAGCTCTGTTACCAAAGGGGACTATTCTCACTAAGTGAAACTAATCAGTGCTGATTGCTCACACGAACATTTTTACAGGGGTTAAGGGTAAAGGAAGAGAAAGAGGTGTTGTAGGCCCAAGTGCTGTTTTTATATGTGTGTTTTCATGACTGGACAAATCATTTGCCACAGCAGTTAAAAAAGAGGTAGGGGTCAGCAAACTGACCTGTGAAGCAAATCTGACTGACTTCTGTTTTTGGAAAATAAACATTTATTGGGATATAGATATGGCCGTTGTATATATATTGTCTATGGCTGCTTTTTCACTATGATGGTAAAGTTAAGTACTTGCAACAAACCATTAAGCTCCCAAATATTTACTGTCTAAACTTTTACAGAAAAAGATCTCTGACCTCTGCACTAAAGGGTGTTTAACATGCATTTTTTTTGCCTACGTATTTTTTATTGAAATATAGTTGGTTTACAATGGGTTAATTTCTGCTGTATGGTAAAGTGATTCAGTTATACTATATATACATTCTTTCTAAATGTTCTTTTCCATTATGGTTTATCACAGAATATCGAATGTCGTTTCCTGTGCTATACAGTTAGGACCTTGTTGTTTATCCATTCTGTATATAATAGTTTGCATCTGCTAGTCCTAATCTCCCAGTCCAACCATCTCCCACCACCCCCCAACCCTTGTCAACCATGTCTGTTCTCTACATCTGTGAGTCTGTTTCTGTTTCATAAAAGTTCATTTGTGTCATATTTTAGATTCCACGTATGAGTGATATAATATGGTATTTGTCTTTCTGGCTTACAGTCATGTTGCTGCAAATGGCATTATTTTGTTCCTTTTTATGGCTAGGTAATATTCCATTGTATATATGTACCACATCTTCTTTATCCATTCCTCTGTTGATGGACATTTAGGTTGTTTCCGTGTCTTGGCTATTGTAAATAGTGCTACTATGAACATTGGGGTGCATGTATCTTTTCGAATTAAGAGTTTCCTCTGGATATAGGCCCAGGAGTGGGATTGCTGAATCATATGGCAACTCTATTTTTAGTTTTTTGAGAAATCTCCATACTTAACATGGATTTTCGAGAATACTCAGCTCTGGAAATTTGATTGCATGGGTTAAAATACTTTTTTGTCTCCCTACTAACTCTGTAGTCTTGGACTAGATGTTGACACTCTCCAACTCTGAGTTTTCCTCATGTATAAAATGGGTGTAATAATAATCCTCTACTAGGGTGGTTGCTGGGACCAACTAAATATGTTAAGCATTACGAGCACCACTGCTCCTGATTTTCACTCCATCTGTGCTACTGTGTTGCTTCCCTGTTGGTGTCTTCCAGGGAGTATTACAGTTTCTGTCACCTGTGCTGACCCTTTACTACATACATTTGTGACCACCAGGTATTACAAACGTCCTCAAAGTTCCAAAGTTTCATAGCTATTTGTAGTAGTTTAGAATAGAGTGGCAGCATTTTGCTTTAAAATTTGTTAGGCACATGCCAAAATAATACACGTTGTGCTCCAAAGTTTTAAATCTTTCAGTAAAATTGTCCTTTTGTTTTTAACTTGGAGTCCTGTCTCTTGGTGAGGACTCAGATAGAAAGGCATGGTGGTGGGCCAGTGACAGCCTGACATGAGAATCACTTTTCCCTTCTGAAAACAAACATCTTGTAGGGAATCAAGTCGGTCCTTGAAAGTTCTCTTTTCCCTTGCAATAAGATTGCGTCCTGGAGGCTTCCCAGTTCCCCGTGCAAATAGTCCTCTTAGTTCCTCTTCATCCTTTTTTATAGACATAAGCAGAATATCTGAACTCCAACAGATGACACAGTTTAGGCTCACACTGGTGACTCTTTTGCCCTTGTTTACTATTTTAACCTTTATAGTATTCAAAGTAGGGATAGCTGAATATATTTAGAAATAGTTGATACACTTTAATATAATATCAATTGCAGTATTTACTATATGCCATTTACTATATGCATTTGCTGTAAGCCAGGTACTGAGTTAATCACCTTAATGTATTTTATCTAATCCTCAGAATCTTCCAAGGTATTGTCATTATTCCTACTTTACACATGAAAACTAAGTCTTTTTAGGAAGATTAAATACATTGATTCAGGTCATAGTTAGTGGTAGGACAAGGTTTTGAAACCAGAGCTTTTTCATTGCGAAGTCTGTACTCTTGAGTGTCACCTTGGATTATTTCTAAATATCAGTAATTGTTATGGATTTGAATTGTCTCATAAAAACAGATGAGTTGAAATCTTAAGCACCCAGTGTGACTTTATTTAGATTTAGGGTTGTGGCAGATGTAATTTATTAAGTTAGGTCATCCTGGAGTTGGGTGGGCCCCTGATCCGATATGCCTGGTGTCCTCATGAGAAGATAGCAGTGGAAAGAGAGACACACCAGGAGAACTCTATGTAACAAAGAAGGCAGAGATTGGATTTATACAGCTGCAAGCCAGGGAATACCAAAGATTACTAGCAAACGAAGAGAAGCTAGAAAAGGCAAGGAACTATTCCCTATAGATTTCAAGGAAAACATGAAACGCAATCCTGCCAACACCTTGATCTTGAACTTCTGGCCTTCCGAAGTGTGAGACAATAAATTTGTGTTGTTTTAAGGCACCCAGTTTGTGATAATTTGTTATGGCAGCGCTAACAAACTACTGCTGTGATACAAATGGAGAAACTCTCAGGAAAAATGTTACGATGCCATAGAGAATCCAAAATATAATGAAGAGGGATAAGAAACTCCAAATAAAACAACTTTCTAAGGAGGAAGAAAGCAAAAAAAGAAAGTTGTAAAGTGAGATCTCTGATGACCTCTGATTTTAACAGGACATCCATGAAGAATGAAAGCAGGGATGTAAAACCAGAGTAAATCAATACAGATAACTTGTGATTAACAAGGTGATTTAAACTTGGTAGCTTGGTGATGGTCACCTGGGGAGGAGGTATTTATGTATAACTAAAGACCAAAGCTAAATAAGTGCAGTTTGGATTTAATGTAAACTTCTCAAAGTTAAAATGACATCCAAATGTAGCATTCTATAAATGGCATCCAAAGAGAAAATACACTAGAGCAAGAGTTAGATCTACAACCATAAATTGCCTGATAAAAAATAGCTAAAATTGCTCTCTATTGAAATAGTCTATCATTGTTGCCACTCTTATCTCTGCTGAACTCTCACTTTTCCCAGTGTTAGAATACAGCATCAGGGCACCTCTTCTCTGCAACAGACTCAAACAAATTACTGTGTGTTTCCATGTGGTTCCAAATAATAGACACATCCTAATATGTAGGTGTTTTCAACAATTCATAAAAATATAAATCCATTCAAAAACATGTGGTTTTTTTTTTTTTTTTACCTGTGGTTAATTTGAAGATGGTCAGTCTACTTATGAAAATTGGAGTGGTGTACGCAAGATGCGTGTGAAGTATCAGATGTGCAAGTGCTTTACGTCCAAACCGTGATCCCTTTTTTTCTCTTTGCCTTGTAGCTGCTTAGATTTCCCTTCCTCTGATCTTATCTACCTGACCAATCCCGCTCTTCTTTAAGGTACAGTTTAAGGAAAACTTCCTTTGTTAAGCCTTTGCAAACTACCTATCTCTTAGCCTGTGACTAGTCTCTCCTTTGTGCTAACAGTACACTTTAAAAATATTATTCATTATATCATCTGGCATACTGTGTGCTTGGCTGTAGAACGTGAGCCCCTTGAGAGCATGGCCACACCATATTAATATTTATCAAGATATACCTAACAGCTAGTACAATGTCTGGCATATAGTAGCCACTTTCTAAAGAATGAATAGATGAACAAGTGTAATTTTTGAGAAAAATATTCGGGGAGGTGCAAAAGAATTTACCAATCCTATTCAAATCTAGAAAGGATCAAGAATAGGCTCAGGACTCAGGCAGAGATAACATGAGTGAGAAGGCAGAAACACTAAATGCCTAGTCTGTTTCCAACTTGTGTTTAAAGATGAATCCTCTTAAAAGTGAAGCCAAGATCATGGTTAAGAGGATTTAAAATTGAAGATCAATGAGGTGGCTATAAAAGGCACTGGACTGCTTTCAGTGAATGCAAGTCTCTAAGATTAGATGAAGGACATTCTAAGGTCTTAAAAAAAAGATTGGTTCTGAGTCATTGTATTATTCTGATTCTTTCTTCACATTGTTGACCAAGAATCCCCCTTTGCTCCTTTCAAGGCTATCACTGCAGTCAGACGTTGATTATCATTACTTTGAATAATAAATACAGTGGCCTAATTTTTATCTTATTTCCTGCCTCAGGCTTGTTTCCTCTTTAACCCATTTTGCACACTGCCTTGTTCATGCCATTCCTCTGTTCAGAAATCTTCACTTGTTCCCTACATGCCTACAGACCGAAGTTCATCTTTCTTAGCCTACAGTGGCCTCTCTAAATTCATCCAAACCATTGTTCTGACGTTATTCCCATTATCCACAGGAAAATCTTTGCTCCATTTCATGTTATTCTTTGGAAAATACAATTAATTGTCTATCATTAAATGAACTTGATTTTTTTTTTTTTTGAAAGACTATTTTGATGCTTGCTACTACCTGATAACAAAGGACCCACAATTTCTGCAAATTTTCATGCTCTCTTTTGGCCCCTTGATATTTCTGCAAGTCCTCTGGAAGATTCTCCCATCTTTGTGGTTCCAGCAAAGTCTCTAGTTTTTCCCAAGAAGCTGTCCTGCTGAAAAGAACCTAGTGAGTGGTGTCAGTCATAGTTTGAATTGTGTCCACTGCCGTAGGAGGTCATAGCTTACCCCAGCTCTGGGATAGATCAGGAGTACATTTATCTCTCATGTCACTATCAAACTCATTACTTAGTTCATAATATCCTTGTGGCACTTATGTAATTGGCTTGTTAGTTTAATCATCCAATTTGGTTGGATTATTTCTTACAAACTCAGCATCATAACTACTCTATCACAGAGAAGAGGCTTGAACTGTATTTCCCAGAATTTACTTCATTGCATGTCCCTGGGTTAGAGTTTCTCAACATGAGATTTGAAATGATAGTAGGAGTAGCTATTATTCTTCTTAGGCAGAAGCAGCCGCACCTGTGGACAGACACGATTCATCTTGCGGCTCTGGGTTGATGCCTTAGAATGCTGGACTGCCGGAACAAAATACCATAGATAGCGTGGCTTAAACAATAAAAATTTATTTCTCACAGTTCTAGGGACTGGGAAGTCCAAGATTAGAAGTCAGCACGATCGGGTTCTGGTGAAAGATCTGTCTTGCAGATAGCAGCCTTTTTATAGTGTCCTTGTGTGGCAGTGATGGTGGGGTGGGAGTGGATATTGGTGGGGGTAGGTCTAAGGAGGACAGCGTGGTAGAGAGTAAGCTCTGGTTTCCCTTCCTTTCTTATCAGTGCATTAATTCCCTCATGAGGGCCCCACCATCACAGCTTCATCTAGACCTAATTATCTTCCAAAGGCCCACCTCCGAATACTATCACCCTGGGTTTGTTAAGTCTACAATATATGAATTTGAGGGGGACACAGTTCAGTCCATAGCAGTTGAGATACTGCCTGGAAGCATGCAGGAGATTCTTGAGACCTGCATCAACTTCCTGCACAGTGGTTGAGAATCATCTGCTTTGGTGCTTTAGATTGAGATTAAGGAGAGCAGTTTCCCTGACATTAGCTCCCAGTCCTCCCAATGGTTTCCTCCGTTGAAACCCTTCATACTTAGAATGCAGAAAGTAGCTTTTTTATTGAAGGGAGAGAGATTGGACTTCCTGCGTCGACCAACACATGGCATTTACAGTATTGAACTCTGGATCTTGCCTGGTGTGGTGAGAGAGTCCTTGTACTCCTGTGTGTCTTGTTGGTATACCAAGAAGGCAAGACCCTCAACTGCTATTTCTCAGGGTTGTGTTCACGGCCAGCGGCTTTAACAGATTAGGTAAAGTCCCCATTCATGATGAGCAGCAGGCTTGCTTACTGCTTACCGTGAAAGGAGCTCAGTGCTCCTCTGCTATAATACAGTCTACTGAGTGTGCAGATATCTATCTGAGCGCTCTGCGTCACCCCCAGGACGTGGGTGTAGGGCAATAGGAATTGACACAATCCTGTTGATCTTCCTGCTGCTTGCTGTGTCATGCAGGATTAGTGAAGTCCTTGGTCTCTAAAGCAGGAGTCTCTTGTCTTCTGCCAGTGTCTATGAAGCAAAAATAGGTTAATTTACTAGTTTTAAATGGAATAGAATCAAATTCCAGACTTGACAACTTGGATACAGTTTGCATCCCAGATACTAAAGAGGGGTACACAGCTCCATGACTTTCTTCTTTTGCTAGATGATAACCTTTTGAAGACAGAAATTTCAATTTTATTCACTTTTGTAGCCCCATAGCTCTACATATTTTGCAGTTATATTAGCATTCATTAAATAGTTACTGAGTAATTAATGAAAGATGAATACATGTTGCTTTCAACTCTTGCCAACATTTATTAGAATACCTCAGGATCACTGTAGAAGCACAGATGAACGTTGCTTCATCTCTGGAATTCTGATTAGTAGAAACTTTGATTTTTTTTTAAGCTCTTTATTGGAATATAATTGCTTTACACTCTTGTACCAGTTTTTGATTTTTTTTTAATTGTGAGAATTAAATGTATCAGAGTTTGTCAAGTGACTTATATGTTGTAGGTTCTCAAAATTAGCTAGGTACTTCTCTACCCCATTTTTCCACGTCATCCATTTTTTCCCAGTTTTATTGAGGTATACTTGACATACAGCACTATATAAATTTAAAGGGTACAGCATGATTTGACTTACATATATTGTGAAATGATTTCCACAATGTTTAGTTAATATTCATCGTCTCATATAGATATTAAAAAAAAAAGAAAAAATGTGGGCTTTTTTCTTATAATAAGAACTCTTTAGGATTTACTTTCTTAACAGTTTTCAAATTTACTACACATCAGTCTTAACTATAGTCATCATGTTGTACATTACATCCTTAGTACTTATTTATCTTATAACTGGAAGTTTATACCTTTTGACTACCTTCATTCAATTTCCCTTCCTCCTCCCTCCCCCTGTCCTGGTAAGCACAAATCTCATTTCTTTTATTATTATTATTATTTTTTTTTTATGATGCCACATATGGGTGAGATCATACAATATTTATCTTTCTCTGTCTGACTTATTTCATTTACCATAATACCCTCAAGGTCCTTCCATATTGTTACAGATGGCAGGATTTTCTTCCTTTTTATGGCTGAGTAATATTCCATTGTATATATGTACCACATCTTCTTTATTCATTCATATGTCAGTGGACAGTTAGGTTGTTTCCATATCTTGGCTATTGTAAATAATAGTGCTATGAACATGGGGGTGCACATATCTCTTGATTTTAATTCTTTGGATATATACCCAGGAGTAGGGTTGCTGGGATCATATCTTAGTTCTATTTTTAATTTTTTGAGGAAGCTCCAAACTGTTTTCCATAGTGGCTGTACAAATTTATAATCCCACCAACAGTGCACAAACATTCCCTTTTATCTGCATCCTTACCAACATTTATCTCTTGTCTGTTTGACAACAGCTGTTCTAACAAGTATGAAGTGATATCTTATTGTAGTTTTGATTTGCGTTTCCCTACAATTAATGAGGTTGAACACCTTTTCATGTACCTGTTGGCCATCTGTATATCTTCTTTGGAAAAATGTCTATTCAGGTCCTTTACCAATTTTTTAATTGCTTTTTTTTGCTTTTGAGTTATATGAGTTCTTCTGTATATTATTAACCCCTTATCAGACATATGGTTTGCAAATATTTTTCCCATTCCATAGATTGTCATTTCATTTTGTTTATTGTTTCTTTTGCTGTGCAGAAGCTTTTTAGTTTGATGTAGTCCCACTTGTTTATTTTTGATTTTGTTGCTTGTGCTTTAGATGTCATATCCAAAAAATCATTGCCAATATCCATGTCAAAGAGCTTTTTGTGTATGTTTTCTTCTAGAAGTTTTATGGTTTCAGGTCTTACAATTAGGTCTTTAATTCATTTCAAGTTAGTTTTGTGAATGGTATAAGATAGGGGTCTAGTTTCGTTCTTTTACAAATGAATATCCAATTTTCTTAGCACTGTTTATTTAAGAGACTGTCTTTTCTCCAGTGGATTTTCTTGGCTCCTTTATCAGACGGAAGTTGACTGTACATGCTTATGTTTATTTCTGTGCTCTCGCAAATGGTTAATTTTTTAAATGAATCATAAACAACCTTTGTTCTCTGGATTAGTTTTTCATATCAAGAATTTCAATTTACCAATTCTCAGAGATTGTTGCAGTTTTCTTAAAAATTCCTGAGTCCTGGTAAAATCTGTGTGGAATAAAATTAGGCATTTATAAGATGAATTCAAGGAACTGTTAATTTTCTTGCTTTCGTAAAGTAATGTATCATCACTGTCAACTACTGTTGGCTGAGAACCTTGTATATTAAATGACGTGGATAGCACCTCTTCCCTACCTTTTTTGGCATTATCATCTCCGCTGGAATAAAACTACCTTTAACTTAATGCTTTTACACCAACTGTGAAGGCCAAGAGTTTTCGGATTAATAATTTTTCCAGACAGTCCAAAGTTATCCCCAGAAATTTAGCAATTAAATATCACTGGAAGCTTCTGGTGCCCTCTCAAGCCTAGTTGGAGCCCAGTCTCTGGTTCTATAGCTGAGAGTCATAATTCCATAGCTGTGCCTTAGAGAGCTGGCAGGAGGCTGTAAAAGTAAACCAGTGGGTAAGAATCAAGTGAAATGGGCCAAGGTGGTGGGATTTACCAGCCTTTAAAGTAAGAGCTTAGCTCTTTGGTTTTGGAATGGCAGAATGCATTTTGGTTTTAATTTTCTAATTTGTGGTTCTAAATGACTCAAGATTTAGTCAAGGATTAAGCCTGTGGTTTAACTTCCTTTTTCCTGGGGGTATGAACTGTTGAGTCAAGCCACCAACCCATATCCCTGCAAATGAAACTTATTTGCATTTCTCATGTGTGTAAGCCTAGTAAATGTTGATTGCTTCCAGCTCACTGACACAGCACCCTGTGCTTTCCATTTTGTTACCAAATAATAAAACCTCAAACAGAGGCACCATCTCTGGGCTTCACAGGAAGCATGACTCACGTCTAACCACCAGAGAAGGGAAACAGCAGTGATGCACTTAGCTGGTTTAAAATGCACATTAGCACTAACTTTGTAACATACATTAGAAACAGTGGTCTTCCCAACACAGTCTTTCCTCCTGAGCATGGTTAAGGGCAGAAGGGCAATCTTACTTCCACAAGGGAATGTGAGAAATAATACATACCATGTTCTACTTGTCCCAGGAGAAGAACCCTACCACAAGGACTTACTAATTATACAGTTGCTTTTCAGCATCTTTGCTTTTGTATCAGGATTTTGTTGTTGTTGTTGAATGCAAAAAACAACAACAGCAACTCATATTGACTAAAACTATAAAGGCAACATTTTGGATATTTTGGTTCACATCCAGGTTCACATCCAGGTTAGGACTTAGGCAGTGTTTGGTGAATAGTATTTCTTTCTTGATGACTGTATTTCTTTAATTTTCTCATGTTGTTTCTTGTTTGTTTGTTTGTTTAGTCATGGTAGGAAAATGGCTTCAGAAGTATTGAGATGTATATCTCTAACCACAGAATCTGGAATAATTTATCTTTAGTCAGTTATTGAAAAAAAGTAGTAGGCTTTACTAATTGGACAAAATTAGGTCAAATCCCTACCTATGACCCAGCCACCACTCACTATGCCCGATGCCAAGGCTTAGACCTGGACCCCTGACTGCCCTGACAAGAGGGAAGGTGCTTCATGGACTGGACCAGGCCACTTAGCCCTCTCTGCTCATCCCAGAGCTAAGACGGGGTGTCGCTGCCGATGCCAGCCAAATCAGAGTACTGCAACATGGCGCTAGCGTGGTGCGCATGGGGAGGACATCCAGGGTCCACCACAGTGTGGAACCAAGGCTTGGCCTGAGATTGAGGAGATTGGTGTTGAAGACTTAGCTTTAGCCAATTATCTTTGTGATTTTGCCAAATCTTCTGTTCTGATCTCTCAGTTGTATGTTAATTGCTTTTACAGAGGATTTTTTTTAAACAAAATTACTCCTGGGCTTTTGATTATGTTCTTGAATTTTTTTTTCTTTTTCTTTTTTAGAAAATTCAAATCTAGTTCATGCAACCTCGTTTCAAAACCAAAAATAATCCAGTCACTTTAAATGCCATATGGAATAAATAAATGTTTCAAAACAAATCAAACTTAATTCCTTGTAAAAATCATCAGCATTGGTAACTCTGATTAAATATGTAAGGCCAGCAAAGGCCAAGGCTTTTGGCAGGCCTATAAAGGAGAAATGAAAGGAATTAGAAAGCAGGAGACTAAAGTCATTTTGTGAATTAAAAAGTGATGGCAGAATTGTTATTCTTATAATTTCCCAGAATTATGGGAAATGTGGGCTTGCAGCTGAAAATTGGCTGGTGATCACAGCCTGGCAGACTGAGCAAGGGCACATGAACCGTGTATTTGGATCATCCATTACATTAGCACACACTGAAAATAACCAAAACTGGAGGGAAAGCTTACCACCATTTCAATTCAAGAAACAAATATTGATTCAGCAAGCACTCTGTCCCAGGCTTAGCACTGAAGAGGTAATAAAGAAGAGGAAGAGATTGAGTCTGTCATCAAGGAGCTTACTATATTAAAGAAATGAGGCAATCATCTAACACTAGAAAATAATTTTAAAGCACAAGCCCCATTTTAGAAGGAGAGAGTGATTGTGTTTCATGGGTGTCAGTAGTGACATCTACATGTATAAGGAAACCCACCTATGCCAGATAGTGTCTAGGATTTTACCTTCTATAGACAAGCAAGCCATGAGTTAAACCTTACAATTTTAACTTACTGATAAAATAATGGAGAGAGAGAACAGCTTACATACCTTGCTCGAAGTTATCCTGTTCCCATGTGGCAGAGTCAACATGCAAACTGAGGTTTTCTGTGGCTCTAAAGTGAGTCCCTTCCCCCACGCTGTGTGGCCTTCCTAGGAACCTTCTCCAGGTTAGCAGTTTGAACATCTTGGTCAAACATCAAAGTCAGACAGAAGTGAAGGAAAACTAAGTTCTTCACCTCCAAGGAGACATGTATTGCAGAATCAATCTCTGACTAGATTTTTACAATCCAAGAAAAAGAGATCTGTAAAATATATATATATCACAAAATAAAATGCAAAAAAATCTAAAGAGTAAATAAATATATACATGCATAAATATTTTGTATATAATACATAAAATAATATAAATACACATTAAATGTATATAAATATTTACTCTTTTTAGATTTTTCTTGTGTGTTTTGTTTCTTCTGTACCACTCAAGAGGGAAAGAAATTGACCCATTCCTACATCAAGATAGAGAGGGAGACCATTCAACATTTATTCTACAGATAGTTGTTTACTGCCAGCTTTGTGTTAGTCACCAGAGAGATGAAGTTCACTGAGATGATTTTTATCCTCAAGGAGTTCATAATTACGTAGGAAAAACAAATTCATAATCAGTTACAAGATAGATGCCATGAAACAGTCATATGTATATAGCGAGAGAGAAATTGCAAGGAGAAGAGAGAAGTGGGAAGTAAAGGAGAAATGGGATGATTCACAGGTAGTTAAATTAAGTATTGAAGAATTTACTAAGCTGATAAGAGTAGGTGGAAGAGGAACCTCCTAGGTGGCGCAGTGGCTAAGAATCTGCCTGCCAATGTAGGGGATATGGGAAGCCCGGGTGCCGCAACTATTGAGCCCACGTGCCACAGCTACTGAAGCCCGCATGCCTAGAGCCCGTGCTCCGTAACGAGAGAAGCCACCACAGAAAGGAGTCGAGCACCACAATGAGGAGTATCACCTGCTCGCCACAACTACAGAAAGCCTGTGTGCAGCAACAAAGACCCATCACAGCCAGTAAATAAATAAATAAATAAATTTATGAGAAGAGTAGGTGGAAGAGAATTCCAGGCAGGAGAAATTCCTTTTACATAGATATAGAAAGATCAGATCACTTTGGTTGAATTTAGGCAAACTCTGGGTTGAGGTGAGATTTTCTTTGGTCTTTTTTCCTGTACGTCAGTGATCTCCAAAATTTCAATTGTGAAACCCATCGGTAAACTTCTTTGAATATGAGCATCCAAGATATGTGTGTTTCTGTGGTTGTCATTGTTGTCCCATTCTGTAAATGCAGGTAAAACTCTACTTACGTCTAATTAACAAATCAGTGACACCAACAATTTTAGTCATAACAATAAGTGCTACCATTTATTGGTCAAGGAACTTCCAACCTATTTTAAGTGCTTTTTTTGTATTAACTTGTATGCCGTTTGCAGCAATCTTATACCATAGATGCACTAGTAACCCTTTCTCATTATTAATGAGAAAATCCAGGTATAAATATGTTTTAACTTTTTCTACCCTCAACTTCATGATTCATTTTGCAGTAAATATTAACAGAGACCAGATGTGATTGTGACTTACAAGCCTTGATCAAATATCCCAAGGAATATTAGAGGTGCTTGAAAATGTGTGTGTGTGTGTGTGTGTATAAGATTGGTAAGAGTCAATATTAAATGTCATTGAATGCCCCTTCCTCTCTTTCGTGTTCCACAAAATAGTTTTTGCAGCTCTATGATTAAACAAGTAACATTTCTGAACCTTTTTCTCTTTTCTGAACTTCACCTTTATCTATTGTGATTGGGCAATTCTGTATTGTTTTTCTCAGATACTTTTCAAGATAACATTTTTTTCAAATTATAAATTTGTCATCTTTCCAATGTAGAAAATTTGGGAAAAAAGAAAAACATGAGGATAAAATCATAGATGCATATTCCACCAACCAAAGAAAGCACTGTTCACATGTTGGTGTATATCCCCTACCAGTTCCAGGATATCCATCATGGGTTCTTGACAAGTTTAGTCCTTCAGCTAAGGCCTCCTTCCACCTCCCCACCCCTTCTACATCAGCACATTTTTCCTTTATACATGGTAATTTAGTTTACTCTTCACCAGCTTTAGATACGGTAATTAAGCCAGATTTCATTTAATACTACTTACTTACTGATCTCTAGATAAGAGGAAATTTCCAGCCCTTTGCAAGAAAATTTCTCATAATTTCCTTTGAAAGCCAACATATTTATGAGAGTGCTTTGCAATAAATCCCCTTCTTTTATATCTTCTAAATTAAACCTACATTGTGTTTTGAAGTCTTTGAAAGTTGTAAAAACAATTATTATTTCTCCCATTCCACTGTACAAAGATGCCTGCCCAGGAGAAAGAGAAACCAGTTATGTAAACATTTAAATGGAGTAAAATGCGCTAATGTTTTTATAAAAGTATGTAGGCCCTCAGTACTGGGATTAGTGATAGAGATGGAAGGACCACCAAGAGAGTATTCATAGGTCAATAGATGTGAAATACATCTGATATGTTTGTAAATGTCAAGACTGCAAGCAGTTTAGTGCTGGGGCTCCTGGGGTTTGGCTATCTGGGAGGAGAGTGAGATGAGAGGAAGGCAGAGAGGGAGACTAGAGACAAGAACCTGATCATGGGGAGTCCTGAAGGACACATAAAGGATGTAAGATTTTAAAAGCAGGCAGCAGCTGGCAAACCTGGACTTAAATCCTAGTTTACCTGCTTCCTCAGCTGTAATTTCTTTATCTGGAATAATAATTATAGGTAACTTGTATAGCTTAGAGTTACACAGCTAATAGCACAGTCAGATTCAAATCTCAGCATTCTAACCTCAGAGACCATATACCTGGGAATTCCACCCTAATAACTCTCCAAATGTGGGTGGTTAGTGTGTGTATAATTAAGGGCATAGGCTCTGGAGGCAGGATGCTTAGATTAGCTATTCTCAAAGCATTGTCTGTCAAATCCTTAGAGTGATTGGGTTGGTCCCCAAGATCCTTTTAAGGAGTTTGCAAAGTCAAAATCTTTTTTTAAAAAAATTCGTTCATTCATTCATTCATTCATTCATTTCTGTCTTGGCTGTGTTGGGTTGTTGCGCGCGGGCTTTCTCTAGTTGCGCAGAGTGAGGGCTGCTCTTCATTGCGGTGCATGGGCTTCTCATTGCAGTGACTTCTCTTGTTGCAGAGCAGGGGCTCTAGGCGCACAGACGTCAGTAGTTGTGGCACAAAGGGCTCTAGAGTGCAGCCTCAGTAGTTGTGGTGCACAGGCTTAGTTGCTCTGTGGCATGTGGGATCCTCCCGGACCAGGGCTCGATCCCGTGTCACCTGCATTGGCAGGTGGATTCCCAACCACTAGTGCCACCAGGGAAGTCCCTCCAAATCTTGTAATAATAGTAGTAGGAAGTTATTTACTTATTTTCATTGTGTTGACAATTGCAGTCATGGTACAAAAACAGTGGTGGACCAAATTTCTGGTGTCTTAGCACAACTAAAGGCCTTGGCACCAAATGGTACTAACAGTCATTGTGTTCCTTACCACCATTCATTCACCGAGGGGGGTGAGCCATAGAAGTATTAATCTTATTAAATCTCAGTCTTTGAGTTCATGTCTGTTTGATAGTTTGTGTGAAGAAATGAGAAGTACTCAGAACATCCGCTAGCTATTAGGGTATGATAGTTATTTCAAAAGCACTTGGGTGATTGTTTCAGGTGCAAGCTGAACTAGCCATCTTTTTCAGGAGCACTTGAAAGAATGGCATATAGACAAAATCATAGCCATTTGGACTTGGGTGGTAGACACATTTTCTTGAAAATGAAAAAAGTGAGCTTATCACTTCAAGGAAAGCAGCTGACAATGTTTGATATCAGTGAAAAAATTTAAGTGTTCAAGAGATAATTAGAATTCTGGGAAACTTATATCCACTACTTTCTAGTACTTAGGGATTTTTCTAAGATTAATGGTGATATTAATGAATGTGGTTTTTAAAATATTAGGTGATAAACTGGGTCAGTGTTTTGGAAGATCTGCATAGTTCAATAAATTATGATTTTCCAAACAGCCAATGCATGATGTTATGTGATAACAGATACCTTCAAAATGCATGATAGACCAATAGATTTTAATGTAACACATTACAGAAAGTTTATTGATATGATTTCAGATACCACATTGCAACTATTCTTTTTTTTTTTAATGTAGCGAAGTGCAAAATGCATGCAAGTATTCTTTAAAGAACTACTGCTGCTAGGGCTTCCTAGGTGGCGCAGTGGTTAAGAATCTGCCTGACAATGCAGAGGTCACGGGTTCAATCCCAGCTCCAGGAAGATCCCACATGCCACGGAGCAACTAAGCCCGTGTGCCAAAAAAAAAAGAACTGCTGCTTGCAGAGTTTACTATGATTTCAGAGGAATATTCACAGTTATATGCAAAAGTTATTAAAATACTTCTCCATCTTTTCAGTTATATACTATGAAGCAGGGTTTTCTTCATTTACTTCAATCAATACAACATATTATATCAGGTTGAATGCAGGGGCAGATATGAGAATCCAGTTATCTTTTATTAAGCCAGACATTAAAGAGATTCACAAACTTTTAAAACAACAGCACTGTTCTCACTGTTTTTTTCCTGTTTGTTTGTCCTGGAAAATATAGTTATATTTCATAAAAAATGTTGTTTATAAAAGAATAGAAACTTTTTTTTTAAGAATAAAATAAGAAAACCTGTAGTTGCAGGAATGGCAGTAAAGATCCAGAGAGGGCTTCTCATAAAAGAGAAGGAGACATAACCTGGAGGAAGTCCTGACTGACTGTATGAAAGTATGGGAAGAGGGTGGTCAGTGGGTTGAATGCCAGTTTTCTGAATGTAATGACTCTAAAAAAGGATGTTGCATTTTATCATGATAAAGAATAGAGGAGGAACAGATTTGGAAACTGTGGAAGGGGAAATGCTAATTGTCGTTTTGGACATGTTGATTAGGAACTTACGGAGGACATACATTTAATGACCTTGATTAGGATGTTGAAAACATAAGTCTGTACCTGAGGGATCTGACTCAGCAAGGGATATGAGTTTGATATGTGTTAGCAGCTCCATGTATAAGTGAATGGGATGGACAGAATTAACTAGGGAAAACATATATAATGATAAAAGAAGAAAACCAAGGACCGGTTGATCCTCCTAGGGACAGATGGGGAAAGACAGGTGCAAAAAGAACACTAGGAATGAATTATTAGAGGAAGAAAGAGAAAATGTTTAGGAGAAGAGAATGTTTTGGTGGAAGAGAGGACAGTGTGTGGAGAAGAGAATGAATGAATGTTTGTAATGCGACTTTCAGAGTATTTTTTAAATTTGTTTTTAAAATTAATTTTTATTGGAGTGTAGTTGATTTACAATGTTATATTAGTTTCTGTTGTAAAGCAAAGTGAATTAGTTATACATGTACATATATCCACTCTTTTTTAGATTCTATTCCCATATAGTTCATTACAGAGTATTGAGCAGAGTTTTCTGTGCTATGCAGTAGGTCCTTATTAGTTATCTGTTTTATATATAGTTGTGTGTATATGTCAATCTCCCAATTTATCCCTCCCCTACGCCTTTCCCCCTTGGTAACCATAAGTTTGTTTTCTACATCTGTAACTCTATTTCTGTTTTATAAATAGGTTCATTGGTACCATTTTTTTTAGATTGCACACATCAGCGATATCATATGATGTTTGTCTTTCTGTATCTGACTTGCTTCACTCAGTATGACAATCTCTAGACCCATGCATGTCACTGCAAATGGCATTATTTTGTTCTTTTTTATGGCTGAGTAATATTCCATTGTATATATACACCACATCTTCTTTAAAGGAGCCTATTTAAAATGCTGCAGAAAGAAAGATAAAAACTGAAGAGAGTCCATTAGTGTAGGCCAGTGATTCTTTTATGATGGTCTAAGCCAGTGGTTCTCAAACATTAGCAGGCCTAATGGGCCTATTAAGACAAAGATTATTGGGTCTCAGTCCCAGATTTTCAGAAGGGCCCCAAAATGTGCATTTCTAACAAGATCCCAGTTGGCACGGATGCTCTCGACCCAGGGACTACATTTTGAGAACCACTGGATTAGGCAGTTGGATGATCGCTGTCAGGCTTCAGCAGAGAAGCACAGCTGGCATGGGGGACTAGAGTGCAAGGCAGTCAGATAGCACATTCAGCAGTTCCTGTTGTTCTTTACGAAACTCGACTTTGAAGGTAGGGAAGTTGCTGCTAAAGATGATGGATAGGGAAAGGAATATTTGCAATGTAAATACGTAAATAAAATGGTAGGGACTTGAAATTGTCTATTACTGGTGTTGAAGTAGGCAGAAGAGTCATCATGCAAGAACTTGTAGAAGTGGGATCCAGAGCAGATGCTGAGCAACAATGTTGCTGATAAAGGTGGGCCCATAAGGGCTACTGTGTATCATAGGTGCTCTAGAAGGTGTTAGATATTCCTTTTCAGAGTTAACATTTTCAGTGACCCTATAGGGTAGGTAGGAGACCAGATCTTTTTCTAAGATGTATGGGAGGAAGGAAAGCATGGCTTACCTATGGATAAGCTAGTTGATATCAGGTTTGAATTTAAAATAAATTATTGAAATTCAGAGAAGACCAATACCTTGGAAGAAACCCGTGGAGAAGGGGCTAACGTGATTTAAGGAGCTGTAACAGGCAGTGATCCCTGTTTCCTGATAGTTACTCCCTTCTGCAATTCTCTTCCTTTGATTGGGGACAGGAACCTAGTGACTTGCTTCTAAAAAATATCACAGAAGTGATGAGGTGTTACTTTAAAGATTAAGTGGTAGAAAAACAGTGTTGTTCTCTGTCTTGTTCTCTGTCAGATTGCTTGCCCAGCCAGAGGAAGAGGCCAGTATTTACTAGCAGCCTGTGGCCAGCCCTTGGCTTCACTGACTTAAACCTCCACCAGAGTATAATGCTGTTTTTCTCCATAATATAAAAAAAATAAGTTACCAGATTGTGAAATTTTATTTTGAATATACAAACCTAGGTTTTAAAGTATATATGCATTTATATTCACTGTCTTAGATATATCTGCTCTTTGGCTACTTATATTTAGAATTATGAGAAACTTTTGTGAAATCTACCTGCTTACCTTTTTATATCCTATTGATAAAGACAATTCTAAATGCAGTTGATAGTGAAGCTGTATTTAGCATATTTTTCACCCCACAGATTCAGAACTTTGAATCAGCTAATCTGATGGCTTAAAACTGTATGTTTCCTTGTTAGCTGCAAAGCCAGATAAGAAAAGATGCTCTTCTAAGTTTAAAGAGGACTGCTTTTTAGTACATAGGCTTTTAACTTAGCTTTAGAAAGAATACAGTTAAGTGTATCTTTCTGTGCTTCCATCTATCCATCTATCCATCCATCTGTCCATCCATTCTTACATATATGTTCAACATATACTTTGTTCTTGAAATTCAACTGAATTCAATGCACTTAAAAATGAACAGGTCCTCCTTTACAGTCATCTGTGTACCACCACCATCCTAAGAGAAGAAAAATGATATTTTTATGGTAAAGCAGGCATCTTAATATTGTGTATCAAATATTATTTAAGCTCTATGATTATTGGAATTTTTCCATCAGAGATAAACATTAGCGAACTTTCTTTCCCCTCTTCCTCCCTTTTTACACCTGCCAAATACGAGGAAATACTAACAGTTACATTACAAACATGTTCCTGAATCAAAAATTGATAGGAAAGTAAAAATAGATACTTTTTAAGCAACTATTCAAATGTTGGTAGTATTGAAAATAACATTCACATACATTGCTTAAATGGAAACATATTGAACAAATGTACATTTATATCCACTGTCTCAAAACAATCAAAGGAACTAATTTGTTAAGCTCATTTTAATTTCTTTAGTCGGTTTTTACTTGAGGGATTAAAACCTACTGAGAAAAGCCATAATGATCAGTTTTACTGGAGGAAAAAAATAGACCTTTCCCATGTTCAACATCTCTAAAAAACTGCACAGTTACCTATGCAAAGTGGTTTCTAAGTAAATGGATTTACAAGGAACCTCAATGAGAATGGATACTACTGGTAACTTTTGAGATAGCATGGGAAATTTAAGGTAAATGATGCTAAAAATATGCTACAATAGTACCTAGTCTCTGCTCCTATAATAAAATGATCACGGCAGTTCTTCCTCACCATCAAAGCAGATGGCTCTAATGATTTTTCAAGCCATCGTTAATTCATTTGCAAACAACAGAGATGGGTTGGCAAATGTGTACTGAGAATAAGACGTTACTGTTCATAAATGCTCCTAAAGTTTGTTTTCTCCTATCATTACTGGAAAATGGTGTTTACCTAGGTTAAATTATTTGTGTGAACCATCCCTGTGACAGTGCTGAAGTTATAATAAATTACCTGTAACATGAAATGAGCATTACCTGGGTAAAGTGGTGGTGGTAGTGAAATTGACCTCATGGAATAAGTGAGCACATCTATGTCCTTTAAATTAAAACTGTATGAAAGAAAGATTAGGTCTTTTCCTATTTTGCGAATATGTTTACTAGGATATATTTAAGTTATCCTCTGTAAGACATAGAAAATACTATATATAATGTTAATAAATTCTGAATTACACATTTTATAATATTATCAATACAAGTTATTTGAATAGTTCAAATATCAAATAAGAGATTATTGGAAACTTCCAGCACATATCCTTCAGAATAAAGCCAAGTAAGCAAATTCATCAAGGCTTTTGTAACACACCAAAATATTTGAATATGTTGATTGGGCATTTTTCTTCCAAGTCATTTGTCAGCTCTGGTTTTAACCAGAGAGTAAGTCATAAATAAAGTACGTGTTGTTGCTTGTTTGCTAATAAGAGCAATCTTCTGCATCTTAAATTGAGTTTTTGAAACTTTTCACAAAACTTTGGGTGGTTTTTATCAATATCATTATGGCCTCAAGTTAGATGGTGATTGGAGATTTTAATCTTGTCCATATTATACATTACAGACAGATCTGAGGGAAAAATCTTCTTTCCCAGAACAAGCATTTATCACTTATTGATGTGAGTAATGTTTCCAATTAGGGCACACAAGCCTTGTTTTCTTTCTTAACTGATCTTACTTGGGCTAAAATATGTTTCATGATTTGTGATTGATGGTTTACCAGATAAATCATTTAAAAGGTAGCAAGGATAGACAAAGGTGTTGGGATGCCTCTGACTATAATAAATAACATGAGATACGTGTTAAGAAAACTGTGAAATTAGATATTGAAGAGCATTGATGCTTGGGGTAGAAGATGCTTTGATTTAAGCTGGAATTATAAGTAAAATAAAGTTGTATTCTGAATTGCTTAGACCAGGGAAAGTTACAGGTGGTATTGGTGATGGTCTGTCATCTATGTTTTCCTGTTGCTCTAATCTAATTATTGTTCACCTAACTTTCATCACCCAGAAAAAGATTTACTGCTTTTAATAATTATTTTGAATTGAAGCGTGTCTATGATCCAAACTTCTAAATAATCTAAACATGCCATAGCTAATAGTATTAGCCTTGATTTTAATTTTATTTAAAATAGGTAAAGTGTACTGTCCTGACATATATGCCACAGCTAAAGAAATCAAAATAACTCTACAAATAACCTTTGTAACACCCCAACATCCGTATCTACTTTGAGAAGTATGTTTTACTTTCATTGCTGGTCCCTCTTAAGAAGGGTCTCTTTAGGAAGTAAAATATTATCTTACTAGCTGAGTTTACAAAAAAATTTTTCCGAACAATGTGTCCTCCTTAAAGAAAAGTATCTGATTTTATTTAAAACAAATCATAGAAAACAAGCATTTCTACCTGTGAATTTTGAAAAGTTGTACTGATCATAAATAGAATTCAGAAGTGATAGTTGTTCAAATGGAGAAATCGGTTGTTACTTCATTGTTTGGCTGGTATCTGTATTTTCACCTTGGGTGAGATTCTCTATAAGAAAGCTCCCTGTAGTCTAAATTAGCAGGGGAATATGTTTTCTTTGAGCTTGTTTTCTAACTTCTGTGGTTAATTACTTCATTCAAAAATATATATCAAACCCTTTATATGTGCCGGGCATTGTTCTAGGTTCTAGGAAGAAAATACTGAAGAAGACAATGTCCTAAAGAAACGTAGCTCCATCCTTTTTGGTCCACAAAATTTTTATACCATCACTTAACTTGTAAAGGTGTGTAGGTTTTTGCAGTTTATCAGAACCCTTTATGTAGCCTAGCAAGTGAGGGATGACCTGCCAGTTTCAAATGCTGTATGTACCCAACACTGATTGTTGAGTGCCAAGATTGTCAGGCAGAGTATGACGTAAGGAAATTCAATGCATTAAAAATGTGTTATCATACTTCAACTGAAGAGAAAACATAACCCTACAGAGAGAGAAAACTAGGAAAATGTTTAAAAGAGCGAAAAGAATTCAATATCAATTTAATATCATGTTGTGATACTGGACCAATATTTTTATATCTTGACTTTAACACCCATAGTGAAAATTGTAGTTAGTACCTAGGAGGTAATGCTAGGTAACCTGAGCTCTTAGAATTAAGGTTTCCCTCTGAGAACGAAATTAGACACAATCATCAGGAAACAACTGAGATCAGTCAGCTACAGAAATAACTGGACTAAAGTAATAATCTGTGACTAAAGAGTCTAGAAACGACTAGCAACAAATTTCATGACTAAGTTACTGAGTGGCTGCCTTAGCATGGCTAAAGCTGTCACATACACAATTTTGTTTGACCCTATCTGTAAAAAAAAAAAAAAAAAAAAGTAGGTTGTTATAAGAAAACTTAAAAAAGCTCAGCAAAATCTCTGGTGGTTTTTGAATGTCCTCATCTTGGCCTGAATGTACCATCCTGTTTCTTTTTTCTTGCTTACCAAAGAGTTGCCTGGTTATTAATTTAGCTTTTATACCTATGTTAAGACAGGCTGTGACCACATCTTGGTCACATCTCTGAGAGGGGTATTCTAACATCTTTAGAGGCTGGATTAACAGTAATTTATGAATTGGACCTGGTGTAAGACAGGAAGTTGTGGCCTTTGGTCAAAGAGGAGAGAGGATGACTTGTCTAGGCTTCCAACAGGATGTATCTGTGGGCCACATTCAGTTTATAATCCTGATGGATACTCTTACACTGAAACAAGAGTCTATTGAGAATCACGTGGTTAAAGCAGACTTTTAAGATTTCCCTTCTGTTTCTTTGTAAATGAAGACAAAATTTATTTGGTGATTAAAATGTATGTGTGTACATGTATATATCTATCTATATACACAGATATATATGAACTCACACATATGCATAAACATATTCATATCTGTGTATATCATATCTGCATATATATGTGGGTAGGAGATTATGTACGTATATATGTATGTGTGGGTCCATATATATATATATAGATGTGTATATGTGTTTATCTTTATACATTCCTTGGGTAACAACTTTTTTTAAAAACACAGGATCATAGCTAACTCTTTTATCTTAGGGATGTTATCTCTTTTTTTTTTTAAGATTTATTATTTATTTATTTAGGCTGTGTTGGATGTTCGTTGCTGTGCGTGGACTTTCTCTAATTGTGGTGAGCAGGGGCTACTCTTCATTGCAGTGTGTGGGCTTTTCAGTTTGGTGGCTTCTCTTGTTGTGGAGCACAGGCTCTAGGTGCGCAGGCTTCAGTATTTGTGGCGTGTGGGCTCAGTAGCTGTGGCACGCAGGCTCTAGAGCGCAGGCTTAGTAGTTATGGTGCACGGACTTAGCTGCTCCGCAGCATGTGGGATCTTCCTGGACCAGGAATTGAACCTGTGTCCCCTGCATTGGCAGGCGGATTCTTAACCACTGTGCCACCAGGGAAGCCCCAATACTATCTTTTATTTTCTGTCTGAATTTTCATCAAATCAGTTGCTCAAGATAGTTCCTCAAACAGAGAATTTTGTGCTTGTCAGCTTGTTCAGGGGATCTTGTACGTTAAAGGTTGTAAAATATTTTAGGGCAATTTGTGATTTCATTTCAAAAGTACACTGAATGTGGAACAGAAGTTTAGCTCCTTCAGCTCTGAGAAAGCTCACTGATAAAGGCTGGGGCATGGATAGTGTTTAGGTCAAGCAAATTCCCCTAAAATAGCCCTGGGCAAAGCTTTTTGGGAGCAAGATGAAACCTTTAGTAATTGCTAGGAATATGAACCTTGTGATTGATTGTCTTATACTCCCCTCATCATCCCCTTGTAGGAGCAAAGATTGGGGGGGGTGGAAGTTACCCTGACCCCACGCCACCGACAGGTGTGCCCTGATTGATCCCGTTATGAAGATCTCCCTCCTGCTTCAGAGAACTCTGCTTTAAGCCAAGCTTCCCATGCTATTCCTGTGTCAGTTAAGTTAGTTTAGGAATGGGTGAGCTGGGCCCAGGAAGCGTGGATGGATGTGGAGCGACCAGAGAGAGAGAGCTCCTCACCTTTCTAGGAGAGCTGGCTGCAGCCGTAGCTTGTCTTTCTCTGTGGTGTAGTTTGTGGGTATGGATTGAGACAGTCTCAGAACGAAGCTGACGCTAGGAAGTCGATGCAGAAGTGGGGAAGAGGAAGTGTCTTAATGATACTCCTTGAGCTGCTGAGTCAACCCCAAATCTGAAGCCCTATCTACCTCTGCATCATCCACATATATACACTAATGGATTATCTTTTTGCTTAAGTCAGTTTGATTTTTTTTTTCTGTTTCTTAAAATATAGAATTCTTTGTGAGGTGAGGACTGGTTTCCGTACACAGTATGGTCTCTTTCCCCCTTTTTTAGACTCAGATGAGCGCAGATTGCTTTGCAGTCATTGAACCTGTGCCCAAATACTCTTTTCTGTGGCTCAGCTTTGGTGAAGGAGGGTGAGTCTTGCTCTCTGCCGTTAGCCTAACATTGTAGAGCAGTGAAGGGGATTATGTTTTTAAACTGGAAGAAAAAAGTGAACATTGCTATTATTCATCAATTTTATGTCAGTAAAGCTGAAATGTAAAAAAAGAAGTGGACATGATGAAATACTTCTACTTCTGGAAATACATAATACAGGTAACCCCCACATACCAATAATTGACACCGAGGACTGTTTGAAAATCATTCACGGAGTTACGCTTTGGTAAAGAGACAGATTCCCTACAACACGACGACGTTTGCCTCACCTTGAATAGAAACTATTAATTCCGATTTCTTTGTGATTTTTGAGGTATATCGTTCTCATTAGAGGGAATGTCATGAAGGGAAGGCAGCAGGCCTCTGCATGAAGAGCTGTGAAATTCATTCGTGAGTAACAGCAATCCGCTCGTTTATCTGACACAGTGCCCACAGAAATGGTGCAAAGGCACAAGATCCAGGGAAAACTAGAAAAAACCTAAAACGGGCCCAGCGGAGATGTGCCTTCCAACATAGTCTGGTGGAAGAGGTCCGAGCGGTGCGTCTGGCACAGTGACACCAGCGATGGTTTGAGCGAGGATCATGCAGCCTGCGTCTTCATGTCTGGTGCCAGAGAAGCAGCTGGCATCATGGAGGGAATCTTCTCCAATGAAGGAGAAGAGGAGATACGGTGGCATTTAGCACAGAAAGGTCTTGGTTTGCAGTTTCACTATGGAATGAGTGCGATGTGGCACCAGCATGCTGTCTGGCACCCAAATGTTGGCTTCCTATTGAAAACAGCTCTTTGTGTCCCTGTAAACAGGGAATTTCAGTGAGAAAAGCCAGAGCAACTAGTGCAGAATAGAAGCTTAAGAGGGGCCATACGATCATACAGTGGATGTTTCATTGCCTAATACGTGAAAAACCTTACATGAGATACACAGATTAACTTGAAAACATATTGCACATCACATTGTGCTGTTGGGAAAACCACAGGCGTGTCTCCTATCTGACGATACACCGTCGTGGCTCTTGGGGAACCACGGTCTCTGGCCAGCTTTCAGGTGATTGTTCTGTCTGTTTCTATGCTGGGCTCTCCCTCTCCACATTCTCTCACAATGGCAGCAGTTTCAGGTATAGAAGAGAACTCTCTATGTATATGCCAGAAAAGGAGTTTTAGAAGCTCATTCCTGAGTGTTTATAAATCCAGGATATGCACAGAAACAGTGAAAAAAAACAAAGGCCAGGAGAAAACAAAATAGAGTTTAGAAGTACAAACTAAACCCTTCAGGAATGTAGCCTACCTTTAAGTAGAAAAGACGTCAGTTATCCTTCTAAGGATGAGATTCCTTTGTCTATTTTATTTTTATCTTTTTCATTCTTACTTTTAAAGAACCTGTTCTCTCTGGATGAATTCTTATTCTCAGACGTTATGTATCTCATCGTTGTCTTCAACAGGCTCATTCTAGAAGCTAATTTTGATGATGCATATGCCATCTTTCAGGGACCTTGGAGCTACCTTCTAGTTACTGAGAAGATGCAAATTCAAATTTAGTGAATTATTTCTTTAAAAATAATCAGTAATTTTTAGTAACTCAAAAAGGATACTTTTTTCTAAAACATACTGAAGAAAACATTTTTTTCAGTGACAGTATCTGGCCCTGGAAGAGCTAGACTGGAGAGGAATAAGTATGAAAATAAAAACAATTTAATTGATGGAAATAATCAGCTAATTGATCTTCATAGTACACATATGAATTGAATTAATATTGAACTGAAATTATTATTTCAACGTTATGCATGGGATAAACTGAGACAGAATTTGAATGAGATTAATTATTTGTGACCAGAATAAAGGAAACACATATTTATGTGCTTCTATTATGTGTTATGCACTATGAAAACTAAACATGCTGTGTTATTTGATCCTTGTAGCAAACAACTTCTGGAACACAGTGGCTTAACCTAATAGATGTTTCTTATTTGCACTGCATATTTGACATGGGTCGATAGGGATGCTTTGCATCTACTCAGGGACCCATACTGCTGGAGGGGCTTTACAGGAGCTTTGGCAATCTCCAAAACAGGGACAGAGAATAGAAGCAATTTTCTCCTCGCTCTTTTTATCCCCTCAGGCTTATTGATATATAACTGACATATAACTCCTCTAAGTTTAATGTGTACAATATGATGATTTGATACTTATATATATTACAGAATGTTTACCAAAATAAGGTTAGTTAACATCTTCATCTCACATAATTTCATTTTTTGTTGCTCTTCATGGTGAGAACATTTAAGGTGTTCTTTCATAGCAACTTTCAAGTATACCGTATGGTATTGTTAACTATAGTCACCATGCTGTGCATTAGATAACTGGAACTTATTCATCTTATAACTGATAGCTTATGCCCTTTGACCAATCTCTCCTGATTTCCCCAGCACTCCAGCTCCTGGTAACCATTACTCCATTTTTGGAGTTCAACTTTGTTAGATTCCACATATAAGTGAAGTCATGTAGTATTTGTCTTTATCTGACTTTCACTTAGCATGTTGAAGACTTATTATTACAAAGGAATGTTGACTTCTATCATATGATTTCTCTGCATCTATTGAGATAATATGACTTTTGTCTTTCATTCTTTTAGTGTGATGCATCACATTGATTGATTTGCATATAATAAACCATCCTTGCATCTCAGTGATAAATCCCACTTGACCATTGCATATAATCCTTTTAATGTGCTGTTGAATTGCATTTTTTAGTATTTTGTTGAGAAATTTTACATATAGTTTCATGAGGAATATTAGTCTGTAGTTTTCTTTTCTTACAGTGTTCTTTTCTGGCTTTGGTGTCACAGTAATGCTGGTACTATAAAATGTGTTAGGGAGTGTTTCCTCCTCTTCAAATATCTGGAATAGTCTGAGAAGAATTGGTGTTAATTCTTTTTAAAATGTTGATAGAATTCACCTCTGAAGTCATCTGATCCTGGGATTTTCTTTGTTGGGAGGTTTTTGATTACTGACTCAGTCTCCTTACTGGTAACCGGTCTGTTCAGATTTTCTATTTCTTCTTGATTCAGTGTTGGGAGTTTGTGTATTTTTTAATAATTTATACATTTCTTCAAGGTTGTCCAATTTGTTGGTATATAATTATTCACAGAAGTCTCTTATGATTCTTTGCATTTCTGTGGTATCAGGTGTTTTGTCTCCTCTTTCATTTATAGTTTTATTTATTTAAATCTTCTCTCCTTTTTTCGTTAGTCATCTAGCTAAAGGTTTGTCAATTTTATCTTCTCAAAAAATCAACGCTTAGTGTCTTTGATTTTTTTGTATTATTTTGCTATTATTTATTTCATTTATTTCTTGTCAGATCTTTGTTGTCGTCTTCCTTCTGCTAACTTTGGCCGTTTTGCTGTGGAAGCTCACTGTTGAATTCTTCAGTTCAGTCCTTGTATTTTTCACTTCAACATTTCCATTTGGTTCTTTTTTACGTCTTCTGTCTCTTTGAACTTCTCATTTTGTTTCTATATTGTTTTTCTGATTTCATAAATTGTTTATCTGGGTTCTCTTGTAGTTCTCTGAGCATCTTTAGAACAATTATTTTGAATTCTTTGTCAGGAAATTCATGTATTCCATTTCTTCAGGGTCAGTTCCTGGAAGTTTTTTTGTGTTCCTTTGATGGTGTCCTGTTTCTTTGATTCTTCGCAATCCCAGCAACCATGCACAGGTGTCTGCACATTTGTAGAAGCAGTCATCTCTTTTAGACTTCATGAACTAACTGCAGCAAGGAAAGTGCTTCACCTGTTGCTGGGGGCATGCTGGAGCATGCCGTGGCCACAGTGGTGCAGGGTGTCAAGTTCAAGAGTGTGTAGTGTCTCCATAGCGTAGGCCATGCGGGTCCACAACTATGTGGTCCTTGGTGAGTTCTCTGGGGGTCCACTTGAGTTCCTACAGAGGCTGTTGGTGTCCTCAGAAGTGCCCCTCAAGTCCAGCAGCTCGGGACCCGGGCAGGGAGTGGGCTGGCCGTGTGACATACTTGGCTGTGGAGGCCAGCTGTAGGCGTCTATGTAGTGACAGGGGCCAAATGCAGACATACACGTGGTGGTGAGGGGACAGGATCGGCAGCAAGGGCTGAGCTGGGCTGCCTGTGCAGCAGCAGCTGTGGGTGCCCTCGCTGTCAGTGCACACTCCTGTTGTGCACTCCTGTTGCTGCAGTCTTGCCACAGGGGCAAGCCAGGCAGTGGAGGCCAGCGCTTCAAGTTAGGCCGGGGGCATGCAGATGCGTAACTGGGGGGGCTGACCTCAGGCTGATATGGTGGTTGACTTCACCCATGGGGGTCTAGACTGGTGTCTTACCCTGGTGCAGCCAAAGAGCCGTTGGGGGGTCCTAGGCCCTGGTAGTGGGGGGAGGAAATGGCGAGAGACTCAGGTGACTGGCATCTGTAAATGCAGTAACCTGTAGGGTGAAATCCAGTGAAATCTGCCGTGGCTCCATGGCAGCCCTGCCGGCCATAGGCTGCTTCAGCGGCAGTAGGGGCTGAGGTCTCATGCAGAGCAGATCATTGGGAACTGTGGTCACTCCTGTGGCTGATATTGGTAGTCCCTGCCATGCATCCTGACTTCTGGCTTTCTCGGTATGTCTCAGCTTTGCCAGTCTCTAGGTGGAGTGAAACTGAAGTGGGTTCTGTTTTGAAAGACTGGTGAAACACGTCGCTCACCTCACTCTACTTTTCTGATCCAGGGGAACTCTTTGTAGCTGGGAATTCCCTGTTGGTGCTCAGCAGTGCCGGGTGGGAGGATGGGATGATGCAGGCAAAATGAGGCTCCTCTTCCTTCCCTTTTTGTGTGATTATTCTCAGGATTTTTGTCCTACTGGGTTGCTGAAGTTTCTTTCTTTTTTTAAATAATTTGTTTCCTTTTTAAAAAAAATTAATTAATTAATTTATTAGCTGCATTGGGTCTTCGTTGCTGCCCACGGGCTTTCTCTAGTTGCAGTGAGCAGGGGGCTACTCTTCATTGTGGTGCGCGGGCTCCTCATTGCCGTGGCTTCTCTTGTTGCGGAGCACAGGCTCTAGGTGCATGGCCTTCAGTAGTTAAGGCACATGGGCTCAGTAGTTGCTCGTAGGCTCTAGAGTGCAGGCTCAGTAGTTGTGGCACATGGGCTTAGTTGCTCAGTGGCATCTGAGATCTTCCTGGACCAGGGGTCCAACCCATGTGCCCTGTATTGGTAGGTGGATTCTTAACCACTGTGCCACCAAGGTTGCTGAAGTTTCTTAAGTGAACTTCTGAGCTCTCCTAGAGCTGTTTTTGTTCATGGATAGCTGTCTCATTGTTGATCTTTTGGGCGGGAGGGAGGCTGGGGTCTACTCCACCATCTCGCTGATGCCACTCTCCACTGACTCTTCAGTTATCCATTCAGTCGTGACGCATTTCAGTGGCTAAACGTGGCCACACCTAACTTAAAAGAGGCAGGGAATTACAATCTTACTGTGTGTTTAGAAGAAAGTCAGACTATATTTGGAAAGTTCAGATGATCACCACAATCTTTATTATCCTAAGAATACTGAGACTGAGAATCAGAGAGCTTAGATAATTTACAAAAAAACTATTTACTTGTTCCCTGACTTGTAATCAAAGGCTTGAAATTAAAAGAAAAAACAAGAACAACAGTGCATTGTCACTTTTATCATATTATACCTTTTGATCTCTATCCTGACTGTGATTACTAAATTTTCCCCTATTTTCTCCGTAAATTCTTACATGCAAGGATTTGAGACTTGGAGATTTTAACTCTTAAAATGTTTATATCTCTGTCACCCTTAGTTGAAAAACTAATATAAGCAAATTAAAGACAGTCATTGATAAGCCCAAATAAATAGCATCTATAAGAAATTGGAAAATAAACAGTTAAAGAGTTAAGAAATTAAAGAAAGTATATCTTGAGACAAATTCCCAAACTGACACACAAAGCACTTTGTTGCTCTGCATTTAAAACAAAATTCATGACCCATCTCAACAGGATCTGGGCTGCTTGAAGGGCTCCAACTCCCAGAAAGAAAATCTTCCAATGTACAACTCATATTTGGTCAAGAAAAGCAAAGATCAAGGGAGATTCTATCAGGGAAAAGAATTTTGAGAAACCCAGTTAATGGACTGAGCGACTTATTGCCAGGGGAGAGAGCAAGGGCTCTTCTCATTCTCAGGACAAAGCCTATGCTTAGATTTTTGTTATGATTTTCCTGTGTCTGCTTTCCAGACATTATCAAAGATATCCTGTTTACCCTCCACCATGACATATTGATTATGTTGAAGAGGTTAAATGAATCATGTTTCATGGTTTACTGGATATCAGGATGTAATAATTGGACAGTTTTGATTTGTCTCCTGGTGGGATGGAGTGAGACCTTTTTGGGTCGTATATGGGATAGTGGTATCATATGAGGCCAGGCAGTTTTGAGTATTTATTTTGGGAGAGTCACATGTATAGATGCTGACAATCAAGGAATAGAACATTATAAAAACATATTTCAGTTTAGGTCTGCTGTTCAGAATGTCTGTGGGAAAAACCCCTTTTCTTTCCTTAGTCCACATGATTTATGTAGACTGGCTATCTACACTCGAACCCTCCAGCCTAAGCATCAGCAAAAGACCTAGGCTTGTCCAGGGAGAGTGTGCCATCCTCTGACAGAGCAGTTGGTTCACGGAAGGATGTTAATACCAAGCAAGGTGCTTAGAGTCATCTCTGGAAAACCAGAGGGAACACTTGCTAAATAAAACATGTTCATTCCTATGAAATTGCCAGCAATAAGGACAATATGGTGCTAAAATTTTGAGAGGTTTTTTAAAATTCTAAATATTAAAGTTTCTGGAGAAACAAAGGTTATGGTTTCCACCCTAGAAGAGTGTCATGAAGATTAAGTGATGTTTATGTAAACATCAATCCATGGCTTTGTCTAGTTTACAGTAGATATACATTAAATGTTAGGTAAAGCTAAAATATAAAGATGGAAAGAAAGTAGGGATTTCAAGTAGCCAAAGAATTATATCTCTACAAAACTATTGCCTATATTGTAGGATTTGACTCATCTATTAATCTCCAACTATACCTATGTTTAGATCACTCAGTACTGAACTAATCAGAGAGTCACTACAAAAATATTCTCTTCGTGACAAATAAACAGTGCAATAAAATTTGTACATCAGTAGAGTGGTGTTACGCTCATGATGACTCTGGGACCTGCAAGTTTTAGAAGTTGTTCAACACATTGTTAGTGTTAAATGCATTTTATTTCATCAAGATACTTTGATGTTATTTCACCATTAATGGAATACATGCCCTTATAAATATGGTATTTGTATAACAAGAAAACCCTATCTCCTTGTATAGTGTCTGTGTTTTTATACATCTTGAAATTTTACTAATAAGGCTCATCGAAAGAGTGTTACTACATTCTATGAAGAGGTCCATCCTAAAAGAGTAATTTATCTCCATGCTGCCTGTCTTAGCTTGGGTTGCTGTAACAAAATACCATAGAGTGGGTAACTTAAAGAACAGATATTTATTTCTTATAGTTCTGGAGGCTGGGACGTCTGAGATCAGGGTTCCAGCATGGTCAGGTTCTGGTGAGAGCCCTTTTTCTAACTTCTGCTGCATACCTTCTCCCTCTTGACGGAAAGAGAAAGCTCTGGTCTCTTCCTCTTCTTCAAGGCCACAGAGTCCATCATGGGGGCTATCCCCCAATGACTTCACCTCAACCTAGTTACTTCCCAATGATCCCATCTCCAAATACCATCACACCGGATAGTAGGGCTTCATTATATAAATTTTGGGGGACATTCAGTCCATAAAATTACCTTAACTCTATTCCCAGCAGTTTCTTGAATTTTTACTCTAAGTTCTATTCAGTAAAAAAGATAGGTGTCAGATTAGATGGTGGTAGTAATTACCAAATACACAACACCTGCTGTTAAGCCAAACTACTGTCTCAACTACATGGGCAGTATTTCTGATTCTGAGCTGCTTTTCTTCACTGTTCCCCAGAAGGTGAGAGCAAGTCTTCACTTGACCCCAAGAGCGACAATTTTACATGTGAGTCATGATTTAAACTGTGATCTCATGGCATAAGGGCTGACAGCACTAGAGGCACAATATTAGATATTTTCATTTGAATTTTTTTCAGGAAGAGTAGGTGAATGGTGTTGGAAACCAGAAAATTTGTCAAGTATATATTCATAGGTATTTCTTCTATAATGTAAACACAGTGGCTGGAATCCAAAGAATGAACATAATGCCTCTGAGAATTCTCTCCTTTTAACTCTTCATTTACCTCGTGGATTCCATATAAACATTCAAATCAAGAACACTTCACATCTATGTGTAGACCATCCTCTATCTACTTCAGTCCCATTATAACTAAGGATTAGTACTCAGTTTCTTTTGGTCTATGTGTCTTACAAAGTTAGAAATGAAAGCAGAAGAGAGCAAATAGACACCCTAAATTCCAGGCATCAGATTCTCACATGTCTCAAACAGAAATCCTTAACTATCAAATGTGATAAAAAGTAGCTTTCTATAAAAAAATTTCAGATAACATGATTGTTTTTATAAGGCCTGATTTTGTGTCAGCCTGTGTAAAACTGGATCCCATAGCCCAGAAGGAGGACACAGTGACAGAGGGAGAAGAAAGTGAAAGACAGACTTTTTAAAAAAATTATTTGTCTTTTCCATTATGGTTTACTACAGGATATTCAGTATAGTTCCCAGTGCTGTACAATAGGACCTTGTTGTTTATCCCTTCTCTGTCTAATAGTTTGGATCCGAAAGACAGAGATTTTTAATGGATGGTTCTTTTACAGATAATTCTTTTCTTTCCTTTCAGTTTTATCTTTGAGTTTGGCATTTATAGACCTAAATAAGAACATTAGGATTCCCTTGAAAATAATCCACTTTGTATCATCCAAACCACTGGATTCATGAAGACTTAACTAGAAATACCCGAGTTTAGCCAAAGTAAGCATTTTCAAAATCCTTTTGACTTGAAAAAACTCTTCAGTGGGATGTGTAATTCCACACAGTTTGTAGGGCTTTCATTTTTAAAATAACTTTTAAATGGCAAGTAATAAATATATTTTAAGTTAGAAATATATATATATAGCTTGGGATTAATACATTATCCAAAAATATGAAATATTTTAATGCTGTTTTTAAGAAGAGAAATAATACATAAAAATATAAACTGCAAACTTTTCCATTAAAAGTAAAAGCTTTTTATTTTAATTTCATTTAAAGGTCATAATTTATAGAAAAGTAAATTAACAACCTAAAGGTACATCATATTTGGTTTTGTGAGTAAATATCTATAAAATATTTTTAATGCGTTTTATGAGAAAAAAGTGCCATTGTGACCAGATATGTAGAGTTCTAGCCCTTTACTTTAAAAATTAACTGATGTATTTTTATAATTTTTACATTTTGTTTCTCACTGAATAGATAAGAAATGAGATTTAAGTCGTTATTTGAAAAGTCTGCAAATAACATATTGTGTGCAGTGTAATTTTTTGTTTCCCATGATGCTAAGCCATATTTAATACTCACTACATTAGCTTATGCTTTTCAAATTGATTTTTGAAGTACTGAACATACACAAGAATTTTGATCTGATGAAGGGAAAATTGAACAAAATTTGCAGAATTATATCATTATGCTCCTAGTTTCCTTATTGCATTTCAACATCAGTGTGCCTTGCGCTTCCTGCCTTTAACGAATGGTTAATTATGGATATAAATGAAACAATATTTGACTGAGAATTTTTTAAAAAAGCTAAGTGCTGTTTAAAACTAATGTACTAGTAGAGTTTATCAACTGAGTCAGAAATTAAGAGACTGAGTCATGAGCCAGCTCATCTGACCTCCTCCAAACATCAAAAATGCTCACTTGAGGACATGTGGAGGGTCTGAAGCTGTTCCTTTTTAAAGGAAGCATTACTTAAATAATGACTTTATTTTTTATTCAAGGAATGGAAATTTCAGTAGAGATCAATATTATATTGAATTCTGGGTACTTTTAGACCTGTGAATCAATGGTTGGGAAAAACTATTCTAATCCAGACTCC
The DNA here is from genome assembly GCF_030028045.1 of Hippopotamus amphibius kiboko. Lineage (NCBI taxonomy): Eukaryota > Metazoa > Chordata > Mammalia > Artiodactyla > Hippopotamidae > Hippopotamus > Hippopotamus amphibius. The sequence goes on along the minus strand of NC_080189.1, from coordinate 67,483,185 downwards.
TCAGTTTCCCCTGGAAAAAACTGAAGCCCAAAGAGTTGATGTCTTTGCCAAATGTTTAAAGGTAGTTAGATACACATCTAAAAACAACTCATAGATAAATGTTTTATATCATTGTTATTGGCATTAATATTTTTAATCATTTATCCTTATTGATATTAACATTGAATTTTTATTTTATATTATTTCTATTAAATCAGGATAATAAAATTTGTTTCCTCTCCTTAGGGTAATTAGATTATTATAATATCAAAATATTAGCAAAATTTGAAATTAAAAGGAAAATTACTAGCACTGTCTATTTGTGAAGATTAGAATATTGTTTATTTTCTGCTGTGGTACCGTGCTAGGTTTTGCACATAGCCTTTGAATCTTAATTATTTGACTAACTTGTTCCATTCCATATTAAAAAAAAATCTCAGAATTTCTGGCAGTGATTTTTCAAAAATATGTTAGCAATTTGGACTCCAAAGCTGATCTTAAAGTATAAAAGAGTGAAATAAGAACTGAGACAATTATTAGTCATGTATCTAACGACTCAATTCTTCGCACATAGAAGATCCCAGATTTGGAGAGGGAAGTTCACGTTTTCCATTCTTAGTTTGATTTGTTTTGTATTATGTGCATCAAAGTCCAACAGAAAAGCAGACATCACAAACAGAGGGAATTACATATACAGACTGGGTTAACACAATTGATGGCAGAGCTAGGAAGCCAAACAGAGGACGGTAGAAAACACAGAGATTAGTACTGGCAGGAGTCTACTGCCATCCCTGAAATGGAGGATCAGGGATGTGGAATTCAGGAAACGTGGCAGGACTGCTTGGCCTGTGTGGGGCTATGTAGGACACTTAGTCACTGCTGAAGATGCTGCCCAAGGCAGTGAAAGAAGCACAGAGATAACTGAGCTTCTATATTCCTTCTACCCTCCAGTTTTCCGCTAGCACTTCGCCTTCACCCAGCTCAGACAGAAACACACCTGTTTCCTCTGCCCATCCTGCCTCTTCAGCATTGGGAAACGTTGCCAGTGATACAGTGCAGAAATGAGGAAGGCTTGAAGATGTGCCTCCCTCAGTAGGTTCTGACCTTCTTGAGGAGAGAAGCCATCTTTTCATTTCCAGTGCCTGCAGTATCATCTTGTATATACCATGCACTGTGTATACCCAGAGGCATGGAAAATTCACCTGCCAGCTCCCATAATTAACTGATGCCTGAATAACAAAAGCTAGAAATAGAAGAGTAAATGTCCAAGGTAGCAATGCCTGTGCCTCATAGCTACATCCTGTCAAGGATCAAACATCTCCTTAGAGAGTTTTTGCTAATGTCACTGCTGCCTTTTGCTAAAGTAAGAAAGCACTTAATAAATGCAAATGTCTGCATCTGAAGATTGACACTAAACAGAACGATTTCTATGGGCCATGATCACACTACATAGGGTAGCTACTTTACAGACACACACACACACACACACAAACACGCAAATAAAAACTTTTCCTTGCATTGTTAATTTTAGATTTGGTTTGATTTTCCAAGAGTCAGTAACTGCCTGCTCAGTTAACATGGCTTAAGAAAGAAAGAGCAAATATTGTCCCACATGTCTGTATTATTTGTTAGAATCATGGCCTTTACTAGGCAGTCATCACTAGATTATAAGCCAAATTATATTGAGCTTTCTTCCCTGCCTCAGTCTCAGGAAATATTTGAAAAGTACTATGAACAAAGGGAGCTTCTAAGCGTCTCTGTCCTTGCTGGCTTGCCTGGATTTGACAGGTGGAATGGTGACATAGAGGTTATTATTGAAGTATGTGTTCTGTTGACTCTGGCTTCTGATTTGGAAGAGCTACAAACACTTTAAAGTCACGGTTCCCACAAAATGTGCCCCAAGTAAGCTCTGAAAATGTACGTTGGACCATATAGTTTTTCTCCCATGCATTTGTTTACTCCACAAATGTATATTCAGTGCCTGCCCACGCCCCATATTATGTGCTGAGAATACAAAGATGAAAAAATGTTTTGCATCTGGTCCTCAAGAAGCAGAGGAAGTTCAGAGTCTTGTGGAAAGTGAGCCATAAAAACAAGTGTTTAAACAAACACTATACATGCTATTCTAACAGATGTATGTATAAGGTGGACTGGAGGGGTTGGTGAAGGCTTCACACAGGAGAATGTGTTTGAGTCAGTGGGATGAGAAACATAAAGAAAAGGCAAAATGAAGATTTACAAAGACATGGAGGCATGGGAGATCATGAGATTTTTCAAGGAACTCCAATTACCGCTTTTATTGGATAAGGGATAGGAGAGGAAGTTGAGGAGACAAAACATTCCTTTCACTGCTAATAGAAAATTCTTTGAAATATTTTTACCATGCTCAAAAATTTCAGTGGCTTATCACGATTTACGAGATAAAACTCTCAACTCCTTAGCTAGCATATGAAGAACTTCATCCTTGCTTCAGCTCGCCCTGTCAGTCTAATCTCCTCAACTGCTTGACAGGGTGAGCCGAAGCAAGGATGAAGTCCTTTTCTTTTTTTTTTTAATTAATTAATTTATTTATCTTATTGGCTATGTTGGATCTTTTTTGCTGTGCGCGGGCTTTCTTTTTAGTTGCGGTGAGTGGGGGCTACTCTTTGTTGTGGTGCGTGGGCTCCTCATTGCTGTGGCTTCTCTTGTTGCGGAGCACAGGCTCTAGACGCATGGGCTTCAGTAGTTGCAGCACATGGGCTCAGTAGTTGTGGCTCATGGGCTCTTAAGCACAGGCTCAGCAGTTGTGTTGCATGGGCTTAGTTGCTCCGCGGCATGTGGGATCTTCCTAGAGCAGGGCTCGAACCCGTGTCCCCTGCATTGGCAGGCGGATTCTCAACCACTGCGCCACCTAGGAAGCCCATGAAGTTCTTTATATGCTAGCTAAGGAGTTGAGAGTTTTATCTTGTAAATTGTGATAAGCCACTGAAATTTTTGAGCATGGTAAAAATATTTCAAAGAGTTTTCTGTTAACTGTGAAAGGAATATTTTGAAGTGGAGATTAGGTTTAAAAACAGGAAGTCTAATTAGAAATAAATTTTAATAATCAATGAGGAGTCTTTCACTTGAAACTCATTAAACAGATATTACATTAAGAGCAAGCCAGCATGAAACTAGTCAGTGGGCATACATTGAGGAACAAAGTGGTCATGGGCCCTGCCTTTGTGGAAGCACAGTTCAGTGGTGATGAAATATAATGCTGGAGCTGGAGAGAAAGGGGTAAACACAAGGGAAGAGTGAAGATGGATGAGCTGGCCTTTGGGACAACAGTGTGTGGAAAGATAGAGACGTCTAGGAGGTTCTTATGAGTTGAATTGTGTCCCTCTGCCCACCCTCAAATTAACACGTTGAAATCCTAACCTGCAGTACCTCAGAATGTGATCTTATTTACAAATAGGGTTATGGGATGTAATTAGTTAGAAAGGGGTCATACTGGAGTAGGGTGGGTATCTAATGCAATATGATTGGTGTCCTTATATGAAGGAGAAATTTAGATACATGCATACAAGGAGAACACCATGTGAATGTGAAGGCAGATGTTGTGGTGATGTGTCTGCAAGCCAGGGATCACCAAAGATTGGCAGCAAGCCACCTGAAGCTAGCAGAGAGGCATGGAATAGATTGTCCCTCACAGCCCTCAGTAGAGCCAACCCTGCCAGCACTTTGATCTTGGACTTTTAGGCTCCAGTACTGTAGGAGAATAAATTTCAGAGTGGCTTAAACAACCCAGTTGGTGGTATTTTGTTCCAGAGGGCCCAAGAATCGAATATAGCTGCTTCTTAGGTTCCCAGCTTGACCAATTTTATTTTATAGTAAGAAACATGATATGAACTTAATTTCTTCCCATTATGTGTCATCACAAAGGAAGCTTCTTTCTTCTCTGCCTCCCTCATAAGTTCTGAGACTGCTGCTTTCATTATTGAACTTTTACTATTCTTATCACTTGTATTTGAAGTTGGAAATGGACAGAATCATGATTTCTGGTGCCAATATTGATTCCTGTTTCAGACAGTAGAGGTTTACTACAGTCTAGCACTGAATCACTTGCAGAGCTATGCTAAAAATTTGGAAAAGAATTTTAAAAATTCTTTCAGATTGTTCTTTTGGCTAGGCCACGCAGTTCCAGAATTAATGGAAATAAAGTCTAATATATTCCCTGCTAATGTAGTTATATGAACAACTTACGTGTATAACCTGTCAAGCAACTTGATGGTTTATTGCTTTATAATACTTTAAACGCCACCTTTAAAAAAGGCACCAGAGTCTGTTAGCACTTTTGCTTGATCTTTGCAGAATATTATGAAAATAATAATAAACCTCTAGGTAGAATAAACAATCTGCCTGTGACAATTGCCCAAGTCCCTTCTGGCAAGTCTAGTCCTTTCCGCTCTCTTTAAAGTTGCAAAGTGCAAATTGCTTTGCAGCAGTAATATATTCTGGCCAAAATAGGGGAAAAGTATGAGTTTCACTTTAAAGTTGAGGTTCGTGATTGAATCATCTGAACTTCATCAGTGATTCTGTGAAACTGGCACTTTTCTAAGGAAGCAGTTTTTGCCTACAAATCAGATTTTAAACTTCTATTGTCTTGTATTACTGTTCAATAAAAAATAGAATTGGGGGGACTACCCTGATGGTCCAGTGGTCAAGACTCCGAGCTGCCAATGCAGGGGACCCAGGTTTGACCCCTGGTTGGAGAACTAGACCCCTCATGCCACAGCTAAGAGCCCACATGCAGCAACTAAAAGATCCTCGCAGCTAAATAAATAAATAAATAAATAAATAAGAATTGGGGAGAAAATGTTGTGATGCATAACTCATGGTCACATTTTAGAGGACACATTTGCTTAGAATGTAATGTGACTTGATAACTATCACCGTTTTCATTCAGAATGTTATGTGTCCCTAAAGCAAGCAGTGTGCTGGCCTTCAGTTATTGTATAAACACGAAGAACTCCCTGCTACAGTGAAGGATGGATAGAAATCGGTCCTTTGTGAGAATATAATGTGGACATTAGCCACCCTCCAAGCTCCAATTTTACCTTGTTTATTTTTCCTTTTCACTGCCGTTATTCCTAGGTGTCATTTCTGTTAAGTAGCAGTGTGATCTGACTCCTAAAGTTGGTATCTCTCTGTTTTTCAAAATTCATTTTCTTATAATCAAATGTGCATTAAGCACAGATTCAGAGGTTTGAAAAAAAATATAACATAGTACCTGGTCCCTGACAAAAATAACTAGAAATGATGGTTTTGTTTTCTTTTCACTGATATTTGAGAATCTGCCCAATAATTTTGCCTGGTCATAATAATACTCCACATTCACCTCCCATTTAGTCCTGAATCCACTCAAATATGGCTTCTAATTGTTCCTAATTGGTAACTGAGGCCTTTCCTACTGTTTACTTTCTGGCTTTATCTGCTGTATCTGCCGCTGTTGATCCATCTGTTGCCTGTTGCTCGGGCTCTTGTGATCGCGCACTGTCCTGGGTCTTTTGTGTTGATGCTGCTGCTGCTTTGTCGCCCAGTCACCTCCTCTTCCACGTCAGCTTCTCATGCGCATTCACACCAGTATCTCATCTACCCGTAGTTTCATTTTCCAAACCTAAATGTATGGTTCAAACCTCTCCCTAGACTTATATATCCCACCAGCCTACTGGGTTACCATCACATGATTCATAGGAAACTTACCTGTAATATGTCAAAAAGCAAATTCGTCTTTCCCTACCAAATGTCTCTCCTCATCCCATACTCCCTAGCTCCATGAATGGCATCATGGCCAGGAGACGTGCATAGAAATTTGTAAGTAATTTGCTCCTCCCTCTTATCCACCATCCATATATAATTCATTATAGATTACTGGTGATTTTTTTTTTCTTCTTTTTTTGGCTGCGCCACACAGCTTGTGGGATCTTAGTTCCCCGACCAGGGATTGAACCCGCACCCTTGTCAGTGAAAGTGAGAAGTCCTAACCACTGGACCGCTAGGGAATTCCTTGATTACTGCTGATTTTTAAATCCCAATCCATCCTTTCTAATCCATCCCTATGATCATCCCCTTGGTTCAAGTCCTCATTATCTTGCATCTGGCTGCTTTCTCTTGATTAGTGTCTTCATTGGTCTCCTTTCTCCATTCTGGGACCAGTCAAATCCGTTTTCAACCCAGCTGCTAGAATGATCCTTCAGAAATGCAGATTTAAACATACAACACTCTCTGCTTAAAGCCTCTCAGTTTCTTCTCATGATTTAGAAGATACCTCCCAAGCTTCATAATTCAGGGCAAAAGCTCTCTCATCTAGTCCTTGCCTAATTTCCAGTCGTACCTCTGGCTGTCCATTGTCTTCCACTTTTTCCTTTGCAAAGCCAAACTGCTTGCATTTTTGTCTGACACCACTTAGTTCCTCTGCCCTGTGTCTTTGCTCTCACCATTGGGAAGACTCTCTCCTTTTTCCATCCTTGACCTAGCTAATTCCTAAGAAATCACTTAGGTTTCATTTTCTTCCAGAAGTCTTTCATTGCTAACTATCTCCCGTTCCCTACAGGGTAGAGCAAGTATTCAGTAAATGTTTGTTGAATGAATTACTCTGCTTCGTTTTGTTGACTTAAGTGGTGGACCATCTCAAAACATGTCAACATAATATTAGAACTACTAATACTAATTTTCAGGTCAATGTGAAATTAATATTCTTGCACTGATTTATTCCATGTGGGGCTATGAACGTGAAACTGAGCTCTTTTCTCCTCTTGGAATAATTGTTTCCCCAAACTTTGTGTAATTAGTTCCTCTTTATAGCATCATAAGTTGGCTTCATATGCTATTATTTGAGTAAATAGAAAATATTTGTATAAAAGTACAAATTACATATATATGTTTGTTTAAATTTGGAGAATCAAAGATTAAATTGCTGAAAGCTATAATTTTAAATTGTCTTTACTTAGTTTTGCTAGGGAAGTTAGTAGCATTTTTAGTATGCTCAATCTTGAGATGAAATTATAACATATAAATTGAGATAGTGACATAAAGTCATGGAGACATTGATAACGCTTTTGATTTATCCCCAATTACATTGATAGGTTCATCAGTTTATTTTCTTACTATAGAAGACAATATTAATGGGGCATTTGAGTTATGCTTTACCTTATTTAAAATTTTGCTCTTTGAAGTATTCTCTTGAAGGTCTTGGGTCATATAGACTGAAAAGTTTATGGACTAATCATTCTTCCCAGAAGAAAAGCAAAAATTTTTATAGTTACCAGGCCCATTTCAGCAAGAACAGTGATGCTGAAAAAAATTCTCTCAGATTTGTTCCTGCCATTTTAATTAGGTCAGTGAGTTTAGAGAGTCAAATCATTGCCTTTCAAAGTGTGTTTTTAAAAACTTGTCTTTTCCCTGTTTTTACTATGAAATATTTGAAGCACAAAAGAATACATGTAATGTATGCATGTAAGTCATGGAGCATATTATTGAAGCCACTGTCCATGGCAGGGTGATTCTCACTGGCAGCCAAACCCCTTTAGCTTTAGTAGCACTCCTAATTCTACGGAGGCAGGACAGTGACATACTTAGGTTTTGTTTCTTTATTTTTTGTTTTGTTTTGTTTTGTTTTTATCTGCTGAAAAGGCTCAGAGAGAAACGAGGAGGTTCGCCATTTCTTCAGTGATTTTTGATGTTCTTGTTGCTTAACCTGAGTGAGTGCTTAACTGGCACCAGAATATACATGTACTACAAATGAATCAATTAATTTTTTTTAACTTTTTCTTTGTCCTCCTGTGTAAACCTTTTTTTTTTTTTTTTTCTGTAGGATGAAATTGTGCTTAGTATTTCCAACTAGTCACCCATCTGTCTATCATGGGCTCACTCTTTTGGGAGAAAAGTGTCTCTGGGTTGGGGTGGAGGGAGATTGGTTATCAGCACAAAAGGTGGTGTTCTCATTATCAATGTAATACTGGAGAAGGCCAGTAAGAAAAGGTGTCTCCTAGTTGTCCCTCTGGCTGATACTGATTTAAATCATAATATAGGTAAAGTGCTGACCTGCTTCAGAATGATGCATGAAGTGGCAGATGGTGGGATTGTACTGGAACCAGATTGTTCATGCCCAATCTCATGCCCTTGTACATTTCAGCTGCTATTTTTCATTTGTTATAAAAAATGCCATTATCTTGACCAGTAATGCAGTTTCTCAGATATTTTGAAATCCTTAAAGGCTTATTTTTCGGAGAGCCTGTGCTGGAACACCACCGACTGTGCCTCGTGTGCATCATGTTAGGCTAATGTAGGGTGGAAATAGCAAATTGACTTTGATGACGGATTTTCAAGTGTGCTCTTTGTGGATGAAATGCTGTTTCACTTATTATGATTTTTTCAGGCAGTAATTTATTTGTAAATGTCTTGACTGCACTTTAATGCCACTCTGTCTCTGGGGGTGAGTCTGTGTTACAACCAGTAACAGAGATAACGAAGTTTGGAATACATCCTCACATGGCATTTGTCTAGGGCCTGAAACTTTTTTGTGTTGTGACAGCCTGACAGGAACAAGTGATTCAACAAGATTTAGCAGCATAAGGGTAGGAAGGCTACAGATTAGCATACAGTTGCCCAAAGGCATTATATACAAAGGTTCTTTTTATAAGGAAGTCAGAAGCTGACATTCAGGCATGAAGAGGCCATCTTAATATCTTTTCTGCTAATGCGGATTTGAACTCCTGGTGTTGCTGGGTGGGGGAGCCAGAGAAACAGCATTGCCTCTGAGTAACTGGGGATTTATATCCATAAGAACCAGTTTCTTTCTAAAAGAGAAAGGAAGTAAGACAAATATATAGGATACTCTTATTATAGGTGTTTTCATGGATTTCTTGGATTGGGTGAAAGTTCATGTTCATGTGTAGATTATTAGAGGGAAATAGGTTCTAGACCAGAGCTTGGCAAGCTTTCTCTGTACAGGGTCAGACAGTAAATATTTCAGGCTTTGTGAGCCATACATTCTCTGCCATAACTACTAATTTCTGTTAATGTGCAGGCAGCCATAGACGATAAACAAATGAATGGATGTGGCTGTATTCCCATAAAACTTTATTTAAAAACACAGGTAGCGGGCCACATTTGTTGCACAAGCCATAGTTTGTTAATGCCTTTTCTAGGTTAGGTGGAGGAGGGCTCTGCAGATGCTTGCAGCACTGCCCTTGATAACCTTTTAAAATAGCTCTGAGGACACCTTGGCTCATGTAATTCAAGTTATTCTGTTTGAGGCCCCTTCTCCATAGTTTTGATGAAGTTACAAATTTCCACTTGTCACTGTCAACCTCCACTGTTGTGCCTTAGAGGTGATTTGAATTTAAGACATATCTTGGAAGACATGGTATCAGAATGTTGACAACGATGAGATAACTAAAGTTCTTGGGAGGGAGAGTTATTACAGTTTGGGGCTAAACATTTGGGCTGGAGTTTCAAAGTATTTTCAAATACTAGCCTTCAGGGACTGAGGGTTTTATTTTCCAAGTAGGTTGACTGATTTCACCTTCTCTCTTTGTCTTTTCCAGTTTCTGCGTTGAATCTCTTCCTCTCCTCCCCGCTCCCTTCGCCACTCCACTGTTATCATACTGGGTTCCTGGTTGCCGAGGTGCTGCGTCACCTTCTGTAATGTTGCTTGATCTTTGATTTCCCGTGAAGCACAATGAATCTTACATTAGACTATTCTGAGTCAGGTGGCGCACCATCTGTTCCCAGGCCTGGAAAACAGGAGTAACAGAGAGCAACAGAAAGCAACAGCTACCCTAGTTTTCAGCAGAATATTCATATTCCCACAGTGAGAGAGAGGCAGACAATTCTGATTTTAGGCAGGATGAAGTTTTATTTTCCTCACAGTCCCCTAATAGATTTGACATAAAACCTTTATTAAAATCATTTGATACATTAGTACACTCACGGAATGGAATAGGTTTGGACCTGTTTGCCTTTGCTGTTCTAGGGTAATGTTAGATTTAAGTGGTTGGGAACGGTTGTGTAATTGTACATAATAGCTTCATTGCGTGATGCTACCCAGAACACATGAGCGCAGCTGGCAAACCTGGATATTGAAGCTGATAGCAGGTAGCATCTAACAAATTGAAAGAATAGAGGCCAACCAGAGATCTCCTGGCTGCCAACTGGTGATAGCATTTAAAAGCCTGATCTAACCTTCTGTTAAGAAAATGAGAAACCTATTTACCACGCAGCTTTAAATCTCTGAGCTAAATAATTAACTATAGATAGAACTCTTTTAACTATACATTGCTCTGGTAGTAATGTATTCAGATTAAAAGCCAATTGCTTTTATAATACACCCATCAGTTTAAAGGCATGGCAATACTAACGTTGCTAAGACATATGTCTGTAATGCATTAAAGGTCCACCCCCGTTAAGGTCACAGATGCTGTCAAAATGCTATAATGACTTCCCTAAATATCACATAGATTACAAGAGGGGTAAAAAACAAACAAACAAACAAAAAAAACCCAGGATATTTTTAGAAACTATTTTAAAGAGTTTGTTGATCTTCCTGTACTTTTTTTAGTTTTTATGATATTTTTGAGAACTGGCATTTATTAGGAATCTAAAAAAAAAAAAAAAAAAATCCTCCTAAAAGAGAGGAGCCTATAAACATAGATGAGACAGAAAGCTACCCAGGTAAATTTTGTGAACTGCTGGTCCTCTCCCTCACATCTTGGGGAACCCCTCGTGGAGTAGAAAGTTCTGTTGTATTCGGTTGTTGGAGGTTCTTCCTTCCAGTGTTGACCAGGGCATATCTGATATCACAGTTTAATACAAAACTCAACAGCTTTTGAAAGGGTGTTGGGCAGTTGGGGCTTATCCAATTGCAGGAGATAATGATTGGGTGGACTCTGATTTGGATATAGATAAATAGGTGTCTGGTTATCAGGAACAGTTTTGCAGATTTTTTTGGCTTTAAGAAGATATATTTTGAGGGAAATACTGGATTGTTTGAGACAGTGTGGAAAGGAGATGTGATGCCAAATTACGGAAAAGGGACACAGAACAGTTAATTCCATCCTGCTACCTTAAAAAAAAGATTTTTTTTAATAGCACAGATCAGAGCTTTACCATATTTTTCTACTAGAAATAAGAGAGAGGCAGTCCCAGCCCAGCCAAAAAGGTTTCTGATAATGAGATCAGCCCTGCTTCTGGAACCCCAAATGTCATCTTGACACATTTATAATCACCTTTAAGAAACTCAGAACAACAGCTCACTGTTGCTATAAACAGCATGTTGTTTATTTTCAGAAGTAAAGGTTTAGTATAGAAGCTTTTAAAATCCATTCTGCTTGCAATTAGGGTATTTTTAGACTTCCAAAATTCATGCTGGAATTTTACGTGATTTTTTTTTAATCTGAGCATTTTCATTTCCACGTATTCACTAATATATGATCCTTCCAAGGGACTTCTGAACTGAAGGCCTTTGACTTCTCTCTATGCAGCCTTTATGTCAAAATCTATGTGGTTCTTGGACCAGGGAATTCTTCACAACATTAAAATAAAAATAGGCATCCTAACCTTTGATCTACACCCTGGCCTACACAGCTGTGTTTTTCATGGATCCAAGATCCACACTGCCAATTGGGGCAGCCTGTCAGGCAGTTCCAAACCATTCCAGAGAACACACTGCAGATTTCTCTTTCGGATTTCACTCCTGTTTCCATCTACTTGACAGCAGTGGAATTCAAGGACTCCAAAATCTACACAAAACTCACAAAGGTTGTGTGTATAGATTAAAAAATAAAGAACTGAAGAAATTATCTAAGCAGATCAAACACTAAGATCACTGTGACCTTAGAATTTATCCGTTGGCCCATCTTGAGATTGTTTTTACTTTGCTTTTTGTATTGGTTCCACTGGTTTCTCCAAATTTCTCTTAATCTGCTTTAGTGTTGCAGTGAAGAATTCACTGTACAGTCTTAATAAGTACCACGATGAACATATTGTCTAACTGGTACCAAACTGTCGACACTGTTACGAAGTCCATCTTTGAAGTACTTTGCTTTGAGTACCATTGAATTACATTGTTGAATCATCTCTACACTGGTAATGTATAAACAGAATTGTTTCTCCTGGTAAAATTTTCTTTGATTTCCTTTATGCATTCTTCCAGGGGCTTATTGCTATTGAATTTAATTTATTTAATTTGGATAATTTCGCAATTAGAACAACTGAACTAACTCTATGTTGTAAGCAGGACAAATCTCTATGCTACCCAGTCCATAGCTCCAGCTTGTTCATGCCTCATCTCTCCATACTAGTAACCCCATCGTTTCTTCGTTCTCTCTCTTGGTCTGGTTTGAATTCTGTGATCCACTCTTTTGGTAACTCTCTCACCCATGACCTAACCTGTCTTACCCCTTTGCCTTTTCATTATATCCAGGCAAATAATCAAATCTGGTTAAACTTTAGTGACCTCTTTATCTGTGCTAGTACCTGGGCAGTACAGCATAGCTAAAAAAGAATAATACAAGATAGAGGCCTGGTATGGTATTGTTATACCTCATTGCAGTCTTTTTGGTACCCATTCATAAACATGTCCTGTCAGTTTAACATGGTAATTAACCCTTTAATCCAATTATACGCATCCATGTGCACTATGACTATTGTAGTTCAAACCATCATTATTTTCTTCTAGATTCCTACAATTATCACCTGACTGACATTCCAAGATCTACACTTGACCATCTCTGATTCTTTCTCTCCAAAAATCTTTCAAAAACACATATCTGATTAAGTGTCTTGCCTGCTTGTAACCCTTGGAGGGTGTCCATTGCTCTTAGAATAAAACCCAGCATTTTTAACCCGTTCTATACGATTCTTCATAATCTATCGTGTGTCCTCCTCTCTGCACTGTACTGGTATCATCTTCTTGTGATACCAGGTTATTACTGACCTCCATCACTACTTTCTGTATTCTAGGTCCCTTTATTTTCTGAGGTAAACACTATACAACCTTCTGATCTCAACTTGGATATCTTACAAAAGAAATATGCCCTTCCCACCACCCCTACTCTACCTGATAGGCGTCACCCAAGGACTGACCAGGATTACAAAAAGTGCGCCTCCATGCCTCAATGTGAGACCAACTCGGTGCAATTCATGGGTCAAGCTCAAACTAGTCTCCAGCTGAGTCCACATTCTTTCTTAAATTTCTTTCCTGTTTATCGTGCTTCCCTTACTCCAGCCTTCCTGAGAATACTCCGTTAATAGGTCACTTGACATGAATCTTGATCTCAGGCTCTGTTTCTAGGAAACTGACATAAGGGAGAACACTATATTTTTCCTCTACTACACTCTTCAAGCCTTTATTTGTGTATGTGTGTCTTTGATTATTATTGTTTATCTTTGCCACTAGCTCTTTAGGGCAGGGATCATGTATGTTTTGCCCTCCATTGTTTACACAGCAGTACCAGAAATATAGTTGATGGACATTCAATAAATAATTGTTGAACGAATGTTAAATGAATCTAAGTATCATTATCCTGCTTCACTGAGGGGCAGGGTTGAACTATAGGTTTCTGGCCAATTCCTTTTAGGCACAGGAATGCCCACTCCAAGAAGGGAAATAGAATCGGAGTTCACAGGTTTACTCTTTACCTGCAGGGACATACTGAATCATATAGTTTTCTCCTATCTTGGCTAACTACTTCTTGCCTAACTATATTTTTATATATGCCCAATTCCTGTGTCTTAGCTAAGCTCAAGGCATTTGCTCATTTTCATTGTCAATCCGTAACCCAAACATGTTCTCCAGATGTGGAAGTTGTATAGAACATTTAACATGCCTAAATTTATATCACCAGAAACATGTTTATTTCTATGAAAAATGTATCTTGCTTGGGTTTTTTCTAATTTTTTTCCAATTTTTCTATTTCAGCTGTTACTCTTTCAAATTAAAAAAAAATAATGTTAGCATATCTTTCTATTAAACTTTCCATAAAATTACTAAATAATTGCTACTCAAGATTACTCTTTCTGTAAAACTGATTATAATAGTTTCTCAGATTTGACACAGCATTTGAAAATAAAATTTTATGTTTCCCTTAAATCATATTCTTTGAATTATAATTAATTTTCTATGTTTCTCTATATGTAAAGATGAGAACACTAAATTAGCCCTTGGTTAATATAAACAAATTTCTTTCAGAAAGTACTTTTTCTGAAATAATAAGAACTGTGAGAAGATTATTATGGATTTGGGGGGGGGGATGGTAAATTAGAGTTCCTGTGTCATCCTTTATACTTTACCTGGTAAAGTTTGTTTGTTTTTTAACAGTATAATTACTGACAAGGAATTATTGAGCTTTGATCAAGGGAAGAGTTATCAGAGTCACAATCTGGTACATAGTGAGAAAAATTAATGTGAGAAAATGTTTGTAAAATTTATATGAGAAATATCTTCTCTTAAATCTGCCTTCAAGGTTGGATATGGGTTTGATTATATGATTATATGATTGAAAGGGAAGTAAAGTTTCCAAAGGACCAGAGAATTTAGCAATAAAATGAAGCAAATTTTAGATTCTGAAGCAAATGTGTTAAACTCAAACAATGCCTCACCTCACTTAAGTCACTTTTTGACAGTAATTATACATTGTTTGAGAAGAAAGATTTCATTCTCAGTCATTGAAAAGAGAGACGAAACACACGGACTGAATCTGGGGTGTTTTTTTTTTTTGTTTTTTTTAAGGCTCCTAATTGCAGTTATCCTTATGTTATGGGTGCCACTGTGTGATCATTGATCTTTACTCTGCCCTCGCTCATGTTGCGATCACTTAGCAGCCAGAGGTAGAAGCTGTTGCTTAATTTCACCAAAACTCTCACGAATTCCTGGATTTTAATTATTAAAAGTTGGTTAGCACTGGCATAAATTTCCACCTTCCTGGTATTCTTTAGAACTAACTACTTTTTGCAAAATTAAATATATGTTGTTAAAAGAAAAAAATAAATAAAAATATTAAGGAAAATTAATGACATTAAAAAATCTAAAAGCTCCACTTTGATTCAGCTTCAACTTTGGCAGTTCTTAGCTAAAATGTGGTTGAGTGGTCATTAAATGAACAAAATCTTAAAAAAAAAATCCCAAGTGGTTGCTGGCTATAATAGGTATTTGTTGCACACAAAATGAGGAGTAATCAACAAAACTGATTTCACTTACTGGGAGGAAAGTATAGTGAATATATAGTCAAAACATTTTATATCTAAAAATAAGCTGCAAAAGATGTCAAACTTAAGTTTTAATTAACACAATGTTAGGGAAGAAGGAGGAGCTCTATTAGGAAAATCATTAATAAAATGCTGACTTGTGTTGGTAAATATATAAACTCTTCACTGGGAGCCAGTAAAACTGTGGACCTGTCCTATTCATGTTTTGTAATTCGATGTGGGCCTCTTTCCACTTTGTGCTAAAATTTCATTTGCATTACTTGTCTACCTTCATTTCCTCTTTTTTGTATCCTGTCTGTTATAAAATATTTTGATTTCATTATTTTTGTAAACTAGTAGACTCAACATTCACCATTTTTGAACCATTAAACCTGAAGTTTTGAGGTACACTCATGAAACATAATTCTAAAAATAACTGAAGCATAGCTAAATTAGAAGAGTTGTGGGAAATTGATGGAAACATTTAAAATAATTTTTTGAATAAGGACCCAAATTAATTTTATATTAGTGCTACTTTAACAGATATTTTTACTAATTGACTTTTTTCTTTTTTTCTCTAAGAATTCAAAACAAAACAGATTGTCTCCAAACAAAATATATTATTTAACTGACTTCCTAATCATACTGACTGTCCCATTTTATATTCCAAAGGGAGATTTTTTCATTGCTATAAAAATAAACATTATTTTTACTCCAAATAGAACATTATAGAAAATGACTTAACATGATGGGAAATCTATAAATTGATCCCAGACTTCAAAGTCAGTTTTTCAATGTTGAAGGGGAAAGAAAACCATGAAGAAGGAACATCTGTTCTCAAATACATGAATAGATCTGGAAGGATTTTCAGAACAGTTATGTAACATGCATGTCAGTGTGCTCTGATATGAATTCCCCAGGTCCTCGTGTTCATGAACATCGCTGATGGCTAATTCCTCTCTTCCAGCACTCCTAGGAGTATCAAAATGTGAGAAACATTTCCAGTAGAGTATCTAAATGGAAACTTTCCCATGTTTCCTCTCTTATAGGGCATTTCTCAGACTCCTGCATTTCCCTATGCTGTATTATTTTATTTTAACTGAAACACAATGACTGTTTGTTGGGTGTCTTTAGGTACAAAGGAAGAGTTGTTGTCTTGAAAAATTTTGGATTTTAGACATTTTGAATTAATATTTCTGTGGCAGAAGACCCAATACATAATATTCCACTTTGATATTGTCAAATATATTGAGTAAATAATGAATAGTCTATCATGTCTTGATTTATACATTAGTTGGTGAGGGCTTTTTGTGATATTGTAACAGATTACTGAAGATAAAAAATGATTGTTTACTAATTAAGTTTAATTTTGGTTATATATTTGTTTTTACATTGATCTGTCCAATAAGCCATTATGGTTTATAGTTTTTAATTGATTAACATATACCTATTGATCACTGAGGATGTACTATTTGATTAGAGAGACACAAAAGAAAGAAAGAAAACAGGGTGCTTGATCACTGATAACTTGTAGTCTCCCCCAGAAGATAAAACTAACATAGCTGAGACAGTAACAGAACAACAATTGCCAGAGGGGGGAAAATATATTCTCATTAATCAGAAAAGGCTTTAAGCAGAGTGAAATTCGAGTCAGCCATTGCGAGTAAATTGTATTTTCATAGGTGGACAGAAAGAGGGAAGCATTCCATGTGTGGAAGAGCAGGACAATGGAGAGAAAGAGAATTGTGCATGAAGGTAGATTAAGTTGTAGACAGTCAGTCATCCTTGTACCTAATCTCTAAATGGAACTGAAAAAACATTGAGGAGGAAAAACATCATTGAAATATAACATGGTGGAGAAAATTATGTTTCCTAAAATTTCTCTCGGAGAGAATGGATACTCTATATTCTTGGAAGAATACTCTAATAAGGACTGGAGTTTATATGGCTGATTGTTAAATTTACTTCTGTGGAGGAAAGATGTGGCAAGCATCAGGGCTTGTTTGTGGGGGTGTGATATTATAAATTTGGTAACAGCAAAGTTGCTTGTGACAATAGAAGTATCTTTTTCCTGCCGTCTCTCAAACTGTACTTGGCTCTGCTCTAAATGAGAGTGAAAATCTATTATTTCAGAAGATTCCTGAATTGCTAGCATGACTGGGACAACCACAATATCCCTGCCCATGTTGTACTTTTGATGTTATTCTGGATGGAAGTGGAAGGCTGCTATTGGTTTTTTTTTTGTTTTGTTTTTGTTTTTTTCCTTTAAGAACTTTTATTGAGATACAATTGACATACAGTAAAATGCATATATTTAAAGTGTACAATTTGTTATTTTTTTCTTATTAGTAATGTATATATGGCAATCCCAATATCCCAATTCACCCCCCCCCCCCGGCCACCCCGTTTTCCCCACTTGGTGTCCATATGCTTGTTCTCTACGTCTGTGTCTCTGTTTCTGGAAGGCTGCTATTGTAAAAGACCAAACCTAATAAGGGAGAGTGGGTGTATACTGTTGAACTCAAGAACCAGGTGGAATGAGTTGTTGGGATTTGTTATGTTAAGAGACGAGGGTAGGTACTTGGAAAGGACAGTAGTTGTGTGGTTTGAAGAAGAACTTGAGGAGAGGAGGTGCTAAGACAGAGAATAGCTATCATGAGACTGGGTATCAACTATGTAAATAATTTAGGTGTAAGATGATAAATACCTTGATAACAGTAATGACTATGAGAGTGAAATGCAGGCAATAAATGCAAGACATTCTTCAAATGAAAAAGTAATGGGGCTCAGAGACAGCATAGCATGTAAAGAAAGTGAAGAACTAGAGATGATTTGCCAGATTTTTGGTTAGGAAGATTCACTGAAATGGAGTTGCTGGAGTGGAGACACTTTAGTGAGAAGGTAATGTTAGACGTTGAATATATGGAATTGAAGGTTGAAAAAGGAATATCCATGTCCTCTTTTTTGTCAAATGTGTGCTAATTTATCGTAATACTTTCATAGTTTAGAAATTATGTCATTTAGGGAAAGAATGACATTTGACAAGGTGAAAAAAATGCTTGTAGATAATCGCCAGATAAACTAATTATGAATAGCTTTCTAAATATTACCTTTATTTTTCATTTCCATCTTGATGAGAACAAACTGTATTACAGAAAGTGTTAAAATCAGGACATGTATTGACTTATTTTTTTCACTATTCTATCTCTTTTTGGCGAGGTTTTTCCTCTGATGGGCTGAGGGTTCACTTTGGCATCGGGGCTTCTGGGGCACTCATTCTCTTGGATGATATAGCTGTTCTGTAAGAGTCTGTCTTTCTACCTACTTCCTCACCGTTTGCTACCCATAGCTCCAACGCCTTTGTCTTGTCAATTCTTCACAGTTTTATTGTTTCTTTGTTTAAAATGTATAAAAGCTTCCTGCTCTGGGTTTTCATTCTCTTGGGAAGGCTCCCAGGTACATGTAAAAAGTTAATAAAATTTGTATGCTTTTTTTTCCTGTTAATCTATCTTAAATCAGTTTAATCCTCAGGCCCAGCCAGACACTCAAAGAGGGTGGAGGAGAATGTTTCCTCTCCTATGATAGTTTTCTGATATTCTGTAGAATGATTGTACCAGAATGTGGTCAACTCTTCATTGTTTGATGACTGTCCTTTTTGTTTCTCTACTATATTAAAGTGGTAAGGAAAATGGAATAAGTAAATGTATGATATTACTGAGCTACAACTAAAAATCATCTACAAACTGGTATATTCTATCTGTGTGATAAATACTTGAAAGGAGATTTGCTTGCTCTAAGTGCATCTTTTTTTAACTTAGTAGACTTTCAAAAAGTGGAGATTTATCATCTTACCCACGGTATATGAGGGCCTGTTTCCACATGTAACCTACTGAGTATTTTCTTTCTGTCTCTGCAGATTTGATGTGTGCACAATGGTATCTCTGTATTTTCCTGACGACTAGTTATAGTAAGTATCCTTTCATGTTTATTGGCTATTTGCCACTCTTCTTTTGTGAAATGTCTGCTCATAGCCTGTGTTTATTTTCTTTTGGGTAGTTTGGCTTTTCCTCATCTTATTATGAATATTAATTTTTTTCATATGTATTGCAGAACAATTTTCTTCCAGTCTTGTCTTTTGACTTTAAATAATTGTGTCTTTTTACATATAATTTTTTAAAAAGTAGTCAAATACATAACTTTTTCTTTTTTGGTTTTGAGTTTCATTTGTGGTGAAAGTTTATCACCTAAAGGTTACAGAAATATTTTCCAAATTTTTCTTTACTTTTAAATTAACTTTTTTCTTGAACACTTAGAACTTTATTTCATCTAGAGTGTTAATGTATAGTGTGAGGAAGTGATCTATATGGTTTATTTTGGGGTGAATAGCTACTGTGCAAGAACTGTATAGCAAATTAAAGATCTTTTTCTTATTCAATTAAAATGTCATATTTATAATATATTAACCTCCCCAATACACTGAAATCTGTTTCTCAGCTCTCTAGTTTGTTTACTAATCTAGCTGTTTGCTTTGGGGTCAGTTTCATACAGTTTTGAATAAAGAGGTGTAATAAACTTTACCATACTCTAGAGTTTTTCTAGAGTTTTCATTTTTCTCCCAAAACTTTTAAAGCTGTTTTTACAAAATACCTCTTTATAAGAAACTTAAAATCAATTTTTAGGATCCTTCCTCCCCAGCAAGTTCTCTAAAAATTTGATTAGAAGTACGTTAAATTTATGTAATAATTAGAAAAGAACACAGTTTAATTATGTTAAGTGTTCCCACCCAAGTCTCTATTATATTGTACTTTATGTTTCTATATGTACTGTACCTGTGTTATTAAATTTAGTCCTCAGCGTTTTACAGTTTTTGTCACGAGATGCAAAACCATTAATAGTCACAGATTAATAGGATTAAGTATAAACCTTTACATCAAGGTGACTACTATTTGATTATCTGCATTAATAGAACGTTATTATTCCAGGAAATTTTTGTTCAGGATGATAACATTTGACATAATTACATTGTTTCAGGAATTTTCAGACATTCCATTTATTCAAAGAAAACATTTTCAACTTGCTTTCATCAGGATCAACAGCTCCCTTCTTTGAAAAATTAGTTTGGTCATTTGGGCTGTACTTTTTAAGGCTTGCTTCAAAATTCTCATTTCCCTATGTCCATCAATCCTAAACTCTTATATCATGAACTTTGTTACATCGCAGTCAAGATCTCCACCCTGAGTAGGAAGTTCCACCTTAAGTCAAATCCCCCAAACTTTAAAAATCCCTCCTTTGACTTTCTCTTCCCAAGATTCTACTAAGAGTCATGAAGGTGGTGTTCTCCCTTAATACAGAACAATTAATTTGGCTGTGCTTGATAAAAAGATTATTTTGCTGGTACTTTCAGGGAATTGGTGGTCAACAGTTATTATTGTGATTTTCCTCTTTATTTCTGTCTTTAACTGCCCAGTGAAATTACAAAGAAATACCACTGAGTTTGCAAATTCATTCAGCTACAGTGCAAATCTCTTATTAAATATAAACTTTATCGGAAGAATTGTTTGGATTTTTTTTTCTAAAACCAATCATATAATAAGAAAATAAAAATATCATTCTCTCAATTTCATATACTACTTAAAAAAACGGTTTTCCCTTTATAATTAAAAGCAAGTTGAATACATATTATGATAGTGGTCATCCTCATGTAGTTCTGACTTTTTGGACTGTATCATTTCATTGTTTAATAAATATTTGATAATAATTTTTTAAGTATTGTACCTTAGTGTTTTTTTTTTCTAGTCCTGTTTTTCTTAGAAACTTTGTTAGAAATGGTTGATGAACTTTAGAGTATGTTTTGGCATTCATTAATTGATCTTATGAGTTTTCTTTTTTTCTTTTTAGCAATGTTAAACATTTCCCAATGTTGAATAATCTTTGCTTTACTAGAATTATAATAGAATGAAGTATTTGGTTTACTTTTTAAAGACTTTTAATAGTTATATGTTGACACTTTTGTGAAATTGCCAATATTTGACTACTTGTGACCTAAAAATGACAGGTTTTTTGTGCTTTAATCTGAATAGCAAGTGTGCAGTAACCATTAGTTTCTATTAGTCTTTTTTCCTGTCTTTGACCTTGAATTGCCCCTTATCCAATGTTAATATAGCCATGCTACTTTCCTTTTTTTTTTGTAATTCTATGGTTTGTTCATTCCTTTGTTTTCACTTTGTCTTCAATATTTTGTTTTACTTGTATCATTTGTAAATGGCGTGTCACTGGAGTTCCTTTTTTCATTCAACCTGATAATATTTGCCTTTGAAAAATTAATTCAGTCCTTCATATTTATTGTGATTAATGAGATTTTAAAATATTTTTGCCGTATTTTATGTTAATTATTGAGTACATTTGTTTCCTTTCCCCTCATTTCCAACTTGTTTTTCCTATGCTGACTTGATTAAATTTCTTTCTGTTCCTCTTTTACTCCCTACTTTAAATTGGAAATACAGTACTATTGCATTTATTCTATTATTGCTTACATTCCTGTTGCAACCATCTATGTAAAGATATATCTACATCAGAGTAAATTAAATAATTTATAAACCTGCACAGAACATTTCACATGACTGGTTTCCCCAAATCTCTGAGGAAAATGTTTGGAATGCATTTACTTGTCCAACTCCTGGATTTAAGTACTTTGGAATTTTTATTTATGAAGTATAGTAGTATCTATGTTTTAAAAATCATTACTTAATACTTTAATTATAATACCTCGTCACGTTTCAGTATTTATATGTATGTGTGTGTGAATATATATATATATTTAAAAATCATTACTTGCCACTCACTGAATTTTGTTTTCCTTTATTTTGTTGATGGTGTCCTCATTAAATTGTCATTTGGTAGGATCATATCTAGTATTTTCCTCAAAAGTATATGGATGATTATAGAAGATATATGCATTATTTGCTGCATGCCAGAAAATGTCTTTTTGCTTTCATGACAGCTGCAGCTGATATATTGGGTAAAAGGCACTGCCGTAAACAGGCTGTTCGTGATGTGGCGGTGAGGTGTGGGGTGAGGGAAAGTGTGCTCTAATCCTATGATCAGGTGGCACTCTTGTAGTGAGCCCGTGCCTTTCAGCTGCGAACTTCACCAGTGCTTCTCCGTGTCTTTTTGTCTCCTTAGGTGGGACCAGATGGCTAGGAGAATAGGTAGAGTGGGTATTTCCCTTCTTCCCCCTGAAGGCTAAGGGGAGATGGTGTTGGATAGTCCCTTCTCCCGGGTCAGTTAGGCTCTGATTAAACCCCAGCAGCTTGGGCTGTGGTTAACTAGTTTCTGCTGAGTGCAGGCTTTGTTAAGAACAACGTGTTCTGACGTAAAAGTAGTTCTTTTCCCCCTCCCCCTGCCCAATGCAGGACGGGAGTTTTCTCCTCTAGTTACTGTGGGAAGCTTATTGAGCTCCTGGAGGTAAATTCTCACAATTTTGTAGGGCCTCTTAAAACTGGGTATCCCTGGAATTTTTAACTCTCAAGAGTTGTCTGCACTGAACCGGCAGCATTTCACAGAGTTCAGGTGTACCTTCCCGGCGCTGGTTCCTGGCGTGGTTTCCACTGGTGAGTCTCTGCCCAGTGGGCCTGGACTCCCTGTATCTCCTTGTCCCTCCCCCCAGTCTTGGGGCCAGTGGTTTGCCCTGTGACCTCTTCTCTTCTCTGGATCCAAGAAGAGCTGTTGATTTTTTAAGTCCCTTCAGCTTTTTACTTGTTGGGATGGATTGAAGTCTTACAACTTCTTATTTGTGGAACAGGAAACCGGAAGTTCTTTTCTTTTCATATAAATCACAGTTCTTTCCTCACAACAGGTTATAAATATATATATTTTGCCACCTAGAGTTGAAGATTAGAAATCTGTTTCTAGTGTGACTCTCTTTTTTTTTATCTGTTCTTTGTTTGAAAACATAAAATTTTGTCTTCTTAGAGTTTAGTTATTTCATCAGTTTTATCTATGTGTCTCTTTTACTTATCATACAGGGATTTGGTGATTTTTCTTCCAAATTGAAAAGTTGAGTTCTTACTCATCTAAGCCAAGGTCTTTTATATCCTTCTTGCATTAAATAACATATTTTTCAGCATATAAAACAATAGAAAAAAAGTATAATCATCTGTGAATACATGACTGAAATAATAATTTTTGCTTTTTTTTTTGTTTATTTTACAAATGAAACATTAGAGATTTGGAAGCAAATATCTGAATTCACTAAGTTCTCTTCTCTCCTTTTTCAGAAGTAATCATAATCCTCAATTTGCTGGGTTTTATTCCTGTGCAGATTTTGAAATATCTGTCTCTCCCCACCTCTACACACACACACACATTTTTATGGTTTATAAAATATATGTATATAGTATCTTGTATTTTTAGCCATGTGTTTGCTTTTCCTCATGTATTTGGTTTTGGGGATTTATCCATATTGATTCATGTGTTTCCATTTAATTCATTTTACTTTAGTGTTCAACTACACGAATAAATAAGAATTAAAGACTGTTTTTCCCACTTTTCTGCAATTTTGAAATCTGTATGGTTGTACATCACTTTTTGTGTATATGTGCAAGAGTTTTTCCAGGGTGAGTATTTCTGTAGTGCTTTTTAATATTCTTTAACCATGTTTTCTGTTGGGTCATTTAACTTTTTCCTTATGATTTGTAATACTTTGTATATATTTTAGATGCTAGGCCTTTGTTATTTATGGAATAAATGTATGGAATTTATTTATTTATGTAAATATTTATAGAACCTTTGTTATGCATGGAATAAAAATATTTTCTCCCAGTGAATATCTTTATGGTGTCTACATTGATGGTGTGTTATTTTTTTTTTTTGCCAGCCCATAGGTGTAAGAAACTTCAGTACAGAACAGACAGATTTTGGGACCTAAGTCTGTGGCAATCCTGGAGAACCTCTGCAGGAATAATCAGGCAGGAAAAACTGTGAGTATTCTACCGGGGTATAAGGAGAAGGGCTTCTCAGTTTTGGCCTTTTGAGGACCAAGCGAAAGAGAAATGGCATCTCTTGACCAGTGAATCACAGATGATTCAGCTTATGAGTATACTTTTCTCCAGATTTCTTTAGCTAGATAAACAGGCCACCTTTAGAACAAAGTAAATAGCAGAAACCCCCTTCCCTACCCAAATCCAGAGTCTACCAGTGTCTGATACCAAACCCTGGTTCAGTAGCCTTAACCTTAAGCTCTGTTGGTCCGTTGATTATGTCGCAGGCATTACCAACAATGAATTAACTAACTGTGCTTTTCTCTGGAGTTTTTATCATCAATGTTGATTTATTTGTTAAGCCTCTTTGACAGGGAGCTGAGGGAAAGACAAGGGGGCCAGGAATGTAAGCTCAGGCAGCCATTTTCCCAGTATCTTCTTTCTATTCCAGATACTTATTTTAAGTTCTTAAGAAATAAATATGTATGATAGATGCTTAGAAATATATTATCTCATTGTCTTCAAGCTCATTATCTGACTTCTCAGCTTTTCCAATTTGCAATAATGAGGTGGAAGTTAATCTCAAACTAGGCATCTTTATTTTTTTCTCCCCATTAAAAGGTTTGGGTTTTAATAAGGTTACCACACTTGACACTTCTGATACACTTGTGGATTCCTGTTACCTATAGTGACCCTTGATCCCATTGCCCTGGAGGTTAAAAATGATGCACTATAAGGAGATTCTTCTTAAAATTAGGAAACAGGAGCAGGAAGAGATTGGACTCTATTTCAGTGCCTCTCCGTTTTGGTGTACATGAATACCACTAGAATTTTTAAAAATATGCATATTTTTGGATACCACTACCAAAGATTATGACTTTTTTGTTGTTGTTGTTAAGGTTAACAAATTTACAATTTTTTTTACTGAACATCCCAAGAGTTTTGATGGAGGTGCTTGCTAAAGCTGAAGAATCACTGTTTTAGGGGGTAGCATTGAGCTTTATTTGAAGAGTTCAAAAGGATTTCCTAAAGAAAAGTACACATCTGAGTGATGGAAAAGTTAGGCCATGTAGATGCAAACAGTCTCCGTTCAGTTTGTACATAGGCACTGTATAAATTTGGGACTCAATGTACGTATGTACAGAATACGTTCTGAAACTACTCACTTAGAATAAAAAATAGATTTCTGTTTCTCCTACAAGATCTTTATGTAATGTCAGTTCCCTCATGCATATGGTCTGCATTGCTCAGTCACACATTTATTCATTGGTTGTCTTGAAATTGCCATTGGATTGCTCTGTGATGTTGACAGAATGGGAACAGGCAGTGCGGTGCTGAGGACAGAATTCTCGGGTCCATTATTTCCCATCCTGGTTGGGAACAATGTTTTTTTCCGCTAAACCCTACTCTCTGAAGAGGTCTCAAGGGAAAATGGGGATCCCTGGTCATAGAAGTGTGGCAAACACTATATATTCTATTCTTCTCCTGCAAATTCTCATTGCATGTTAGCATATTTAAGGTGCTGAGAAGTTCTGTAGTAGAATGTATGGTTCTTGGTGTTGATGATGATACTAAACATCATTCTCTGGTTCTATACTATTCATTTAATTTAAAAATATATTTTTTTAAAAAACATTTTTATTTAGTGAGTCTTCCAATTAAATGAGTTTTGGTGATAGGATATAAACTTTGTGGGCTCAGATTTTTCCTAATTTTTCTTTATCCCCTCACTGTTTAGCTCAGTATTTAGTACATAATAATCAAATCATTTTTCCTAGCAACCATTTGTTGAATGAAGGAATGCATTACATTTGTGTGGTGGATGTACCATCACATTGGAAGGACTGTAGAAGCCACAGGCAAGAGAAAGAAAGTAGTTGTCCAGTGTTTGCTTGAACACGTCTCTGCACGGAAGTTTTGCTATTTTGCAAATATCTTTTTTTCAACTAGAGAGAATAATCTTCAGATTACAATACAGTGAAAAATTCATTCAGAAATAGTTCTTATGAATTGTTTATGCTTGGGACTGTTTACCACAGGAAACCACTGACAACCTGGTGCCAAAGACAGAAATCTTGCAAATATCAAAGAGCAGGATGATTCTGAAGCATAGATTTGATGTGTGAGCTTGACGTCACCCCCGGTCAAGTTCTCAAATGGATTAATAAACAGTCATTTCGTGAATCCTTAGAAAAGAATGCGGTGATCATAGAATACATTTTTTTAGGAACTAATGCCAGACCAGAGTCATTTCCTTTTTAGGCAGTGTTTATTGGATGAGAAAATCTGGAGGAATGCTCTTATAGACATATTATAGCGTGATTTTGGAAAGGAAAGGCATTTGACAGTTTCTCATCTTCATGTTTAAAGACAGGATGAAAGTAGAGTTATGAGAAGAGTGGGACTCACTGGCAGTTTTGTGGAGGTAAAAGAATCAGAGAGAGCACTGAACTCAAAAGTTTCTAAAATCTTTCCCATTTCTAATGACCTCTTGGTTATTTACTGTTTTCACAGTCATACCTTACACAAGCTCCTTCATCTCTGCCTCTTCCTTGTCCACTTCCTCCTTCATCCCCTCATTTTGCTCCTTCTAATTCTTCTAGTTAAACTGCCATGCAATCCTGTTTGGAGTTACTTCTCTTCAGATCTTCTCAGTTTACTCACATTTGTTAAATATGGAACGGGAAGAATAAGATTCTCTCTCTGATACTTTGGAAGTTAGAGCCTTTCAAAGGCCTTATAAGGCAAGGTC
Source organism: Hippopotamus amphibius kiboko (assembly GCF_030028045.1). Classification (NCBI taxonomy): domain Eukaryota; kingdom Metazoa; phylum Chordata; class Mammalia; order Artiodactyla; family Hippopotamidae; genus Hippopotamus; species Hippopotamus amphibius. The sequence goes on along the minus strand of NC_080189.1, from coordinate 67,456,269 downwards.
TGTACTTCTGAAAAAAGTTTAATCGAACGGCTCATTCAGTTACTATTCAGTTAGCCAAAAAAGTGGAACATTTCTGAGGGTTATTCATGACAGTTAACCATTAAATAATTTGAACTAGAGTAAATATATTAAAATGTGTCATCATATCAATTTTCACAAATACGTTTGAACACAGAATTCTATTTCCTTGCCTTCTACGAGCAGAGTTAATTACACATATGTGAGTTCTAGTTGAAGAAAGCCTAATCTCCCAGAAAGTTGGAGGTTGCAGATGTGGGAGTTCTAGTCTTATACTTCTAATGCATCTGAAGTTCCATTTTTAGTCTTTCATATTTTTTGCGTGTGAACTTTTAAAAAAATTTTATTTCTTTGTGTATTTTAAGAAAGAAATTTGGTGTCATCATTTTAAAAAGATGGCTAACAATTACTATAACTAAAAAAATGTACACTGAATTCATTCTTGCTTGATTTAGTCACTTCTCAGGGAGCATTTGACCTTGGCCTCTGATATCCTGGACTGAATTAGGTGGCTTCTGTTATAGTTGTATTGACTTGAAGTGTGTGTTCCTGCCACACTCCAGCTAACCCTTTCTTTGGTTCTCAGTCGTTCTTGCGTACATTTAGGCAGCATAGGACATTGGTTAGGGCTAGTGCTGGAGTCCAGCAGAGTCATGCCGCACCTATGTCGCTTTCTATTTATTTGACCTCAGGCAAGTAATTTATTCTCCATTCCTCAGTCTTTTCATCTGTAAATATCTGGCACTCCACCTATACTCCAGGACTGAAGCGCTTCTTTTCTAGCTGCTGGGGGTGTTGGACCTGGTGACTCACAGCTGAGCACCCTTCTGGAACCTGCCCTCTGCTGTCACCCAAGGCCTCAACACTTCCTAGGGGCAGCCCACATCCAGTGACTCGTCACGGAGGGGGTTTAAACACCTGGTCCCTTTGCCCCAGCTTGTACTACTCTGCAGGGCCATCTCAGCTCCAGAGCTCCCTCCGGGGAAATGGCTGAAAACTTTGTTGTGGCTGCACCACAGCCCAGCTCCTTCTCTGCCGAATCTCATTTTCTTCCCTTCCCCTACAGATGCCACACTTCCTGCATTCTAATCTCTCTCTGAGTCTACTTCCCAAGGAACCTGATCTGTGACAGTGATAGCATATACCACCCTCATAGGCTTGGTTGTGAGGTTTAAATGAGGTAATGTTTTAATAAATGTTAGCTCTTAATATCATCATTTAAAATAAGGATGTACTAAACCATACTCTTAACCCCCACATTTGTACCCTTGCCGTCAGATCCCCTTGCCGTCAGATCCTGGAATCAGAGCGGTGAGGTTTGAAATCTGCCTCCACCACTTATTGGCCGTGTAGCAGGTTGCTTAGTTGGTCATGTCTCAGTTTCTTCATTTGGAAACGAGCAAAGATAACCCCACATCATAAGGTTCTGTGGATTAAATGAGATAAATACACTTAAAGGGCAGGATCATAGTAAGCGCAATGAATGCTGACTATTGTTATGGTTATAACTCATGTGCTCATCATTCCCCACTTAATCCCAATGATGTGATAAGATGTCTTTATCACAGCACTTGCTTCAGCACACCTAGAGTTCCAAGCCAACATCAATACCAGAAAATACCGTAGACAGATTATTCAAAAACAGTTGTAACTAAGGAGAAAAGAAGTGAGAAGGTGAGAAAAAGTTAGTTTTAGAGACGTTCCTTAATCCACAGACTTTTAGGATTTTTTTAACTGTTCATTTCCTAATTTTAAGAAAGTAATTGAACCTTGTTCTTTATTCCAGATAATTTTGACTTTAATCGAATTAATGGTATAGATAGGTCAGGCACGTGTGCTCTGAGTGGGTTATGAGACTGAAGGCGACAGGATACTGAGGAGAAATGAGGAAATAGAATTTAGAAGATAGTGATTCTGAAGTTGATTCTGTAAGGCTTGTGTCTTTGGTGTGTATATATTATTTATATTATACACGTTATATGTAATATTGTCTATATATAAATAATATATAAATATCTATAATATATGTGTAAAATATAACTATATATATTTCTAATCAACTTTAGTTTGGAATAATTCGTGGTTTACAGAATGTTACAAGGTACAGAGTTCCCATCTCCTTTTCACCCTGCCTTTCCTAATGGTAACCTAACCATGGTAGGCTGTCAAAACTAAGAAATTAACTTTGCCACAATACTGTTAACTAAACGAGAGACTTTATTCACATTTCACTGGCTTTTCCACAAATGTCCTTTCTCTGCTCCAAGATCCAGTCAAGGATGCAGTGTTGCCTTTAGTCATCTCGTCTTCTTACGCTCCTCAAGTCTGTTGAAGCTTCTCAGTCCTTACTTGTTTTTCATGACCTTGAACATTTTGAAGAGTACACGTTAAGTATTTTCTAGAATGTCCATCCATTTGGATTTATTTGATGTCTTTTCATGATTTCACAGGGGTGATGCGTTTGGGGGAAGGATATCACAGTGATGAGATGTCCTCATCATGTTGTATCAAGGGCAGGTGACATCAGCATGACATCACTGGTGACATGAAACTTGTCATTTGGTCATGGTGGTGTGTTAGTTTCCTATTTCTGCTGTAACAAATTAGCACAAACTTAGTGTCTTAAAACCTTAAAACAATACAAACATTTTCTGACAGTTCTATAGGTTAGAAGTACAACACAGGTATCATTGGGCTAAAATCAAGCTCTTGACAGGGCTGCCTTTCTTTCTGGAGGCTTTAGAAAAGAGTCTGCTTCTGTGCTACTTTTCTAGTTTCTAGAGGCTGCTGCACTCCTTGGTTTGTCTTCCTCCATCTTCAAAGCCATCATCTCAGCATCTTCAGCTCTCCCTCAGACTGACATCTTCTTTTATTGTCCCTTCCTCTTTTAATGGACCCTTGTGATTATATCAGCCCCATTGGTTAATTTAGGATAATCTACGTATTTTTAAGGTCAGTTGATTCGTAACCTTAATTCCCCTTTGCCATGTAATACTGCATATTCACAGCTTCTAATGGTTAGGAGTAGGTATCTTTTGGGGGTGGGGAGGTCGTTAGTCTGCTAATCATAGATTGTTACCTACAAGTATCTACTGCAGAGTTACTATTTTTTCAAGTATATTTTTGACTCTTAGCTTCCTTTTCTGTAGAAAGGAGGTGATGATAATGTTTGCCTTGTCAGGCTACTCAGAGGATTAAATGTAGTGAAAGTGTCTGGCACGTGGTCCCCACAGTGGTAGTTGAACCTGAATCAAAAGAATAATCTTCTTCTTTTTACAGTTTCCTCCTCCAAGACAGGAATGTGATTATTTTTAGTTATGGTGTAATTTCACATCAGTTTTATTAAGTATGAAATGAGGTCCCCACTGGTACCAGAGGGGAGCATACTGACCAAAATGTATCTAAAATATAGTGAGCTCTTTATTAACAATTCTGATATAGCCAAGGGACTTATTGTATGACTCTTAAAAGTTGGCCCAGTTCTGTCTATGATGGTTTCTGGCAAGCTTTTTATTATGCTTCTTTTGACTTGGTAAATGTGGTAACTTGTTTGTAAATAGTTGCTATTCATAAGCATATTCATTTATCCTGCTTAGGGAAATGGGCATGGTAACTTTTAGTAAAGACTGCTTGATAAAGATGTACCTTGGGTAAACCAGATGAGGAATTTACCATGAGACAGAAGTGTCCTTAAGCAAAAATAAGGGTTATTTATTTATATATGTGATTTTACTATATACTAAAGATTTATTTCCTCGAACATATTCTGAGAGCTCACTACTTGCTGCAGAGTGGAAGAAAGAGAAATACAGTGCGCTTGTTAGTCCTGACCTTGTAAGCAAACACTGTTGACTTGTTCTTGGTTTGCAAAATGAATGGAGCTCATTTACAATACTCAAACTGTCTTATTAGTGTGTGGGCAATCCAATATAATGATGGTTTAAATTGGGGCTAAAGTTCCTAATCTTTCTATTGGATTACATAAAAGCAAACACTCAATATTAAAAGCTGTGTATATATAGAATATAAGACCTAAAGGATTGATTTTTTTTTTTTGGAAATAAAAGAAAAACAGGGAGGGAGAATCGCGTTTTAAATACACAGTAGCTAATGAGACTTAGAGTTTTGTAAAAATTCTACCCTAGTCCTGCTATATTATGACTCTAGGTTGGCCTCCTCCTTCAAAGGGAAACATGCCTAAGGTAGGACTTACCTGTAGGTGACAGTGACTGTTGTTCAGTATTATTTGACTGAATAAAAAATAAATTAAATCACAGATGCTAAGACGTTTCTTGGCCTATAGGCTGCTAACCCTCTGGGGTTGCAGTAGGCCTTGTCCTCCAAATTAAAAGTCTCAGGATGTTGTAGGAGACAAAAACCTGAGTCAGGTGGATAGAGAATGGAGTTTGGATTCCTTCTCTCTCACCCTGCCTGAACTTGAACAGATCACCTTACTTCTCTGGGTGTTCGCTTAATAATACTAACGGAGTTGGACAAGTTAGTGACGTTCATATTTTTATGAAAGTTTATTTTCAAGTGGGCCTTTTTATGAAATAAAAACTTTTCTGAAATGAAAGTTGTATATTTAACACATGTGGTCCACTAGAACCAGAGCAAAATACTGATCTTTCTTTCAAGACAGCCTTTGAAACTTTTCCTGAAAACCAGGGCATCCACAAAACAGTTTTTAAACCACTGAAATTAAAATCTACCAACAGCACTTTCAAGTTATAGGATTTGGTCACCTGTTACCTAGGCTGGTAATTCTCAACCATGGGGTGTGACACTCTGCTGAGTCAGTTGTGCTGCTGGCCAAATTTGTCAACAAAAGAAAACTTAGTTATTGAATCAGCTCAGAGAATTAATGTAACGTGTCAGCTCTCACCTGCTGCTTATCCACCCACCCCCAGACTCAGTGGCTTATAATAGATATTTGTTATTCCTCATGATTCCATGAGTCAGCTAGGCAGTTAGTCTGGTTGGAGCAATGTAGCTGATTTCTGTCGTGAGCTGGGTGCCAGCGTCAAAAACAGGGTCATCTATGTGGAGGATGAGGCAAGAGTCCAACCAGCAGCATTGCTTGCAAGTCATTGGTAGACAACCGTTAATCCATCCTGTGTTGTAATCCAGGCGTTCAGGGCTTCCCTAGCTGTCCATCTCCTTTCTACACCTTTCAACTTCTGCCTGTCTCCATACCCACTTTCCTCCTCCTTTCATCATATTTTAAGGAGTTTGGACAAGAAATGACCTAGCCCTCCACTAAAAGATATCAGTTACATAGTTTTGAATAATCACTGGGCTCTTGCTTAAGGTGAGTGGAATTAAAGCAAGAAAAACGGAAATAATTTTTAAATTAGAGAAAGTTCAAGTCTGATTTGACCATGAGATCTAATCCTAGAAGTAAATATGATTATCATTTTCTAATGAAATTTAGAAAATGCTATATATAACAATATAATTATTTTTGAGATATACGTTACATGTAATATTGTGTAAGTTTAAGGAATACATTGTGTGCAATGTGTTGATTTGGTACAGTTATTTATTGTGATATAATTACCACTGTAGTGTTAGTTAAGATCTCTATCCCGTCACATAATTATTGTTTCTTTTTTGTGATAAGAAAAGTTAAGATCTAGTCTCTTAGCAACTTTGAAGTTTATAATATGGCATTGTTGACTCTACTTACTATACTGTGCATCTCCAGAACTTATCTACTAGTTTCAAGTTTGTAACCTTAAACACCACCTCCCCAATTCTAGCATCCCCCAGCCTTTGGTAACAGCTGTTCTACCCTGTTTTCTGTTTGACATTTTAAAATTCCACATATAAGTGATAACACTACAGTACTTGTCTTTTTCAAACTTATCTCCCTTAGCATAAAGCCCTCAAGTTCCATCCATGTTGTTGGAAATAACAGGTTGTCCTTTCTCATGGCCTTATTTTATATATACATATATTCTCCATCTTCTTTACACTTAGGTTGTTTCCGTATCTTGGCTATTTTGAATAATGCTGCAATAAACAAGGATATGCAGATATCTTTTCAATATACTGTCTTCATTTCTTTTGGATGTAGATCCAGGAATAGGACTGCTGGATCATACAGTAGTTCTATTTTTAATGTCTTAAGAAACCTCCATACTCTTTTCCATAGTGGCTAATTTAGATTTCCACGGAGACTGTATAAAGGTTCCCTTTTCTCCACACTTTTACCAGCAGTTGTTATCTCGTCTTCTTGATACTAGCCATTCTAACAGGTGTGTGGTGATAACTCTGTTTTGATATGAATTTCCCTGATGATTAGTGATGTTGAGCATCTTTTCATATACTTGTTAGCCATTTGTATGTCTTTGGAAAATGTCAATTCAGATCCTTTGTCCATTTTTTAATTGGATTGTTTTGGGTTTTTGGTAATTGAGTTGAATGAGTTCTTTCTAAATTTTGGATATTAACTGCTTATCTGATACAGGGTTTGCAAATATTTTCTTCCATAGGTTGCCTTTTCTTTTTTTCTTTTTTGTGATTGTTTTGCTGTGCAGAAGCTTTTAGTTTCATGTTGTCCCACTTGTTGATTTTGCTTTTGTTGCTTGTGCTTTTGGAATCATACCTAAAAAATTAGTGCTATATCAAAGAGCTTTTTCCCTATGTTTTTTTCTAGGAGTTTTATAGTAGCTGATCTTACATTTAAGTCCATTTTGAGTTAATTTTTGTGAGTGGTGTAAGATAAGGGTCCAATTTTACTTTTCTGCATGTGGTTATCCAGTTTTCCTAACTATTTATTGAAGAGACTCTTCTTATTGTATATTCTTGGTTCCCTTTTCAAAAACTAGTTGACTGTATATGCAGGCATTTATTTCTGGAGTCGGTTTCATTGGTCTATGAGTTTGTCTTTATGCTAATACTAAACTGTTTTAAGTACTATAGCTTTGGAATATAATTTGAAATTGGGACGTGTGATGCCTCTGGCTTTGTTCTTAGGATTGTTTTGGCTCTTTAGAGTCTTTTGTGGTTCTCTAGAAGTGTTAGGATTTTGCTTTCTAGTCCTGTGAAAAACATCATTGGAATCTTGACAGGGATTACATTGAATCTATAGATGGCTTTAGGTAGTATGGCCGTTTTAATAATATTAATCCTTCTAATCCATGAACATGAGACATCTTTCCATTTGTATCTTCCTTAATTTGTTTCATCAAAGAGTTGTAGTTTGCATTGTAATATCTCTCTCACTTCCTTGGTTAAATTTATTCTTAAGTATCTTACTGATTGTGATAGTTATGAATGAGATAGTCCCTTTTTTCTTTTTTAGATATCTCATTGTCAGTGTATAGAAACACAGCTGACTTTTGTATATTGAACTTTGTATGAATGTATGTATGAATGACAGTTTTACTTCTTCTTTTACAACTTGGATGCATTTTATTTCCTTTGCTTGCCTAATTGCTCTAGTTAGGACTTCCAGTACTGTACTGCATAAGAGTGCTGAGAGTGGGTACCCTTGTATTCTCCTGGATCTTAGAGGACAATATTTAGACATTTCACTGTTGATATTGAGTATGATATTAGTTGTGGGTTTGTTGTGTATTGTCTTTATTATAATGAGTTATATTCATTCTGTACCCAATTTGTTGAGGATTTTTATCATGAAAGGATGTTGTATTTTGTCAGATTATTTTTCTGCATCTGTTGAGATGATCCCATGATTTTTATCTTTCATTCTGTGAATGAGATGTATCACATTTATTGATTTGCATATGTTAACCACCCTTACATCTCAGGGATAAATTTCACTTGATTATGGTAAGTAATCCTTTTAATATGCTGCTGAGTTTGGTTTGTTATCATTTTGTTGAAATTTTGCATCTGTATTCATCAGGGATATTGGTCTGTCGTTTTCTTGTAATATTCATTATCCTGCTTTGGTATCAGTGTAGTATTGGCCTTGTAAAATGAATTTGGGAGTATTCCCTCCTCTTCAGTTTTCTGAAAGAGTTTGAGAAGGATTGGCATTAATCTTTAAAAGTTTGGTGGAATTCACTAGTGAAAGCCCATTTGGAACTGGGCTTTGCTTTATTGGTAGGTTTGTATTGCTGAATAAGTTTCTTTACTCATTGGTTTGTTCTGATTTCCTGTTTCTTAATGATTCAGTCTTGGTGGTTTATGTTTCTAGGCATTTATCTGCATCTTTTAGGTTGTTTCATTTGTTGACATATGATTATTCATAGTAGTCTCTTATGACCCTCTGTATTTCTGTGGTATGAGTTATAATGTCTGCTCTTTCATTTCTGATTTATTTGGTTCTGTTGTTTTTTTTTTTTTCTCAGTCTAGCTAAAGCTTTGCCAGTTTTGTCTATCTTTTCAAAAAACTAGCTCTTAAGTTTTTGTCTTACAGTTTTTATGGTCTCAGATTTATTTATTTCCATTCTGATATTTGCTATCTCCTTCCTTCTGCTTACTTTAGGCTTAGTTTGTCATTCTTTTCCTAGTTCTTTGAGTTGAGTTGTTTATTTGAGATCTTTCTTGTTTCCTAATTTATGTATTTACTGCTGTGAACTTCCTTCTCAGAACTGCTTTTCAGCATCCTATAGATTTTTGCATGTTTCCATTTTTATTTTGAGATTTTTAGATTTCCCTTTTGATTTCTTCTTTGACTTATTGGTTGTTCAGGAATGTGTTGTTTAGTTTCTACATGCTTGTAAATTTTCCATCTTCCTCTTGTTGACTTCTAGTTTTTTACCGTTTTGGTCAGAAATGATATTTGCCGTGATTTCAATCTTCTTGAGTTTGCCAAGACGTGTTTTGTGACCTAACATATGATCTTTCCTGGAGAATGTTTCATGTATACTTGAGAAGAATGTGTATTCTGCTGCTCTTAGATGTAATTTTCTGTGAATTTCTGTTAAGTACATCTGGTCTAATTGTAATTTAAGTCCAGTATTTTCTTATTGATTTGCAGTCTGGATTATCTATCCATTGTTGAAAGTGAGATAATTGAGGTCCCCTACTATTATCGTATTATGGTTTATTTCTCCCTTGAGATTGGTTAGTATTTGCTTAATATATTCAACTTCTTTGATGATGGGTACATGTATATTAATGATTGCTGTATCTTCTTGATGAATTGACCCTTTAGTCATTGTGTAATAACCTTCTTTGTCTCTACTATTTGGGGCTTAAAGTTTATTTTGTCTAAGCATAGCTAGCCTTGCTTTTATGATTTACACTTGCATGGAATATCTTTTCCATCCCTTCACTTTGAGCCTATGTATGCCCTTAAAACTGAAGTGAGTCTGTTGTAGGCAGCATATAGTTGGGTTTTGGTTTTTTGTTTGTGTAGCCACTCTGTATGTTTTGATTGGTGAATCTGATCCATTTATATTGAGAGTAATTATTGATACATAAGGAATTACTAATGCCATTGTATAATTGCTTTCTGGCTGTTTTGCATTTTCCCTGTTTCTTCCATCCTCTCTTTTTTCCTACCTTTGTAAGTGGGTGATTTTTCATGATGATATGCCCTGTTTTATCTTTTGGAAATCTGCTATAGGTTTTTGTTTTGTGGTTACCATAACTTACATAAAACACCTTATACATAAAGTAGTCCATTTTGTGATGATAGCAACTTAACTTTGGTTGTATACAAAAGCTCTACCCTTTTACTTTATCCCTTTAATGTATTTGCTGTCAGAGTTTACCTCTTTATATTGTGTATTCATCAACAAATTATTGTGGCTATACTTATTTTTAATACTCTTTTCCACCAACAAATAGTTACCTGGTTAATTCATCCTTATATTACAGAATTAGTTTTCTAAATCTGACTGTATATTTACTTTTACAGTTTGTGTATTTTTTTGTATATTTTCATGATACTAATTAGTATCTTATCATTTTTACTTGAGGAACTACTTTCAGGTTTTCTTGCAATTCAGGTTTAGTGGTGATAAACTCATCCAGCTTTTGTTTGTCTGGGAAGGTCTTTCTTTCTCCTTTATAACTGAAGGATAATTTTGTCAGAGTATTCTTGACTGGCAGTGTTTTTCAACAATTTGAATGTGTATTCTACTCTTTTCTGGCCTGTGGAGTTTCTGCTGAGAAATTTGCTTATAAACTAATGAGGGTTCCTTTGTAGGTTACCACATTTTTTTATTTTGCTGCTTTTAGGATTATCTATTTGTCTTTGATTTTTAATAATTTCATTTTAAAGTGTCTTGAAGAAGGTCTTTTTCGTTGAGATGATAGGGTGATCAGTTCGCTTTGTGAACATAGATGTCCTAGTCTCTTCCCCAGGTTTGATACATTCTTAGCTATTATTTTTTAAACTTTCTGCCTTTCCCCTGCTTCTCTTTTTTGAATCCCAATTTGCTGATACACATTTGATGATGTCCCCTAGATCACATAGGCTTTGCTCTTTTTCTTTTTTTTCGTTCACCTCTGAGTTTTTTCAAAGTACCTATTTATTCTGTGCTCATTGATTCTATCTTCTGTTTGATCTATTCTGTTGTAGCTGCACTCTACTGCATTTTTCATTTTTTTTACAGAATCTTTCAGATCAGAATTCCTGTTGGTTCTTTTTTAAGATTTTTATTTCTTTGTTAAATCTCTCATTTGTTCATGAAGTTTCCTGATTTTATTGAACTATGTTTCTGTGTTTTCTTGTAGCTCATTGAGTTTCTTCAAAAGAGCTATTTTGGGTTCTTTATTAGCTATATTGCAAAATTGGGTGCTTTTGAATTCATTTATGGAGGATTATTTTTATCTTTTGGTAGTGACATGTTTTCTTGATTCTTCATGTTCCTTGAAGCTTTGCATCTCTGTTTTTACACATGAAGCAGCAGATACCTCCTCAAATCTTTACTTGTTGATTTCTGGTGGGAGATAATCTTCTTTGGTTCTGCTTAAATCTAGCACTTTCTCCAACCTTGTGAATACACCTGCTCTACACTTTTTACTCCTTTTTGTGTCAGAATTCTTTATCTTCTATATCTTCTCTGCTTCTTAAACTCATCAGTCTTTCTACTGGAAACCTCTTTTTTTTCCCCCTAGAAAGTGGTTCTATAGCTAAAGGTTGTAGTTTATCCCTTACCCATAATTCCCAGCCTTTTTTTTTGAAGGGACTTCTTTTTGAAGGGACTTTTTGGAAGCTCCTTGCTCTTGCAGATATGCTCAAAATTGAACACCAAGAGCCAGGTGCAGAGTGTGGGGAGGTGTGAGTTTGGTACTTGGAGCATTGGGGGTACCTGTGTGGCAGGTGGGGGTGGGGTTCCTTCAGTGAGGTTCTTCTAGTGGCTCATGGATGAGATTTCTGCTGGAGTCATGAAAGCAGTCAGCAGGAACTGTCTGCTTCTAATGCCCTTTGATGTTTGTATCTGCCTCCTTTTTGATCTCTCTCCCCTCAGTCCTGGAGGTCCTGCCTTAGTACTTTGGGTGCTGCAGGTAAAAATGGGCTTCCTCAGCAGTTTCCTACAAAACTTGGGTAGCCAGGTACTCATTCACTGGTCTCTTTTTCCTGCAGGTGTGTTCCCCACGAGCTTGTTCAGTCCAGGGCTATGCTGCTTCAGGGAAAGTGTGGTGGTGGCAAAGTTCCTCTCACCCTCTCCAGTGTGTCCAATGTATTCTTTTTTTTTTTCCCTCAAGTGGAGTACTGGAATCTCTCCTTAAGAAGGCTGGACTTCTACATAGTCTCTCTCATCTGTGGGTGTCTACCCCAATCAGCACTCTCTTGGTTTTCCCTGACTGAAGTTGAGAGGGGCTGTGATCAGTTTGCAAGCTCCTGCTGGTTCCATAGCAATACCAGTGTCTGTCTGCCTATTACTCATTGCATTGGTGATTGAGACTCTTCCTGATTTCCTTGGTGTATGGTACTGGATCCCACAACTCACACAGAGCTTCTCTTGTTCATGAATGGATGCCAAATTAGTTGTTAAAAAATGGAGACAGAAAAGGAGGGATGTCTTATGCTCCCATGATGCTGACATCGCTCTCTAAATGTTAAATAGGTGCTATGTGTGAGTATGTGTGCACCTTCGTGTATTAAGTATGCCTGTTGCTAACTTTTATTATGCAAGGTAATATTTAACAAATTTTTATGTCCCTTTGGTTAAACCTTGAACAGACACACATGTAAACACTAAATATATACAAAACAATATGCATATATCTGCATACATTTTTAGCATATGTATTAAATAATACATAATAAAATAAATAACATAATAAAATGAATACAATATCATATATGTCTACATATACACACATTTCTAAGAATTTCATTGAAAGGATCAAGACTTTCATTGATTACCTTGTGGAATGAAAGTTGGCTCTATTTCACATACGGAGAAATTTGAGCCATCATGTTCATCTTATTTCTGAATAAAGGAATAAGTGATATAAGAAGTGATATAAGCTATGCTTTTAACTGGCTAAATTCCTTTCCAATAAAGAAAATAATGAGTTTTATATTTTTAAGGCTCTCTTCTCCATGACATGTCCTGCATTCCCCATGAAATGAAACTTTTAAGATTTCACTGTCCTTACTTAGTCTTAGGAAGAGAACCCTAGACGTGACTTTATGAGCTGTTTTTGAGTCCTGAGGTAAGAAAAATAACATCAACCCATATTGTTGCTATTTGGTTACATGTTACAACTGGGCACCGCAAAATTACCAGATTTTATGACATATCAAATGGTAAATCTTAGTTTCAGAAAGCCAGAAAAAACTACCCTGAAGAGGTTTTTTTCCCCATTTACTGATAGAAAATTCAAAGGATGAGATCGAATATCGTAGTGATGGACAAAAATGCACGGGCTTGTTTCATAGCCTTAATTAGTGATCTTGTAATTGGATATCATGTCAGTTGTCATGTAGCTGGCAGCGTTCACTGAGAACACATCTAAATCCCTATTCTTTCACTCCCTCTCAAACATTGTCATTCATTTGGGTGACAATTCATGCATAATATAATAGCCCTGGGGTGCAATTAATTTTAGCAGTTGCACAACTTAGTAAGAAAAAAAAAATCCCTGGTATCATGTGTTCTTTGAAGGTCAGATGATGCCACAATTTGCACCTTTGTTGCGAGACATGAAAATTAGCAATTAATGTAAATATATTGATTAACATATGGATAGTTTAGTCTGACATATTAATGAAGCTAATCATATTTTACCAGCTGTAAGCATTCTTTCTCTCTTCTACAATGAGACATGATTATTTAAAAAAAATACGAGTTGAGATAAATTTTGGCTTAATAATGCTTGTTGTATGAGGTATGTACTGGAGAAAATTAAGATGGATCCCTGCTCTATGAAGTTTTAAAAGAAAACTTGATAGAGCTTAATTTATTTGGTACCACCCATATTACATCAGTGATCTATTTGTATAGCGTCCATCTTTCTCATATATCTCACGTCTCTCCCATTCTTTATGTAATAGCTGCCACTGCCTGTATTTAGGTCTTCAACACCTTTAACTTTTGACTCTTGGCATAATCCCATATCTGGATTTATTTCAGTTTGGTGTTCAAATATTGCCAGAGGGATCTTTCTGAGCCACACATTTAATTCTTGATTCTCTGTTGCAACTTTAGGATATAAACATAAAACCTGGCTCTTGGTTAAGTAATACTAATAATAAAGTTGTTGATATACACTAGTGGTTTAATAAATTACTCTCATTCCTATCCGTTGGGGATGTTTCTGTGGTGAGTAGAGTGCATGAAGTTTTTAAAGTACTATTATTATTATTGAGGGTATTAATAACTAACATCTCTTGAGCACTTACTATATCCCAATCATTCTTTAAAGAGTGTTACGTGTCATCTTATTTAATCCTCTCTTAAATGGCTGTAATTGCCATTTTCATTTTATAGATGAAGAACTCTGAGGTACAAAGAGATTTACTGTTTTGCCAAAGACTAAGCAAATATTAAGTAAGAGAGCTGAGATTTGTACTTATACGAACTGAATCAAAGCTTATACTTTTTCTGTTAATTATGAGGGAAGGGAGCCCACGTAATGGAGAAACCTAGAGGTTACCATTTGGTGTCTTGTTCTCTGTAAACTCATGTAATGCTGGATGTTTGTGTACTAACACTTGCTTTGACGTTTGGAAAATTTGGGTTTTCCTTATTTAGCCAGAATGTGTTTATTTTTTGGCATTAGCTGAAAACTGAAGGGTGTTATCTGATATAAACTAACATAAATTAGTATAGGTCACTTTGCAGTCAGAGTGAACGACAGATGTAATTTAGAGGCTAACGTCAGTCACTGTTGGGTCCTGTGTAAAGAGGTGTTACATGCACCATTTCACTTCTCTGAGTAAATAGATACCAGAGCTAGTTTTTTCTTTTTCAAGGTTATCTGTAAGAATATTGTCTTTGGCAATAAAATCTGAAGCTAAAATGGATAGATTTAGAAGGATTTGTTTTTAAAAATGGATTGTCAAATAGTATTCAGTTGGCCATTTCTTTATAAGTTAGCACTAGTTTCCTAATTGAAAGCCACATGATGTTCCCTAGGCCTTGAATTTGGATTGAATTTTTTGTTTTCAGTTGATCTGTCCAGTGGTGACGCCAAATAAAACATCTGGCTATTTAGAGGAGAACTAATTGGAAGACATTAAAATTGCACAACTTCTGTTGATGAGGCACAACTGCCAGGGTTGGTCTGTTTCAAGGGGAATAAGGCAATACCCAGGTATCAGCTTGTATATTTTTGTTATTTTTCTGGAAAGGGAGAGCAAGGGAAGAGTTGGGGAGATGGTAGGGAAAAGAGAATAGAAGAAGGGGAATAAAATTGTTGATCATGAGTAGAACGTGGAGAAGTCATGAAGCTGAGTGTCGGCTGAGCGATGTAAGTGCTGTATAGCCCTCAGGTCACACAGCTAGTGAAGAATGAAGCAAGAATTTGGGCTCAAATGGTGAAAGCCAAGGCTTGAGGTTTTCACTGCAATACCCCACCTCCCAATTTCTAAGATATGTGCTAGGTATTTAACATGTATGATCTCAGTTAATTCTTATACCTGCCCTTCAATTTTACTACCATTGTATACATGAGAAAACGAAACAATTTTTTAAAGCCTGAGAATTTAACAAATTAGACAACTTGCCCAATTTGTTAGACCTGTGTATTTTCAAAATAAAAAAAAATTTCAAAGGTTTATCAAAGTCGTTGTTAAACTATCACTATCAAGAGTGCTCTAGAGACTTTTATTTTAGATAATGTATTCTGTGGCAATCCTGACTCCAGAGACCTGGTATGGGAATCAACCCAACTCCTGTATTCTAGGTAGTTCAGCTCTGGTAATTATCTTTCACTATTAAATCTTTTACTGTCACCTATGTATTGCCTGTTTCTAGATTACTAGGAAACTTGGAAACAAAACACAGCAAAGAAAAAGCCAAGAGCAAACACCTCTTAAACGTAGATTGGAACTCTTCAGAAATTTTAGTTTGGTCATGGTGTAGCCAACAAAGGTATGGGAGATAAAACTATATTCTCTTTGTACTTTATTTCATAATAGTGGTGTATTTTATAACCTGATTGCAAACATTGGAAACAATTGTTGTCTTTTTTTAGTTTGTCATGGCTTGGTTGATTCTTTCAGAAAATACAACAAATCATATTCATTCATTCAACCATGTTGTAAATAGTAAACAGATTTTATTTTAGCCTTAAAGTATATCAACAACAAAAGCACCACACATAGGACTGCAGTTACCTGAACATAATGAAACTGTCAATAAATGCCAGGTATGTTTCCCACCAGCATATACGGGCATTTAATGCTTCTGAAGCAATATGCACATTGGAAGTCACTTTGTTACGTGCAGTATATATTTTTTCTAACTAGCGTTAGAAGTACTCAAGCAATAAATGTGCCCCTATAAAGAACACTAAAGGTGAAATATTAACAGGGGAGATTGTAATTATGGAATCAAATACTTAAGTAAACACTGAGAACATTATGTACCCACTCAAGTATTTGAATAACATCTTTCACAGCGATACCTGTGGTAGTTGCTTTACAGGGATGCTAGATGATCACACACAATGGGGTAGTTGAAAAAATATAAAATTGGTTCTGAATCAAAACTAATTTCAACATCCGCTATTTTTAAAATTTGTTCTCTTTCACTTTGAATATGTGCATAATTTTTTGTTTGCATATTATATTTCTGTAAATTGCTTCAACGATCAATATAATTAGTAGGGAACATGCTTCTATTATACATTGAGTAAAATCATAATGATGTGTTTAACTCCATGTGTTTAAATCTGGAGTCACAGTGTCTGCGATGACTCCTGGTACCACAATACATTCATAATAGATATGTAATCTTGGGCAATTTATTCTGCTTCAGTGCCTCAGTTTATGACCCAATCTGTAGAATGGAATAATACTAGTTACCTAAAGGGTTATTGTGAGGATTATATTAGTATCTGTAAAACATCTCTTACCTTCTCAATGAACTTTAATAATGCTGATGATGACTACATAGCATGAAGCATGATGTGTTCTACTTTTCTAAACAGTGTGGAGCCAGGAGAATAAAAATTGGGCCAAATTTGAACAGTGGTTATTATAAAAATGTATTTAATTTCTTAATCATACTCAGTAGGAAATACACTAAACATAATTTAAATCACAAGAAATTAGCATAATGGGGGCAATGGGGAGGAAGAAGAGGAGGAGGAGCAGGAGCAGGAACTGAGTGCCTTGTTAACAGAGCCTCGTATGAAAGCTTCTCTTGTTTCTGGATCATGAGAGAATTTGCCAAGCTGATAATTGCTCTAGGTTGGGGAGAATTATGCTGATCGTGGGCTAGCGATAATATCATGCTTTTAACTACCTGCCTTGTGGATCCATCGCAGTGTCTAGCACTGTACTAGGCACTGAAAAATTGCGTGGTGAGACATGCCCTGCAGGGGGTGTGTGTGTGTGTGTGTGTGTTGGGGGTGGGGTGGGGCAACTAATTTGATTATGACCAAATGGACAGAGTTTGAAACCATGAGTGTTTTTAAAGTGGCCTAGAAGACACATTAAAAACAAAAGGAAAGATTAACACTTGAAATCCTTTCTCTTTATGGCTTCCCCACTAGAACCCCCTGCCTCCCAGTTCATCCTCTCTTGTGGGCAGGGGGCAGTATCAGGCAGCCTGGATTTGAATACACGCTTCTCTACGTCCTACTTTAACAACCCTTCACAAGCGATATGACTTTCTGGGGCTCAGTTTCTTCAGCTTCACATGGAGCTAACACTAGATCTTGCTTCACAGAGTTGTTGTCAGGGTTATGTGAGTAAATCCACGTACAGTGTATAAAAGTGTGCCTCCAATAGCATTAAATGCTCAGTAACTGTTAGTTATTATTATGTTGTTTTGTTCAACACGTTTGTGAGGCCCACCAAAAACAATGTTTCATTCTGATCCAGAGGTTTGTATTGAGACCTACAATTCATGTAATTGGAGAGGGAGTCTGAATTAGCTGTTTTTGTGGAGCTGTGTGCTTCCATTTGTTTGGAGAATGAATGACTTGTCCAGCAGTTCTTGGCACATAATAATGCCTCAGTAGCACTGGCGATCATTAGTAGCTTGCTGTAACTCCAAAGACAGTGCCAGAAATTCTGTAAAAATCTTCTTGTTTTCTACAAGACACTTTGCCTACAACTTTGTTAGTCTGTAGTTTTTCTTTTCAATGCCTCTCAGAATTATGAGTCAGGAAAACGTGTGGTCCTTTCTGTGCTCTCCATTGCCACAATGTTTACATATCCACTTTATGAATTTACTATTGTTTACTTGATTTTTGGATTCTTAAGCTTCTGAAAGGAGTGTCAACTTTTTTAGGGATATATTTCCTTTTGCAGCATGTGGGAGAGAGTTGAGCACATATTTAGAGTTCAAGAAAGATTGGCTATCTGCACAAACATACACTAAAATGTATATACACATCGTTAGAATATATTCTCTTTAGTAACATTTTAGATATTCTAGTTTGAACAGGAACATATCTGTACTGTTAATGTTTAATTAATATTGTCTGTTTCTTTTTACTATTAGATTTTAGAGCAGAAAGCTACTGGCCTTAAAAATTAATGGTGGTAACTGACTTCATGTTAAACAACACAAAAACTAATAGATGAACCTGATAGACCATTTTTGGTCTTCTGATAGCCTTAAAAGTTAATAACTGGAAACAAGCTAAATGTTTAAAAATAAGAGAAAATGATTATTAAATTTTCAGTGGCATGTTCACTTAATGGCATATAATGCAGTCATTAAAAAGTTTCATTGTGGGCTTCCTAGGTGGCTCAGTGGTTAAGAATCCGCCTGCCAATGCAGAGGTCACGGGTTTGATCCCAGCTCCAGGAAGATCCCACACGCCACGGAGCAACTAAGCCCGTGTGCCAAAAAAAATTAAAAAAAAATAAATAAATAAAATAAAAATAAAAAGTTTCATTGTAAAAAATGACCTAAATATAAAATGCCTTTGATATTAAGTAGAAAAAAAGTCAAGAACACTACTTGTGCAGTCTTATTACAGTAATAAAAATTATGTTAATGAAAGCAGACACAGCAAAATTATCATCCTGGGACAATGAGATTCTGACTCATTCTTTTTCTTTTTGTCACAGTTTTCTAAATTTGTATAGATTTACTCTGAATAATCATTGAAGGTAAAAGAGCAGCTCTAAATAACTGAATTTACCCACCAGGGATGTGAATTAAGCCATGTTAAAGGAAGCAGTACTTTTAACTATGACTTCCCCAATTCTAATGAAAAAAAAGGTTTTTGTCAAACAATTTTAAAAAATTTGGTTTGGGGAAGTGGTCAAAATAGGTGAAGGTAGTCAGAAGGTAGAAATTTCCAAATATAAAATAAATGCTGAAGATGTACTGTACAGCATGGTAACTATAGCATGGTGACTATAGTTAACAATACTGTATTATATATTTGAAACTTACTAAATAAGACAGTACATCCTAAAAGTTCTCATTTCTAGAAAAAACAGTGTAACTGTGTGGTAATGATGTTAACCACAGTATGGTTAATGTGGTGATCATTTTGCTATATGTATAATCACTATTGCATACCTGAAACTAGTATAATATACATTCATTTATATCTCAATTAAAAAAGTTTTAGCAATTGTTTTATCTTAAGGATGTAACTTATTCTTTAGTGTTGAGTCCTGAATTTGTTTCAGTTACAAATATTCTCAGCTTCCAAATTCACCTCATACAAAATGGACTAATTTTACCTGTACACAGCTGAATACTGTGAAAGCCCTCTTCAAAATTTATTACCTGGTTACATTCACACAGGAAGAGGTGGACCCAGAAGTAACCTGTGCAAATGCAAAGTGCCACTGTAGCTTAAGAACCCAAAGTGCATATTGCTGCCAACAAAGGGCAATCAAATCAGAAAGCACACTGTGGTTCTGGAAGTGACCTTGAGGGAGCAGCCTTGGCTTTGCTCTCTTCTTGAGTCTTCTCATTCTAGTATTATTAACAGTCACACTTCGGGGTCTATCTGAAGTCTGACTTCTAGCTCCACACGCTCAGGACCTTTGTAAATTTCCACTTCTTGCATCCAGAGATTCCATCCCAAGTTCAACTTCTTGCTCTGGGGGTAGAGGTATCCCCCACTTTTGAAGTTTGCTGTATGCCACTTCACTTTTACAAAATACCTACATTAGTATCTGTTTTCACTAACGGAAAGAAATCTGAAGAGGATTTTCAGTTTTACGAAAATAGGCAAAAAGGGAAAATAGTGGTCAGCATTTGTTTTGAAGCAAGCTCTTATAGAGGCAATGTGCTTCCTGAGCAGGGAGAGTGGCACCGCCAAGCTCTTTCCCTGGGAACTACACTCAGCATCTCAGCATCAAGCCCCCATAGCTTTGAACTCTCTCTGTGAGCATCTGTGCTTCATCTCAATTTATTTTGTGCATCCATTAGCAAGATGTATCCTAAGATAATTGTTGCTTTGCTTTACACCCTTTTAGCTTAGAAAAGGTTTCATAGGAATGCTCTGCTTTTGAATATCGGGGGAAACATGTATATTTCTTGATTAATTTTATTTAGAATAGGAAGAAATATGTAAAAGCTGTTAGAGACAAACATAAAATATTGAGATTACAATGGATTGTTACTGATGTTCTGCTATATATGGATAAATGCTATGTGATTTTTTAATCCTGTATTTTAAAATGCTTTAGAGTATTTGAAACATAAATGTTATTTCAAAATGAAAATAATATGATTGGGAATTAGTTTTCAGTTAAAACTTTTTCACAACTTTAAGGCTTCTAGTTGAAAATCTCTCAGTAGTAAAAAGGGGATATGTCTGTAATATATGTGTAAGTATGAGAAGATTCTTAACTAAAAGAGACCTTGGAATACTTTCATCCCTTGGGGGTGAAGGAAGATATATATTTAAAAGCAAAGGCAGAATCAACTGGACAGTTTCCACCACCAAATGATAGGCAAGACATGTCCTTGGAAATCATGGCGATAGGTTCTTTCTCCCTTAGAGGTATTCCATCCTTAAAAATTGAATGAGGTGTATTGAATTCTTTATCACTGCTTGAATAGAACTTGGACAAGATTCAGAAAATGGAAATCATTCCAGAAGCCCCAATCAGCTCTTTGAATGGAGAAAATCTTTGATAGGAACTCACCACTTAAAAAGGGTGTGTGTGAAGGGATCCTTGGAAGATGTTCAACTGTTGATGAGATAGCTCCTTGGATGATTTTCAAGACCTGGAGGGGTCCATAATGAAGAATCATGCTGCTTCCATTAGTGTATTTTTCCTCTTCATGTTTGCAGACAAAGCTGAGAATCTGTCCAATTTCTTCTTTGGCTAAGGTAGTCTTTATTTTAATAGAAAGGCTAGTCAGCTTGGCACATTTGCAGATGAGAAGAGCAAATGAAAGAAAGTAACATTTAGAGAATTCTCTTGGCCAATGGATGATAACTTTGTGTTTGAGAGAGCCACCCCCCTTTTTTTTTTCTCCACAGTGGTTTACCAGTTTGGGAAATGATGAAAAAATTATGTCCTGTTTTACAACTGTTAACCCCCAGATGATTTTTATGGTTCATGTTGTGAAATATTTAGTTGAGATGTTTTTATTTAAAAGTAGAGTTATGCCTTTATATAGTTCATACAACTTAATTAAATGTCACTTCTCAAAGTTCTGTAGTATATACAATTACTAATTAGATTGATTGGTGGGGGTATTAGTTTTGTGAGTTTCAGCAACAATCATTGATTTGCTCTTAATTTAAAAATCAGAGAATCTCTATGTATCTTAATATTAGCTTTCATTTTCTCTTGAACTTATAAATGTAGTTTTATAACATATAGCAAGTGTATTTGCTAATAACTTTCATTAGTTAAGGAACTGTATTACTGCATCTAATAAGCGTTTTATCTAAACTCTGTTGCTGTATTTTTAATGAGGAACATTATTTCTCATTAAGAACAATAACAATAAAAAATCCTATAGAAGTTTAATTAAAAAATCACAAATGCAAGGAGTCACATTTAAGGTTACATGACTTGTGATAATTGGTATAGAGTATTCCTTGATATTCTATAATCCCATATTTCTAAAAGGTTTTAATTTACATTTTACTATAAATGCTTAAATAAAAATAAAGGTTTGTATTTATCTTAATAACAATTATTAGGAAATATATTAATTAATGGCCTCTTAAAATAATTTATTGAAAATAGTTACTTTTCATACCTAGTCACATTTTATATATTAGTAGCTGGCATAATTTGGCTAGTAGAGGGAGCAGATATAGATATGAGAAGTGCAAACTTTCAAATAAAATTGTTTTCAGGCCTAATTTTAGAAAATGTCTGTCTGCAATGGATATCGGCTCCAATCTTCCATTAACACCCAAGACCAAAACATTTAGTTTCAGCAGCACACAATGAGAATTAAAAGTCACTACACATGAATGATTTACTGATATCAGTGAACAAATTCTTTGGTAGGCCTTACGAAGCCATAAACTTAAGGGATATAAGGAACCTAGAAAACAAAGGCTCAAAATTTCCATTCTTTCAGGGAAGATCTCTCTTACATTCTAGTCAAGGCCAGAGAATCTGTGAAGAGCCTGCTTAATACTACAGTTGGTGAACACCCTTGAACGAAGGATGAGTTCTGCGCAGCATGTTCAGTTATGGCTGTCGCTACAACTCTGCTCAGCAGGGCAGCTCTAGTGAAACTCTTCATTCCCAATTGAAGATGGGTTTCTGTAGGTTCCAAGGAGGGGAAAAAAATACTTCCAAATAATTAAGTCAGAAAGATCTCTAGGGTTCTATTTAACAAAAATATATGCTGGCTTCCACAAAATGGTTTACCTGTTGAGGTGAGCCATTCAGTCAAAAAATGAAATAGGCCATAATAACATTTTTGCTGCTTAAAATTTTATTACAGTCGCTCCTCCTACTTTTCCCAGTGGAATGTGAATTCTTACACTCAAAAGCCAAAAAACAAAACAAAACAAAAAACCCCAAAACCTAAAACATACACACAACCCAAAACTGTTTTGTGGCTTTAGAAGTTATTGTTTTAGGTGATCTGGCTCCGAGGTGGGGCTGAAACGGAATATTCCTTTAGCCAGTGGCACAGACGGGCATTTCTGGATGAGATTGTGCCCCCTTGTAGTGGAATGTGATGTACATTTTGATTCCCTGGCATGCCTACACTATCACCCATCTGTTAAGATGGCATTGGTCCTAAAAAAAAAAATTGGTTTGCCAGGTTCCAAAGTCCTAGGTGTCTGGCATATGTATACATTTCTAAAGGTATTTTCCAGAATTAAAAAAAAAAAAAATGAAGAGCTTAGCTTAGGGTGTTTTCTCCTAGAGAATAGTTTCATTGGTGGGCCTCTATAGGCAATTCTATCACTAATATATAACTATATAATTTTAGGTGTAAATATCCTTATGTTTGATATTGAGAAATTTACATATTGGAAAAAATCTAATTGAGACTTAGAGCAGGTATTACCTCATCTTCTGTATAAACAGTCCTCATTTGTTGCAGCTGCTCTTTTTCATGGATATCTATATTTGTGATTCATGTTATTTTTATCAGTTCTACCAAGTATTCCATAAGGTGGTGTGTTAAAAAACGGAACATCTAAGAGGACTGTTGTGATGAGTTTTGAGATGGAAATCCATACCCCATAAACTTGACAGGATAGTGTTGATTGCCTGAAGTGAAAAAGTCCAGAAATGGCTTAAGCTGAAGTCAGATGATGGAAATCCTAGACAGCCCTGCAGCCCCCAGGGGGCCATTGAATAATTTGGTTACCGAAGAGAAGACATCCTGTTGTTGCTTAGCTACAGGACTCTGGGTGGCAGCTCTTTTCCCTCTCACATTTCCTGGTGTTTTGTTTTTGTAAATGTAGTTTCTTGCAAATGAGGGTGTCTCCATGCAGATGTCCACATTGCAATTGTTTTGTTTTGTAAAATGAAGCAGTATTAGAGGAAGAAAAAAACCTGGGAGGTATAAAATCTGGAGAGGAAGTTCCTCCTCATGCTTCACTGTTTAAGAAGATGAAATCAAATAATATAAAACATTATAGACACAGTTTTGGTGTATATTTTGCAAGATTCAGCATTTTGAGTTCTAGCACTGTAAAAAAATCTTATCTTTTTAAGAATACTGGCTACATATTGAAAACACAAAGCACCTGTTGCATATACATGTATTGAAAATCACTGATAGTCTACTTAATGGACGATTTGCAAAAAATCAATTTCAGATACTTTGTATATGTTCATGTACATATTTATGAATTTCAATCTTTGCCCATATTTGAGTTAAATTCTTCATCATTTTTTAACTGTGTGCTGGTTCCTATATTAAATTCCAAAGAACTAAGGTATAATAGAAGTTTTAAATAATAGTCTATAATTATCAGATCATATTCCATAAAAATCACCACTATCATAACTACATTCTGTAATTTATTTTGTAGTCTTAAAAGGTTATTGAATTATTGGGGGTAAACTAACAAGGGATATTTAATAGAGTTCCATGGAAAAGATAGTTATGCTTAGAGACTTATTGGTAAGAAAAAGTCATTTTATCACAATTATATTTATAATAAGATTTAAGAATAAAAGCAAACACAGTAGTGGTAGGCATAGATCTATTTACATGCTGCTCTTTCACAGTAGCGCAAAACAAATTAAGAGGTTTTAATCAACACGGAAAAGTTCTTTCCAAATCCAAACAGCTGGTCTGAATAATTTATTCACTTTTTTATTTAAACAATCTGATTTCTTTTTTTTTCTCATGTATTGTTTCTATTCTAAAAACTACAGTGCCCCATCTCCAGGTTGAGAAAGATGAACCTGATTCCCCTGGTAGAGGGAATTGTGACGTGAAATAAATGTGTTTGTATGTTACAGATGAGAAGGAATTAAATGTTATTAAACTGAAGGGTAAAATTAAATATCCATCAAGAGTCCCAACATGACTGCTCTTCAGGACACACACAAAGAACTAACTGCTGGTTCTGCGTATGTTTCAGCTCAAGGCTTTATATGTTTACTTTTCAACTTTTTTCCGATAGGTATGGTGACAAGCAAAAAGTAGAAGACTCAGTGATGTGAAGATATGTGCTTTATGCTGAATTTGTTCAGAAAAAGTTTTATAGCTATTTCCATGACAGTATAGGAAGGACCTGGGATAACGTGTTGAATGTAGCTCCCAGAGCATCTGTTGGTTTTCAGTCTCTGTTAGAGTGGAGTAAGAGTCTAATGTTATGACAGACTAGCTACTCAAGTGAATCATTCTGCCTCCCTCACTATTATTTCAAGTGGATAATTCATTCTTCACTTTCCATTTGAAAACACTGATGTAGAGTTGGACAGGCAAAGAATAGAAATGAGACTGATTTTTAATGAACTCAGGACTCTTTCTGTATATACAAGGTGGGGCAAAATGCAGTAAGATCCTTTCTTTTAAGGCGGATGCACCAGTGGGGAGTCATTTGCCCTTCCGGAGCATTAGCATCCTTGCAGGAATAAGTGTTTAGACTTTCATGGTGCTGATTTTGAAGGCTGTCACTCACGTGGATGAAAATATTCTGATGTCCATTTTTCTACCCTCCCCCCACCGCTGCTCCAAGTTTTGTAATGTCATAGCTAGAATGTATCAGGGTATACAGTCTAACCAAGAGATAATGTAGGATCGTGGTGGGAGAGAGCATAGTCTTTGAATCAGAAGCTCATGATTTGAACTTGGGATCCAACACTTATTAGCTGTGGGCTCTTGGGCATGTTAGTTACCTTCTCTAAACCTCAATTTCCTCTTCAACAAAATGGGGTAATAACAGTGCCCAACAAAGAGTCAAACACAATAACGAGTATGAAGTGCTTGAGCTTATAGCTGGCGTAGAATAAGTACTTAATAAATCTTATTTTACCAAGGTATTTTCTGGAAAAATGAAACTTCACCTCCCACAAGGACTCTTAATATGCACTTCATAAGTAGCTTTCCCCTAGTTTAAGATTCAGACTTACACTGCACTGCTCAAGACTATAAAAATATGTAATATCTTTCTCTTTTTGTCTGTCTTGCTCTCTGTATATATTTATATACATAGACCCTACAGGCTTATGCATACATATAAGTATAGTCTGTGTGTGTATTTTATAATACATCCTTTTATCGATTGCTAGAGGAAATTCTGTGACTTCACACAACTTGAATTTATGAGATTGTTAAAGGAACCATGGGGATAATATTGGGGTGAAGAGAGGAAGAAAAGAATTAGTGGAAAATCAACTCCTCAGTGGAGTGCAGTAATGAAATTTGTATATGGAACTTGTTATTCTGTCTTCTTCCTGGAAAGCTTTACTTTTTCTGCAAGAAAATATCACCTAGGAAAATATTCTTCCTCAGTCTCCCTTGTTAATGGAGTCCCTTTTTGCACACATACAGGTACAATAGTTTAATAAAACAAAGAGTGACTTGAGATTGCCAGCACTCCGTTGTTTGTGTTCACCTGTGACATTTACAAGTGAAGACATACAGAGCCTTCTTTTGTTTCCTGGATAATCACTCAGGTGTTAAAGAAGAAGTTGATTCAAGTTTAAATGGCATGATTTTCTCAAGCCGTGGAAAAGTAATTGATGGATTTTCTTCTTCTTTTTTCCATAGCTCAAATATACACACTGCAAAGTCATGTCTAACTGTTTAATTTTACAAGACTGAAAATATTGGATTTAAAGCTTAGGTTTTAGTTGAGGTTTATTCTTGGTGTCCAACCCTGTCTAAACTTTCACAGGCAAATCGGAAATGAAACACAATTGAAACTAAACCAACCCTTTTCTGCCTGCAAAGGGGCCTTAATATTTCATTTTGTGTTTTCAGACGGAATCTAATGAAAATGTGATTTTATACAGGTTCCTTGTGTCAATTATTCCCTGTATCCCTTCTAAACTGATCTGTGCATTCAACGTGAAGCTTCATTAAGGATCAAGCCAAGTAGTCTTTAAAAAGTACAGGGTTTTGGTGATAGACAGATGGTGGCTTTCATGATGTCAGGAAGTGTCAGATATTATGGTTGGCTGCGGAATGGTGGCTACTATCCAAACAGATTGGGAAACAGACAGAAAGAGCAAGAACACCATTTGTTTTATTTAGATACATTGTGAACAGAAGGAAGCAAGACAGAGCATACTTTTACACATCTTTTTTCCACTCCTTGTGAAAACAGTTTAGGATTTGTTATGTTATATTAGCCCTTTCATTATGCAAAAACATGTGAAAGCCAGAGATGCTGGTTAGAGAATTTGTCTCATTGTGATTTTCTGTGAAGTTTGTTTATTTTTATTTTTATGGAATGTGATTTTTTGAAAAAATTCCCTCTCCTTGGGAATATCAAATACTTGAAACAGAGAACTGCGATGAAGCCCTTTAGAAGTGCTGTACTGTTAGGAGAGTATGAAGAGAGTATTGACTTCGTGACCCAGGTGAGGGACTCTCAGAGAATACTGTCAAAAAATTTCAGTTCCTCAACTGAAGGTGTGTCTTCATGAAGAACTGTAGATCTATTTCTGTAAGGATTTAATTCAAATTGGCAGCCAGAGGGCAGTATCAGCTCCAGACAAATATGTTGAGTCTAGTTACACGATTAAAGTTAAGTATTCCACCCTAGACCTCGGTATCAGTGGGGGTCATTTTGGTCTTGATGTAAAAAGAACATGTACATTTTCTATCATATTCAACAGACAAATTTTCTATCATTCTGTCGTATTCAACAATGCCTTTAAAGTTCCTGTTTTGTTATTAACCCATATTCATTTATTATCATAGTATTTTACTCCATCCCTTGGGAGATAACCAAAATCTTGGCATTTTTGATAGGTTAGAGATCCAGTGTCACTATCTGCTCCACAGCTGTGTGCCCAAACCGTGGTGAATGTGTGGGAAATTTGGTCCCTAATGTAACTGCTTATGTACTTGAATATAAGGGACCATATTAAAATCCTAAATAAGGAAGGACATATGTTACCCAAAGAAACTGTCTTGGGTTATATAGAATCCAAGGATTTGGGACCTGGAAGGACTCTGAAAGAGCATTCTACACTAGTGGTTTCCACTCTGTGCTTCATGTAGCCCCCAAGTTTCAGAGAGGTGCTTTAGGGGCTCCTGTGTAGGGTGAGTGAGAGGTCAGGCCTCCAGTCTCCTATCGCTGCTTAATCTAAACAACTGGGTAAATGAAGAGTCTTTCCAGCCTACGGACAAACAGAGACTGGAATCTTGGCTTCAGAGACAAACATTCCTTTAATAGAAAAGTGTAAAGCATTTGGCTAGGGCTGAGAGTTGGGCATGACTGCATTTTAGTTGCTCCCTAAGTTCAAACAGGAATCAAATTCCGGAGAGAGTTATGGGATAACTCTGATAAGGCAAAAGGAACACACATGCATCCCCCTTGCCTCTCTGTTCCCCACCCCCCTCCCACCATGATTTGAATCCTGATGTGACTGAAATAGCCAGAGGCTTTAAAGAGGTAGGATAAAAATAAGAAATCTCAGCCATCTTCCTAGGATCCCTCATTGCCTCCACCCACCCCAACTCCCCTTCCGAAACAAAACAAAACAAAAAAATCTCCACCAGTGCACAGGCAATACTTCACCCAATAATATCTACAGCAGTGGAGGCACGTCTTTTGGAAATGACCTAATCCACAGCAGCATAAGACACAGTGTGAATTCTTTACTGGGGAGTTTTGAAATCACAATATACATGCTGAATAATAGTTAATAATTATTAGTCATTTGTTCATAAAAATGCAAAACAAATGCTTCGTTTGTTGAGGCAAACACACACATTACACATTATGGAGAGAAAATATTGACATCTAATTAGTAGAAAGCCCATCCTTAGATTGTGGGTAGGGACTGGAGTAGACGGAAAAGGAAGGGTACACTGATCCTTTATGCTAAGGGCATCTCTGACCTGAGAGAGAGTGAATCTTGTGTAATTTCTACAAAGTTTTGGTTTACGCAGTAAATTTTATTGCCTTAAATAAAATTAATCCTTGTTCTACCTTGGAAAGTGTCTGAACCACTTGACAGGTTAAAATTATGTTTCTCCAGAGCGTGATTTTAATATCAGCTCTGGTTAGGACTCATCAACTGTTAAAAGAACTCTTATAAGGAGAAATGTAACATTAGAATATTTGCTGAAGCCATTAATTTATATCATGGAATTAAAATATCTAGGAGTCATCTTAAATCTCACTTGGACTTTCAGAGGTAGCACACATTGAATCTATATTAAAGTATGGCCTATCAGAAGAGAAAACATTTGATATATTATTTATTGCTCAAATGTTATTTCATTATTAACTTCCAGACAACCAAGTGGAGAGTTGTATGTAAATTAAGATGCCACTGCTTAGCAGTTCAACTTCTTACTCGAAAGGGAACTGGGGCTTTTTTTAAATGTAATTTTTTATGAATTTTAAAATTGTTTTTATAGTATATGATTTATAAAAAAAATTCCTTTCACTGGAAATATTGAGTGCTTGAAACAGAATAAACTGATTTTAAGCTTTGTAAAAAAAATTTTTCCTTGCTTTTGACAACAGGAAAAGTAAACTTAGTTCATAAAGGTGGACAAAATGACTTGCCCAAGTTGGTTGGTGTTAGATTCCTGATTAAACCCAGAGCTGCAAACTCCTGTCCCAGGATAATTTTGTCAAGATTACACGGGTAATTCTGTATGTTACCATTTAAACTTCCAAATCCCACACACCTAGCTGATAATGACATGTAATTGTTCAGTTGCGCATTTACTTTCTATATAGTGTACTTGTGTTATTTTTATGACATCAACCTCTTCTTGAAGTCCTCGTAATTTCAACCACAGAATTTTTACCTCTTCAGGGACAAAGGGAGAATTATAGATGCTGCCTGTATGATTTTCTGGATCCCTTAGTCCATGGTAGGGAGAGCCGGCTATGGTAAATTCGGAAGAAGGAAAAAAAAAAATCTCTGAAATTCCTTCACATGAAGAGAATATGTAGAGATGCCATGTTAACTCTGATAGGGAGAAGTTGTTCATCGTCATTCTTGCCATTCAAAATAGCCTAAATTGATATTTTTAACACATTTCCTTATGGTCTATTTCTCTTTTTGACAGAAGGGTTTCTTTAACTATATCATATACAATCCCTCTTTTATGTTGGAATTTAAACCATTGGTATCCTTGAGTAGTGTGATTAGCGCTAATTTTTATGCTCTTCGTTGTGATTTCTTCAGTATTCAATTTTCCCATGATTTCATATTTCTTTTATAATCAGGAGAAAGTTTAAAATAACAAAAATGAGAAGGTTAATATGGCAGCAGTTTCTAGGAAGATTTGAGTGAGGAACCATGGGACTATGGGACAGACACTCTTGGTAGGAAGATGGGAAAATGAACTTCAAATTGTAACCTACCTCTGATTAAGAGCTCCTGTGATGTTAGTAGGATCCATCTTCCTTGCTTACCTTTGGGTTGGCTCCCTTCTCAGACTCTATGGAGAAAAGTTATATGATTCAACCTCACAGAATCACAACACCCATTCAGTAGAACAGTCTGTTTCCCAAGTAACTCTGAATGCTGTCATTGGATCATATTGACACTGATTGACTTGATTTGAGGTGTGTGCCCTGCCCTCTTCTTGAACCAGTCATTGGAGATAGGAAGGGAAGAGGCTGACTGGTTTTGCTTATTGCACTTATTCAATTCCTGGATCCTAGGGGGGAAGTCTATTTCATTTGAAGAAGATGCCTGAGAATGGAATGAAGAATTTACCCAAATCAGTTCCCATAAGAAGAGTGGATGCTGGGAATAAAAATATACAAATTCCACTGCCTTTATGACAACACACTCTTCTAATGTTTTCCCATCTCATCTGCATACTTCATTGTGCCTTCATGTACCTTCTGTCACTTCTCATCACTCATATGGTTTCAAATACTTAGCTGACTTCTCAGTTCAAATCTCTTCTTGTCTCTTCTCACTATACCCCAATTGGATCCCCTTTGAATACTTTAACCAGCAAATGTGTTCAGATACTTACTAAGTCTTTATTTCTATCCCAGCTTTTTCTTCTCAGGATGAGGCCTTTGCATCCACATATTTAATAGACATTTCTACTTGGATGTCCCCTAAAACTTCAGTGGTCCCAAAGTAACCCCTTATGTACCCCCTTTGAATTTTTCCTTTTCACCTTCTCTTAGGGAATGTCACCTCCTACTTCCTCATTAATTTTTTGGTAATGTCAACGTCTCTCTTTCTCTCCAGCCACTATCATCTCTTGACTGCATTGCACGACTGGTTTTCCAGCCAACAGTGCTAAGGCTGAGCTCCACCCTGATCCACCCTTCCCTCTGGACAGAGTTAACTTTAAAATCTGACCACATTAGCTCTTCACTCTAAACTCAAATGACTTTGCCATTTCGTTCAGCGTAAGCCTTACTAATGTTGTTTATGAGGGACTATTAAGCTCTTGTCTCCCCTTAGTTCTGTGGTCTCATTTCTCATCACCCAGCCTTGAATTATTGGACCAAACAGTGACAACTTACAGGAGCTTGAATGTGCTGTTTTTCTTTAATCATCTCCAGGTATTTGCATGTTTTATAACCTCTACTTGGGAGATCCACATTTTAGCCCAATTATTTGCTATTTCAAGGTCATTTCTTATGGATAAACTTTTCCAGTCACCTCCCATGGAGAACTGAATTATGTGCTTCCAGTACCAGACACCAGCCATAGAGTTTTGCAGTCTGTTTTGAAATTCCTTTATCACTTGACTTTCTTGCCCAGTGGACTAAAAATCCCTTGAGGGTAGGAACTATCTATGCCCTAGTCATAGTTGTATTTCTAGCAGCTATGACAGTGCCTGCTGCTTAATTGTCTCCCAAAATAATGTTTATTGAGTGGATGAAAGCTGTTGTTATCCATGTTACAGATGACTCTCACAGCCACAGACAAGTTGTGGCTTCTTAAGTTAAATCAGTGACTTACTGTGAATGTGGCTGTAGGCAAGTATTTTAACTTTATAATAAGACTTACATTTCTCTGCAGCTTTTTGGTACCAAGTCAGTCAGGATGATCTTGCTAAAGAGGGCTGTGTTCCTTAATCTTCAGGAGTTTATTGGCATCAAATGAGATAGTTTTTTTTTTTTTTTAAAGTACCTATATAACATCAGCTCAATAATGACGGATTGATTAGGTTTCATCTCTGAAGGGAGTTGATGGCCTAACACGAGGGCAGGAATCATTACCTTCAGGTGGTCATTAATCCCCATGAAATATCCTTCCCTACAGTAAATGCTCTCATAAATTGAAAAGTGGAAATATATTTATGCAAGGCCAAAGATTTCTGTTTTCTGCCATTTCGGTTGTATGTGTAAGGCATTTCTAGAGTCTTAATGTTCTGTATTTAGGCTTCTCAGATTGCTTAATGCAGGTTTCCACACTCAGCTTATGTAGTGGATAAGATTTCCTCCTTCATCACTTCTAACCCTATGACCAAAGCAACAATCAAAACCCATTTCATGTGAATGCTATTCTGAAGAACATTTGTACATTTTCTAGCAGTCAGTCTTCCTTATTACAACATGGCTCAGTTTAAATTTCTGGTTGCCTGTTTATAAACCATGGGGTTTTCTTATAAGAGGATTCTTTATTCTTAGGGAGGCAAAGCTATATAGCAAGAGCAAAAAAACATACTCCAAACTAAGCATCTGCTTGCTAGTTTTAAGGGTGTTTTGTTTTAAAATTATTATTTTTTATTTGCTATAAAGGCTAATGTGATTTATTTATGTAAGCATATAAAGGAAATTAATAGGTACATATTTAAAAGACTGTCTCATAACTGATGACTTTATTAGGGTTTCTGTAGATGTGTTATCAGGTTTGCTTTCATGTGTAATGGCTCATAACTGAAGGTCATATATTTTAACTTACGTTTGAGGCCAGTTGGCCTCATATCTGATCCCGCTTATGATCAATAGCAAACTTTGGTGACACAGCTGGCCACGTTATGTGGTGTATAAGAGAAAACTTACTCTGTGGCTGAGTGATTGGATAATTAGCTTGGTCACATTTGCAGTAAGTTCTAAGCAACACAACCAGCTTTCTTGGATCACGGAATGTGAGTAATGTGATGATCTGTGGAAAAGACTGAGTCTTTCTTTGGAAGTGACCTCCTTTTCACAGGAAAGCATATTCCCTAAGCTTTCTCTGCCTTTATACTTGAGTAGAAGAATGAACAGAGGTAATGAATCTGGTATAAAGCCAATTATTATCACTTAGGAAAGGAACATAAACCAAATTAATCCATCTTTGTTCCATATTTGATATACTTGGGAGGAATACACACATTTCTAGATTTTCCTGCTTTAAAAATTATTAAAATAAATTTGAACTTTAATTGTACAATTATGCTCTTGCCCACTGCTGTTGCCATCAAGTCAGCTCAAGTGACTTATAAACAGGGAGAATTATTGCCCCTTTGCCATCAAGCCAGCCATGATGACATGGGACTCAGTCACTCATTTCTTATCGTGCACCAAAAATCACCCTATGTGCCAAACTTTCCTTTATATTTTGCTTTTATATGGTTTCCAATTCACTCAGCAAATGCACTGAAAGTGTTTTAGGTTGCAAGCTTCAAGGGCAATTGTTTTAGATTTTTATAATCTTAAGAGCTGCTGGAGAAACCATACACATTTAAAAAAAATATGTGATGACGGTGAAAAGGATATTTGAAATAGTCCTAGGTGTGGAGTCAGTCATCTTGGGTTTGAATTTTGACTCTCCCAAAATTTAGCTACTTGATTTCATTCAGATCACTTTATTTTTCTAGGATTCAGTTTCTCAGATATAATAATAGTCTCAGAGGTGTCAATGAGTATGAAGTCTTTGTAAAAGTCCTTATCACAGTGTCTGGCTCCTGGTAGGTGGACAAGAAACAAATCTTTTAAAATTATTAATTAACTCATAAGTTAAAGAAAATAGGTGTTAATTTAAAAGACCAAAGCAAGAAAAAGCTTATATTGAAGATTGAGCCACAGATGAAGTTAGTGTAAATCAATCAGAAATAATGGAGCTCTAAAGAGTCTAATTTCGAATTAAGATCAGCTACACTGCATTCCAGAGATTTTATCCCTTCCCTCTTCCTAGGTTAATGTTTGCCTGAATAAGTTTTTGTATCACAGTGAGGAAAGGATTAGGACTTTAAATACCCTTGATGAATTGGAAAAATAAACTGCCAGATGACAAGCTGAATTTTTTGACAACAAACTTCTTTGTACAGCAAATACTTTAGAGGGAACATCTATATAATAGAAAGATTTTTAGAAAGACAAAGATTATAGCATTCTTTCTATAGGTTAACACTATAATTATAATGGCTTTGAAATGTTATGGGGTATTGCAGAAAGATATGAAGCAAACGAAGAATTTATGAGAATTTGTAATCATAAATCATCGGTTCTTGTATCACTTTAATGCATTAATTCATTTAATAAATATTGAGAACAGACGATGTGTCAGATACTGAGCTAGGTTCTGGGAATGCAAAAGCCTAGACAGAAATCAGTTCCCTTCCCTTACAGAGCCATGATCCAATAAAAAAAAATAGCTATTAAATGAATGCATTTTACATATGTAGTAAATTTTATGGAAGGAAAATTGAAAGAACTAACAGTATCAGTTAGAGGCCAAGGACTCAGGAGAAAATTCCCTGTAGTCCAGGGGTCCCTGAGCCCAGGTGTGCCATCTGTTAGGAACTGGGCTGCACAGTAGGAGGTGAGTGGCAGGCAAGTGAGCGAAGCTTCATCTGCTGCTCCCCATTCTTCATTCTTCGCATTACTGCTTGAACCATCCCCCCCACCACCACCCTCAGTCCATGGAAAAGTTGTCTTCCCCTGGTGCTAAGAAGGTTGGGGGCCGCTGCTGTAGTCTGACATCTGAAGAAAGAGTAGGTATTAATAATATTAGTCAGTGTGCCTTGGTGTAGGCAGATGTACTTGTGTATTTGTGTGTGTGTGGTGGGGGGGGGGTGGCATTTAGAGAGAGAGAGAGAAGGGTTACATAGAGAGGGTAAACTTACATTCAGAGGCCTGGCAATGAGAGTGTATGTCTGTGGTCTGCAGGGGAAGGGAAAAGAATGGGGGCTGGAGAGGAGATGGAGCTAAAAAGTAATCAGAGGCAGATCTTGGGGCATATTTTAAACCTTCATAAGCATTAAAGATATTTGTTAAGGAGAAGCCACTGAAGCATTTTAAGGAGGGAAATAATATGATCAGATTTTGTTGTTCTTGTTAAACTTAGTTTTGACAACTCTTTGGTTTGTTAAAGTAATATCTGCTTTGCATCCACATAAATAACAAATGAAATGCAGCACCTGGAGAAGATTAAACAAAAAAGTACTACAAATTATTTAACAAGTTAAAAGTACTTGTTTTTGTTCTTTTTTTTTTAAATTGTATGGGGTAAAGGCCATAATATTCTAGGACAGTGCTTCTCAAACTATCTGTGGGTAGAGGACTAGTTTCTTTTTTCCAATCTATCACAGAATGATGCTTTTATGAAATGCAATAAAGATGAATTACTGAGAAAATAAACTTAAAAGAATACATACACAATGGAAGCCTCAATTTTTTATTAGATTCAATAGACATAAAATTGAATTTCCATAAATATAATCAGAACAAACATAACAGAGAGAGAGAAGAGAGAGGGTCACAAAACCAATATACATAGCTCATTGAAAGTGTGTGGATGGTTAAAATTTCTGTACTTTATCTCATGCAGACCGATTTAAAAAAATAGGCCACAAACCACAGTTTGAGCGAGTTTTGCTTTAGGAATAGTTTATATACTGATATCAAAAATTCGTTCCCCCCATTTTTTAAGGATAAGAATAATGGAACTAAATTAAGTTTAGCAGGAAGGATTTGGATACCATATAGAGAGGCATGGAACTAAAAAGTATTTTTTAAAAAGAAAGAAAGCAACTAAACTCTTTGCCTGCATAGGTCCATTATTATCAAGGAATATGAAGTTCCTCTTTCTCTGGATACAAAATGTGTTGTTTTGCCTGTCATACAACCTACCCAACCTAGGAGCATTACATTGATGTTGTTGCAGGCAGTAAGAACCAGTGAGTTTGACTTCTATTATTTTCTAGAACATTATGTTATAGCAGCCATATTGAAAAGGCTAATATTACTTAGTTTACGCCAGTGTTCCTCATTCTGAGAAACACAGCATGGAAAAAGTGATTGACCTGTTCAATTAATATGTGCTTTTAATATGTTAGATAATAGATAAAGCAGGAAAGAGGTTTTCAAACAAGCAGCTAAATAGATATATGGATGCCGGTGGATGTTAAAACATTAATTAAATATAGACCAGTAATGAGTTTCATTAATTTGGAGACTTTCTGGTTTTTTTTAAGGCATTCATTAAATTTCTTGTTAGTTCAACCCATCTTTATTGAGCATCTGTTAAAAGCCTGTAATTGGGGCTTCCTAGGTGGCGCAGTGGTTAAGAATTCGCCTGCCAATGCAGGGGACATAGGTTTGATCCCTGCTCCAGGAAGATCCCACATGCCTCGGAGCAACTAAGCCCATGTGCCACATAAAAAAAAAAAAAAGATTAAAAAAAAAAGCCTGTAATTGTGCTGGGAGCCAGGATCATAGAAAATATGAGCTCCTGTTTGAAAACTGCTCCTAATGTAGGAGAAAGTGTACAAAAATATATGTAATTTCATTGTGATAGATCAACCACTGAAGAAGTGATATCTGTAATAGAAATTCAGTTTCAGGAAACACCAAAACTCTCCTACTTCCTCTCGCAGGACTAGGCAAATAGCATTGTGTAATATAAAATGATCAGCATATGTATTTTAGGGCTTAATACAATTCTCCAGGCTCATACCAGTTTCATCAATACAGTATTCTTAAACTGGCCTTCCCAAGTTCACTTTATTCCTTTTCCTATTGAAACGATTCTCTATTGTTAGAATCTAATAATCAACTGGTTGTAATCAACTAGTAATAATTATAATAATGTTAATAAAAATAGCTGATTTATTGTCTGTTATGTGCCAGTCACTTTATAATTTTTATTTAATTTTTTCAACAACTGAGAGGTGTGCCTATTTTGCAGATGATGAAATTAAGCTGATTTGCCTAAGATTATATAGCAGTTATGTGGCAGCTTAAAAACTCAAGCCCAGACAATTCTGCTGCAGCGTTCTCCAGTATTAGTCCATCACTATGAGTTTTCTGTAGACTTCTGCCCTGATGCCCAAATCTTTTACATTGGTCCCTACCTGCATTCCAACCCTTTACCTTCAAAGAATAATAAAATCCATAACTTCTCTTCCAGGTCTTTATGTCTATGCGTTGTCTGTTCTCCACAAAGAATCAGTCTGTTGCATTACGTTGTAGAACTAATGAACTAGGCTTCTCTACATGTGAGAGTGCATTTTTTTAAGCTGTAACCCAATTCAAATCTATTTTTGAAAGAAGGTGAGATAAATCTTGAGTATATCAATTTTATTTTATCATTGAAAGAACACATAAAAAATAAGATTGATGTGTTCTAATTGTTCTGTAGCAAAGTATTAGAGAAAAAGACTTTAAAAAAATTGTTAGTTAATCCCTATTTTCCTTAATATCATAAATTTGCATGAGTATTTGCATTCTCTACCTTGTGTTTGGCAAGCCGTGGGCACTTTAAATTAATAAATTTTTCAACCACTTAGAGAGGAGATTTAAAACCAAGTTTACTCTCAAGATGTAACTTGAGACTGAGTTATACCACTGTTTTATTATTCCTAATAGCACTGAGTCAATCCACAGATATTTCATCCTGCAATTTTCTAGTGTTATGAAAATGCATAATGTTAATCATTGTAGTACTTTATAATCTGACCATAAACCAATGTTTATAGTCAGTTAATCATTGTATTACTTTGCTTTAGGTAATTTAGTACATTACCATAATGTAGCAATCTACTTAATATAAATTTTAAAGTGAACACAATAAAGTTGTATACCATTAATATATTATGCATCCTAACCTGGAATTTTAAAAGACAACTAAAGTTTGGATGGAGTTCAGATGTTCTGTGACTTTGGTTTCCTCCGTCTTGGCTGGGAAACGAGTGAAGATTTAATGAAGGGCAGTGGAAGTAAACGGTTATTCTACCTCCAATGATTTATGCATCCTTTGCACAACCTGTTTTGGCAAGAATAGGTTTGGATATCCTCAGGCCAGGAATCTACAACTACCCATTTTTGAAAGGGTGAACTCTTATCAAGGGAAACCCATCCCACGTTTAAAAAGAAAATCAGAAAGTTTGGGAGTAGTTGGCATTAATTTCATTGAAGAGAGATAGTGTTTCTCTTATAAATGACTTCAAGGAATATTTTATGAACACTTCTCAACTTAACACAATCGTTAGTGGAATTGGACATTATCTTTGTTTTGAAAACAAACATTTATTGAGCGGCTGCTATGTCCCAGGCACAGTGCTAAGTGCTCTTTTTTATGTTATCACCTTTAATCCTCATCATAGGCCTGATGGAGAGAGAAAACTTGGAAATCTTCTAGTAATGCCAAGCTGTGGTGTTAGTTGGGATTCTTAGAAAGCAGTAAGGATATCTGTACACACGTGGACCTTTCCCCCCAGTTCTTTGTATGATAATGAAGACTATGGATACTTTAGAATCTTAATGCCTTTTGGCCACCAAAGTCTCGGCATAAGCGTTTGATATGTCCATACAGGTGGGACCAGATAGCGGATTCAAGGAATCGAGAGACTATTGCTCGGAATCAAAGGCTGCAAGTATGTAGCTGTCTAGTCACTGCCAATGTGCGTGAACATCAGTGAAAGCAGTTTCTAGATGTCAGTCTCAGTTTTAACAAAACTTCAGTAACATTTGCCAAAGACAATTTTGGTGTGTATAAGGAAAATTATCTGGGCATTCCTCTGTCTTTAAGTGATTGATCCTTTTCAGGATTATTATTCCTGAAGAGACATTTAGAATTTTAATATTTTTATGTGTATTTGTTCTATTTTGTGAACTATATTGTAAACATTTTATAAAAGAATTTGTCTTGTGCCTTTTTTCTTACTCTTTAGTCCCTACCAGAGTATGTGGACTGTTAGAATTAATTAAAATAAGTGATTTTTTTTTTTTTTTTTTTGGATGAAAGTTTCTCTAATGATGCTTGGACTTAGAGAAAAGTAAATGAAACAGAAACTATGTAAACAATGATGACAGTAGTAGGGAAGCTAATCCAGTGTTTCCTAAACTTGCTACATATTGCAGTCACTAGGTGGTCTTTTAAATATTTCAAAGCTCAGGCCACACCCCAGACAATTAAAGGATAAATCTAGTAGATGGATGGGGAGTGAAACTCAGTACTGTTTCAAGTTTCCCAGTAATTGAATGAGCAAAAAGGTTTGGGAACCACTGAGCTATTTTATCATATATAATGGGCGTCACTTTCAAACTTGGCTTTACTCTGTTTAAAATAAATCCTTCTCAGATTATATATTTACATATAATAGTTTTGTCCACCTATATACCTAACAACGATTGAGTAGAGATTATATAATACACTGTGCATCTTATGAATGATCATGGGGCTGGGTGGTGAGATTAAAATTTCTCTCATCATTTTAGAAAACGAAAGGCAAAAAAAATGGAGTATTTGGAAAAACATGATAAGCTTAAACAGTAAGATTCACTGAAAAAAAATCACAATAGAATATTTAATGTTTGCAGTACTAACAGTACTCTTATACTTCAGCATTACATTTTTCAACTATTAGTTTTGATTACTAGTGCCTTTAGAATAAGCTTGTGAATATTCAGAAAAAGCAAAATTAGTAAATAAGGAATTAAGCTTTTCTTTTTTCCAGTGCTTTAGTTAATCACAGTATATGCAGACTTAATAACATGAATATTAATAAAAAGCTATAACCACAGCAACACCTGCCATATATTGAGTATCTATTTTAGGTTCTTTTTTGTTTTGTTTTGTTATTGCAATAAGATATTTATTCTAGTTGATTGATTGACTGATTGCATTCAAACTAAAGATTATTTGTACCACCTAAATGCTTCAAAAACCAAGCATTTCTTTTTTCAAAATTACTAGTTAAGAAATTAAATATTTAACCCTTTGCTTAAGGAAATCTCAGGCATTAGAGAGCTTTTATTGTTTGCTTTTTGTTTTTGCTTTTGTTTTTTTTTTTTGTTTGTTTGTTTTAAGAACTTTTATTGAGATACAGTTAACAGACAATAAACAGCATATATTTAGGGTGTACAATTTGGTATCCCAATCTCCCAATACATTCCCCTCCAACCCTCCCCGCTTTCCCCACTTAGTGTCCATATGTTTGTTCTCTACATCTGTGTCTCTATTTCTGCCTTGCATTTCTTCTTTCATAGTTGTTAGCATTTGCCTTATGTATTGAGGGGCTCCTGTATTGGGTGCATATACATTTATAATTGTTATCTTCTCTTCTTGGATGGATCGCTTGATATTTATGTAATGTCCTTTCTTGTCTCTTGTAACATTTTTCATTTTGAAGTCTATTTTATCTGATATGAGGATCGCTACTCCAGCTTTCTTTTGATTTCCATTTGCATGGAATATCTTTTTCCCTCACTTGCAGTCTGTATGTGTCCCTAGGTCTGAAGTGAGTCTCTTGTAGACAGCATGTACATGGGTCTTGTTTTTGTATCCATTCAGCCAGTCTGTGTCTTTTGGGTGGTGCATTTAGTCCACTTATATTCAAGGTAATTATTGATATGTATGTTCCTAGTACCATTTTCTTAATTGTTTTGTTGTTGTTTATGTAGGTCCTTTTCTTCTCTTATGTTTCCCACTTAGAGAAGTTCCTTTAGCATTTGTTGTAGGGCTGGTTTGGTGGTGCTGAATTCTCTTAGCTGTTGCTTGTCTACAAAGCTTTTGATTTCTCTGTTGAATCTGAATGAGATCCTTGCTGAGAAGAGTATTCTTGGTTGTAGGTTCTTCCCTTTCATCACTTGAAATATATCATGCCACTCCCTTCTAGCTTGCAGAGTTTCTGCTGAGAAATCAGCTGTTAACCT
The DNA here is from genome assembly GCF_030028045.1 of Hippopotamus amphibius kiboko. Taxonomy (NCBI): domain Eukaryota; kingdom Metazoa; phylum Chordata; class Mammalia; order Artiodactyla; family Hippopotamidae; genus Hippopotamus; species Hippopotamus amphibius. Next base: position 67,415,565 of record NC_080189.1, on the reverse strand, counting down.
GATGGGAGTTCCCTTGTATGTTATTTGTCATTTTTCCCTTGTTGCTTTTAATAACATTTCTCTGTCTTTAATTTTTGTCCATTTGACTACTATATGTCTTGGCATGTTTCTCCTTGGGTTTATCCTGCCTGGGACTCTCTGAGCTTCCTGGACTTGGGTAGCTATTTCCTTTCCCATGTTAGGCAAGTTTTCAACTATAATTTCTTCCAGTTTTTTCTCAGGTCCTTTCTCTCTCTCTTCTCCTTCTGGGACCCCTATAATGCGAATGTTGGTGTGTTTAACATTGTCCCAGAGGTCTCTTAGGCTGTCTTCAGTTCTTTTCACTCTTTTTTCCTTATTCTTTTCTGCATCAGTGATGACCACCATTCTGTCTTCCAGGTCACTTATTCGCCCTTCTGCCTCAGTTAATCTGCTGTTGGTTCCTTCTAGTGTATTTTTCATTTCAGTGATTGTGTTGCATATCTCTGTTTGTTTGCTCTTTAATTCTTCTAGGTCTTTGGTAAACTTTTTGATCTTTGCCTCCAGTCTTTTTTCAAAGTCCTGGATCATCTTCACCATCATTATTCTGAATTCTTTTTCTGTAAGGGTGCCTATCTCCTCTTCATTTAGTTGTTTTTCTGGGGCTTTATCCTGTCCCTTCATCTGGTACAAAGTCTTCTGCTTTTTCATTTTCTCTATCTTTCTGTGGCTGTGGTTTTCAGTTCCACAAGACGAAATACTGCTGATACTGCTTGATCCTGCTGTCTGCCCTCTTGTGGAGGAAGCTATCTAGGAGGCTCATGTGTGCTTCCTGATGGGAGGGACTGATGGTGGGTAGTGCTTGGTGGGCAGAGCTCAGTAAAACTTTAATCCGATTTGGTGGGTGGAGTGCAGTAAAACTTTAATCTGCCTGTCTGCCAGTGGGTGGGGCTGTGTTCCCACCCTGTTGGTCATTTGGCCTGAGGCCACCTAGCACTGGAGCCCACAGGCTCTTTGGTGGGGCTGATGGTGGACTCTGGGAGGGCTCAGAACCCTCACTTTAGTGGGTGGACTTCTGCAGCATAACTGTTCTCCAGTTTGTGAGTCACCCACCCAATGAGCACTTCCCAGAACCCCTGCTGCCAGTGCCCCCATCTCCTTGGTGAGCCACAGCCGCCCCCCACCTCTGCAGGCAACCTCCAACACCAGCAGGTAGGTCTGGTTCAGTCTCCTATGGGGTCACTGCTCCTTCCCCCTGGGTCCTGGTGAGCACACTTTTTTGTGTGCCCTCCAAGAGTGGAGTCTCTGTTTCTCCCAGTCCTGTGGAGGTCCTGCACTCAAATCCCGCTGGCTTTCAAAGTCTGATTCTCTGGGGATTCCTCCTCCCATTGCTGGACTCCCAGGTTGGGAAGTCTGACGTGGGCTCAGAACCCTCACTTTAGTGGGTGGACTTCTGCAGTATAACTGTTCTCCAGCTTGTGAGTCACCCACCCAGCATTTATGGGATTTGATTTTAACGGGATTGCGCCCCTCCTACCATCTCATTGCAGCTTCTCCTTTGTTTCTGATGTGAGGTGTCTTTTTTGGTGAGTTCCAGTGTCTTTCTGTCGATGATTGTTCAGCAGTTAGTTGTAATTCTCTTGCAAGAGAGAGAGTGAGTGCACGTCTTCCTACTCTGCCATCTTGATCCTATCTCGGTTCTTTGTTTTTTTTTTTTAAACATCTTTATTAGAGTATAATTGCTTTATAATGTTGTGTTAGTTTCTGCTATACAACAAAGTGAATCAGCTATATGTATACATATATCCCCATATCCCCTCCCTCTTGAGCCTCCCTCCCACCCTCCCTGTTCCATCCCTCTAGGTCATCACAAAGCACCAAGCTGATCTCCAGTGCTATGTAGCAGCTTCCCACAAGCTATCTATTTTATATTTGCTAGTGTATACATGTCAATGCTGTTCTCTCACTTCGTCCCAGCCTCCCCTTCCCCCACTGTGTCCTCAAGTCCGTTCTCTATATCTGCGTCTCCATTCCTGCCCTGCCACTAGGTTCATCAGTACCATTTTTCTAGGTTCCATGTGTATGCGTTAGCGTGTGGTATTTGTTTTTCTCTTTTTGAGTTATTTCACTCTGTATGACAGACTCTAGGTCCATCCACCTCACTACAAATAACTCAGTTTTGTTCCTTTTTATGGCTGAGTAATATTCCATTGTATACATGTGCCACATCTTCTTTATCCATTCATCTGTTGGTGGACATTTAGGGTGCTTCCATGTCCTGACTATTGTAAATAGTGCTGCAGTGAACATTGTGGTACATGTATCTTTTTGAATTATGTTTTTCTCAGGGTATATGCCCAGGAGTGGGATTGCTGGGTCATGTGGTAGTTCTATTTGTAGTTTTTCAGGGAACCTGCATACTGTTCTCCATAGTGGCTATGGTATCGATTTACATTTCCACCAACAGTCAGGAGGGTTCTCTTTTCTCCACACCCTCTCCAGCATTTATTGTTTCTAGATTTTTTGATGATGGCCATTCTGAATGGTGTGAGGTGATACCTCACTGTGGCTTTGATCTACATTTCTCTAATGATTAGTGATGTTGAGCATCTTTTCATGTGTTAGTTGGACATCTATATTTCTTTGGAGAAATGTCTGTTCAGGTCTTTGGCCCATTTTTGGATTGGGTCGTTTGTTTTTTTGATATTGAGCTGCATCAGCTGCTTGGAGATTAATCCTTTGTCGGTTGCTTTGTTTACAAATATTTTCTCCCATTCTGAGGGTTGTCTTTTCATCTTTATGGTTTCCCTTGCTGTACAAAAGCTTTTAAGTTTCATTAGGTCCTATTTGCTTATTTTTGTTTTTACTTCCATTACTCTGGGAGGTGGGTCAAAAGGGATCTTGCTGTGGTTTACATCTTAGTGTTCTGCCTATGTTTTCCTCTAAGAGTTTTATAGTGTCTGTCCTTACATTTAGGTCTTTAATCCATTTTGAGTTTATTTTTGTGTATGTGTTAGGAAGTGTTCTAATTTCATTCTTTTACATGTAGCTGTCCAGTTTTCCCAGCACCACTTATTGAAGAGCCTGTCTTTTCTCCATTGTATATCCTTGCCTCCTTTATCATAAATTAGGTGACTGTATGTGTGTGAGTTTATCTCTGGGCTTTCTATCTGGTACCATTGATGTATATTTCTGTTTTTGTGCCAGTACCATACTTTTTTTTTTCTAATTATTATTGAATTTGTTCAATTTGTACAATATTGCTTCTGTTGTTTATATGTTTCTTAGCCATGAAGCATGTGGGATTGTAGCTTCTGGACCAGGGATCAAACCCACACTGCCTGCATTGGAAGGCAACATCTTAACCACTGGAATTCCAGGGAAGTCCCCATCCTGTCTTGATTACTATAGTTTTGTAGTATAGTTTGAAGTTGGGGAGCCTGATTCTTCCAGCTCTGATTTTCTTTCTCAAGATTGCTTTGGGTATTTGGGGTCTTTTTTTGTTTCCGTACAAATTGTAAATTTTTTTGTTCTAATTCTCTGAAGAATGGCATCGTTAATTTGATAGGGATTGCATTGAATCTGTAGATTGCTTTGGGTATTATAGTCATTTTTACAATATTGATTCTTCCAATCCAAGAACATGGTATATTTCTCCATCTATTTATGTCATCTTTGATTTCTTTCATCAATGTTTTATAGTTTTCTGAGTACAAGTCTTTTTCCTCCTTAGATAGTTTTATTCCTAGATATTTTATTCTCTTTGTTGCCATGGTAAATGGGGTTGTTTCCGTAACGTCTCTTTCTGATTTTTTGTTGGTGGTGTATAGGAATGCGAGAGATTTCTGTGCATTAATTTTGTGTCCTACAACCTTGCCAAATTCATTGGCTAGTTCTAGTAGTTTTCTGGTGGCATCTTTAGGATTTTCTATGTATAGAATCATGTCATCTGTAAACAGTGACAGTTTTACTTCTTTTTCAATTTGGATTTCTTTTATTTCTTTTTCTTCTCTGACTGCTGTGGCCATGACTTCCAAAACTATGTTGAATAAGAGTGGCAAGAGTGGACTTCCTTGTCCTGTTCCTGATCTTAGTTGAAATGCTTTCAGTTTTTCACCATTGAGAATGATGTTTGGTGTAGGTTTGTCAAATATGGCTTTTATTATGTTGAGATAGGTTCCCTCTATGCCCATTTTCTGGAGAGTTTTTATCATAAGTGGGTGTTGAATTTTGACAAAAGCTTTTTCTGCATCTATTGAGATGATCATATGGTTTTTATTCCTTAATTTGTTAAATGGTGTATCACATTGATTGATTTGTCTATATTGAAAAAATCCTTGCAGTCCTGGGATAAATCCCACTTGATCATGTATGATCCCTTTAATGTGTTGTTGGATTCTACTTGCTACTATTTTCTTGAGTATTTTTGCATCTATGTTCATCAGTAATATTGGTCTGTAATTTTCTTCATTTGTGATATCTTTGTCTGGTTTTGGTATCAGGGTAATGGTGGCCTCATAAAACGAATTTGGGAGTGTTCCTCCCTCTGCAGTTTTTGGAACAGTTTGAGGATAGGTGTTAGCTCTTCTCCAAGTGTTTGATAGAATTCGCCTGGGAAGCTGTAGGTTCTTTTCATAGATTATCTCCATTCTTGAAATTGACTGTGGAATTTCCCATTTTGTATTGAAAAGGAAATGGAGATTCAGGGAGGTTAATGAATTTACATAATTGATTAGTGCAAAGCTGGGACAATTTGAAGCATATGTTATTTGGCTTATTTCATTCTGTGTCTCTAGTCACAATAGCTAAGTTCTGCCTTCCTCCAGGTTTACACTAGTTTTTCCCAATATGTCTGCCACTTATCAGGAGATTAAGAAGATGGGGTTCAAAGAGGAACTATTTCCTTGCCTGAATATGGTCATGTTAAAATCAGGAAAGTGTGTGTGTGTTTGTGTGTTTCGTTAAGTGTACAAATTTTGAGTCCGGTTTTGCACGTGTAAGGGTGAGATAAAAACAGAAATTGCATGCTGGTAGGGATTAAAAATGTTGAGCTTTTGGAAATTGGCTCATTCCTGTGTTTGCTACAACCAGTCTGGTGCTTTGTGTCACACTTCCCTGCCATATGCAGGCACATTGGCTCTTTTCCTAGGGAAATTGTTTATTTTAAAACATACTCAGGAGACACTATTGGCTAAACAGTGGTTATCCCTGTTTTTTGCCATAAGGAACTTAATATTTTGTAATCGTTGTACAATTCGAATGGCTTCTTGTGTTCAAGTGACAAAAATCCAACTCACACTAGCTCAAGCCAAAATAGCAACAGCAAAAACTAAACTCAACAACCACTACAGCTTTCTTGGAAGGATTCTGAGGTAGCTCAGACACTGAAGGAACTCTTGTAAGACTGACACTGCTTTGGGGATCTTAGGGATAGATAAACAGGCTGTATCTCCTCTAGGCTTTTTACTTTTCTTTGTATTTCCATGTGTGTTTACCTCATTCTCTTCTATTCCTTCAAGTACAGAAGCGTGTGCGGGTGTTGTGGGAGTTGGGAAGGGGCCCGGAGGTGAGTGTAGCTTTATGCCTATATTGTCTCAATTTAGGGATCTAAAAGAGGAAAGAGTTCTCACCATCCTTATTCCCAATCCAAAGGTAAAAATATCCCAGGGCATGTCTCTGCTTGTCCTGGCTGGATCCCCTGCTCTCTCTTGAATGTATCACTGTGGCCAGTCCTGGGTTACATGTCCAATTCCCAAAGTTCTAGGATTGGTACCCTCCCCTCAACACCAGAGATGGAACAGAGAGAGAGCTGAGCCTGAATGGAAGCGGGGGGGGGGGGGGGGGGGGGCGGGGGGGGCGGGGGGAGTTTGTTCTAGACCAGGAAGAAGAAAGCATGCCTGATGGACTAAAATAATAGATGATGATTACACAGGCATTCTTTAATTCCTTGATACTAACTTACTTTCCGCATTACTTGGTAGATAAGTAACAGATTTAGATTAAAGGTGGGTGCCTTAACTACTAGTTATAGCTCATTGAGGACATAGTTATGTTATTGAAAACAGTAAAATTGCAAGTAATTAGGGTGTCTAGCTGTCATTTTGGTTTTGAATGATAGATAAAAATGCAGTATTTTGAATTAGAATTGATGTTAAGCCAAAGCCACTCCCTCTTATTGAAATTACTTCTCTGAGCCTCATATGTCTCATTAGTTAAATGAGAGAATATAATATCTATGAGGTAGTTTTACATGGATTCAATGAGACCATGTATAAGAGCTTTTAGTCAAGAACTTGCCATGTAGTAAATACTTAATGCATGTTAAAGGTAAAAACAACTAACCATCTAATAATAACAACAAAAAGAACTCATTAGTCATAAGTTAGAAATCAGAGTGAAATTATGTATTAACGTTCATATCAGGCCTCATTTTGTAATATATGTGTGTACATATCTATACAATATGTGTGTATATATTTGTATATATATTCAGTATAACACTTTCAAAGATGAACAGCTTTTTTTAAATCTGTATGAACATGGCATGTAGAATTTCAACAAATACTATTAACGTTAGCTCTGTTTTAATGTTTTCCATATCACTGGCCAGAATTTGAACCTTTATAGTTTTTATATTTTAATCTTTCCTTTTAAAATTCTCTTCTACATCTGTACATATTTATGGAATCCTGAACCTATGTCCCTAAAGTAGTCCTTTATGAAGAATATTCTGTAACAGTCACTTGTTTTATTTTAAAAAGTATGAAAACCCAAATGTAATAAACCCTTTAATAATATATTTGTATTTTCCTCAGCTCCTTGCAAAATTTAAAGCACTTATTTGTAAATGCATGAAATATATGGAAGTAATAGTCCATATGATATTTATAAAAAATAGATGGCATGTCCAGTGAAAAAGTATTTGAAAAGTTAGTTTCACATTCAGAATCCATTTAACTAGGTGTATGGGAATGAAGAAATAGTGCCTTTATTAAAATGCTTCTACTGAAAAAAAAAAAAAAGCTTACTAAATTTTAAAATAGAATGACTCTTTCTTTTGCAAGACAAAATTGTTTTTATTTTTAAGGAAAAAATATAATTGTTGACCACCAGATGGCTCCCATATTTGTAAAAATTCAGCAGAGTGGAAATTCTATTCAAAATGTATAAACATAGATTTAAAAGGAATAAAGTTAAAGACAGTGATATAACCTGTGAACATCTTAAGCATATAAAAATAATTGAAGTTCCATAACTTTTGGAAATTTCTCTCTCTCTTTAAAAACAAAAGTGTGATGTATATATGAACAGCACAGTACAATGTACTTTTCAGGTTTTTACTCCACTTTTTTGAAAATAACCATGCTGTTAGTATTTCAAGATGGAAGAATAAATAGTATATAGGAAAAAATTGCTCAAAATGTCAATGATAGAATGGCTTTAGTATTTTTATATTATGTTTTAAATAACACACATGGAATGTCTTACAATTAATATAAGGACAAATCCGTCTGCTTTTGTGCTTACAGATTTTGTCCTGGGACTGTGTGTTATTGATGGGGCATCTTTAATGACCTCTCCTCTTTATAGAAGTATCATTGCACAGGACATGTAACACTAATGTCACATTACAAATCAATTTCTCCACAAAAGCAAAATAATTTTGACCTGTGTCAAAAATGGAGCCAATTTGTGATGAGGGATGCATTATGCATCACAGCTTAACTGAGGACACTGCTGTTGCCACAGACAATGTTTTATACTAGTTTTAATATGTAAGCTATTAAGATAAAAGACCGTGTGCTTGTCATTCTGACAGCTTTTTTAAAGACTAAGCTGTCCAATTTGTCTTTCATTAAAAGCTTTGTTCAGTTTTGTGATTTGTAGTCACTGAGCCGTTGAGCTTTCAGAGCATGCAGTTCTATTTTGAGAAATGTTTTTTTTGTCAATAAAAAAGGCATATGCTTCAATGAGTCATCCTAACAGAGCAAACTCACAAGAAGGAGTTGACCTGCACTTCTGCCCAGCTCCTGAATTTCCCCTACCTTTTCTTGTTAGCACAAAGCTTGCCCCTGTGCCTCCCACCACAGAGAAACCAGAAATGTGGAGACAAGGTCTCCTTCACCCATATGGTTTTATTTGTGTTCCGCTGGCACAGTTATAGTCATACAGTAACCAACATAAATTTTTAGTTTTATTATCACCTCTAAAAAGAGACAGAAATGTGAAAATTGAAGCCAGAAGGTTTGTATCACAGGATTAATTAGGCAGGGCCAACTGGAGTCTCACTCCTCCTGGCAGCGAGTGCCTCAAGAAGGTGCCTGCCTTCAATTATGGAGCGCACAAAGCAATTAAAAACCCTGTTTCTTTTTCCTGAGGTGTTACTTGATAAATCTCTTTTTTAAAATTCTCTGGGGAGCTGAACTGGCTTGAGGTGCAATCTACCGGGGTAGGTATTCATGAAAAATTGATTTAGCTCTAGCCTAAGTGCAATAGGTTTAAAATAAACCTGAAAGGAATGAACAGTGTGTTTCTTGGCTGACATTTTATTGGCCATTTTTTTAATGCACCAAAGACTAGATAATTAAGAATTGAGACATTATGGATCTCCACCAGCAGATATGAATCGAATTGGTCAGCCATCCCGGGCATTTTCTCCTAAGTCACGCTACACATTTGATTAACCTTTTTCACAAGGCGATTTGTACAATTGTATGGACAGAAATGTGGTGTGCATAAGTCAGAATTAAGTGCGTGCCTTCCAGAACCCACATCCCCTTTCTCATAGAGAATCAGCTCTGTACGAAATTATATCTTTCTATCTGATTTATGTCCTAGTCCAGTGGGATTGGAAACTTGGATCTGTCGTTGTGGTTCTCCAAAAGGAACTTTTCTTGCTTTTCACTGTTAGTTGCAGAATTAGAATAATAATGTAATTCTCAAGAATAGCTATAAATATTCAGAAGTAAGCTTCAATTGTCTTCTCTGCAGCTAGTTTTGTGGACTGGGATTTTACCACTAGTACGTAAATCACCTAGCTAACCCTTTCCTCTGAAATATAAATAATTTAAAATGTGCAATAAGTACAGAGTATAACTGGTACAGAGAACAGTGCTCTATCAAGACATATGGGCTTAAGCTCTATCAGTGATCTCATACTTCCTGTTGAAAAGAAAAGCAAAATATTTTTTAAATCAATAGGCTAGAAACCATGCTTGTAAATACAGGAATGAGACTTTACTTTGACTTAAAAAGCATGTTATGTATGATTTAATAAGACAACAAAGACAGACTTCAGTCTGTTATTTTCTGCGGCTCGTGTTTCTGAATTAAAAATGTTAACTTATTTAAGGAAGTTACCGATAAAAATATTTTGTCTCCTTGTTACTCTTTCGATTGTTTCCTTTTTTCCTCTTAAGTATGAATATAATGTAAAGTTTAGGCAGATATTTAAAAAGGCTTATTTAATGTCAAGATAGTAAAAATATTTTGTGATTATAAGAAAGAAACTTAGTCTTTTAGTGAAGATAAACTTTGACAAAATATGACCTTCGAAATCTAAATTCTAGTCACTAGAAATTAATTATGGCAAATTCTATTGGGATTGTATTATGGCTTATCTATCGATTGATCTATCTTTCCATTTCTTCAGAAAAGTGTGATAATTTTTTTCATTACCAGCCAGATTTGACACAATATGTTTTTCCTCCTTTGTGTTGTGATTTAATAGGCCTAAATGTTTATTAGAGAAAATGTCAGAGTGACAGTATCTTAGGAAATTTGAAAAGGTGCCAGAAAATATTTGCTATTTCCTTGTGTGTTTATTTTAGACCTGGCTTAAAACTTGCAAAAATAGGTACCTGAATAGAAATATGGTCTATTTTGCCATTGATCTTAGTAGAACTAACTACTTTGTCTTTTAAGTGAAGCAGACTGAAGAATGCAGTCTGTGACATGGTAATTATTTCTGTTGGAACATTGGCCATGGGTATGCCTTTGGGAAAAAGGTAATTGTGGGTCTAAGATCCTGCTATGATCTTTTGTCCTCTCCATTGGCTCTCTACTACGTTTATTGCTTTTCTTAAAGTTGCCAAATGTGGTAGACTGGATCTGCAGATGGGCCATGATCCCCATCTTGTGAAATCAGAGTGTTTCTATAACCCCACCCTTGAATGTTGGTGGGGTTATACCTGTTAATATAAGGGATTTCACTTCTTGATTAGATTATGTGGGTGGCCAAAGTGAAGGCCTTTGTAGATGCAGTTAAGGATCCTAATCGGTTGATTTAGTTTCATCAAAAGGGAGATGATTCTGGATGGGTCTGATCTGCTAATCAGGTGAATGCTTTAAAGTAGGGACTAGAAGTCAGAGACTTGAAGCAGCACAGATTCTCCCTCTCCTCCTTGCCCTGAAGAAGCAAGTCACTGGGAGTCCTGTAGCTACAAGGAGATGAATTATGTCAACCATCACTTAAGCTTGAAAGAGGCTCTTGAGCTTCAGATGTGACCCAAGCCCTAGTCCAATCTCATTTTCACCCTTATGAGACCCTGAACAATAAACCCAGCTAAGCTGTTCCTTGACCCCTAACCCACGGAAACAAGGATAAAATAAAATTTGTTACATAGCAACAGATAGCTAATACATCCAATATTACTATTCATGTCGTAGACATCTGTTTCGTAAATTTTACTCAAGACATTAACTCCAAAGTATGTTAACTGGTGTTACAGACCACACTGGGTAACTGAACAAAAAATTTAGAACTTACTAGAAACAGTTAACTAGGTTTCTTAAAGGCTTTACTCTTCTAATATGTACTTCTCAAAGGCTTCTTTAATCTCAAAGAAGAATTAACATAAGCAGTATATACCAAACCTCTAAAGAACTATATTTTTCCATGTGGCCACTTAAGAATGTATTATTCTAAGGATTCCCCTTTAGGAAAGGAACTTTTGGGTCAATTCATCATCCTAGTTTAAAAATCATTACCCCCCCACCCCAAATTAGGAATCTGTTACTAGCACTGAGTGAATAAATTAATTCAAGTTACAACTTTAATGGTTGTTAGGAGAACAATGTGTTAAGCATTCTGAAGTATTTTTACTTTAACATGGAAAAAATAGGGCTTTGACCCAAAAGAAATGTACCTCTTTTAATGGAGATTTTAATATATTTCAAAACAATGACTTCATCCACTGTAGAGTTGTTAAAATTCAAAAATATAAAGATAATTGCAATTTTGTAATCTGGTTACACTCTTGCTAGAGCTCAGTATAGATTAACTCTTAGCCTGTCATTTGGATTCCTAAGGTAGGTGTCTGCATATGATAAAACATGTAGGTCATAGATTTTGTTCCCAAAACTTTAATCATGGCATTTCTTTTAAATAAAATATTTGGAAAGGAAAAGAAAATGTTGTCAGGAAAAATTTTTCTTCTTTTCAGCACAGGGCCATTTTTCAAGCCTGTCTGCCTCTTACCTAATAAAGTTCCCAGGGAGTCCATTTGCTTCCCTTACCTCCTTAAATTTGCTTGTTCCCACTGGGCCTTTTGACATCATAGCCACAGAATCTATGTGAAGACTTCCTATATCCTTTTCTTCATTTTTGCTGCCTCTGAAATCTAGCATGTAAGTCCGAATGGTTGGAAAAATAAAATTAATGGAAGTGGGTAATGTTTAATAATGTTTAACTGAATTAATTTAAATAGTATGCTTTTACTTTACTTTTATTTTCTTCATAACTTTAAACAGCCATTGTAGTATTAGACTCATTTATAGAAACCTAAGGTCATTTTGCTTCTAAGTACCTTAGTATCTTATATGGCATTTGCATGAGAAAAATAAATGCTTAGAACCGTCTAGAAAGTTTACTGGAAACTCAGAATATTAGAGAGCTTATTCATATTTCAGAGCATTGCCGAGCCTCAAATTTACCTAAAAGACACAGTTGTACAAAGATTCCAGCCTGTTGGATACTCTATTCTCTTGAATTCTTAATGACCTGGTATTGTTTTCAGATATAGCAATAGTAATTTCCCTCTACATTCCCTGAAAACCATAATGGACTGGAACTTATATTTCTTCCTACAGGCCTATGTTATGATTTTATTGTCACAAACCAGAGGGGGCTTCATAAGTAAAGAAAATGAAATGGGACTTTATGATAACTCTAACTCAGGATTTCTCAAATCTGGCACTGTTGATGTTTCGATAATTCTTTGTTGCTGGAGGCTGGCTGTGTCTTGGAGGATATTTAGCAGCATCCCTGGTCTCTACCCACTAGATGCCAGTAGCACCCCTTCCCCCAGCTGAGCCAAAGAAACATGTCTTCAGACATTGCCAAATGTCCCATGGGAGGCAAAATCCCTGCCAGTTGAGAACTATTGTTTTGATTATATACCTTCTACAATTTGGAAGTTGGTTGGCTTCATTTTCTAAAAAAAAAAAAATTGTTGGAGTATAGTTGACTTACAATGTTGTGTTAGTTTCAAATACACAGCAAAGTGAATCCGTTATACGTATAACCACTTGGTTTTAGGTTGTTTTCCCATATAGGTCATTACAGAGTTTGGGGTAGAGTTCCCTGTGATATGTAGTAGGTCCTTTTTGGTTATCTATTTTATGTGTAGTAGTACGTATATGTCAATACCAATCTCCAAATTTATCCCTCGCCCCCTTTCCCTGCTGGTAACCACAGGTTTGTTTTCTACATCAGTGACTATGTTTCTCTTTTGTAAATAAGTTCATTTGTACTATTTTTTAAGGTTCCACATATAAGTGATATCTTAGGATATTTGTCTTTCTCTTTCTGATTTACTTCACTCCATATGACAATCTCTAGGTCCATCCATGTTGCTGCAAATGGCATTATTTTGTTCTTTTTATGGATGAGTAGTGTTCCATTATATATATAATGGTGGTATATATATATATATATATACACACACACACACACCACATCTTCTTTATCTACTCCTCTGTCGATGGATATTTAGGTTGTTTCTATGTCTTGGTTATTGTAAATAGTGCTGCAGTGAACATTTACATGTATCTTTCTGAATTATGGTTTTCTCTGGATATATGCCCAGGATTGGGATTGCTGGATCATATGGTAGTTCTATATTTAGTTTTTTGAGGAACCTCCATACTTTCCTCCATAATGGTTGTACCAATTTACATTCCCACCAACAGTGTAGGAGGGTTCCCTTTTCCCCACACCCTCTCCTGCATTTATTGTTATAGATTTTTTGATGATGGCCATTCTGACCGGTGTGAGGTGGTACCTTATTGTAGTTTTGATTTCCATTTCTCTTGTAACTGGTGATGCTGAACATCTTTTCACGTGGTTGGCTTCATTTTAATTTATAGGTGGTTAATATTTAAAAATTTTCACTCGTTATTGGTGATTTGCTGTTAAGTAAACCAGATGGCATTTTTGGTATTGCAATTGTGGGTTTTTTGTTTTTTGTTTTCAATTTGTTGTGTTTGATCCATGTTAACAAAAAACATGAAAACTAAAATCTTTTAGCACTTAGTGAAAACTACTCCAGTATTGCATTACGGCACATCATTTTTTGATGCATGTAGTATTATAACTTTGAAAGCACCTATGATTATTGTCAAAATATTGAGGATGCTTAGAAAGGGTGGTAGTTAGGAGTTGAGCCAGCACAGAGGCATGTTTTGGAGACTCATTGAGTTTAGGGAAATTTCCTGATTTGGGGGGGCTAGAAATCAATGAAAGGTCATTTGATTGTTTGCAAGAATTACTTTGTCCATGTTCCCTTTGCTTACTTTTCTTCAACTGCAGCAGGTGGAATTGAGCAGGTGTTGCTTACCCATCACCCAAAATTCTGCTTTGGTTTGTACTTTTGCCTCAATAAGATTATCTTAGAAACAAGTAATCTTATATGGTCTTGTTAACTGGTCTTAGAATTTTATCCCATGCTTCATGGTTTCCCGAAAATGGAAAGTTCCAAGTTCTGAAACAGGGAAGAGAACAGGCTGAAAGTTCCCTATTTGGCTAATTTCCTGTAAGGCTAGTTTAAGGAGAAAATGGGTTGGTAAAGAAAATTCTGACCAAGGGAAGAAGTATAAATTAGGCAGTCAGAATAGGGGAGGGATGCAGAAAAAAAAAAAAAAGTGCTTCAGTGGCCTGACTCACCCAACTTCCCAAGTTCAAGCATACTGACTTCCTCAGACTACAAGGAATCTCAAGGAGCAGGGGAGGGTAAATCTTTTTCAGTGACGATTTCTCCAGGAAAACTGCCTTCATCTTGAAGAACAACTTTCTGGTCTTTAGTATAAAATTATCTTTCACTTCATACCCTCGAAGTACTTTCCCCAAGATCCCTCCCCTAGTAGGGTATCTGGGTCAAGTCGGCTTCTTGACTCAAGCCACATGCTGTTCTTAGGAAATTCTGTTAGTGTTGATCAAGTCACTAGTCTAGAATCTTTCCCGTTCTTGTATTCTCTTTCAGTGCCATTTTTCTTGGCTATTCTTTAATCTTACTTGAATACGGCAACTCATTCTATCAGACAGGCTTTCACATCTTTGAAACACCTAGAGAAAGAACTAGGGTATAAGCCATTCTACCCCCAGGAGGCTCTTCTGCATGTGTGTAAGTTCATGGACAAACAGACATTTGGGAAGAGCATCATCTAACTTTACCCACAATCTTAAGTACTCACGATCTTCCTCAGAAGACTGTCAAGCAAAAAATTTTGTATATTCTCTTTCATACCAGTAAGTGTATTTTTCACAGTTTTGAGTGTTATTCCAGTAATTCTTCCCCCTAAAAGGAATGGTCTACTCAGAAGATAAATTTCGCTGTTCATCTTAGAAGAATGAATTTGCCTAAAATTTAAAAAGATAACTTTGAGCTATAAAATTTTAAGGTTGAATCTACACTCTAGATTTCATTACATGATTTTTAACAAGGTCATTTTGATATGTCAGTGAATAATTACCTTTGGATCTGTGATACTAGCTAGTTATTACAAAGTCTGCTTTGTGGCAAATGTTCTTTTGAGGTTACTGTGTGTTTGGACAGTGGACATAGATGGTGCCTAAATGCATGTTCTGTGGTTTGAGGGTCCTTTCTGGAAAGAGTAAAATATTACTCACCTATATTTTTCTCTTACCCTGACGTTTATACTTTTTTTCTTCTCATCAGCATTTAAAGGTAATTTAAATCTTTCCATATATTTTCTCTCTACTCATTTACTGTTCATGCTTCACCTTCCTCTACCTCTAATAATCTGGCTTCTTCCCTGTCAGTTTGCAAATCTATTTTTGCTAAGGCCACCTTTGACTTCTGTGTCATTAAATGTAACAAGCAATTATCAGCTGTGTCTTATTTGATATCTCATTAGCACTGACCTCTTCCATTGGCTTACAGGTCATGACAGTCTACTCTGTTCCCTTCTACCTTTATGAACATATTTCACAGACTTTGTTGCTGTCTTATGTTCCTCTGTCTATCAGTTTTGAAGTTCCCAGGACTCTATTCTAAGCCTCTTTTCTTTCATGTCACATAATTGCCTATTAAGCCTCATCCACGCTAATGGCTTCATTACTTCTCACACAACAGAGACCCCTATTTCAGTTACCTATTGTTGTATAACAAACCACACCAAAATTTAGTGGCTTAAAACAACAACTTTTTTATTTCTCACTAGTCTTGGTGTTGACTGGGCTAAGCTGCATGGCCTTCTTAATTACTACAATAATATCAGCTTTGGCTGCATCGTGTGTGGGCTCAATTGTGCTGGAGAGCCAAGATGGCTGGTTCACATGGCCAGCATTTGATGCTGGCTAGTGGCTCGGAGTTCATCTGAGACTGTCAACTGAACATCAACAGGCTTGCCATATATGAGGCTTGGGTTCTGCACAGCATGGTGGCTGAGTTCCAAGAAGAAGTGTTCCAAGAATGAGAAATCCTAGAGGGAGGAAATTCATACTGTTAAGTTCTCTTTAAAAAGTGTATCTGTGGCCTGTGAGCCACAACTATTGAGCCCATGTGCTGCAACTATTGAAGCCCACGCGCCTAGAGCCCGTGGTCCACAACAAGAGAAGCCACGGCAATGAGGAGCCTGCGCACGACAACGAAGAGTAGCCCCCACTCACCACAACTAAAAAAAGAAAGCCTGTGCACAGCAAAAAAAGATCCAACACAGCCAATAAAATACATAAATAAATTTATTAAAAAAAAGTATATCTGTGGATAACCAACAAGGACCTACTATATAACACAGGGAACTCTGCTCATTGTTATGTAACAACCTAAATGGGAAAAGAATTTGAAAAAGGATAGATACATGTGTATGTATAACTGAATCACTTTGCTGTACACCTAAAAGTATAACAACATTGCTAACTCTACTCCAAAATAAAATAAAAAGTTAAAAAACAAAGTATATCTGTGATTGGTACACTGTCATTTCCACTACCTTGTATTTGTTAAGCTGTCACAGGGCCAAACAAGATTCAAGTGGGAAGGAAATAAACTCCACATGTTGCTGGGAAGAATAATAAAAAGTGTGTGGCCATCTTAAGTCCGGCTATACATTACTATGTAAATTCATCCTACGTGCAAAATACCCTCATTACTCTCCAGGATCCCCAAAATCTCATTCTATTATAGCATCGGGCTCAAAGTCCAGCATCTTATTATCTAAATCAGGTCCAGGTATAGATGAGGCTCTTCAGGCTCCTCTTAATATGAAGAAGTATAAACTGGGAGACAAGTTACCTGACTCCCACAAACTTGATATGCAATGCTTAGACAAGGACAGTAGAATGGACTTTCCACTCAAAAAGCAGGGAGGCAAATTTAGGGTCACTGGTCCATAGAAATCTTGAAATTTTGCTGAACATATGCCAGTTCCTTGATTAGGGTTCCTTTTGGCTTTCTTGGATTGATTCTCCATGCCTCTTGGTTTTATCTTCTGGGCTCCTGTCGCCCCCAGATGGGTCATCCTTGTCCCTAAGAGCTATCCCATGAGTAGGTGACTGGCTTTCTCAGGCTGTGTCCTACTTGCAGGAAGTTGGGATCTCAAAGGCCTGTTTTAATTTTGAATGATTACTGTTCCTTTTAGTACAAGCTAGTATAATCCCTTAGAAACTTTGTGGACTTCCAGAATATAAAAACAGAGTCCATTCTGTTAGGCAAAAGAGATGGAAATTTCATTGAAAAAGGCCCTTCTCTACCTTGGACTGAGAGTTAGAAGCCTTGTTGTCTAGAAGAAAGTTTCAATGAGACACACTCTTAAATCTTTGTCAGTTCTTAGCAAAGGTTTTTATACCCACACACTTGGGGTCTTAATTGAAGATTGCATTTTTATTGGCAGTGCCTTGGAGTGTATTGTGGAATTTAGAAGATAATTTTAATAATATTTACTCTCCAATTATTTACAGCTTTTTTTTCAAACATGGGAAATGTTTGACACAGGCAACCAACTGTAATCTGCAGTGACCTAGTGACAGTAGATCTCTTGCTTAGAAAAAAACAAAACGAATTGCAGGATTAGAATAGTCTATTTTTATAGGTAGATTTCTCGAAGAATACAGTTAACATTTTATTTAGAGAATTCACACTAAAGGTAGCCTCCCCCAGCCCATCAGCCTTTAGTAACAAATCAATGGGTGAAGTTTAAAGTATCTTATAATTGCCTGAAGTGTGAAGCAGCATTTTTAAAATTTCTTCACATCTGCTCTTTTGGAAGGATATAATCAAATGAAATGATCTGCTATTTCTTGAATTGCTAGATCAGTTATTAATTTAAACTAGAGCTATATTTTTATGACAATTACCATAGACTCACATCTGTAAATAAGATAATATTATCTATATTGATCAAAATTCAGTGTGCAAAGTGTTGACAAAATAACCTTAAGAAATATGACATTACTAATCACATTTCATAGCATTAGATTCTAAATGCTTTTAAACAACTTAGTAACATCAAAGTAAAAGTGAGCAGGCTAAATGGAAATTAGAATATATTTAATGTAAAGAACTTTTAAAGTTATAAATAAGATGAGCCCACAAGAAAGAAAAGGGGGAAAATAAGTATATTGAGAGCTACTGTGATACTTGGTTTTAGAGAATATAAATTGCCTTCTAGAGTCGTCCATTTTCATTTATGTTAAGACAAATTTTATGAGAAGTATTTTATATTGGATTCAACATCTAATACTCTTTCTCATGCAATAGTTGATCTCAAGTTTTAATCCTTAAAAACCTGTAAGCTTTTAAAGTTTAGTTTTGAGCCTGGCTGGTAGGTTAGTGAGTAGCAGTGATGTGCTAGATATGGCTCCTGTTGGACCCAATTGTGAGCATCTCTTTCCAACATTTTATACAAAATGTAGGCCATGATGGGAGTGTTTACACCACAGAAAAAAAGGAAATACTGCAAATAAGGGTTTCCTGTTTCCCCAGAAAGCTGATTATAATACACTTACCAGCATTATAAATATAATGGTCAATATATATCAAAATATATATCTAGATATTTTCTTGTGATGAGAACACTTAGGATTTATTCTCTTAAATTTTAAATGTGTCATATAGCAGTGTCAGCTGTAGTCATCATGTTGTTCATCATGTCTTGAGTACTTATTTATCTTATGACTGGATATTTGTTCCTCTTAACAACATTCATCTAATTTCCCCTAGCCCCAACTTCAGCCTTTGGCAACCACAATTCTGATCTCTTTTTCTATGAATTTTTTTAAGATTGCAAATATAAGTGAGATCATAACATCATAACAGTATTTTTCTTTCTCTGACTTATTTCATTTAGCATAATACCCTCAAGGACAATCCATGTTGTCACAAATAGCACTATTTCCTTTTTTTGGCTGAATAATATTCCATATATAATAAATATATATATAAATATATATAGTCCATATATAATAAATATATATAGAGAGAGGGAGGCATACGTTATTTTATTGTGCTTTGCTTTTTTGTACTTTGCAGATGTTGTTTTTTTTTTTTTTTTTTTTTAAACAAATGGGGTTTATGGCAACCCTGCATCAAGTCTGTAGGTGCCATTTTTCCAAAAGCATTTGCTCACTTTGTGTCTCGGTAATTCTTCCAATATTTTAAACTTTTTCATTATTATTACATTTGTTATGGTGATCTGTGATCAGTGATCTTTTTTTTTTTTTTATTTTTTTTTATTTTATTATTATTTTATTTTATTTTTTTGGGGGTACACCAGGTTCAATCAACTGTTTTTATACACATATCCCCATATTCCCTCCCTTCCTTGACGCCCCCCCCTCGAGTCCCCCCCACCCTCCCTGCCCCAGTCCTCTAAGGCATCTTCCATCCTCGAGTTGGACTCCCTTTATTATACAACAACTTCCCACTGACTATTTTACAGTTGGTAGTATATATATGTCTGTGCTACTCTCTCGCTTCGTCTCAGTTTCCCCTTCACCCCCCGCCCCCTCCCATACCTCGAGTTCTCCAGTCCGTTCTCTGTATCTGCTTCCTTGTTCTTGTCACTGAGTTCATCAGTACCATTTTTAGATTCCGTATATGTGAGTTAGCATACAATATTTGTCCTTCTCTTTCTGACTTACTTCACTATGTATGACAGATTGTAGTTCTATCCACCTCATTACATATAGCTCCATCTCATCCCTTTTTATAGCTGAGTAATATTCCATTGTATATATATGCCACATCTTCTGTATCCATTCATTTGTTGATGGGCATTTCGGTTGCTTCCATGTCCTGGCTATTGTAAATAGTGCTGCAATAAACATGATGGTACAAGTTTCTTTTGGGATTATGGTTTTCTTTGGGTATATGCCCAGGAGTGGGATGACTGGATCATATGGTAGTTCTATTTTTAGTTTTTTAAGGAACCTCCAAATTGTTTTCCATAGTGGTTGTACCAACTTACAGTCCCACCAACAGTGCAGGAGAGTTCCCTTTTCTCCACAGCCTCTCCAACATTTGTTGTTTCCAGACTTTGTGATGATGGCCATTCTGATTGGTGTGAGGTGATACCTCATTGTGGCTTTGACTTGCATTTCTCTGATGATGAGTGATGTTGAGCATCTTTTCATGTGTTTGTTGGCCATCTGTATGTCTTCTTTGGAGAAATGTCTATTTAGGTCTTCTGCCCATTTGTGGATTGGGTTATTTGCTTTTTTGGTATGAAGCTGCATGAGCTGCTTGTATATTTTGGAGGTTAATCCTTTGTCCGTTGTTTCATAGGCAATTATTTTTTCCCATTCTGAGGGTTGCCTTTTAGTCTTGTTTATGGTTTCTTTTGCTGTGCAAAAGCTTTTAAGTTTCATGAGGTCCCATTCGTTTATTCTTGATTTTATTTCCCTGATTCTAGGAGGTGGGTCAAAAAGGATCTTGCTTTGATGTATGTCAAAGAGTGTTCTGCCTATGTTTTCCTCTAGGAGTTTGATAGTGTCTGGCCTTACATGTAGGTCTTTAATCCATTTGGAGTTTATTTTTGTGTATGGTGTTAGGAAGTGTTCTAATTTCATTCTTTTACATGTTGCTGTCCAATTTTCCCAGCACCACTTATTGAAGAGGCTGTCTTTTTTCCATTGTATATTCTTGCCTCCTTTGTCAAAGATAAGGTGCCCATATGTGTTTGGGCTTACTTCTGAGTTCTCTATTCTATTCCATTGATCTTCCTTTCTATTTTTGTGGCAGTACCATACTGTCTTGATCACTATGGCCTTGTAGTATAGTTTGAAGTCAGGAAGCCTGATTCCACCAACTCCATTTTTCCTTCTCAAGATTGCTTTGGCTATTCGGGGTCTTTTGCGTTTCCATACAAATCGTAAGATTTCTTGCTCTAGTTCTGTGAAAAATGCCATTGGTAATTTCATAGGGATTGCATTGAATCTGTAAATTGCTTTGGGTAGTACAGTCATTTTCACGATGTTGATTCTTCCAATCCAGGAACATGGTATGTCCCTCCATCTGTTTGTGTCATCTTTGATTTCTTTCATCAATGTCTTAAAGTTTTCTGCATACAGATCTTTTGCCTCCTTAGGCAGGTTTATTCCTAGGTATTTTATTCTTTTGGTTGCAATGGTGAATGGGAGAGTTTCCTTAATTTCTCTTTCTGCTCTTCCGTTGTTAGTGTATAGGAATGCAAGAGATTTCTGTGCATTAATTTTGTATCCTGCTACTTTACTAAACTCATCAATGAGTGCTAGCAGTTTTCTGGTAGAGTCTTTAGGGTTTTCTATATATAATATGTCATCTGCATAGAGTGACAATTTTACTTCTTCTTTTCCAATTTGGATTCCTTTAATTTCTTTTTCTTCTCTGATTGCTGTGGCTAACACTTCCAAAACTATGTTGAATAACAGTGGTGAGAGTGGACACCCTTGTCTTGTTCCTGTTCTTAGAGGGAATTCTTCCAGTTTTTCTCCATTGAGAACAATGTTGGCTTTTGGTTTGTCATATATGGCTTTTATGATGTTGAGGTAATTTCCTTCTATGCCCATTTTCTGGAGAGCTTTTATCATAAATGGATGTTGAACTTTGTCAAAAGCTTTTTCTGCATCTATTGAAATGATCATATGGTTTTTATCCTTCAATTTGTTGATATGATGTATCACGTTGATTGATTTGCGTATATTGAAGAATCCTTGCATCCCAGGGATAAACCCCACTTGATCGTGGTGTATGATTTTTTTAATGTGCTGTTGCAGTCTGTTAGCTAGTATTTTGTTGAGGATTTTTGCATCTATATTCATCAGTGATATTGGTCTGTAGTTTTCTTTTTTTGTGACATCTTTGCCTGGTTTTGGTATCAGGGTGATGGTAGCCTCGTAGAATGAGTTTGGGAGTGCTCCGCCTTCTGCAATATTTTGGAAGAGTTTGAGAAGGACAGGTGTTAACTCTTCTCGAAATGTTTGATAGAATTCGCCTGTGAATCCATCTGGTCCTGGGCTTTTGTGTGTTGGGAGATTTTTAATCATTGCCTCAATTTCTGTACTTGTGATTGGTCTGTTCATGGTTTCTATTTCTTCCTGGTTCAGTCTTGGAAGATTGTATTTTTCTAAGAATGTATCCATTTCTTCCAGGTTATCCAATTGATTGGCATACAGTTGCTTGTAGTAGTCTCTCATGATGTTTTGTATTTCTGAGGTGTCCGTTGTGACTTCTCCTTTTTCATTTCTAATTCTGTTGATTTGCATCTTCTCCCTTTTTTTCTTGATGAGTCTGGCTAATGGTTTATCAATTTTGTTAATCTTCTCAAAGAACCAGCTTTTAGTTTTATTTATTTTTCTTATGGTTTCTTTCCTTTCTTTTTCATTTATTTCTGCTCTGATCTTTATGATTTCTTTCCTTCTGCTCACTTTGGGGTTTCTTTGTTCTTCTTTCTCTAGTTGTTTTAGGTGTAAGGTTAGGTTGTTTATTCGATCATTTTCTTGTTTCTTAAGGTAGGACTGTATTGCTATAAACTTCCCTCTTAGAACTGCTTTTGCTGCGTCCCATAGGTTTTGGGTTGTTGTGTTTTCATTGTCATTTGTTTCTAGATATTTTTTGATTTCCTCTTTGATTTCTGTAGTGATTCCTTGGTTGTTTAAGAGTGAATTGTTTAGCCTCCATGTGTTTGTATTTTTTGCAGTTTTTTTCCTGTAATTGATATCTAGTCTCATGGCGTTGTGGTCTGAGAAGATGCTTGATATGATTTCAATTTTCTTGAATTTGCTGAGGTTTGATTTGTGACCCAAGATGTGATCTATCCTGGAAAATGTTCCGTGTGCACTTGAGAAGAAAGTGTAGTCTGTTGTTTTTGGATGGAATGTCCTATAAATATCAATGAAGTCGAGATGGTCTAATGTGTCATTTAAAGCTTGTGTGTCTTTATTTATTTTCTGTTTGGATGATCTGTCCATTGATGTAAGTGGGGTGTTCAAGTCTCCCACTATAATTGTGTTACTGTCGATGTCCCCTTTTATAGCTGTTAGCATTTGCCTTATGTATTGAGGTGCTCCTATATTGGGGGCATAGATATTTACCATTGTGATATGTTCTTCTTGGATGGATCCCTTGATCATTATGTAATGCCCTTCCTTGTCTCTTTTAATAGTCTTTACTTTCAAGTCTAATTTGTCTGATATGAGTATTGCTACTCCAGCTTTCTTTTGACTTCCATTTGCATGGAATATCTTTTTCCATCCCTTCACTTTCAGTCTATGTGTATCCCTTGGTCTGAAGTGGGTTTCTTGTAGGCAGCATATAGAAGGGTCTTGTTTTTGTATCCATTCAGCCAGTCTGTGTCTTTTGGTTGGAGCATTTAATCCATTTACATTTAAGGTGATTATTGACATGTGTGTTCCAATTACCATTTTCTGAATTGTTTTGGGTTTGTATTTGTAGGTGTTTTCCTTTTCTTGTGTTTCCTACTTAGAGAAGTTCCTTTAGCACTTGTTGTAAGGCTGGTTTGGTGGTGCTGAATTCTCTTAACTTTTGCTTGTCTGGAAAGCTTTTGATTTCTCCCTCAAATCTGAATGAGATTCTTGCTGGGTAGAGTATTCTTGGCTGTAGGTTTCTCTCTTTCAGGACTTTCAGTATATCCTGCCATTCCCTTCTGGCCTGCAGAGTTTCTGTAGAAAGGTCAGCTGTTATCCTGATGGGTTTTCCCTTATATGTTGTTTGTTGCTTTTCTCTTGCTGCTTTTAATATTTTTTCTTTGTGTTTAATTGTCGTTAGTTTGATTAATATGTGTCTTGGTGTATTTCTCCTTGGGTTTATTCTGTATGGGACTCTCTGTGCTTCTTGGACTTGGTGAATTATTTCCTTTCCCATGTTGGGGAAGTTTTCCACTAGAACCTCTTCAAATATTTTCTCAGACCCTTTCTTTTTTTCTTCTTCTTCTGGGATGCCTATAATTCGAATGTTGGTACGTTTAAGGTTATCACTGAGGTCTCTGAAGCTGTCTTCTAGTCTTTTTATTTTTTTATCTTTTTCCTGCTCTGTGGCGTTTATTTCCCCCATTCTATCTTCCAACTCACTTATTCGTTCTTCTGCCTCAGTCATTCTGCTGGTTATAGCATCTAGAGTATTTTTAATTTCAGTTATTTTGTTATCCATTGCTGTTTGTTTTTCTGAGTTCTTATGAACTGTTTCTTGTACTTTCTCTATTTTGTTATCAAGATTTTGTATCATTTTTACTATCATTACTCTAAATTCTTTTTCAGGCATTTTTCCTATTTCCTCCTCATTTATTTGGTCTTGTGGGTTTTTTTCCTGTTCCTTTGCCTGCATGGTGTTTCTTTGTTTCCTCATGGTTGTCCAAGCTTTTGGGGTTGCTTGTCCTGGTGATAGAGGTGTTTATAGAAGACTGTCCAAGCCTCAGACTAATGTCCAAGTATTGGATTA
Organism: Hippopotamus amphibius kiboko; assembly: GCF_030028045.1. Lineage (NCBI taxonomy): Eukaryota > Metazoa > Chordata > Mammalia > Artiodactyla > Hippopotamidae > Hippopotamus > Hippopotamus amphibius. The sequence goes on along the minus strand of NC_080189.1, from coordinate 67,391,215 downwards.
GACGAGTATTCAGTCTAGGAAACACATACATGTATAAGACACACAATTATTGAATCCGTTAGGACATAAGGCTCTAGGAAGACCTGACAGAACCCCAGTGTGCTATCAGATATTCAAAGAGAAACCCAGCAGAAATTGACAACTGAAACAGAACAAATCAGAGACAAAAGCAAAAGCAAACAAACAACAAATAACACCCTACACATACAAACATCAATCCAGGGAGATTTTGTAAGCTAGGATCAAATATAGGAATGAGCTGGAGTACCACCAGAGAGAATGGAGATTCTCAGAATGTAATTAGACAACTGTACTAAGAACTAAGATAAAGACAAAAGCCTAATATTAATACCAAGGCAGTGCATCATCTGGAGAATAGAGCAAGGAGTCTGAGCAGCCCGATAGTGTTGCTTATAAGTATGTTAAGATAAAATACACTTAAAATGGCTGGAAGAAAGGGGAACAGAAGAGCGTAATGTGGTTGGAAATATGCAAAGAAAAAGAAAGGAATAGAAGTGTATAAAAGAAAGGGATGAAAGGAAAGTATGAAAGATATTTTGTCCGTACTACCAAAAACTTAGCTAGATATAGAAGTATATAAAAAGGCAAAAAAAAAAAAAAAAAAAAAAAAGAATACAAAATATCCTTAAAAAATTATGTTATAAAACTTGTAGATCCCTTAGGGCTAAGATCGTATTTAATAAATCAAAAAAAAAAAAAAAAAGAGAGAGAAAGAAAGAAAAAAAAAAAAAATCCAGAACTGATCCCAGAATGGACCAGTTCAATAGGTATTGATACTACTATTTCTGTTTCCTTAGCGTCTCAGCTGTAAGTGTCCTTCTCCTTGCCTTGGGTTTTTTTTTTTTTTTTGCGTTATTCTGTGACCAGCAGAGGTTCCTTTATTGTTCTGTAAGCCTCGGTGTGTGGGGAGGGAGAGGGTACAATAGTGGCTCCTTCTCCTGGGAGTGAGTGAGCAGTGGCGCACTGTTGTTTCAGTCAGGCTTGGAGGTGCCTGTTGCAGAGGGCGCTGGTGGCTCAGGCGTACACCGAAAGTCTTAGAGTTGGGCCTCTCTCCGGGTTTTTTCTTTTTGATGCCGGTTTTTTTTTTTTTTTTTCTCTTGGCAGCCTCCCTGCTGCTGGCGTTGCAAGGAGTTTTAAGCTAGCCCCGCCCGAGTGCCTGAGGGTGCTTGTTATCCCTGAGTGCCTTAGGTGGCCCGCAGGGAGTCTCTCCACTGCCTGTTGCAGAGGAGCCGAAAGAGAGGGAGAGGCTATGCGCGCGGCTCCTCCCCCCCGCCCGGGAGCCTGCAGCCTCCAGCCGCCATCATGGCCGGGCAGCTCTCAGGGACGGGCACTGCTCTCCGCGGACCTCTTCCCTCCTGTGCTCTCGGTCCGTGACTCTACCGGCAACAATGTTTCTCCCCCTGAACCAGCTCTCCGGTTCCCACGCTCCCGCTCCTGGACCCTCTGTTCAGCCGCGGATCGATGTCTCGGTCCGGGAACGCTGAGCTGCGCTGCGGACCGTCCGTATGTTTCTCACTCCCTCCCGTCTGCCACAGCTCCGCCGCTTCACCCTCTTTGAGCCCTCGTAGATGCCTCCCTACCGGCTATGTCGGGCTCCCCGCTGTCCTTTCCGGGGTCCGAGGCCGTCTGCTGGTGTTCAGCTGGTTCTCTGTGGGAATGACTGCGTCCTTCCGTGCATTCCCAATGCAACTGTGTAGAGGGATGCACTCCACGTCTCTCTACTTCGCCGCCATCTTGAGATCTGTGATCAGTGATCTTTGACATAACTGTTGTAATTGTTTTGGGGTACCACAAACCACACCCATATAAGACATAGAACTTAAATGCTAAGTATGTTGTGTGTTCTGACTGCTCCACCAACTGGCCATTCTTTCATCTCTCTCCATCTCCCTGGGCTTTCTTTATCACGTTCTTGTGTGTAACCACTATAGGTTTTTCTCTTGTGGATACCACAAGTCTTACATTAAATATTGTAAGATTATAACAATTTATTTTAAACTGATAACTTTGATAGATTTCCTAAAGATACTTTTACTCTCCTCTCCCTCACATTTTTGATTACTGATGTTAGAATGTGTATATTTTTATACTGGGTAACTAATAACAGATTATTGTAGTACAGTTTTTTTTTTTTTACTTCGTTTGTTTAACTTTTAAACTAGAGTTGTAAGTGAATTATGCATCGCCATTATCATATTATAGAATGTAACTCTGGCTATATATTGACCATTACCAGTAAGTTTTATGCTGCTTTCTTATATTCTTATAACATTAATTAGTGTCTTTTTACTTCTACTCAAAGAACTCCCTTTAGTATTTCTGGTAAAGCAGATCTAGTTTGGGAAAGTCTTTATCTGTCCTTCCCTTCTGAAGGACAGCTTTGCTGGGTATAGAATGCTTGATTGACAGTTTTTTCTTTCAATATTTTGAATGTATCATCCGATTCTCTCTTAGCCTGAAAAGTCTCTGTTGAGATTCTGCCCCGTCATATGGGGGTTCCCTTCTATGTAACTTCTCTCTTGTGGCTTTTGACTTTCAGAATTCTTTGACTTTTGACACATTGATTACAGTGTGTTTGGTGTGATCCTATTCAGGTTCAACCCTTTGAGCCTCAGAGATTTGGATGTCCATTTCTTTCCCAAAAATCTTTAGGATGTTTTCAGCCAGTGTTATTTAAATATATTTTCTGTACCTTTCTTTTGCTACTCTTTCCGAAATTCCCACATTGTGAGATATTGTTTCTTTTAGATTTTTTTTTTTTGATTGAGTCCCATCAGTTCTATGGACATTCTTCACTCTTTTTTATTCCTTTTTCTTTTTGTTACTCTGATTGGATAATTTCAGATGTCCTCTCTTTTAGGTCCTTGATTCTTTCTTCTGCATTGTCTAGTCTGTTTTTGAAGCTCTCTATTGAATTCTTTAATCATTGTATTTTTCAGCTCTAGGACATCTCTTTGTGTGTGTTTGTGGTTTGTATGTGTGTGTGTGTATGTGTGTGTGTGTTTTGGGTTTTTTTTTTTTTTTTTTTTTGACGGTTTCTATTTCTTTGTCAGCCTTTTCATTTTTTTAAATTCATTGTTTTTCTAATTTTATTTGTGCATTCTTGTACTTCACTAAACTTCTTTAAGAGGATTATTATGAATTCTTTGTCTTGACAGTTCATAGATCTCCATTTCTTTAGAGTCAGTTATTAGAGCCTTATTACTTTCCTTTGGTGGTGTACAATTTGGCTATGTACCTTATTTTTTGTGATCCTTTATTCCTTATGTTTTTATCTGCACATTCAAGTAAGTGGTCTCCTCTTCAAGACTTTATCAGTTTGCTTTAGCAGAGACAGTTCTTTACCAGTTAGCTCAGTTTAAGTAACTAGGCATATCTGCTGGTAATGCCATTTGGAAAGTGGAGCTTGCTATATGTCCATTTAGGGGCAAGACAGCTGCCTGAACTCCAATGTAGGGGAGGCTGCCACTGGCTGATAACAGTTGGATAGGACTACTTATCCAGTTCCCTGCCCAAGCAAGGATGTAGGATAAGCTCTATGGTTGCCTGGGTTCTCTTGTCAGGCTTTCTAGACAGTTGGGACTGGGTACCTATACTCAGTGGTAAATGAGGCTATGAATTAGCTTCCCTGCCTGACAAGGCAGAGTGAAGGAGCCTGGAGCCTGCACTGTTTGTTGTTTGGCGACCCAACTCAGGTAAGAGTGTGCACTGACTTCCCTGACCAGGTGAGTTCACCACTCTTGCTCTGCAGATGTAGAAAACCACAGGCTGTACTCTCTGTTCAAGTACCAATGTAAGCAGGGCTATTGAATGTACAATGCAGCTTCTTGTGTGTTCTGGCTAGGTTCCCTGTTTGGACAGGTTAAAGACTGTATTTAACAATGAGGGGTGCTATGAATTAGTGGGAAAACCATCTCCAAGACACGTAAGACTCTTTGTTTGTGGTCTTGACTCAAGCTGACCCATGCCCTAAGTTCCCTGATTGGATAGGGCCAGTGGCTTTACTCTGCAGATTATCTGCTCTGCTTGCCAGACTCTCTGTTCAAGCATTGGTGGACTATGAAGTTTTCCAGGTATTCTGGCCAACCTTTATAGTAGGGCATGGCTGGGAGCTTCACTCAGCAGTGGGTGGGGCTATGACTCAGCTTCCCTCCCTGGGCAGGATAGGCCAGGTCTAAGCATCTCCCAGACGGAGGAGGTATTTTAGGTACTGAGTAGGGTTATGAATTAACTCCCCTGGCTGGGCATAGCCGGGTACCCTTCACACTCACAACTGGCTTTTCTCTGGGGGTAATCAGCTTTGTCTGCTGGACTCTGCTCAGGTGTTGTTAGGCTGCATAGCTTCCAGGTGTTCTTGCAGCCCTTCTAGTCACAGCTGGGGTTACACTAAGTAGTGTGCTGGCCTATAGTTTTCTGGTCACAATGTGCCACTGACTTAGTTCTGCAGATGAGCAAAGTTGCTGATTGGGATTACTGCTTGGGCTCCGCAGGTAGTAATTCAGTCTGCTAAGAAATGAGTGGTTGTTGTTGAAAACTCCTGCCCTCTTCTCCATCACAATCAGATTCCTAGTGGTTGAGCCTTGAAGTTACCCCTACAGTCTTCATGGGTCAAGACCAGAGTGCTGGCTCCTGAGAAGCTGGGGGAGATAGATATCACCCTTGGGCCTTTTCTCATTGAAGGAATCATTGACTCAGAAGAGACCTCTATGTGATACTGTACTAGCCTGGGGGAGGGCACTGCTCAACCTCGCTCCTGTGTTCTAGAATTCCCTCAGTGGTGCTTTGTTCGTGAGTACTTTTTAGTCATTCTTCTTGTGAGGGGGGGTGAAGTGAGGAATGACCTATGTTGCCATCATGGTGATCAAAAATTGAATCATATGATTTTTATCATTTATTCTGTTAATGTGGTGTATCACATTTATTGATTTGTATATGTTTAACCATCCTTGTACCCAGGAATAACTCCTACTTGGTTATGGTGTAACCTTAATCCTTTTAATATTTAGTTGAATTTGGTTTGCTGATATTTTGTTCAGATTTTTTATATTTGTATCCATCAGGGATATTGGCCTGTAGTTTTATTGTAGTGTCCTTATATGACGGATATCAGCATAAGGGTGGCCTCATAAAATGAATTTGGGAGGGTTCCCTCTTCAGTTTCTTGGGAGGTTTTGAGAAATATTGGTATGAATCTTTGCATTTTTTTGTAGAGTTCACCAGTGGAATCATCTGGTCCTTGGGTTTTCTGTGTGAGGAAGTTTTGATTACTGATTCTGTCTCCTTAGTTGTTCCTGGTCTGTTTAGATTTTCTCCAGGATTCAGATTTGGTAGGTTGTATGTTTCTAGGAATTTATCTGTTTCTTCTAGGTTATCCAGTTTATTGGCATATAGTCGTTATAGTAGTCTCTTATGATCATTTGTATTTCTACAGTATCAGTTGTAATGTCTCCTCTTTAATTTTTGATTTTATATATTAGAGTCTTTTTTTTCTTGGTTAGTCTTGCTAGAATATTGTAAAAATTTGTTTATCTGTTTGAAAAACTAGCTATAAGTTTTTTTCCTATTTTTTTCTTATTTTATTTTTATTTTATTTTATGCTATTTTATTTTATTATTTTATTTTATTTTTTCCACTCTGATCTTTGTTATTTTCTTTCCTCTGCTCACTTTGGCCTTAATTTGATTTTTTTCTAGTTCCTTGAAGTGTAATTTTAGGTTGCTTCTTTGAGTTCTATTTTATTAATATTTGCATTTATCACTATAAACTTCCTTCTGAGAACTGATTTTGCAGCACTGCATAAGTTTTGGTATGCTGTGCTTTCAGTTTCATTAGTTTTGATATATTTTTCTTGATATCTCTTTTGGTTTCTTCTTTGACCCATTGGTTGTTTAGGAGTGTGTTAATGTCTACATATTTGTAGATTTTCCCAGGGTTCCTCTTGTTGTTCATATCTAGTTTTATACCATTGTGATTAGAAAAGATCCTTGGTATGATTTCAGTGTTCTTAAATTCTCTAAGACCTAGTTTTTTCTCCTATCATATAGTCTGTCCAGGAGGATGTTCTGTGTGTAATTCAGAAGACTGTATTTTCTCCTTCTTTTGGATGGAATGTTCTGTAAACGTATGGTAGGTCCATTTAGTCTAGTGCCTGGTACATGTTCAGTGTTTCTTTGTTGATTTTCTGTCTGGGTGATTTATCCATTGCTGAAAGTTGGGTATTGAAGTCCTCTTCTATTATTGGTATTTAATTTCTCCCTTCAAATCTGTTTTCATTTGCTTAATATATTTATGTACTCCAGTGTTGGTCCATATATTTTTATGATTGTTGTATCTTCTTGACGAATTGACTCCTTTATCATTTTATATTGACCTATTTGTGGGTTAAAGTCTGCTTTGTTTGATGAGTATAGGTACCTCCCGTTTCTTTTGGTTTGCACTTGCATGAAATACCTTTTTCTGTCACTTCTCTCTGAGTGTCCTTAAAGCTGAAGTTAGCCTCTTATAGACAGCAGATAAGTGGGTCTTGTTTTTTTATCCATCTAAACATTCTGTGCCTTTTGAATTCATCTGTTTACATTTAGTAAATTATTGCTTTGTAAGCACTTAATAATGATTGTTTTCTGTTTATTTTGTATTTCAATTGTTTTTCTCTCTTCTATCTACATTTGTAAAGTGGTGCTTTTCCCTGCTGGTATGTTCTTTTTTCCCTTTATTTTTTGTGCATCTACTCTAGGTTTTTGCTTTCCAGTTACCATGAGGCTTACATAAGGTACCTCATAGGTAAAAAAGTTCATTTTAAGCTGATAGAGACTTTGATCATCAAAACATTCACTGTTTTACTTCCCATCTTTTATATTTTGATATCATTATTTACCTCTTTTCATATTGTATACTTGTTAAAAATAGTAGTATCTATAATTACATATTACAGTTAAGTGGTTAACCTATCATCATATTACAGAATTAGTTTCCTAAGCCTTACTACTATATGTATACTTTACCAGAGTGTTGGTATGTTTTTCCTGTTTTCATATCTCTGATTAATGGTTTTAATTTTAGCTTGAAGAACTCCTTTGAGCCCTTCTTACAAGGCAGATCTAGTGGTGATCAACTCCCTCAACTGTTATTGTCTGGAAAAGTCTTTATTTCTCCTTCATATCTGACATGTATCTTTCTTTGCCTGACAGGGTATTCTTGGTTGGCAGTTTTTTTTTTTTTAAACACTTTGTGTGTGTCATCCCACTGTTCTGGTCTTATAGGGTTGAGATATCCAATGATAGCCTAATGGGGGTTACTTTGTAGGTTATAATGTTCTTTTCCCTGGCTACTTTTAGAATTCTTTATCTTGATTCCTAGATCTTTGAAAATTCCAGGTTAATTTTACCTTTGATGATGACAGTGTCATTATAATGTGTCTTGGAAAAGGTCTTTTTACTTTAAGATAATGGGTGATCTACTAACTTTATAAACTTAAATGTCCAACTCTGCCCACACAGGGGATGTTCTCAGCTATTATTTCTTTAAATAAACTTTCTGCTCCTTTCTCCCTCTCTTCTCTTTCTGGAACTTCAATTTTCCTAATATTTGTATGCCTGATGGTGTCCTGTAGATCATGTAGGCTGTCTAACCTCCTTTTCATTCTTTTTTTCCTTTATTCTCCCCTGACTGTTATTTCAAAGTTTCTATCCTCTGATCATTGACTCTATCTTCTGCTTGTTCTCTTCTACTGTAGATGCTCTCTGTTTGCATTTTTCATTTTGTTTAATGAATTCTTCAGCTCCAGAATTTGTTTCGTTATTTTTCATAATTTCTGTTTCTGTTAAATTTCTCATTTTGTTCATGAATTGTTTTCCTGATTTTGTTGACTTTCTATGTTTTCCTGCAGCATGTTTTCTCAAAAAAGCTATTTTGAATTTTTTATCAGCTAAATTGCCAAATTGCATGCTTTTGAATTTGGTTACTGGAGGGTTATCTTTTAGTGATGACATGTTTGCTTGATTTTTCATGTTCCTTGGAGCTTTGCATTGCTGTTTTCACATTTGAAGCAGTAGGCTCTTCAACTCTTTACTTGTCTTCTGGTGGGAGATACCTGCCTATAGCTGGTACTTGCACACCTGCTTCATACATCTTGTGGCAGAATTTTTAAGCTTGTATGTCCTCTCTGGTTCTTACAACTCCCCAGTCTGGCTACTGGAAACCTCTCTTTTTTGTTTCCCAGAAGGTGGTAATATAGCTCAAGCTTATAGTTTCTCCTTTGCCCTGTCTATTTTCTGAGCTAACTCCCTGTCTACCAGAGCTTGTTTTCACAGCGGCACTTGAAAGTGCACACCAGGAACTGGCCACAGAGTAGGGAGAGGTATGGGTTTAGCACTTGGGGCACTGGGGTGTTTATAGTCCTGGCAGGGAGATCCCTTGGTATGGTTCTGCCAGAGGCTCTCGGGTGTAGTTCCTGCTTAGTGCAGTCAGCAGGAACTGTGTCCCTTTAGTGCCCTTTGATACTCTTATCTTTGCAGCTTTCCTCCCTCCTCCCAATCATAGATGTCCCACCTCAGTGCCTCTGAAGAGACACGGGTCCCTCTGGTTGCATCTGGCATCACTGCAGTAGCTGGGCACTCGTTCATGGCTGTTCCTTTCCCCCGTGAGAGAGGCTGTCACTCCCACATAGACAGCTCCATGCAGTGTCGTTTTGGTGAGGGCAGGGGAGGAAGGGCTGCTGGTAAAATTCTTTTGATCTTCAGTATGTCCAAATTTGTGGGATTTTCTGCTTGCCTCCCGTGGTGTGCTTGCATTCTCCTTTAGGAAGCTGGGCTTCTAGTTCTCTCTTGTCTAATTTTCTATCCAGGTCAGCAGGGATTGGGCAGGTGTGTTGCTTTGCTTTTTCCACAATGTTACCAAGGTCTGTTTGCCTATTACCAGATGTACAAGAGGGCAAGACTCTTTCTGAGTCCCTTGGTATGTGATGTTAGAGCTCACAACTCCCACACAGACACTTTTGTTTGTGGATGGATGTCTAAATCTTTGTTGAGTGGGGGGGATAAAAAGGAGGACTATCTTATGTCACATGATGCTGACACTGTGTTCCAAATATTACTGGTCTTAATTAACAACAGTTACATGTTTTCAGTCAGGGTATATGCAACATTCAGAATTCTAAATAGAGAACCACTGATGGAAGTGCAAATGGGTGAACAATTATATATAAAACTCAAAATGTATGCATAGTATTAAAACTCATTGTAAAGAAATATCAGACATTCACATAATTTACAATGAAATATTTATAAAAAACATCTTGGGACTATTAAAGAAATGTAGGCCAGCTAGGTCCTTGCTGTTTATGTTATACATAGTAGTGTGTATCTGTTAATCCCAGAGTCCTAATTTATCCTCCTTTCCCCATTCTTAACCTGAAGTTTGTTTTCTATATCACCACACCACTTTTTCTTAATCTACCAGCAGAAACACTTATGAGGGTTTCAAAATGCCAATCAGCAAATCATGCTTTGTCCCTTTGAAGCCAGAAATATCAGCATGGCTTCCTTCAACCGCCTCAGTGTTGTGCAAAAATTTACAAAAACGCACCATACTTATGGGGCTAAGAATGCCACTCAAGGAATGGAAAAGAGTTAGATACACATTAGCCTCATAACTCCAAAGAATTATATTAAAGCATTGTTTCACAAAGAATGATATGCCTGTCATTGGTGATGTAGGATATGTCTAAATTAGGAGTCTAAAAGACTTCAGACCATGGGTCACATCTGGCCTGTCTGTTTTTGTAACCATAGTTTTATTCGAACACAACCATGCCCACTGGTTGACTTTGCTGTCTGTGGCTGCTGTGGCACTGGAACAGCAGAGTTGAGACATGCAGAGACTGTATGCCCTGCAAAAACTCAGTTGTTACCTGGCCATTTACAGGAAAAGCTTGTGGATCCTTGGTTTAAATGCTATATATTTATGGTTGTATATTAATGTTATTGTTTAATAGAATAATGTGTGTATGTGTGTTCACACATATGTACATATAATACACGCACGTATACTGCCAAACAGATTTAAATTTATGGTTGTTTGAAGTGCGGCTACATTTATTTAAAATGTGAGCTGCGAACAACATACATAAATAATGGTACAGGTGATGATGCATAGATATGAAAATTATGAATAAAATTAAACGGAGAAACCTGTTTTAAGAGTAAACATTCTGCAGTGTAAACTCTCTCCATTTTATATTGGTTTAAAAGATTGGCAGTAGGCAACAGTAAAACCACAGAATGATTTGAAGACTGAGATTTATCAGTGGCCACAGGTAATCTGGGGGTTAAACTGTCCATACTAGATACACATAAACCTATCGGAGTCAGTAGACACAAGGAAACATGCACATAATTCTGAAGAATACACATAACTATGGCACTCAATCAGTGTCCTTGCCAGTAATATACAAGTTACTCTGTGTAAGAAAAGGTTTTTCTTCAGCATATAATTTCAGCATTAGATATTTTTATAAATATGCTATACTCTCAACTCTGTTCTTCATGCAATATAACATTTTAAAGAAATTGCTTGAAGCTAGAACTCCCCAAATAAGATATATTTACATCAGTGAAAAGTGGAAAGCAAAACTTATCCAAAGATGTGATGAAACTAAGTCTATATTAAGCTATTTAAGACGGTGAGTCAGACTTAAATCACCATTTTACTCCTTAAAAGCTTCAAAAACACTTATCAATGCACCAGAACAAAGATAAAGAGAAGTATGGGGGTATCTTGAATCCAATTAATTTGCCCTCTGAACACTGTATATTGTCATATGAGTCAGGAAAGGGACTGTCGTCTTCGTGCTTTAGTATTCCCAGCATCTAGCACAATGCCTGGCATCTGGTAGCACTCAGAATGTTTGCTGAATGGATGTATTAGGAAACGTACATTTTTCTTGTCTGAGTTTCCTTTTTTGAGGTTATTTAAAGAGAAAACCATTTTTTTCTAGACCTCAAAAGTTTATTATGAGCAAATTAGTTAATGGCTTTCCAAAGGTACTTTAGAAATATAGGATGATATTTCATGGAATATTAATGTTTAAGCTCTTTGGAAATAAGAATTATAGACATGGACACTAAAAAGAAAAAGTCAAAAATGTTTGACCTGCAAAGCTGTATACTTTGAGTTTGGCTGACACAGTAACATTATTCTATTCCTTCCCAACTGGTTCAGCCCTCTCTGCTCCTCTAGGTTGCTGGAGCAAATGCATCCTTGACCCAAAATGAAATGTTTCATCTACTAGTTTAAAGGCTGTTTAAAAAATAACGACTTTGCTTTTAGCAGTCAATGCTCTCCTCTGAAATACTCTGCTGATTCACAAAGCTGTCTGAGAAATTCATGATGTCGCTGCAATATCAGGCTGAATGAGGATAAAGTACCCATTTGGAGATCAGAAAATTTACTTTATTGGCTAAAGGGCTACTCCCCTTTGGTGTAAAGAGAGGCAGTAGAGAATCTATTAAGGCTGAGTTATATTCTGCAGCCACCATCTTTTCTTGTTGCAATTAGTATTTCATTTTAATTGTGCTGCTATATAATTTCTTATGAAAAGATACTCAGAGTGAACTCAGAACAAGGGTTTTTTACTCCAATAGACTATGAGTCCATGGAATACTTTCCTATAATTCCCTGGGTTATAAAGAGAGGTACGGGGACTTTTACTTTACATGGTCAGGGAACTTAGGGCATATTTGAAGTATTTTCCTCTTGTATCTGCCTCTTTTGTTGTTGTTCTTGCTGCTCTAACAGAAACATGGCTATATGTATCTTTGGGCATCAAGCTGTATTTTGGAATGCTCAGTGAATTAGAGTCTAGTTGTCTTATTTTTGAGGCCACTCCGTATAGATGATCACTGCAACCATGTTCTTAGGTTCTTTTTATAAAATACAGACAGTGTCTTCTCTTGGAGAGAAAAATTGAAAATTTTAAAGATATTTTCTACTTTTTACCTTTCTTTACTGATCAGACACTTCTAATAAAACACTAATTCTACATAGTGTTTCCAATTTTCTTAATCATTGAGCAATTATTCAGCACTTACTATATGACAGTTTTGTTTTGTTTTTTTTGCTTTCAAGCTCTGCTGGTTAAAATATAAATAAAACATTCTCTGCCCTAAGAAGCTTATAGTATTTTGGGAAAGACAGACATGTAAGCAATTAACTTATTTTTTTATTTTTTAATTGAAGTATAGTTGATTTACAATGTTGTGCCAATCTCTGCTGTACAGCAAAGTGACTCAGTAATACACATATACACATGCTTTTTTTTTGTATTCTTTTCCATTATAATTTCCCCAGGATATTGGATATAGTTCCCTGTGCTATACAGAAGGGCCTTGTTGTTTATCCATTCTAGATGTAATAGTTTGCATCCTCTAACCCCAAACTCTCCGTTCATCCCTCTCCCTCCCCACTCCCCCATGGCAACCACAAGTCTGATCTCTGAGTCTGTTTCTGATTCGTAGATAGGTTCATTTGTGTCATATTTTAGATTCCACATATAAGTGGTATCGTATGATATTTGTCTTTCTGTGTCTGACTTAGTATGGTAATCTCTACTGAATCCATGTTACTGCAAATAGCATTATTTCATTCTTTTTGATGGCCGAGTAGTATTTCATTGTATATATTTACCATATCTGTTTAAAAATTTATTTAAAAAATTTTATTGGAGTATAGTTAATTTACAATGTGTTAGTTTCGGGTGTACAACAAAGTGAATCAGTTATACATGTATCCACTCTTTCTAAAATTCTTTTTCCATATAGGCCATTCCAGAGTTTTGAGTAGATTTCCCTGTGCTATGTAGTAGGTTTTGTTTTCTTTTTAAGCTCTTTATTGGAGTATAATTGCTTTACACTGTTGTGCCAGTTTCTGCTGTACAACAAAGTGAATCCCTGTATTTATACATATATCCCCATATCCCCTCCCTCCCGTGACTCTGTCCCACCCTCTGTATCCCACCCCTCTAAGTCATCGCCATTCATCGAGTTGATCTCCCTGTGTTATGCAGCAACTTCCCACTAGCTATTTTACATTTGGTAGTGTATATATGTCTATGCTACTCTCTCACTTCGTCCCAGCTTCCCCTTCAGCCCCCAACCGGTGTCCTTAAGTCCATTCTCTACATCTACATCTTTATTCTTGCCGTCACTGGGTTCATCAGTACCATTTTTTTCAGATTCCATATATATGAGTTAGCATACGGTATTTGTTGTTCTCTTTCTGGCTTACTTCACTCTGTATGACACACGCTAGGTCCATGCAGTAGGTCTTTATTAGTTATCTATCTTACAGTGTGTATATGTCAGTAGTAATGGGTATAGTCGATCCCAATCTCTCAATTTATCCCTCCCACACCCTTTTTCTCTCTGGTAACCAGAGGTTGGTTTTCTACATCTGTGATTTCTGTTTGTTAAATAAGTTCATTTGTATGTACCACATCTTTATCCATTCATCTGTTGATAGACATTTAGGTTGTTTCCATGTTCTGGCTATTGTGAATAGTGCTGCTATGAACATAGAGATGCATGTATCTTTTTGAGTTATAGATTTTGTCTGGATATATGCCCAGGTGTGCGATTGCTGGACCATATGGTAACTCTGTTTTTAGTTTTCTGAGGAGCCTACCTACTGTACTCCAGAGTGGCTGCACCAACTTATACTCCCACCAACAGTGCATGAGGGTTCCCTTTTCTCCACACCCTCTCCAGCATTTATTATTTGTAGACTCTTTTATGATGGCCGTTCTGACCAGAATGAGGTGGTACCTGCTTGTAGTTTTGATTTGCATTTCTCTGATAATTAGTGACGTTGAGCATCTTTTCATGTACTTACTGGCCATCTCTGTGTCTTCTTTGGAGAAATGTCTATTAAGATTTTCTGCTCATTTTTTGACTTGGTTCATTGGTTTTTTGGGTTGTTGAGTTGTACGAGCTATTTGTATGTTTTGAAAACTAAGTCCTTATTGGTCACATCATTTGCAAATATTTTCCCCCATTCCATAGGTTGTCCTTTCTTTTTTCTTTCCTTTTTTTTTTTTTATGGTTTCCCTTTCTGTGCAAAAGCATGCCAATTTAATTAGGTCCCATTTGTTAATTTTTTTTTATTATTTCCATTGCCTTGTCAGTCTTACCTAAGAACACATTGGTATGATTTATGTCAGAGAATGTTTTGCTCATGCTCTCTTCTAGGAGTTTTATGGTGTCATGTCTTATGTTTAAGTCTTTAAGTCATTTTGAGTTTATTTTTGTAAGCAACCAACTTTTGCTCAAAAAGTTTTGGGGCTGATCTCTTCTCACTGAGATCAAGGAAGTCTTCACTGAAACCCTGGAATTTAGAAATGGGACTTGAGGGAGAAGACTCCAGACTGAAGAAACAGTGTTAGCATAGGCATAGTGTCATCAAAAACCATGAAAAAGTCCAAATAGCAATGAGTAGTACTCTGTGGCTGGAGAGTGGAGTGATTGATGACACAAAATACATGTTGGAGCCAGGTTATTGACAGCTGAATGAATAATTAAAATGTTAAATTTTATGCATTAAGCAGTGGGGAGTCACTGAAGTTTTTCCAACAGAGGAGTAAAAAGGTCTGACTTAAGGTTTAGGAAGGTAACTCATATCTGCGTGGAGGACAGAGTGGAAAGTCAAAGACAGAAAATACAGGAGAAACGCTAGTTAGACATTTTAGTAGGGGAAAAGTATCTTGTTTTGAATTGCTTCCTTCACAGAGAAATAGTTTTATTCATTCAAAATTTTATAAGCAACGTCCTAAATGTTAGATGAGAGCAACTTTCATTCATCAGTCGTCACCATGTGCCCCTGATATACTCAGGTCTTGTTACTGACTGAATTGTGTCCTCCTCAAAATTCATATGTTGAATCCCTCACCCCCACGCGTCCCTAAGAGAGGTTATTAGGGTTACAACAAGTTTGTAAGAGTGGGGCCCTAATCAAGTAGGACTGGTGTCCTTATAAGAAGAGAAAGAGACAACAGAGAGCTTTCTGAGGAAACAACAGAAAGGTGGCTGTCTACAAGGCAGAAAGATAGGTCTCGCCAGAAACTAACACTGATGGCACCTTGATCTTGGACTCTACCCTCCAGTACTGTGAGAAAACACACTTCCGTTGTTTAAGATACCCAACCTGTGGTATTTTAGTTTTATGGCAGCCAGTACAGACTAATACAGACCTAGAAGTAAAGTCTTCTTGTCTTCAAGTTCCATACTCCCCCTTTCTCTTTTCTAGGGATATTGTTCTCTAAGTCTGAGGCATCAGGAAGCATCCATTAGAGTATCACTCATCTCAAGTGCTCATGGCAATTGAGAGGAAAAGAGGGAGTAGATTAATGAGGTAATTGTTCAGATAGAAACAAGTTGACTGGATTTAGAGAAAAAGGAGAGAGACATTTTAAAAACAACACGTCTTATTCCATCTGAAGTTCTTAATCTTTCTTCGTGATTATTCTGCTGAAAACTGCCTCTTGAATATAAAGAGTATAAAGAAACACCTACAGATCCATCAAGGAGGCATGTGCTTTTCCATCATGAACCGGACCTCAGTTGGGTGTGAGTCTCTGGCTTCTCCTACTGCTCTCTCCTATTCTTTTACATCTTGGATGCTCCTCGCTTGTCATTTGATTTTTCTCTCTACTACCTTGTAAGTGTTGTTCATTATTCTAAGATTCTGTCTTTGGCTTCTGCCCCTTTTGCCCACGTTTTAGCTAGGAGAGGTCAGTTGCTCCTAAGATTTCTATTAAAATTCTTTCATTTTACAACTGAAATGTATAAATCTACTGTCCTGTATCTTCAAGTTCCATGTCCATGAATGGCCTCTGGATATTTCCAGTTAAATGTCTTAATAGCAATGTATTTCATTTGGGTGTGGTTGACAAAGCACCTGATTCATACATATTCTGTATATACTTGTTTTACCTCATATCAGTCCTCTAAGGCATGTGGTATTAATTCTATTGTTTGTTTAGGTTACTTTCAAAGTGGTGAATTTTATGTCATAAAATAAGTCAAATAAGCGAAGAGCATTCAGATGTCAAGCACAGAGATACTTAAACATGTCTAAAACTTCTCCAAGCAAGTCTAAAACTGGTCAAAACTACTTCTTAAATGGAACTTCAGGTGTTGCCAACACGAGTTGCAAATGGTCTCCTCTTCTCAAATTTTACTTATCAGCGCTGTCATTTTCTTCATCAGCCTGTCATCAAGTCCAGTACTTGAAACTCAGTAAGTTTTGTTGAAAGTATAGTGAAATGCCTAAACAAAGTTATTAAAGTTGATTCTCAATTTAATGGCTCTGTGAAATCATTTACAAAGCCATTAATCATTCCACATTCTGCGTTCCTACTGCAGTCACCCAGGATATTGGAAAGAACAAACAAGAGGATAAGCATAAAGAAACACATATTTTTGGATCCGTATTCAGTAATTTCTTATTTTTGTTAAAGCCAGTGTGAAATTATCATGAGTATTTAAAGATAAATGTATCATCAGAGTTACATAGTAAAAAATAAATCCTTGATTTTTAGTTATACACTGTTTCTGTTTACAAGCCACATACTTATCACACAACATAGCAATGATACTAGAAATGGGGTCTCTCGATATTATTATTGGACTATCTAACGGTTAGAGTTAGGTTTAAAAAAAACAATGGCATAAAATATTATAAGTTAATACATTGCCTGATGTAGTTTTAGAAATTTAGGAAGTAATATTGGTGACTAGTGACAATATAAGGAAGAGTAAACGTTTCTTAATCAAAAGAAATGTTTATTCTGGTCTGGAGACCATTTCTTATTTGATCATCCTTGGAAAATATAAAATGTCAGAGCCATTATTTTTTATTAACTGGATCTGGCATGGGCATAAATAGTAAATTGAACTCTCTTTTTTTGGTGGTGGGCATTAAGAGAAAAGCTATTCAGACTTAAAATATATCTTATGTAGGTACTTATAGGTGGGTAAAATCAATTTTTAATAGAACTTTCATAAATGAGTAGCTCATATAATTTTGGTAAAATACAAATAACCTGTCTTGTCACACAAGGGGTAGTTTGTATGTCTGGCTCATCACAATTTTAATTGTAAATCTCAGGAAATGCAGAATATGACAATTAAGTTAGGAAGTGCTCAATGGATTGCAGAGTACTAAATTTTATTAAATTTCTTCATAAAATAACATTGACAAATAATCTAATTCAGAGCTGTTTGTGCATTACTTGGTATTGCTGAAGGAACAAATAGCCAGCTCCAAATTCACTCAGAAGATGAGTTCTACTAGTTTGTTCTCAGTAATTTACAGGTTGTTCTGTGATATAATTTTAAAAGTTATTCGGTTCTCTAAGAGAGCAGCAGTTTAGAATAAGCAGCATATCTAATCGTAGAAAACTACTATTTTAGTACATCGTAGGAAATCAAATCTAAATCTACCTATAGAGATCACTAGCTCAGTAGTTTAATATGAATTATAAAACAAATTTGAATGAAGGAATACTGATAGGAAATATATGGTAATAACCTGATATAAGACACAAGCTGGAAGATTTGGGGAAAAAAACCAAATTTCTTGGGATTTTTTTTTCTTTAGCTGGCATGATTTTTGATGGTATCACAAGGCCCAAATCATCTGTTTTGTATGACTTGCTAGATGATAACCATGGCACGTGTACTTTTCTTCTCGTAACAGTTGACAGTGTTCTAAGTAAGCAATGGCCAACTCCCATTCTCACTAATATCAGGTATAATATGGTATGTTAGGTTCAGTAGTAAGTGTTTTATGCCATGCATTTTTACACATACATCATTTACCACTAAAACATGAACTAGACCAAAAGAGGTTTTGAGCACTCTCTTCAAAATCACCTTTTATTCGCTTTCCATAAAGTAGGAAAAATCATTTTGACATGGTTACTCTAATACTAGAATAGTGATAATGCATTGATATTTTACAGGCCACACCTGTGTAAAACTATGGGGTAATTATCATAGCTTTTAGAATGCTGTGGCACTTGTTACACCAGCCTAGAAGCTGGAAAGAATACATGCAAATCCAAAACGTAGTTGCATATCTGCCATTCACATCAGGCTCATTATTTTTCTTAACATTTAAATGAGCATAGACGTGAGAAAGAAATGAGCATAGATGTGAGAAAGTATGTATATTTTCTCACAGAGTGTTTATAAGCTATGACTCAAAAATTTGGATCACTACCCCCAAGGGCCCCAAAATAAAATATATATTTAAATCTTTTAATTTTTCTTGGATTCACCTTAAGAGTGTAAACATGTAAGAATCATGAGAATTGAAAGTAATGTTGCCTCTTCAGGATCTCTGTAGTCGTTTCTGACTCCATTGGAATCACTGTTTGTAGTTTTATGTTTCAGTGTGTTATTTATTGTCTGAAATAGATAATAAGAATTATTATGGACTAAATGTTTGTGTGCTTTGACAATTCATGTTTTGAAGCTCTAAATGTCATCACGTTGGGGGTTAGAGATGAGGCTCAAGGGCAGCAGAACATTATACCCCAAAATATGCAACTTTGGCATATTGATTATTTCCAGCTGTAGGCACTTGAAAAACAGCAAATGCAAGGAGAGGCTTTTGCTGAATTCCCCTTATCTGCCTAAAGCCAGATCCTCCAAAAGGAATTTAAGTGTCATAAATCCTCTCCCTGCCCACCAACCAGAAAAGGCCAAATGTTGACACCACACCCTGACAAACTTTGCCAGAAACTATCACACCTCCTAGCCCTTCTTACAAAGGCCTATAAAACCATTTACACTCCCCTAAGAGGCTATATCCTCCCTCCCTTTTCCCTGTTATGGATGCTATTTAATTCTGAATTCTAGGCCAACTTGGGGAGTAACTCATTTATCTCCCACATTAATAAACTTCTGTTTTTCTTTTGTGGATCTGTCTTTTCTTACAAGGGCGTCATCTAAGAACCCAGAAGGATAGAGGAAAATTATTTTCCTTCCCTACCCGGCCTTTGGTAGGTAATTAGGTTTAGAGGAGGTGATGAGGGTGGGGCTCGTGTGCTACGATGGGCTCAGTGCCCTGTTAGAGGAGACATGAGAACCCTTGATTTCTCTCTTTCCACACTGTGAGGACACAGTGAGGGTGGCTGCCTGCAAGCAAGGAAAAGGGACCTCATCTGGGAACAGAATGGACCAGCACCATGATTTTGGACTTCTCGGCCTCTAGAACTGTGAGAAGTAAGTTTCTATATGTGGTATTTTGTTATGGCAGTCCGAGCTGTTTAGATAAGCATGACATTTACCCATAAGCTTAACCATGGCTTTTGTTCTCCATTCTCACCTGGGTCGACTGTTAACCCTGCAAATCATATTTGCTGTCAACACATGGTCTCCCCATGACAGATCCTCATAGTATCAGCAGGGCCTTTCCCCAGTGTGCCTCACATCATTTAAAACTTCCAATGGGGATACAGAGAAGAATCATTTTAGAATAAAGGTCAGTCACCCAGGCAAAATTGACTCAACCTGATCCCTTTGAATATATAAAATAACATTTCCTCTTATTGTTTCATGCATTAAAAGCTTGGAATGATGAGATGAAGAAGAGATGGAGGGGAAGGATGTCAGTGACATCATAATTGGGTCTGTATGTCTTCAGTTCATTATAAGGTTAGTTTAAAATTTTTATTTAAGTTCGTTGTTTACAATTTGGACACGTTTCTCCATGAAAGTAATGATAAGAGTATGGGACACAAGGTAACAAACCTATTCAGGTGGGTGGGGGTGGGGACTCCCCTGGCAGTGGTGAAATCAGATTTGCAGGAGCAAAGGCTCCAAAGTGCACGCTTTCAGGATTCTGGGGAAGGAATGCAGCAGATGGGAGGTGTGTGTTCTGACTCTCTGTCTGGGGGCAGGATGTCTGTTACAGGGTAGACATGGTGAATGTAAAGAAGGCACATTTAAGGCGTGTAGAGTGGTCGTCAGTGTGTCTCGAGTTCCATTGGATTAGAAAGAGCAGATCATTGTTGAGTCAAGCACAGACTTTGTTAACTGGAGATTAGTTTCTGTTTACTTGAGAACTAGCATTTTTGTAGTGTAAAAACTAAGGACTTTGGAGTCAGACAAATTTGGGTTTGGATTCTAGAGTTGTCTTTCACTAACTTTCTGATCATTAGCAAGTCACTTAAGGCAACTGAAACTTAGAGAGCTTATCAGTAAATGTCAAGTACCTGACATTTGTCTTGATATCTATTAGGTAATCTTTATATTCCTATATTATATTTATATTAGTGCTCT
The DNA here is from genome assembly GCF_030028045.1 of Hippopotamus amphibius kiboko. Taxonomy (NCBI): domain Eukaryota; kingdom Metazoa; phylum Chordata; class Mammalia; order Artiodactyla; family Hippopotamidae; genus Hippopotamus; species Hippopotamus amphibius. Next base: position 67,370,855 of record NC_080189.1, on the reverse strand, counting down.
AAAACAATTTGTTGAAAAATTTGCATATATTTTATGTGTGTAGAATAAAATTTAGTTTACTAGTTTCTCTAAATAGATAATAGTTTTAACACTAAAAAAATACAGAACTTCTTTCTGTTCTCTTTGCTCATTTATGATGTATTTTTTAAAAGTCCTTCTTGAGGCCTAACCTAAAAAGTAAGTTCCATTAGAAAATCATCACACTTACCTTTTTTATGGGGGTGGAGGAAGGGTCATCTAGATTTCAAAGTATGATCTTTAGGACCAAAGTTTCATTAATTGTACTTCCTATGTTAAAAAAAGCCCTAAACCTAGACTGTGGAATTTATCAGATCATTTTCCCGGTGGCCAATTCTTAACGACTCCCAACTCAGTTTCCCTAACTCTAAAAGGGTATTTACCATCCTTTTAGGCAGGACATGAAGATTAATTAGTTAAGATTGCAAAGTGCTTTAAGCATGAACTGTTGTATGAGATAATAGGATAAATATTAATAATATCCTGTTAGAAGTACACAGACAGCCATAGTAAGGTAACTAAGAAAAATAAATTGCAGTGCTTGGTATGAGATTGAAAATCACTAATGGAATGAAAGTTTGTTCATACTGGGAGCAGTGTTGCATCATGTATAATGTAATACCAGGTCATTTTCAATTCTTTTAATTGCCACGAGCAACTGACTTTAGAGCTGTTCCTGACAAGCTCTTGCACGGCCTTAATGATCGTAAAATGGTGCCAAAGACCAGCATTATCCCCTATTGAACATTAAATGGTATCGACCCCCTTCACTGGGTCCATCACTCAACAGACTCCTTAAAGTAATTCACGGCACAATTAACATTAATTAACTTTACAAAAACCCCTCCAAACTCTCTGCCGTTTTAAGATTTCAGACACTGAAGAAAGTAAAGAGGCAACTAACAAAAAAGTTATGTATCCTCTTGTGAGAGCCATCAATTAGTGTAAGTAAAAGATTCCTAAATTTTTATAATCCTCATTTATCACTTGCTACTCCTGATAAGTTTATCCTGTGTAAAGGTATCTTTAAAGTCACTCACGACTGAAAGAACCATTCATCTCTCTACTTCACATCCACTTTAAAGCTGAGAGTGGCTGCTTCCAAATTTATGTCAGAGTAAATCAGGCTCGTAAGTGACTACTACTGGGCCCTACAGAAATGTGAACCAAGTACCTCTCAGGTATGCAAGGAAAGAACTTGGCCCTGTCTTTCTCATCTCCATTTCTATAGAACTCCCCTGTGGGAATTATATTTCTGCTCTGAGTTTCAAGTGACTAACACAGGCTTTCTCTAGAATATACACAATAACAAGAATCTACCATTAATTAGGTGCATGACTTTTACATGTATTATCCATTTAACTGCCCTTGTAAGTCTATAAAAATAAACATTTCGATAATTGTAAACTTGCTAACAATATATTTGCTTTTAATCCAAACAACTGAAAGTAATTGCTCAATAGTTTTAGTTCTGGTGCTCCGATCCATCCAGTTCAAATCCTTTTAAACCTGAACCTATTATACCCTTTTCTTTATAAAGGTAGCAGAGTTGAGCATTCACTGTACACAAAGCATGAGATTAACCACATCTGGAGGTATGATGACAAAATATATCACAGTGCACTAACCCTTAAAACAAGCTTTTTTTTTTTTTTTAATTTATTTTTAAATTTTTTGCTAGGTAAGAGCGTGAGGGGGAAAGAACTAGAGAGAAAAGGTATAGCTGAGCTTACTGCTAAACTCATCAGCTGGCTAAAAAATGTTTTGGAAGAGGTTTTGTTTCTCTTAGATTTGAAAGAAAATAGCTCCTTACTCTGTATATTCCAGTCATAGCTACCAAGAAATTTAGAATAATGCAATCTTGTTTTCATAGTACCCACAATATTTCCATGGTATTTATTTCACTCACGTCTTTGGATTCTTAGATCCTTACTTTTAAAATATCTTTCAAGAGGATCATACGAGAACAAACTCCTTTTATTATTTTATGGGGTCTGCCTGAAAGCAACGGTATCAAACTCATGGTCATTTTCTTCTTTCAAGGATACGTCTACTCTTAATCATAGAAATTGGGTATCTATTCTAGGATATTTGTTTTCCCAAAATAATTATAGACTATTTTTTTATTTCAGGGCCACAAGAATGTCTTTATTAAACCCAGAGCCACAGGGTGACTTGCACCGCTGGCCTGGAGAGCACTGACTCAAACTCTCCCCTCAGGAGGAGCAGGACCACCAGGTAGGGCTGCTGAGGCTTCACACTGCCTCTATTTGCATCAAATACAAAGCCAAGTGGTACTTCCTTCTTAAACTTCAAAGTCCAGATCGTAAGAGTAAGCATCATCTACTCATGTATTCATTAAGCATGTCAGAATAGTGATACAAAAGATGAGAAAACATAATGACTCACCATAAATCGCTTATAGCCTAGTGGAACAGATAGATGCATATAGGATAATAATGCATTTCAAAATCTCTCTTAGTGTAGACATTTACAAACGGCTATGGGAACACTGCTCTGAAGAGAAGATATTCTAACTGGGTCTTATTAACAATGAGGAATGAGAAGAGAACTTTAAGCATACAGAGATGCAGATGAGAAAACCAGAGGTATTAAAATGCATAGCTCCTTCATAGAACTTTGATTCTAATGTATATACAAGGGAGGCTTATGGTAGGAGATGAAGCTGTAAGATCATCTGTGATAAGTTTTAAAGGCTTTTTTATGCCATCATAAAGGGATTGGAATTTACCTTGAGGGCAATGAAGAGTGAAGAGACTTTGAAGGAGGATGTGATGTTGTCAGGTGTCTTTTAAAAATTTTCCTGGAAATACCATGGAGGTGGGCTGGCAGGCCAGCATAAAATCTATTGCACTGGAGCTTTGCACATTGTAAATTTCTAAACAAGCATTAGGACTTCCAGTTTCTAGTTGCACATGTAAGGAGCTTGGAAGTCTACACATAGTCCTAACAGTAAGGCAAAGATGAACAGACTGAAAAATCAACTCTTTTTGGATCCATAAGAGAGGGGAGGACAGGGCAAACTGCTGTCCCCAAGACTGAAGAGTCAGGTGAATACTGTAGTTGAGGCTTGCAGAACAGATACTAACAAGTGGAAGCCGCCCTGGGAACCTTGCAAGCGTAGGAAAACCTGAACTGTGACGAACCTGAACTGGAGGCTCAGCATAGACACGTACAAGAGTTAAAAACTTCAGGGGGACCCAGGCATGGGGGCTCCTCACAGTAAATATTGGAGATAAAAGCCTTACGCTTCCATCAGGTGAAAGGAAACAAGAACCTTTTGGAATACGCCCGAGCACTCTGTTCTTAACAAGCCCTGCTCTGCAGAGAAGTTACTTAACGGGAGCTTGACCTTCTTGGGTAGGTTCAGACTCTGACTTGGGAGAAAAGGACTACCCAACTCTAGTCAGCTCTAGCCTTCCACCTGAGAGAAGGGAGGTGCCCAACTGCCGTCTGCCCTCACTATCCTATCCCATTGACATGGGGAGGAAAAAAATCTGAGAAATGCTTGTGAAATTCACAGTCCAGAGGTACAGGTTCACTAAAAGACTTCTCACAGATCATAGGCCTATAGAATGCTTCCCCCTCCCCCCACACATTACCATTACATTACTAAAGGCCCATGTGTAGCGGTTCCTTTAACCCAGTATGTCATGTACAAATCAAACCACAGTGAGATATCACCGCATACCTTTTAGAAAGGCTATTATTTAAAAAAAAGAAAAGAAAAAGGAACTCTTGTAGCCCTTATGGAAAACAGCATGGAGGTTTCTCAAAAAATTAAGACTAGAATTACCATATAATCCAGCAATTCCACTTCTGGGTATTTATCCCAAGGAAACAAAAGCCCTAATTTGGAAAGATATATAGATCTCATATTCATTGCAGTGTTAGTTACACTAGCCAAGACATGGAAACAACCGAAATGTCCATTGAGAGATGAATGGGTAAAGAAGCTGTGGTTGTATGTATGCTGTAGCATTATTCAGCCGTTAAAAAAAAAAGGAACGAAATCTTACCATTTGAGACAACATAGATGGACTTGAAGGCATTAAGCTAAGTGAAGTAAGTTAGAAAAAGAAATACCCTGTGATCTCACTTACGCATGAAATGTAACAAAGAAACCCCCAAACTCGGAGTTCACAGATATAAAGAACAGAGGCAGTGGGGGGAAGAAACGGCTAAGAGGAGGTCAAAAGATACAAATTTCTAGTTATAAAATAAGTTATAGGAGTTTAATGTACAGCATGGTGACTATAATTAATAACACTGTATTGTATAATTGAAAGTACCTAGGAGAGTTGATTTTGAAAGTTTGCATCCTCAGGAAAAAAATTGTAAGTATATATGGTGACGGATGGACTTGTGTTGATCATTTTGCAGTACATATAAATATCAAGTCCTTATGTTGTACACCTGAAACTAAGATATTATCTCAATTATACCTCAATTAAGAACGAAGAGAAACTAAAATTAAAGAACTGTGTTTTCAGTGATTCTGAGAATGTTATTGAACTAGAAAATGGGAAAACTAAAGTGTACACTGTCACATGATGCTCTTTTACTACTGCTGTAAATAATTATCAAAGTGATATTAGTCTTCTTATAGAAGGAAAGTACTCCCTTGGCCCATCAACATATATGTAAGCAGAATAAATCATTGATATCTGCCAATTTACAAATGTACTAAAACCTAATGTTTTCAAATTTAAAAGGAAAATTTGCTGTTCTTGCTGCTATTGAAATGTGCTCCAGTATAAATAATTTCTTGTCCTAAATTCTAACTATTATAAGACACTGACAGCATTCATCTGGAAAACGCAAAGGACAATATACCTAAGGGACAAGGCAGATGAGTTGAAATGAATGTAAATAATTCCCCAAAAATGCACTTAAGCACTTTTCTATATTTGGATAGAAAACATTAATGATTGCAAAAAAAATTATATAATGTGTAAATCCTTTCTCTGAGCAATAGAGTTTGGTTTTATTAGTATCACTAATCCATATGAATTTCCTTTATGCAAACTCTTACATTCTCTTCATGGGATGTAGTCCAGTTTCCATATGAAGTTAAAATATCACAACAGTCTCCAGTCTCCTCTCTGTTATTTTGTGTGTATCATTCATAGGGCATAGGTCTCTATTAGTCCAGATTCTTCCTAAATTTTGCTATCTTGACTTCAGGGCTTCTTCAAAAGCCAATACAAATCCTGAATTCGTTGTTTCTCCTGCTGTGTCCTTTGACTGCCCATTTCTGAGTTTACCTGTTTTTTCTCAAAATATCTAACCCTCATGAAAACAACATTTATGGCAGTCATACTTCTTATTATGGTGTCTCATATGTCACATAAAAAGAAGTCATTCCAAAAATATATTCTGAATCAAAAAAAAAAATACCATGTGGACATTTATCAAAAGAAAGCAACAGTAGCTGTATTAATTACAGACAGACTTGAAAGCAAAGAAAGTAATCGTGGATAAACAAAAGCATCACATAATGATAAAGGTGTCAGTTCTCCAAGAAGATATAATAATCCTTAATGTGCCTGTGCCTACAAGAGAGTACCAAAATATGAGGCAAAAAAAAAAAAAAAAAAATGATAGAACTTCAAGGAGAAATAGATGTTTTCACTACCTAGTTAGAGGCTTCAACACATCTCTATCAGAAATGGACAGATATCCAGCAGGCAGAAAATCAGAATAGACATTGTTGAATTCAACAACAGTAACAATCACCTGGCTATGATCTACATCTGTAGACTATCTGGCAACAACAGAATATACACTTCTCATGCACACATAGAACATTCACCAAGACAGACCACATTTGGGTCCTTAAAACACTTTAACAAATTTCAAATGATAGAAATGGTATGATGTCTGTTTTGAGACCACAATTAAATTAGAATTAAACTAAACTCAGTAACAGTGTTAACTGGAAAATCCAAAAATATGTGGAGATTAAATGATACTTTTTACAACACGTGGATCAACGACAAAATGTCAAGAAAAACCAAAAAGTATTTTGAACTAAATGAAAATGCAACTTTGAAAAAATTGTGGAGTGATGGGAAAGCAGGGATTAGAGGGGAATTTGTAGCATTAAGTGCATATACTACAAAAGAAGAAAGACCTAAAAATCAATAATCTAAAGTGTCCAACTTTGGAAACTAGAAAAGAGCAAATTAAATACAGAAATAAGCAGAAGAAAAGAAATAAGATTTAAAGCAAAAATCAATAAAATTGAAACCAGGAAATCAATAGAGAAAGTGAACAAAACGAAAAGCTCATTCTTTGAAAAGGGCAATAAAATTTAAACCCAGGCTAAGTATGAAAAAAAGGGAAAGAGGAACAAATTACTCATACAGAAATGAAAGAGAAGACATCAGTACAGATCCCAAAGATGTTAAATGGATAATAAGGGTATACTATGAACAATTCTATGCCCACAAAATGGACAGAAGTGGACCAATTCCTTGAAAAACATAATCTGCCAAAATGTGTATAGACAACCTAAATAGGCCTATAACTATTAAAGATATTGAATCAATAATTAATAACCTTCCACAACAGAGAGCACTAGGCCCAGATACATTCACTGGTGAATTCTACTAAATATTTAAGAAATTATACTAATTCTCTTTTAGAGGATAGAAACAGAGGGAATACTTCAAAACTCATTCTGTGAGCCCAGTGTTACACTAATACCAAAACCAGGCTAAGACAATACAAGAAAACAAAATTACAGACCAATATCTCTCACTAACATAGATGCAGAAATCCTTACAAAATATTAGCTAATCAAATCCAACAATATACAGAAAGAATTATATACCATGACCAAATAGGATTTATTCCAGGCATGCAAGGCTGGGTTCAACATTCGAAAATCAACTAATGTAATCCATCACATTAACAGACTAAAAAGAAAAACCAAATGATCATATGAATAGATGCAGAAAAAGAATTTGACAAAATTCATCAGCCATTTTGATAACAAAACTAAACAAAACAAATAAAAGAACCTCTCAGTAAGGTAGGAATAGAGGGGAACTTCCTCAACTTGATAACAGAAATCTACAAAAAAATTTATAGCTACCATTATATTTAATGGTGAAAACTCAAAAGCCTTCCCGCTAAGATCAGGTACAGAAAAGGATGTCCCCCTCACTCCATACTGGAAGTCCTAGCTAATACAATAAAACAAGAAAAGGAAATGAAATGTATAGACATTGGTAATGAAAAAGCAAAACTGTCTTTGTTCACAGATGACATCATCATTTATAGAGAAAATCTAAAAGAATCAACAATACTGACAAAATCCTAGAACTAATAAGCCATTATAGCAAGGTTTCAGGTTAGAAGATTAATATGCAAAAGTCAATCGCTTTCTATATACCAGCAATGAATAAGTGAAATTTGAAATTAAAAACAGTACCATTTTATTAGCACCTCCAAAATGAAGTACTTAGATATAAATATAACAAAATAAGTACAAGATTTGTATGAGTAACACTACAAAACTCTGATGAAAGAATCAAAGCAGAACTATATAAATGGAGAGATATTCCATATACATGAATAGGAAGATGCAATACCATCAACATGTCAGTACTTCGCAACTTGATCTATAGATTGAGGAAATCCTAATCAAAATCCCAGTAAGTTATGTTGTGGATATTCACAAACAGATTCTAAAGTTTATATGGAAAGAAAAATGACCCAGTATTGGCAACACAAAACTGAAGAAGAGCAAAGGTGGAAGACACACTACCCAACTTCAAGACTTACTATAAAACTACGGTATTAAAGACAGAGTGGTACTGGTGAAAGAATAGACAAATAGATCAATGGAACAATAGAGATCTCTGAAATATACCCACATAAATATGGGCAACTAATCTTGATAAAGGGGAAGAGGCAATGCAATGGAACAGATAGTCTTTTCAACACATAATGTTGGAACAACTAGACATCCATATGCAAAAAAATGAAGACATGGACCTTACACCCTTCACAAAAATTAATTCAAAATGGATCATAGGCCTAAATGTAAAATATAAATCTACAAAACTCCTAGAAGTGATAACGTAGGAGAAAATCTAAATAACTGTGTTTGGCAGTGACTGTTTAGATAGAACACCAAGGATACAGTCCATGAAAGAAATAATTGATAAGCTGGACTTCATTAAAATTAAAAACTCCTGTTCTAAAAACAGACACTGTCAAATGAAAAAGAAAAGAGACAGACTGAGAGATAATATTTGCAAAATGTACATCTGATAAAGGACTGTTATCCAAAATACACATACAACTCAACAACAACAAAAAATTAAAAATGAGCCGAAGACCTTAATGGACACCTTACCTAAGAAGATACGCGGATGATGAGCATGTGAGAAGATGCTCCATATCGTATGTCATCCAGAAAATGCAAATTAAAACAATGAGATATCTCTTCACTTCTACTAGAATGCCCAAAATCCAGGATACTGGCAACACTGAATGCCAGCAAAGATGTGGAGCAACTGAAAGTCTGATTCGTTGCTATTGGGAATGCAAAATGGTATAGCCACTTTGGAAGACAGTTTGGTACTTTCTTGCAAAACTAAACTTACTTTTACTGTATGGTCTGGCAATCAGGCTTCATGGTGTTGACACAAAGGAACTGAAAACTTATGTCTACACAAAGCACATGGATGTTTCTAGTGTCTTTATTCGCCATTGCCAGAACTTGGAAGCAACCAAGATATCCTTCAGTAGGTGAATGGAATCATAAACTGTGGTACATCCAGACAATGAAATATTATTTAATACGAAATAAAAATAAGCTATCCAATAAGTCACAAGACAACATGGGGGAAATGTAAATACATACTACTAAGTGAAAGAAGCCAATGTGAAAAGGCTACATATTGTATGATTCCAAGTGTGTGATATTCTTGAAGGAGCTTAACTGTGGAGAGAGTAAAAAGATCAATGGTTGCCAGGGATTGAATAGGTGGAGGACAAAGGAATTTTAGGGCCGTGAAAATCCTCTGTATGATACTAGAATAGTGGAAACATGTCATTATACATTTTTCCAAAGCCATAGAATGTATAACACCAAGAGTGAACCCTAACTTAAACTATGGACTTCACATGATTAAGATTTATCAGTGTAAAGTTGGAGATCTACCCTTACCTAGCAAAGAACAATTAAAAATATAATTGGACAAATGGTCCCATATAAAATAGTAGTAAGCACTAGAAAACAAGGGAAAGTTAATGGAAATTGACAGATCCATATGGAACAAATAAAGCAACAACAAACATCTGAAACTTTAAGTCAAAGGTAAACTTAAATAAATAGCATATATTCTTGGATACGGATACTCAGAATAGTAAGAATGTGATGTCGTACAGATTAGTTTATAAATTCAATACAAGTGGGTATTTTTGACACAACCTCACAATCTGAGTAAATTTATTTAAAAGTTAAAATGCATACTAATCACCAATACACTTTTGAAAAAGATTAATTTATAAATTAAACTTTTGGGACTTCCCTGGTGGCACAGTGGTTAAGAATCTGCCTGCTAATGCAGAGGACATGGGTTCAATCCCTGGTCCGAGAAGATCCTACCTGCCACAGAGCAACTAAGCCCGTGCGCCACAACTACTGAGCCTGCGTGCCGCAACTCCTATAGCCTGCATGCCTAGAGACCGTGCTTGGCAACAAGAGAAGCCACCACAATGAGAAGCCTGTGCAACGCAAGGAAGAGTAGCCCCCCCACCACCTCGCTGCAACTAGAGAAAGCCCATGTGCAGCAACAAAGACCCAACACCGCCAAAAAAAAAAATTAAAATTTTAGTTTTATAAAAGTTTTCTAGATATAAAAACTTATTCTAAATGTGTAATTAGAAACAGTATATTTTGGCAAATAAAGAAGCAAAAGATCAATAACCAGAAAATTATGTAGTCCAGAAACAGTCTCTTATAGTGAAATTTCATATATACTGATGGTGCCATTTCAAGTCAGGGTAGATAGGATGTGCTATTTAATTAATGCCTTGAGGACAACTAGCAACTTTATTGGCCAGCACAGGATAGGCCAGGCTACAATGTGGTGAAAAATTAACCCACTTATCTTAGAGATTGTAATAAATTCTGTTGAGACCCAGCTTATATCTGCTTTACTAATGGTACATCATCTCCCACTGTTGTTAGTGTTGGCTTCTAACAGCTCTCAACTGAAGATGGAGGGCACCTTGGGTGGTAAAACCCTTTGGTGCCATTAATGGATTAGGCTGAAGTTAGAGGTTAACTAACTACACTTTGCTTTCTTTTACCTTCTGCTCCTGTACTTCTCTCCCTTCACTCCCGTACAGGCTTTACACCAGGGTATTCACTCAATAATCACGTGTAAAATAATCCTCATTATAGGCTCTGATTCTCAAGAACCTGACCTAAGATGACCTAATAAAGCAAAAGATTATTTATCACTTATATAAAGTACCATGTGATTTGCCAGAGGTTCAATTCCACTTGTTGCCTCTGGGATTCAGGCTTCCACCAACTTGTGATGATACTATCTCAGCATATGATTTATAAGTCCCTGTGTAGGGAGAAAACAGTGCACGGAGGAATTCCACCTAGTCTTAAGTAACTGGGACCAGAAATGACACGTCACTTCTGATCATAGCCCATTGGCCAAAACTAAATTTGTGGAGAATAGAAAGTGTAGGAGAGCACAGGAAACAGTTAATGACTCCACTGTTTTTGCCATAGCAGTCCTTCTTAAGAAATAAGTTTAAACTTTGTGTGTATGTAGGATGTGGTTACTAATATACATGTGGATACTAAAATCCAAGTGGACTAAAACCTATAACTATTAAAGTAACTATATGTAGTCAAAGGAGAATATTTGAAAATTTTTTTATGTCAGTACAGCATTGTTAAGTAAAACATGAACTGTGGAAATTGTCAGGTAAAGTATAAATGTGGATTTCATGAAAATGTTTATATAAAAGACAATCAGAGATGAAAAATCATGCCGTGTTCGTGGATTGGAAATAATTAAGATTGTTAAAATATCCATACTACCTAAAGCCATTTACAGACTCAGTGCAGTCTCTATCAAGATTCCAATGGCATTTTTTTTTACAGAAACATGAAAAAAAATCCTAAAATTTACATGTAATCACAAAAGAACTGGAATAGCCAAATCAATCTTGAGAAAGAACAACAAAGCTGGAGGAATCACACTTTCTGATTTCAAGCTGTAGTGTAAAGTTGTAGCAGTCAAATACTATGGTACTTATTCCTGATCTTAGAGGAAATGCTTTTAGCTTTTCACTGCTGAGAATGATGTTAGCTGTGGGTCTGTCATATATGGCCTTTATTATATTGAGGTAAATTCCCTCTATTCCCAGTTTCTGAAGAGTTTTTATCATAAATGGAAGTTGAATTTTCTTGAAAGCTTTTTCTGTATCTATTGAGATGATCATATGATTTTTCTTTTAATTTTTTTATTTTTTTAAGCTCTTTATTGGAACATAATTGCTTTACACTCTTGTACCAGTTTCTGAGGTACACCAAAGTGAATCAGCTGTATTTATACATATATCCCCATATCCTCTCCCTCCCACCTGCCCTGTCCTGGCCCTCTAAGGCATCACCCATCATCAGGTTGATCTCCCTTTGTTACACAGCAACTTCCCACTAGCTATCTATTTTACAGTTGGTACTGTATATATGTCTGTGCTACTCTCTCATTTCATCCCAGCTTCCCCTTCACTCCCGCCGCCAACCCTGTGTCCTCCAGTCCATTCTCTGCATCTGCATCTTTATTCTTGCCCTGTCACTGGGTTCATTGTACCATTTTTTTAGATTCCATATATATGAGTTAGCATACGGTATTGGTTTTTCTCTTTCTGGCTTACTTTGCTCTGTGATATGATTTTTATTCTTCAGTTTGTTAATGTGGTGTATCACATTGATTTATTTGTAGATACTGAACTATTCTTGCATCCCTGGGATAAATCCACTTGATCATGGTATATGATCCTTTTAATATATTATTGAATTTGGTTTGCTAATATTTTTTTCAGGATTTTTGCATCTATGTTCATCAGTGATGTTGGCTTACAATTTCCCTTTTCTGGGTGATATCTTTGTCTGGTTTTGATATCAGGGTGCCCAATCTCACCACTTTTATTCAACATAGTATTGGAAACCTACTCAAAGCAGAGAAAAAAAAGAAATAAAAGGAATCCAAATTGGAAAGGAAGAAGTAAAATTGTCACTGTTTGCAGATGCTGTGATACTATACACAGAAAATCCTAAAGGCACCACCAAAAGCCTACTAGAGCTCATTAATGAATTCAGCAAAGTTGCAGGATACAAAATTGATATACAGAAATCTGCTGCACTTTTATACACTAAAAATGAACTATCAGAAAGAGAAATTAATATGGAAAGATATCCCATGCTCTTGAATTAGAAGACTTAGGATAGTTAAAATGGCCACATTACCCAAGGCAATCTATAAGTTTATTGTGATCCCTATCAAATTACTCATGATATTTTTCATAGAACTAGAATGAATAATCCTAAAATTTATATTGAATGATGAAAGACCCAGAATTGCCAAAGCAATTGCTGGAGAGGGTGTGGAACAAAAGGAACCCTCCTACATTGTTGGTGGGAATGTAAATTGGTACAGCCATTATGGAGAACAGTATGGAGTTTCCTTAAAAAAACTAAATACAAAACTACCGTATGATTCAGTAATCCCACTCCTGGCCATGTATCCAGAGAAAACCATAATTCGAAAAGATACATGCATCCCAGTGTTCACTGCAGCACTGTTTACAATATCCAGGACATGGAAGCAACCTAAATGTCCACTGACAGAGGAGTGGATAAAAAAGATGTGGTACATATATACAATGGAATATTACTCAGCCATAGAAAAGAATGAAATAATGCCATTTGCAGCAACATGGATGGATCTAGAAATTGTCATAGTGAGTGAAGTAAGTCAGACAGAGAAAGACAAATATATAATATCAGTTATATGTGGAATCTAAAAAATACATTACAAATGTAACCATTTACAAAGCAAAAATAGTCACAGATGTAGAAAACAAACTTATGGTTACCAAGGGGAAAGGGGGGGGAGGCATAAATTGGGAAATTGGGATTGACATATCTATTTAATATATACTAGTAGTGTATATAGCTAATAAGGACCTACTGTATAGCACAGAGAACTCTACTCAATACACTGTAATGGCCTATATGGGTAAAGAATCTAAAAAAGAGTGGATATATGTATAAGTGATTAACTTTGCTGTACATCTGAAACTAACACAACATTGTAAAGCAGCTATACTCCAATAAAAACCAATTTTAAAAAAGATACATGCACCCTAGTGTTAATAGCAGCACTATTTACAATAGCCAAGATATGGAAACAATCTAAGTGTCCATCAACAGACGAATGGACAAAGAATGTCACATTTTCACATACATATATAAAATGGAATATTAGTCATCAAAAAGAATGAAATAACGCCATTTGCAGCAACATGGATGGACCTAGAGATTATCATACTAGGTGAAGTCAGACATGTAAAGAAAAATATTATATGATATCACTTATATGTGGAATCTAAAAAATAGTACAAATGAACTTATTTACAAAATAGAAACAGGCTAGCAGACATAGAAAACAAACTTACAGTTACCAAAGGAGAAAGGGAGTAGGGATAAATTGGGGAAAGGGGATTAATGGATGTACATTACAATTTATAAAATAGATTAAACAACAAGGATTTACTGTTTAGCATGGGGAACTATATTCAATGTCTTTTAATAAACTGTAATGGAATAGAATTGAAAAAAAAAGAAAATAGATAAATACATATATACATATATAACTGAATCACTTTGCTGTACACCTGAAACTAACACAATATTGCAAATTACTATACTTCAATTAAAAAAAAGAAAGAGAAATTAGGAAAACAATTCCAATTACCACTGCAACAGAAAGAATAAAATAGCTAGGTATAAATCTACCTAAGGAGGTAAAAGACCCGTACTCAGAAAACTGTAAGAAACTGATGAAAGAAATTGAAGATGACACAGATTGAAAGATATACTGTGTTCATGGACTGAAAGACTTAATATTGTTGAACTGACCACACTATCCAAGGCAATACACAGATTTCAGTGCAGTCCATATCAAAATACCAATGGCATTTTTCACAGAATAAGTCTAAAATGTGTATGGAAGCACAAAAAGATGCCAAAGAGCCAAAACAATCTTGAGAAGGAAGAACAAACTGGCTGTATAATGCTTCCTGATTTCAAACTAATACTACAAAACTACAATTATCAAAACTGTATGGTACTGGCACAGAAATGGACACATAGAATAATGGAACAAAATAGAGAGCCCAGAAATGAACCCACACAATTATGGGCAATTCATCTGTGACAAAGGAGGCAAAAAAAAATGTACAATGGGGAGAAAAGCCAGCCTCTTCAACAAAGGGTGTTGGGAACGCTGGACAGATACATGCAAAAGAATCAAACTGGACTACTCTCACACCATACATAAAAATAAATTAAAAAATGGATTGAATACTCAAATGTAAGAACTGAAACTATGAAATTTATGGAAGAATACATAGGCAGTACATTCTTCAACACTGTCTTCATAATATTTTTTCTGGTATGTCTCCTTGGGCAAGAGAAACAAAAGCAAAAATAAAAAAATGGGAATAAATCAAACTAAAATGCTTTTGCACAGGAAAGGAAACTACAAACAAAATGAAAAGGCCACTTACTGAATGGAAGGAGATATCTGCAAAAGATAAATCTGATAAGAGGTTAATATACAAAATATACAAAGAACTCATACAACTCAATCAGAAAAACAAACAACCCTATTGAAAAATGGGCAGAGGATCGGAGTAGACATTTTTCCAAAAAAGACATACGAATGTCCAAGAAGCACATGAAAAGATACCCAACATCACTTATCAGGGATGTGCAAATCACAACCACAATGAGATATTATACTTGTCAGAACGGCTAGTATCAAAAAGACCACAGATAACAAGTGTTGACAAGAATGTGAAATAAAGGGAAACTTGTGCATTATAGGTGGGATTGTAAATTGGTGCAGCCAATATGAAAAAAAAGTATTGAGATTCCTAAAAAATGAAAATAGAACTACTGTATGATACAGCAATACTACTCTTGGGTATTTTTCTGAAGAAAACAAAAACACTAATTAGAAAAGACATGCACCCCTATGTTTATTTCAGCGTTATTTGCAATAACCAAGATATAGAAGCAAACAAAGTGCCCATTGGTGAATAAAGATGTGATACATATATTCAATAGAATAGTACTCAGCCATAAAAAAATGAAGTCTTGCCATTTGCCACAACATGGATGGATCAGATGGTATTATGCTAAGTGAAATAAGTCAGAAAAAGACTAATATAGTATGATTTCACTTATATATGGAATCTGAGAAAACAAAATATGTGAGTAAACATAAAGTATAAACAGAATTATACATACTGAGAATAGGTGTTTTCCAAAGGGGAGGGGATTATAAGGAGGAAAGAAATAGGTGAGGGAGATTAAGAGGTACAGATTTCCAGTGAAAAATAAATGTCACAGGTATGAAATGTACAGTATGGAGAATATAGTCAATAACTATGTAATAACTTTCTATGGTGACATATCTTAACTAGATTTATCATGGTGATCAGTTTGAAATGTATAGAAATATTGAATCACTCTGTTGTGTAATGGGAACTAGCAGTGTTGTAGGTCAATTATACTTCAAAAGCAAACAAACAAACTCACAGAAAAAGAGATCAGGTTTGTGGTTACCAGAGGCTGAGGGTGTGAATGAGAGGAGGGAGGAATTGGATGAAAGTGGTGAACAAGTACAAACTTTCTGTTATAAGAGAAACAAGTACTAGAGATATAATGTACAGCATCATAAATATAATTAACACTGCTGTATGGCATATTTGAAAATTGCTTAGAGGGAAAATCCTAGAAGTTCTCATCACAAACAAAAAAAAATCATTTTTTATAAGTATATAAGATGATGGATGTCAACTAAACTTATTGTGATAATCACTTCATGATGTATGTAAATCAAATCATTATGCTGTATACCTTGAACTTATGCAGTGCTGTTTGTTAATTATATCTCAATAAAACTGGAAGAAAAAAACCAAGTAGGGTACTGGCATAAAAACAGACACGTAAACCAATGGAATAGAATCAAAAGCTCAGAAATAAATGCATGCATATATGGTTAACTGGTATTTGACAAGGGAGCCAAGATAAGTCAATGGAGATAAGATAGTCTCTTTAATAAATGGTGGTGGGAAAATTGAATATTCATATGCAAAAGAATGAAGCTAGACCGCTATCTTATACCACTTACAAAAGCTAACTTAAAATGGATTAAAGACATATATAAGACCTGAAATCATAAAAGTTCTAGAAGAAAACATGGGAAAAGCTCTTTGACATGGGCCTTGGCAATGATTTTTTGGATATGGCATCTAAAGCAAATGAAACAAAATAAAAAATTAACAAGTGGGACTACATCAAACTAAAATGTCTTCTGTACAACAAAAGAAATGATCAAAGTGAAAAGATGACTTATGGCATGGTAAAAGTATTTGCAAATCATGTATTTGATAAGGGACTAATAGCTAAAAGATATAAAGAACTCATACAACTCAACAGTAAAAAAAAAAAAAAAAATCCGATAAAAAATTTGGCAAAGAACCTAAATAGACATTTTTCCAAAGAAGATATACAGATGGCCAGAAGTTACATGAAAAGGTATTCAACCTCACTAATCAAAGGTATTCAACCTCACTAATCATTAGGGAGATGCATATATCAAAGCAACAAGATATCACCATATGCCTGTTAGAATGGCTATCATCAGAAAAACAAGACATAAAATCTTGAGGGGATGTGAAGAAAAGAGATCCTTTGTGCACTGTTGGTGGGACTGTGAAATAGTAAAGCCACTATGGAAAACAGTATGAAGGTTTCTCAAAAAATTACAAATAGAACTACTATATGATCCAGCAATTCCACTTCTGAATATATATCCAAAAGAAATAAAACCACTGTGTGGAAGAGATATATGTTTCCCTGCGTTCATTGTTCTTTGTAGGATATGTGTGTGTGTATGTGTGTATCATATATATAATGAAATAATGAATATGTTTGTAACAACATGAATAGAAATTGAGGGAAGAATAAGAAGTTAAATGTTAGAGAAAGACAAGTACAGTACAACATCACTTATATGTAAAATTTAAAATAAGCAGACAAACCAAACTCATAAAAAGCAATCAGATCAGAGGTAGAGGGTAGAGAAATTGGATAATGGTGGTCAAATGGCACAAACTTCCAATGATAAGATATATAAGTACTGGGCATGTAAAGGATAACATGATGACTGTGATGACTATAGGTAACACTTGTATGGTATGCTTGAAAGTTGCTAAGAGAGAAGAACCTAAAAGTTCTCATCACAAGCCAGAAAAACCCATTTTTTTTGGTTTGTAAGTTTATAATGATAACTAAATTTATTGTGATAATCATTTCATGATATATGTAAGTCAAATCATTATGCTGTACAAGTTAAACGTATGCAGTGCTAGACACCAGTTGTATCTCAATAAAACTGAAAAAAAAAAAGGACAATCATGGAAACTAGGACATTTGCAATTTTGTAATATGAAATTTGCAAAACATGTAAAAATTTCATGCAAATTATTAGAGGAAAAGAAAAAAGACCAGTAACTCCATATAAAAATGGGTAAAGGGTCTAGTTGCTGATTATTTCCTTTTTATACCGGATCCATTCCTTACAAACTATGTAATTTGTTCCTTTAGATCAGGCTCTGGGTAGATTGGCTGATTGAAGGCACTGACAGAAGACTGAGGATGGGAAGAGAGGGGAGATTTCAGAATATTTCTCTTCCTTTATCTGTTTCTGCAGTGTTTTCTATTAGTAAGTGTGTCTCCACTTCTCATTCCAGGTGGTCCCCACCATGATTTAAGCTTCTGCTGTATAGCCCTCACTTCTATATCAACTGATACACATACTCCTGGCCCACCAGCATAGGTAGATATCCCCAACCTCAGTATGAATTAGGAAATGCAAATAAAATTTAAAAATCTATTTAGGTTGTTCTACATTCATGTTATTAAAATATTATTTAATACACATTTGAATATGGTTTGCTTCATTTTTTGTGTAGTGCACTGACTGCATTAGTCTAGTATCTCTGAAAAATGGATGCCACAATGAGATTAAACACATAAGGATTGTGTTAGGGGAAATCCCTGTGTGAGAGAAAATGGGGCAGGGGCTGAGTGAGGCTGGGAGTGTTGTCAAACCACTATATAAATTTGACTTTGAATCATGTAGAGAAGGATGGAAGGTTAAAGGGTGTACTAGTTTCCTAGGTTAACTATAACAAATTACCACACACTGCAATGTGAACACCCAGTTAAACAGAAATTTATTCTCTCACAGTTCTGTAGGCTTAAAGTTCAAAATGAAAGTGTCAGCAGGGTCCTGGTCTCTCTGAAGGCTGCAGGGGGGAATCCTTCCTTGCCTCTTCCTAGCTTCTGGGGGTTGCTGGCAACCCTTGGCATTCTTTGGTTTGTAGCTGCATCACTCTAATCTGTCTGTAATTTCTGTCACATGGCCATCTTTCCTGTGTGTGTGTCTGAAAATCTCCTTATAAGGATACCAGTTGTATTTATGACCTCATTCTAAATTGAATACATCCGCAAAGACCCTATTTCTAAAGAAGATCATAGTCACAGGTGCTGGAAGTTAGGACTTAAACATATTTTTTTGGGGGGGAGGACACAGTTCTACCAAGTATATGTGCCTCTGGGTAGTCCTTGAGCCAAAGCCATCAGTTGAAGTCCTGGGTCTCCTTAGCACAGATCTGCCTTCATGACCCTATTACATTTAGTCATTGGCAGTGAGCTGCCCATGGGAAGCCTGACCTCTGTGCAAACCTGCTGATGAGTTTCAGACCACAGCAGCTGGGCTTTTGGTCTCTTATACTCGCAGTAGTTGGTAACATTCTCATGACCACCACACATACCTTTCTGTAGAATTGTATACTTTCAAATGTCTACAGCAGATTATTGTCAAAAAATGTCAGAAACTTTATTTTCAAGAAGTTTCTTTTACGGTATCTGCAAACTTAATTGGTGCATCAATTGGCAGGTGCAAGTTAATTATATGGGTACTTAATTGCTAATTTCCTATGCAAATCAATATTTGAACTTTTAATTCTCAATTGAGCATGCATCAAAATGGGATTTTAACTGTTGAAAGTAACTGCAAAATTTGTAAGTGTATTTTTTTGCCTCCATATAAGCTTGCTCTGATACTGTCAATATGGTCTCTGGTTTGGAAGCATAACACTAGTAACACCATTTGATAGGTAAATATGTTAACAAAACATTCTCTCATTTCTCGAAATAAAAACTTCTAGACAGGGTGCAGAGAATATGTTTACTTCTTAAAAAATTATAAGACTGTCCATTATGTTAAAATTCCCAAACTGGTATTTACAAGGTAAACGTTAAAATCACATTTAAAAATACCATATGTGTATATATTATAGGTATATTTTATATGTATATTAAAATATCTAAATTATGTATATATATAAAATACTGTTAACAGTATGTTTACAAAAAGTATGCATATATGTGGAAATTTATATATATTCCTTCATTTACATATAAGTAATACATTCTGTCTTGGATCTGTGATAGGCAGAATTCTAGGATAGCCCTCAGGATTTCTGCCAGTGGTAGACATAATTCTCAGTTGTTAAATCAAACACTTGTCTGTCTACTGCTGTGAAGGGATTTTGTAGATGTAATTAAGGTCCCAAATCAGTTGAACTTAAGACAGGGAGTTTATCATAATCGTTTGGGATTTAAATCTGAATCTAGAGATCAGAGGTGGGAGAAGGCAGAGATTCAAAGCATGAGAATGATTTAATACACCATTGTTGTCTAGAAGTTGGAGGAGGTGCCTTCTGGGAGCCAAGAGTATCCCCTTCTCAGCTGACAGACAATGAGAAAACAAGGGACTCAGTAGTACTGTCACAAAGAACTGTTATGTACAAAAACGAACCTTGGAAGTTATTTCCCCAAAGCCTTTAGCGAACACTTTGATAGCTGACTTGTGATAACCTTGAGCAGAGAATCTAGTGCTGCCATGCCAGACTTCTGACCTATGGAACTCTGAGCTAATAAATGGACGTTGTTTTAAGCTGCTAAATTCATGCTATTTGTTACATAGCAATAGGAGACTAAAATAGCATCTTATTTTTTAACACAATAATACAACATTTGTATTTTTTTACTTTAATACATATATTTTTACTGTTATGTTAATGGTTTTATAACATCTTTTATAAGTTTCAATGAAGTTTTTTCTTATGATGAGTTTAAGTGAAATTACTGGGTAGAGACATATGCATAAAAATTTGTTTTCTATGGAAATTTCCACAATTGGTCCAAAAAATGTTCTTATACTTTATATCTCTATCAGAAGAATTTGAACATATTCATTTCTGTTTTCTACTTGTCAACAGTTTGACACGTAATTTTTTCAATCTGATAGCTGAAAATAGTGTTTCTTTCCTTGGTTTATTTTCTTTGATTGTTAAAAATATATTTTAGGCATATATAAGCTATGTAATTTCTTATTTTGTGTCTTACTAATTTATTTAAGCTGTTCATTTTCAACTTATGTGATTAATTTTCAAAATGTATTTCTAAAGCTATTTATCCCTTAGGAGTGATATCTTCCTTTTCTCTGTCATATATGCTGGAAATATTCCAGTGTGTAATTTGTCTTTGACATTTGTTCTGGTATATTTTTGTTTTTATCACAAGAACATTTAAAATAATTTCTAGTAAACTGTGTATCAATCTTATAAGGTTTTAGCTTTGAAGCTCTTCTTTTTCATGATTTAACTTAAAAAATTTTTATATCAAATTTCTTGCAAAAAATTCTACTCTATATTACACCTCATATATGCCTCAATATACTTAGTTTCACAACTGCAGATGAAAGTAGATGTATGTCCAAGAGTTAAATGAACTATTATGATCTTAGTGAGAAGAGAGAATTTTTCAAAACAGATAAGAATTTTCATCTTTATAATCTTGTTATGCTTGCAAGTGTAACTTTGGGATTGCTAAAAGTCCTTTTTGTCCTTTTAAGACAGCATTTTTATCACAGAAGCAAACCAGTTGAATGGTAGGGCTTTCTTACAGAAAAATTTTAAAAATAGCATTTTGTGTTAAATTAGCTTGTTACGGAAAATGCAGAGCTTGCCAATTTCTCTCATGATGCCCTCCTCCAAAATAACTCTTTGGATCCAGTAATGCATAAAAAGGGTGATACATCACAACAAGTTGAGTCTCTTTCAGGAATGTAAGGTTGGTTTAACATCTGAAAATAAGTCAGTGTAGTTCACTACACATAGAGAACAAAGGAGAAAAATCGTAAGCAATACAGAGAATCACTTGATAAATTTTAACTTCAATTTAAGATAAAAATTCTTAGTAAACTAGAAAAAGGAGGAAATAACTTTTAACCTGAAAATGTAGCTACAAAATCCTGTAGAAAACACTACACTTAGTAAAATTTTGAAAAAATTTCCCCTGATGCTGGGAACAATAAAAGGATGCCCTCTCTTTCCACTTCTATTCAGCACTGTACTGGTGTCATTGCTAGTACTAGGAAAGGAAAACAATGAAAATGTATAAGGGATGAGAAGGAACAGATGCAATCATCATTATTCACAGATGAATGTGATTATATAAGTAGAAAGTACAAAAGATCCTATACACAAATTATTAAAAGTAAAAGCTAATTTAAAAGATCAGTGTAAATCATTTTTATAATTATATTTCAGTTACAGACATGTAGAAAGTAAGAAATTTAAGTAACAACAAAAATATTAAAATCCTCAAAATACTTAGTAGAAAATTCATGAGAACTCTATAAAACATATTGAGAGAGATTAAAGATTATACAAATAAATGTCAGAGTATACCATTTTCATGGATTGCCAGCTCAGTATAGAAAAGATGTCAATATGTAAACCAATCCTTAGCCTCAATACAATCCTAATAAAAATTTTAGAAGGCTTTCTTTTTGAGGTTAACAAGGTGATTTAAAATTTATATGAAGATGAAAAGCATAAGGAAAATCATGAAGAAGAAAAAGATGGAGGATATAT